>NW_026889778.1:24242500-24967500 GCF_033153115.1 Saccostrea echinata
GATAATGTAGATTCAAATTTGTTCAATTCCTAACCCCCCCCCCCAATCACTTTTATATTTAAACTTTTCAACCTTTCAAGATTGAAGTGATTTCTGCTTTGTCCTAGCCATAGTGCTCAGGTGAGCGATGTGGCCCCTGGGCCTCTTGTTGCTAAAGGCATAATACCCTGTAAAATTCTAAAATTCTTTATCTGTTCCAACTTGCGTTCTACATGAATTCTTGCAGAAGCTATTCTACGAATAGTTTCTACTTCACTCCTACTAAACTGGAGTTCTGATTTAAAAGGCGGACAATAAAGTTTAACACCTTTACATTTCAAATCATTAGCTATATGAATAAAACCTTTGTCAACCATGACTGCATCTCCTCTCATAAGAAGATGTATCAAACCACAATTTCTAGTAATTTCAACATCAGAAGCTGATCCTGGCCAGAGTTTTGAAATAAAAACTACAACCCCTGTCATACTTACTCCAACCAATGCTTTGAATGTGTCGTGTGATTTGTAATTAGAAAAAGTCAGGGACTTGTTTTCTAAAGAAGATGGACTTTGGATGAAAATCTCAGTGCAATCTAAAACTACACGTGTGTCTCAAAAATTTGTGAAACATTTAGGAACATGTAGCTTCAAAACTTCAAGCTCCTGCAAAAAAAACAAGAGATTGCATGCACTCATACATAAAAAGTATCCAGGAATTGAAAATTTTTGACACAGCACTTGAAGACAGTTTAAAACAGAATTCCAGATCTTTCAACAGTAATCCTAGTCTCATCATCACTAACAAAAAATCATCTACCCTTCTCAGTTTTCTTTTACGACCTAACTTATTGTTATTCATTGTGCCCAAAACCTCTGTTGACAGCTTGTCTGCTCCTTGTTCCATTAGCGAATAAAATACTGCGAAAAAAGTGTCACTGTCAGTCATTCCTGTGTAAAACATCATCAACTCATTAGAATGTTGTATAGACTCAATCATAATCTCCGGTAGGTTGGTATCTATTCCAACGGAAACTAAGGACTGTGAAAAGGTTTTGGTCTCTTTGGACATATTTCCTGATCCACTGGGTTCTTCATGTGCCATCAAATCAACCAATTCACCAGCAGAATACCTACAAATTTAATATAAAACAGTTTCAGCAGTTCAGTCCATAAACTGGGTCAGCTAAAAAAATCACATTATATGTCCAATCATATAAAAAAACTTCCAGGAGATATTCTGATACAGTAAACATTCTTCTAAATGTAAACCAACTCACTGTAATTAATAAATTAAGAAGGGGAGGGGGTGGTGCATGAGCCCCATACTGTTAATTAAAATAGTTGCCTATAAACACTTCATATAAACAATAAATATGTGTTTATGTTTCTCATACTTCAGAATGATTATGGTTGACAATCTATGAGTCCATAATTTCTTTTACAGTATTAGATAGCAACTGAATGCTACATGTACAGTGTAGTACTCACGAATGGTGATTAAATATCCCTGCTTTGTCTGTGGTATTAACTGAATTGTCTGCACGTTCTGGGCCCCTATATATTCTCCTGGGTGGATCCCTTCTTACGAGTATCTTTTTCTGTTTTTGAGGCAAGTTTTCGCTCGGTATTTTATTTCTGTCCTGGGAAGTTGGCCCGACACCATCTTTGAAATGATCTGAGCACACACGAGTATAACTACTTGGCTTCCAGTTTTTTCTTCTGATCAAGCGAATCCACGCACGTCTTGTGTATACTTCTTTAGGAAGTTTATGTAAAGTTACATGCCTTCCAAATGAACCAACCCTGCCACTAAAATTGTGACATTTTGTGACACAACAATAATATTTTCCCATGTTTTTCTTCGCTTCGTAGCCTAACCGGAAGTTTATATACCGTCCCGCAGGAACGATAACTCTTACAAGCAAACATTACGAACATCCGGAATTGTTTAATTTGATTCAATGTGCGACCAAATGGTGAAAAGCCAAGGCAATTGAATTGTGCGGTTATAAATTTAGTAAATGTAGTTTTGTACCCGTACTTTCTAATTTGTTATCCTGCTCCGTTCATCTGTCACATTATTTTCTTCCTCAAACTCCACTGTAACTAATATGATTGGTGGTGTGTTGTAGTATGCAATAGAGTTTAGGAATTTTCATTGTCGTGGAGGCCGAAAACGAAATTCTTCTACAAAAACTGGTCCACAGAACTCCTCTTACACTGTATGCAGTAGCCCGTTCATATCATAGAATATGATTAGGGTTGTGTTTTAGATGTGCAAAAAGGATTCAATTTCATCCTTATGGTCAAATGGAGTCGGAAAACAGTTCCTTTGTACATGAATCTGGTTACCTGAACCCTTCTTATATTTCACACCAAAATCCATCCTTTGATGAAATATGATTGGTTTTGTTCTGTAGATGTGCAATAAGGATTCGAAATTTTGATTTTGATTTTCGCCCTAGGGACCGATTGGGAACTAAAAAAAACAACATTTTCCCCTACAAAACTTGGTTCTCTATACTCGTCTTATATTTTATGTAGTAGCTATTAGTCTTTTGGAATATGATTGATGCATGGGTGTTGTAGATGAAATATATGGAGATAACGAACATTATTCAACCTCAAAAGTCCATTAAACAATACAAAATAGGAGCAGAGCAAACACGGACCTCCAAACATCAGAGGTGGGATCAGGTGCCATTGAGGAGTGAGCATCCCCTGCCGACCGGGCGCCGTGTGCTCCTTGTCATGATCGGGAAAAAAAGGAAAAATCCGTCGACAATTCAGTGTGTAAATAATGTGCAAAAATGTTTCGAAATTTTCATTTTTTCCATTGGGCCAATTGCGAGTCAAGAAAATGATGCATTTTTCCACCTAAAAAAAAATTCTTTGGACTCTTTTTAAATTTCTCGTCATAACATAACCATTTTAAAGTTTTTTACGCATTTCCTGTTTCGGGGATGGGATGGCCTCCAGGGGTCATGATCTTTTCATTTTCCATTTTATGCTTTAGGAACATAAAAAACAAGATCATCTATAACTTATAAAACAAAACTTTTAAACTGATTTTAAGAAGTTTGACCATTTCCAGTCTCATCGGATAGACATGTCCTTCAGGAGTCAACTGCGTTTAAGATGCTTGGCCATTTCCAGTATCAAGGGGTCAGGATGACCTTCAAGGGTCATTATCCATGTAACATTTAATGTTTCAATATATTGTGATTAATTCGAGTTCCAGGGAATGAGGATTTTGCTTCAAAGTTTTAAATCCGTAAATTGCACATGTCACCTAATATAATTTTCAAAAGAAAAATTTAATCCAGTTTGTTTCGGCCCTTTGGGCCTTTTGTGAAACCCCATATACACTGTACACGTAGTCGTAGAGTACTTAACCTATTTATAAATTTGGCCTAATCCATTTAAAGGATGATTTGAGTTCCTACTTAAGGTTACAAGTAGATTGTTTATGAAATTACCCATAACAATTAAACAAAAAATCGTGTGCAAAGTAATGAAGAGTATGATAAACTATCCCGTACCACTGTAATTCAGGAAGGGTGGCTGTAATTTCAGGATTTCTAAACTACCAGGTGGGATTTAGAAATTTCCAAAGGAGAATAACTGAAACAAATTGACTGGATAATAGATTCTGGCCATTTCAATGTCAATCTGGTCGCCCAGGTGGGTATTAAGAGCCCCCTCCTCCCCTGAAAAGATCTGATTAAAGTTTTAATAATAAATTTTTGCCGAATTTTTGCTTCTTCAGAAAACTTTTTTTTTCAAAACACCTTCTTTTAAAACAAGAATAAACTTCACTACCGATGAAAAATTTATTATTTGAAAACTGAGATAGAAAGTTTGTGGGCCATATGCTACATGTAACCTGTTCAATTTATGGTAAATTTTAAAAGTATATAAGTGTATAAACTTATTTTTCACTGCTTAAATCATAGATAGAAACCTACACTAGATTATTTTTTTCTTAGACACAATTAGAATTTATGAAAGGTATATAAATAAATGAAAATCTAAAATGGTAATTGATTTAATTGCATATACTGAATTTAAAAACATACATGGTTTATAACTATTGATAGATTTTGAGAAAACATTGATTCTGTCAGTAGCATTTATTTGTCATTTATGTAGAAGTTTATGTAGAAGTTTTACAACTTCTTTGGTTTTAGAAACACTATCGAATCGATAATGAATCTTTTTTTCTTTTTTGTAGTTTTTAAACATTTTAAGAAGAAAGTATGGTTTTAGCTTTATTGTGCCCTAAAAATTTAATGTTTTCAAAAAGTTTTGAAACTGGCTTAAATATTAGTTGAGTATATGACTGTAATAAATCAGGAAAGAATATAGCATGATGGAGTACCATTCTTGATATATGACGTCATTCATTTGATGCATTTCTCTATTTAAACCAGAAGAAGCCTCAAAATGACCCATTTCAAGGGTTATTTTCCTGAAGAAAATAGTGCCCACAGCCGTCGCCCACGTTAATTTTTAGATATGTTGTGTAAAATTCTTTGAAAAATCACATATCTCAAAATCTTTGTGGGCGATGCCTGTGGACAATATTTTCTGAAAGAAAATTCCATTGAAAATTGATGTCTTCTGCAACTTTTTAAGAAAATACAGGAAAATGCACAAGTTTATGACGTCACAATTAGCATTTGGAAGGTCATGTGAGAAAAAAGATTTGTATGATCTTTCTGCATGGAATTTCAATAATTCAAAAAGCATGAGTTTTAATTTTTTACATCACTTTTATTTTCAAGAAAAACACAGGGCAAGGTTTGTATTGAAACCGTACCTTGTTCAAAATCAAGAGTGTTGTGACTTAATTCTACAAGACCTTTGCCTGTCCATAAAATATCTACATTGTATGTGTATTCAATTGCGTGTAATTGCATGTAAAAGGAAGGCTGGCAATGGTGAGGTCCAATATTACTTGCTTCAACGACTTGCAATTATGAAGATGACGCAATTTCTAAATATAGACCTACATGATTTGGAAAAAAGGGATCGTTGAAACAAAAAAATTACTTTATAGTACATATTAGAATTAGAAGTTTTTGAAGATGGATATGTTGTCTAAAGAAAAATAATAAGGAAAATTGTTGCCCATTTTTTATCTTTTACTGGTAAGAAGAATGGACGAAAAACTTTTCTTTTAAAGGTATTCTAATAATTCGATAATTCTTTACCTTGTGTACATCAGCAATTAAAAGTATTTCAATAAAAAAAAAATACAAGTAGTAAACGTAGGCGTAGGAATTCAGATCATCAACAATAATTAGGGGTTTTTGTAGATGTCTTCGCTATTAGTTTTTTCAATTTTTTTAACAACTGAAGATTGTTTCCTCTTTAAAACAATAAATCTGGGATTGGAGTCACCCCTGACTTTTGTAAATTGAAGATCGGTCAATGCATTTAAGAAAAAAACACTGTTACAATTCCACAAATGCAGGTATTGCGCATAGGAAGAAAATTCTGTTGTATATGTCAACCTTTTTACTTTCTGATCTATTCTCTTGTTATTAATACAGTTAATAAGTAAACTGTAACTATATATATATATATATATATATATATATATATATATATATATATATATATATATATATATATATATATATATATATGACTGGTTACTATTTCTTCTACAAACAATTTTTATTGAATTTACTGACAAAAACCTTTAAGCTTTTAAAATCAATAAAATAAAATGTTCACCCAGTTTAATTAAAAGCTGAATAAAATGTACATTCTACTTTTTTCCTAATATCGAAACCAAAGAGATGGCATTTCTTTGTTTCTGGAGAGACAAACGTTCAAAGCTGTTATTGTTGTAGAACAAAGAGGTGACGGTACCAGAGCCACACTTAACTGTCCCAACCTCATTAGGACAGGGAACAGTGACTGTGATTACATCTACAAATTCTCTTGAAACAACAGCTGAGGTTTTGAAAGGTATAACATACAGAAGCGTCTAGTACAGAAAATAAATCACTAGTACATTTGTAAATAAATGTATATTTTACTATTTGTTAATCTAGGAATACTTGCTACATTGAATTTATAATGACTGTTATCAGTTAATGAATACTCTTTTTTTTATATACATGTGTTATGCAGAATGTTGGTACATGTATCTTCAAAAGTATTTTTACATGTCATTATCCTTACAATCAATGTTATACGTGGATATGCATATAGATATCGGAATTATTTTCATGATCTCTTACAGTTACTTATCTTTTCAAATTTCAAATTCAAAATATTTTAAACTGATTTATTTCAGACACAGTCTCAATAACAACAGTAGTTGTGCCTGTAGTCCTGTTTGTCACACTTACTCTTGTTTTCAGTGCTCTCACAATATTTTGTATCAGGTACAGTACTTTATAATTCTTTTTCCCCCTAAATTTTGAAATTTACTAGGCTTCCAAGAGGTTTATGAACACAACGATGACGTACTTTTTTTTTTTATTGAAATATGAATAAACGAATCGTATTGGAGCTCAGAAGCCTATTGAAACAATTCAAATTATGTGCAGAGCAAACACGCACCTCTAAAACATCTTATGTTGGATCAGGTGTCATGGAAGAGTAAGAATCCCCTGTCGACCATTCTCACCCATAGTCTGTCCTTGTCGTGATCGGGCAAACGGAAAAATTCTAGACAATTAAGTGTGAAAATAACAGCCTAACGATTTGAATGAAAAAGATCCAAAAATCAAAAAGGAAAAATGTAACTTACTGTACATCTCTGCACACATTGCTTTCGGCGATACACACACACACCTTCACACACACATACCCACGCACACACACACACATAGAGAGAGAGAGAGAGAGAGAGAGAGAGAGAGAGAGAGAGAGAGAGAGAGAATTTTTTTTATAAAAGTTATTCTTGCTCATTGCACCATTATCGCTCTTCACAATACAACTTGCTTGCATATTGAAAATATAGGATTGTTGTAACTGCTTCTTCGGAGTTAAAAAAGTGCATAAAAATGCAATGCCATGAAAATGAACATATGATTTTCGATTTTATTACTATTTTTTGATTCTTAGAATACATAGAAGAATTCAGACTATTTCAATTAAACACGTTTCATGAGTAAGCATAATACATGACAAGTCTATGTGATTTTACAACATTTACAAAATTAAAAAAGCGTAAACTACAATATGTGCAGTGAGTTTATTGTATGTAAACATATTGTCACAGGTAAAAAGTAAAGAAAAAGTTAGGGTGCATTATTTAATTATTTAAAAATACTCTCTTGACGGAAAGTCGTAATATGTTAATAAAATATTAAATCCATCTGACAAAACATCGACTTAATGAAGCAATATCGAATAACCATTGAGATTTGCAACATATACATTTCACTATTAATTTAATATTTGTTATGTGTTTCATTTTCTTTTTAGAAGAAAGAAAATGGTATGTTCACATGAAAAATTTAAGAGGAAAACATCCACAGGAAAAGGAGAAGATCGTAAAATGGATACATATGGTATATCAAACGAAAATTATTTTGCTCTAGAGCCATCTAATATCTCAAATCAGTCTACAGAAAAAATCCACTGTCAACCTGAAAACCCCTACAGAGATACAGAAGAAGAAACATACGATCATCTCCGAGAATAAGGCAAAAGAAGAAAATCGGTCGATGATACTTATAATCACACGTCATCTATAAAACTAACAGAAAATTCCGACTATGATGTTGCGACAAATATCAAGTTACAAGAACCAGACGATACTTATGATCGCACAAATATTAACGGGAATCTATACAGTGGTTTCAATCGGGTAGGCTACAAGGAAACAAACTATTCAGAATTTGCTGATAGTTTTAGTGGATAGGAGATATCATATATATAAAAAAAAAATAGTTCCCTCTTATGACCTTTAAAAACATCTACTATGAAAACGCAAACTACTACTAGTATTCCTTTGTATATATGATAATATCGTTGTTTCTCTCATATTCTGAAAAGTTAGGGATGTAACATAAGTTGATAAAAGGAAGAATCTGAATTTACAATACGGAACTCCTGATCGAGGATGGAAAACACTTGCATTGGCCTTAGGAATAATCACAGGCAAGCACAGAAATTCCATACGTTTCAACCAGTTACACCATCATGTACATTATCAATGACGAACTATTTCTGGAATTGAATCTACATTATTTTGTACTTTGTGAAATACTACACTGCAGAGTAATTTTTATTTGTGCCTAATCAGCAGTATAAATAAATCATAAAGCTCTGCATAAATGAACAACTCCTCCTCCCTCCAACAAAACACACACGCTATATAGAGGCAAGGCATTATAAAATATCAAAACCTATTGGTATACAGGAAATTATGTTTTTTAATAATCATTCTAGTAAAAATATATGGACTCTGATGAAAAGATTTTTCCGCTTATCTTCAAAGGTCATACATTACAAAACGGAAATAAATCCGTAAAGTATTGATTTTTTTCATTGCATTGGATGAAAATTCACGAAAACTTTGTTTGACATACATGTTGCTAATGCAATTCAATTTAACTGTAAGTAGTTCTCAATAACTGGATTGTGTTTCAACTTATAAAATTTTCTAATTTTTGGTAGTGACTTTTCATTTAATAAACTAAAGCTTTACAAAATATGAGGTAAATCAGGAAAAAATTGCGTGATATCTGTACCTGTTATAGTACTATTCTCTTTTGCCCCATTCTAATTTCCTTACATATCACACTAGAAGAATACTTGTTATTTTATTGTTTTTCGTTGAATTTACTTTAATGAACTAATTTCAAGATTTTTTTGAATATTGGAAACTTTAAATTAAATTGATTAAGTAAACGTTGTTTTTTGAACAATTTCAAAACCCATTGTCTTAGTTATCGTTGTTGCTCTTGAGGTTCTGAAAATGGGTGTAAGGAGAAAGTTTATATATATATACAAACATCTTTTTTCTCAAAAATAATGAAAATAAATAATTCTTTGTTTTGTAGGTAATTTAAAAATGATTACTTGTAGCAGTGTAAAGTTTATTTTTTTACATTCAAAGTTTTGTCTTGTATCCTATAAGCTAATTAAAAAAAAAAATGTTAAAAAATAAAGGGTCACCGCGGGTGGTACATGTAAAATGGAAGAAATCATAGATTTTTTTTTAGTATTTTAGAGATTTAACATATATATTTTTTAAAACCAAAATAAGTCCAAAAATGTATTCAAATCCATACTTGTTTGTTTGTATCATGAATATTGTATAATTAAGAAAAATATTATACCAGTAACCAATGTGGGTAGATATCTTCACCGTTCTGTATAAAATGAATTATTTCCTGGATTCCCCTATTTATTATATATAAAAAGAGACCCCATATTTAGGATCCACTTTGGCCCAAAGGGGTTGTGACATAAGGGCACTTATAATTTTAATGACTAGCATGGCCTTACCCAGATTTTCAAATTGAATTTTTCCCCTGATGCATGATCGTCAAAATTTGATTCCCGAAATTTAGCCTCAAACTACCCTTATGGCCTCGATAAAAAAAAATGAATCTACACAACTTGGGGCTGTTTATTCAATATGATTTAATTTGGCGCTGCATATCTTGAACACCCTGAGGAAGCTTCCGCTTTAATATTATAAATAATGACCCAGCAAAATTTGATTCTTTATTGTCAACCCATCTATCTCCGGAGACAAAGCTTTTCACAATGTTATTGCGCACTTAGTATACATGACCTGCAATATAGCGCTTTACAAACATCCAAAATATTTCAATATTTTATTATATTTTGTTGATTAAGCTATGAACAAATACAGATTCTACCAGTACCTGGCAAAAATAGTCATAATTATTTCAAAGAAGATATATGAATTTCAGATATTTTGCATAAGATATATGGAGAACTATTAAGTACATATTAAAAAGATACAGTTTTATATACGTGAACCAATTTAAACCAAAGAAATCTTGAATGAGTTATGTTCTTATATATCGTAGCCTAGTGGTGTACGCTGAACTGTTTTTTTTTTTTTTTTTGTTGTTTGGAGTCTCCCATTCCATTCCCCAAATTCCATTTTTTTAATAAATGCTAGTTATTATTACATATTTAACTTTTTTTTTTTTACTTTATCTAGTTAATCATCGTATTTTTGACTTATGATACACATTAGAAAGAAACATATAAATCCATACATTATTGTTCCAATCTGTTCGCTTACCATTAATACATCTAAATTTAATGTTACTTGGACTTTAAAATAACATGGGAGTTTCTTCTATTTCGGAAAAGAGAGACAAAGTTAAGATGCAGCAGTACAGAGTAGTTCCCGAAATGAATAGTGATCTAGACCTTTCATAAAAACAAAAATCTAAAAACAGTGATGAAAAAAAATCTTGATACATAATTCTTTAAAATGTCAAACGAATTAAAAATATCAAGATTTTGAAAAAAAAAGGATATGTTGATTTAATTATAGTAATATATGCAAATACCTAGGTGTTGGTTGTGAAGTAAAAAAAGAGATATGCGAGGGTTGTTCGGAAAGTTAATGAACAACCATGATCATAACTTTTTTACCAAACGCCATATTATGTCCAAATTTGACAGAAATGTTTCAACAATAACATAAATGACGCTTATTAATTTTAAAAAATATACTGTTTTACTTAAAATTTATCTAGAATTGAAAAACACGAAAATTGGATCGAAGAGCCGGTCAAAATTAAGTAATTTACAATCAATATACTAAAATAATGTCTATTGTCAAATCCTCTGTAAATGTCGCAAAAACGGTAAATCTCTAGACGCACAGATTAAGAATTGTTTCATTGTTTCATATTCCTAATTATGATTTTATATTTTGCTTCGTTGAAAAATCATTTTCAGAAGATAGGTAGTCTTCAATAAAAAAAAAAGGCAAAAAAAAAAAAAAAAAAAAAAAAAAAAAAAAAAAAAAAGATGACGTCATAGAATGTCACGGAGCAGCAATTAACGAAACAATTTTGCGTTGAACTCTAGAAAACAAGAAGGTATGTGATCAGTGTGCTCATCTTGCAGATAGCATAACGAAGATGACATTGTTTGCGAACTTTCCGAACAACCCTTGTATATCTTTGTATTGTTTGAAAACCGTTTCTCGTGATTTTATAGCCCGAATCAGGGCATGAGTTTACTGGGAAAAATATTTTTTTACAATATACATGTAATAGCAGCTCCACATATTTGTTTGTTTCCCTAATTTCGTAAATATTCAATGCGCTTAGTAAATCTATATATAGTAGTAGGTACTTTCCATTTAAAAACAGTAAAAGGCGAAATAGACATTTTCGGTTGGGTAAACTTGTACAGCTGTAAGCGGCTATGGATAAAAAGTGTGGAAACCATGCTGTGCAAATATGAAATATTTGATACAAGTAAAATGGATCAACCAAATTTGTTACTGGATATATTGGATACTGCAATTTTAAATAGCTCAAAACAAAAAGTATTCCATCAAAGTATCATCATGTTAGTATTTTAGCAAAAATTATTAGTTATTTAAGTAATTTAGAAAATATGGTACGCCAAATTAACATATATTCAAATATTTGAACCTATCTTCAATTAATTGTACCTACGTTCAAATCAATTGTACCTATCTTCAAATCAATTGCACCTATCTCCGAATGAATTGAAGATAAGTACAATTGAAAGGGTACTATCTCTTTGCTTTCTTCTTCCTGATGTTGCAAGCTTTCAATATCTTTTGTAATGGCACTCCTGTTTTTCAGAAGAATATTTTTAAAGATCTCTCCTGATGTTTCCCTGAAGAGAATTTTTGATTCCTTGCACTCGTTTAATTTACAATAACTGTATGAGATGATACGAACGACAGGGCGCATTTCTATACAACTCCGTTAAATGTTGAATGTTTCCTTTTAAAGGAAGGCATAGCCTGGTATTTGCATATTGCGACCTGGTATTTAAACTGTCAACAAGGAAGTAAACGATAGGAACACATAAACAATGACTGAAATACAGGTATGTACAGAAATGTTAAGCTATGGAGGATATTTCCTCTACATCAAGAATGAAAGAAAAAATGGATTCGATTGGGGATGTTAAAAATGTCAACAATATACATGTTTGTAAATAGAAGTGGTTTTGTAACGTGTTACGAATAATAAGGAAGATACTCTTTGACATGCATTCCTTCTTCAAGGGAGAGTACTGATCTGAAGTCATTTTTAATCAGATGTGTACCTACAGGCGAAATTTTTTTCAGGAAATATAGCAAACATAAAAGAGCAAAAGAGCTCCCCTGATTTATCTGTGGACTGTTGTTCTTCAGATTCTTTTTAAAATATTTCCCCTATTTATTTATTTGTAGGAATAAAAGACTCCAAATTTTGGGTCCACTTTGACCCAATGGGGCCATAACATAATCATACTTTTAATTTCAATATGACTAACATTACCTTGGTGTTTAAGAGATTTTCCCCTGTAGCATGTTGTAGTCAAAATTTGATACATGTACTCAATTTTAGCCTCTATCTACATGTAATTTTATGGTCTCGTTAGGTATAAAATCCACACAACTTGGGACTGTTTCCAGAATATAATTTAGTTTGGTGCGTTTTAGTTTCCGTTTTAGTATCATTAATCATGACCCAGCAATCTTTATCGTTACCCAATCCTATTCCTGAAAAAAAATTGAACTAATTCAAATATTGTCTACGCTGTCTGAGTTTGCGAACATTTTAATATCTTTTTTCATGATTCTGCTGCTTTTTGAGAAGAATATTTTTAAAGAGGTTTCCTGTTTTCATATATAAAATTTTGATTCCATACACCCGTGTACCCCCCCCCCCCCCACACACACACACACAAACACACTCCAAAGGTTGCACACTTTTTGAAGACACCCCCCCCCCTCCCGAATCTGCACTCTCCTTAAATTAACATCGTTGAAGATCGATGGTCGCATAGAATTTTAAAGTTCAAATACTTGGGGGAAATGTTTTAAAATGTAAGAACTTACATGGCTATAACTTAGACCTGTTAGATATATTGTGATGCAATTTACCAAGTATGCAGTGTTTCATTACATACATGTTCCATCATAACTATCATAAATGATGGGATGTAGCAACAAGGGAGACTTTAAATAACTCTTAAATGGTCGACCGTTAATCAACAATATTCTACAGAATGCGAAAAATATATTTATTAGCTGTTAAATTTAATTTGGTAAATTAAATAAATTACTTTAGTCAATGAGTACAAGCCACGGAATCATGAACTATCTTAAACTTTAGTCAAAACCTAAATATTGCGATGAATGATGTAGAACTAAAATATTATTCGTCATTGCATTTCAAACTGTTGTTAACTGCAAATTTTAAGTTTTAGTTAATTATTTATTTATTCATTAAACATCTAAAATATTATTGAAATTTTTACTTAAGTCTTAAGTATCATGGGCCCGGGGCTGAGTCTATAGTAAAACTTGAAACATATGCATATTTTCCTTACTCAGTTTCAATTGAAGTTTATATCGCATGTAAATCATGACATACGTATGACAATTGATCCTGCTTCTGACTTTATATATTACAGATTTAAGGAAAAAAAGCTGTTTACTTTTCTGCAATGTCATAATGCTACATTTATATTTGGTGAAAGGTGAAATGTACCGATATTTTACCTTCTTCCTGTTGGGATTAATTTGCAAAGGTAATGTAACGTAATTAACAAAATCTTTATTAAAGCAAACCCGAAATAAAAATACAGAGTTCAAGATGTTGATGTTATAATAATCAAACAAACAGCAAAGAACATATCTTCAATTTTCTTTTGTCGTTAAAATTGCTTCCAAAATACCAATCAAAACTCTGTTTATCTTGGATTGGGAAATAATTGACAGCAACAGGATCTTCCTCCAACGAAGGCTTTTCATTTTTTATGAGCTTCATCTTGAATAACAATTTTTTTAAAAAAACATTCTGCAGTAACCAAGGCACTTACAGAGAGAAAAAAAAATGCTTCATACAACATATCTTCTATCACTGAGGCGTTCAACTCAGGATTTGGTTTATTTATCTGTTAGTTCAGAATTTTGTTACTTCTACAATACATGTATATGCAAATATAATACACTTCGTGACTGCATAACCACACCGTGGTGAACAGGCATCCCCCGTAATGTAAGTACTAACTGTGCTATTGTCCTGTCATTCCAAAGGTACATATAATAGTATCTTCAGGCACTTTCTCTGCTCGTTACTCTCAAACCAATTCAATTATCAATTCGTCACCAGAAAAGTATCGGTACAATAATAATACAGCGTGTATTATTACAACACAGTCTCCATACTTTGGCAGTTTCGACTTAAATAAATGATCATTAAGTATACATGAAGTATGTACTGTTTTACAAAATAGATATGAACGGAGCTCAGACGATTTCGGCGAAACTACATGACAAAACCAATTCCATTTTTCCTGGCATTATATAGTTCATGCAAAGAAAAAAAAATCTACAGATAATAATACTGCAAACAGCACTTGTCAAAAATCGTGAAAATCAAATAGAATATGAACCCTCAACCCCCATCAATTAATTGAATTGAAATTATAAGAAACAATTTTTTATTCAGTTATTCATACGGGTTTCATTTAACGGTCATTCGGAATTGAATGATTAGATTTCATACACCTTTATTTAAGGTTAATGTGTGTCGTGCAGATTAAAGTAAAGTGTCCTTTGAGCATTGCTGTAGAGAAATGAGATATGCTAGTTATAAAAGCCCTTATCAGAGGATACAATTTAATCTATTGGTTCGGTGTACGAGAGGATATCAAAAAGTTCGTGGACTGATGCGATAAAATTAACATTATGTAGTCTGTGCGTACAAAATTTATGAGAAATATAAATCAACAAAAGTTTAAGAAATGTTGAAAATTTGATCTTGATACGTTGATAATTTGCCATATTATTCTAAAATAAAAGAGATATGATCACCCGGCGCTGTCGCCGTTTAGTTTCATGACGTCCGACAACGTCATTGTTTCTCAATGTCCGCTCTCTCTACCTCATACACTTATCTTGATGAGATTACCTGGAGTTAAGGACTCAATCCCATTTTGTTTATATGACTTTACAATGTCATGAATAGCTGCTTTCAATGCATATAATACTGCAAATGTAACTATACGCAGGGAAAGATCCTCACTTGATTATGCCAGAAAACTTAGCTTGTTGAGTTCATTTTCTTCCACACAGGATTAACGTCACTTTTCGACGAGGCTGACTTTTGACACCCTGACTATCGACAAATCGACATTAACTGTGCATCTTTCATTTCTCTGAATCTTTTTGGGTATTTAAAACAAGTACTCTGAATGCATTTTATTTTTCTGTAGCTCTTTGTTTGGAACTCCATAGAAAAGTTACGATAAAATTTCATAGAATTTACAGAATGGAGTAAAAATTGCAAATTTTACTGAACAATTGTGTCGTACCACATGCCTGAATTAACGGGATTTTTCTGATGACAAATGGTCATATCAAAAGAGATTTTCTCAATTACACTCAGGTAGAAAACGTCATATTTGAGGTTGCGCTGCTTGGACATACCACTGCTTACAAAAATATTAACAATTTATTTAAAAATAAAACTTATGATTTATAGTTTATTCTATAAAAGGAAAAGATTATGCTAGCTAAATGTATTAAAATTCATTGATACACCTAAAGCGGTTTTAATTTTAAGGCGCTAGTCCACGAACTTTTTGATAACCCCTCGTATTCATAAAAAGTAGGTGAATGTCAAGGTAAATTTAAAATGTCCGATAACAGATATCAACATCGAAAATTCAGGCCCCCTTTGCATGAACGTAAAATACGCCGAGTTGTTGATGTTTCTTTAAAAAAAAATCCAGAAGTCTTTATTTTCAAATGAAATAAATTTTCATAAATTTCTGTTTGATTTATATAAACCTGATTTATTCCTTCTCCAAAATTATTGTTAATTTCCCTGTCTTTTTTTTAAATAAAGACACTGACGGAGATCCCCAACAGACATGGTTTCAAGCTCAAAGAAATTGTAGTGAAATCGGGAAGCGATTAATAATAGACACAGAAGAACAACACACATACTGGACAGGACGATATCGGCGTATTTCGGAATGGTTAAAAATAATAGGTAAAATATGATAAGATTTATTGTTTTACTAACGATATTCTGTTAAGCTGCGTAAATCATTGAAACATTGCTTGTAAATATGTACAAAGTTCTCTTTTTAGGTCACCTGAGTCACTCGTGTGACCTATTGCCATCCGTTTTTGCCTGTCGTCGTGCGACGTGCGTCGTGCCTTAACTTTTGAACATTTTCAACCTCTTCTCTAGAACTGCTAAACCAATTTCAACCAATTTTGGCATATCGCATCTATGGATGAAGAGAAACAAAAATTGTGAATTTCATGGTCACTACCCCCCCCCCCTCCCCCCCGGGGGGGGGGGGGTTGAGGGGTGGCGCTAAAACCTAAATCCATCAAAATTGATATAATCTTTCAAACTCTTCTTCTTTACTCCTAGACATCAAGCAGTCAAACCGTTGCATGGTTGTAATAGGCATTGGACCCTCTACCAAAATTGTAACAATCATTGCCCCAGGTTCTGGTACTAAAGCAGGTGTATCTAGATCAAGAAGTGAAAGTACATTATGTCTTTGAAAATCTTCTCTTCTCGAGGGTATAATTTAAACAAACTAAGTGCATGGTTATAATAAGCAATGATTCCTTTTCCACAACTGTAAATTTCATGGCCTCTGGGTCAGGGGTCCTGGTGTTAGGATAGGGCTCTATTGATAATACAGTGAAATGCATTAATTCTTTGAAAATCTTCTTCTCTGCTCCTGGGCATTATTTAAAGAAACTAAATGCATGGTTATGATGCACAAGGGTCCCTGGGTCAGGAGTTCTGGTTTTAGGGCGGAGCTCTATTGATTATATAGTGAAAATGCATTACTTTTTTTTTTTTTTTTTTAAATCTTCTTCTCTGCTCCTGGGTATTATTTAACTATACCGCATCGAGCAATCTGTTAAAACAACATGATTGATTTTAATAACTTAGGTGTTTCTAGAAGGATTAAAACAAATTAATTTTGTTCTTGATTAATAATTGATAATGATTTAATAAAACTGAAAAGAAACTTGAATTTAAAACTTAAGTGACGTTCTGAAAAAACAGGGAAACATGTTCTGCTACAGAATGCTTAAGGGTAGGGAACCTGGAGTAATGATGAACTCTATTCGAGATATATTGATATCATTTAATATCATTCATCTGTCTTGATGTTTATTTTATTTCTGAATTTTGCATAAGATTGAATAAATTAAAGAAGTAAAAAACTTTAACTTTGTATTTCCCAGTACTTCCCAGGGCTGAGAAAATTTGTGGTATTTCCCGGAAAAACCTGGTCTTCGTCTCTTCGCCTGCTATTATTTTTTGAAATTCTATTTGACTTTTTCTTTAGACGACTAGACAAATTAGAATTAGAATTTACAGTTTTACCGGGGAATATTTGTGGAGAAGTTTTTTTTTTTTTTTTTTCCCTAAAATCTTACTTTCTTATAAACATCAGAGTTTCATGTACAGTAAAGATCGTCAGCTTACACAAGCGTCCCAAGACAGTTCAGATTCAAATCTGTTCACATCATGGACCCGAATTTAAGATGGGGTCATAAATAAGGGATCAGATATTCGCATAGGATAGGTAGAATTTTTTATTTAAAATTCTCTCTAAAAAGCAGTTAAACAACTATATCAATGTGCAAGTTTCTTATTATAGTGCAAATTCATAATTATCTGTTCATCAATATAGTGACTTCTAGGGGATAGGATGGGATTAAAATAACTTTTCAACATGCTTTTCAGGTGTTCTGATTAAAATGATAAATTTCTTTATAATCAAGATACAGTCTGTAAAGCTTAATAACATGTACATGTGTTGCAAAAAAGCGGTTATCGTCATTTTACGATATGTTTGGTACATGTATCGCTTACTATAAACAGTGAAAATATTCAGTAAAAACCGTAAGACATATGTTTCAGAAAAGGCGACGTCCGAGACAAGATATTTATTCAAACAACTTGAAATTATTGGAATATATTTAGTTCATTGATTTGGAATGGATATATACGATTTTTTAACGTTGTGTATAATATCGGAGACATACAAGAAGTGGAAAGCACCCTCATTTGATGGAAATAGTGTATCCCTATTCATAACATTGTTATAAATCTAGCGCAGCGTCGGACTGGGCTGTACAGTCTGTACATGTATATACGTAGTGTTAATATTGATGGCGCTCGTAAATTATCGTGTATTGTTTTGAATTTAAAAAATTAAATCAATTTTGGTCTATGCATAAATATTATTGTTCACACTTTGCATTGTGGCATGATAAAGAAAATGTAGTGTGTATCCATGAATATGTGGTAAAAATTAAAATTTCATATTTTTGACATTATCGTGGAATTAGCTTTTCTTCAGATTGGGCCATGCGGCTTGAATATAAAACGTTTTTACACTTACAACTTTGCAAAGTAGTGTACATTGTTTTAATGTTTATGTTTACTTGATCATGGTCTATATTAAAATATTATCGTACACGTTTGACGGTGCGGACTTTATTAAGAAAATTATAGCATTTGCCCACGAACTTTATGGACAACCCTCGCATTTAACTTTTTTTCATGTAGTCTACGAGTACAATTGCTCTTTCCATGCAAAGTTTTCGAGTAAGGCCATGTTTATTCATTTAGATTTTGTTTATTTTATAACACAGTTATTGTGTTATATTTCGTAGAAATGTTTCATTCATAATTTTCTTACAGAGTAGGCTATGATAAAACTAATCTCTTAGAATATATCTGAAAATGATGGAAATATTGCCATCAGATACAATGTATGCATGATATGAAATTGTTGTCATTAAACATTCGGTTGTCGGAATAAAAATTGGTGGCTATTCCTTGTCAAGACAACAGGTTACCCTACATGTATTTTATCTAAAGATAAACCCAAATGAAAGACTTACATTGCAGATGATTCACTATTTAAATTTATGGCTTGTTACAACGCACTTTGAAAAATAATGCACTTTGATTTTTTTGTCAAATTGCGTTAAATTTGGGACCAAGTTAACATGCTTTGAAATAAAAAAAAATTCTTTTCAAAGTGCGTTAATATCATATGCATATTAACGCACATCGAAAAAAAATTGTGCACGGCTTGGTCAATATTCTTGAAAATTTTAGTTATGATAAATATTTATTTGAACCTGTTTGGATAACGTTTCGGTGATGTCGTCCCTTCAGGATCTGAGATATAGACGTTTTAAATATTTTTAGGGGTTGTCTAGTTCACCAAATGTTCTTATAAATGTAATAAAAGGGAAATTAGTCTTTTAGTAATAATGGAGGAGTGATTGTTTTGTAGCAAAATTTCTTTCCTTTCTTTTAATTTCCAGTCTATAATAAGTTCTGTAGATGTAGAGGTCAATTTATGACTTAATGCATTTTTCTCAGGGGAAAAGGGAGCAATTATGATTTTTCAATTGAAATCATTTTCATACAGAATATGATTTTTTTTTATAGTTATTTGATAAGGATTTAGAAGATGAAAAAATTGTCTACTCCCACACAATATGATCTTTTATTTTACAGTTCTTTGATTAGTATTAAGAGGTATGAAAAAAAAAAAATATGCATTTTATACACGTTGATTTTGTAAAACTACTTTGGCCAAAGTATAATCAGTTGGCTATTGTTGCTTAGATCGCCGATATGGTCCCTCAACCTCTCTTCTTTAATATAATATGGTGCATTATTATAACTATTTTTTTTTTCAGGAAAGCTTATCTCAATTTTTTTTCTCATCTATTTTAGGATAACTCAAATTTATTGAGAGAAAGTATACCAATGCCATACTACGTTATGTGAATACATATATTTGGGTAGGAAAGTTAAAGAGTGAGGCTGAGGGACCTTCTACCTGTCTTCTCCTCGTTCGTGATGAGGGTCGATCAATTCACCAGTTTTCGAAAGAAATATAACATAATAATGCTGTGTATTTTTTAAATCTAAGTCCAGAATTTTTGTTTTATACATATTTTTTCAAAGTGCGTTAAGTGTCTCCATGGTAAAATATAATGATGTACACTCTTTACACACTTTGAAAAAAAATCAAAGTGCGTTGATTTTGTCCCACGCAGGTATGTAAAGGCAGTACCCAGATCATATTTCGGCGAATTAAGACTTTTTTCGTAAAATATAACATTGATAAATCGGAAAAGCCATAGATAAAACATTTACTATAATTATCCATTGTATAGTTGTCATTGAGTTTTAGGCTAAAAGAAGCACTCCACTACGACGTCATCACGTGACGTCTATAAATAGAAAAATTGCCTTAATGAAAAATTAAAAAGTTCCACACTACCCGGGGATAATTCAATTCTTTTTGTGAAAATAATTATGTAAAAACATCACTGGGTCATGAAAAGTGCTGCTAGAATCCTACTCTCCCGACACAGAAAAAAAAATATTCCAAAGTTTCGCATGAAACCTTACCAAAATTATTACATTTTGTACAAACGATCAAGGAATTGTCATCAATTCATGTTAATCACGCGATTCTAGCAGCACTTTCCAAGTACTATAGAATACTACCTTTCGATACAAACAAAAATTATGTCTCAAAGTATGCGGCGTAGTGTTGAACTTTTACAACTTTGTTGTTATAGAACGACAGAGGAAAGGCTGATCGGGATTTTAAAGCACTGCCTGTGTTCATTATAAGAAAACATGATTAGAATATATCAGCGTACCTGATTCTTAATCTTTAATTCCTTATGAATCACACATAACATTCATGGTAAATGCTTGAAAACTCCCATTTTGCATATTTGTTTACATGAATTCTCGTGACGTTTAATTTTCACTCGGCAAATATTTGATCAATAGTTATGACGTCATTGGTTTGGTATTTAACCCCCGTGATAAATACTTAGCTGTTTATACCACCCAAAAACGACATGATTTTATTATATTATGTTTTTGAATGATTCCATTCATTTCTTGGACCTGAAATTAAACTTTAAATATAGATATTAAGAAAGCCTTATTTCTAAACTTCACGTCATACAGCTTACTATGACGTCATATTGTAGAGGCAAGTAGTATATCTCTGGGTGTAGTCTTAACATACCCGCGCAATTTTAAAGCACTTTGAATTTTTTTTTTCAAAATGCTTATTTTTTTTTCAAAGTGAGTTGCATAATAGCTAAAATTTTGCGTCCATGATGTCAATATGAATTATAAAATTTGACGTAAAATGTTTATTTAACATAACATCGAACTGAAATTTAATTGGCAAAATTACATATACACTTTGATAAGAAACTTAGTATTTTAAACAATAATTTAATGTAAATGAATTTCCAGGTTGCTTTAAGGACAGTGACATTGAAGATCAAGCAGTTATGGAAGCTATGTTTGATTATCCATCAGCAGGGTTATGCCAAGAATTCTGTACACAATCAGGGAGTCATTTATTTGCAATTAAGGTTTACCTACTATTTTAAATACCAGTGTAGTATTTTGTTTAAAATATTTATCATGCAAAATGAACAAGTAATTTTAATCTTATGAAATAAAGATAAAAGAATAAACAATTTTGGGGTATATTTATAGATATTATAGATTATAGGTATTTCATTCATGATAACCAATATTTTGTTCAGAGATTCCTTGAATGTGTTATTAGATACTTTAATCTAGTAATTTTTAAATGTAATAAAAGTACTAGAAACATGTTGAAATACACAAAATTTGGTAAATTAAAAAAGAATTGGTAACGTATGAATTTTCAAACTAGATATTGAACTTGTCAAATGAAATAAAGTTTCATTTCCACTGCATATTTCTATTTTTTCTCCTTAAGCATAGGCAGGTCTAAGGGGGGGGGGGGGGGGGGGCGGGGGGGGGGGCATGTAGAGAAACTGAAACAAATGATGGACTCTAAAATCTTTTGAAAAGCCAACAAGAGGAAATACTAGTAAATACCTTAATATCCTTATTTCGTGTTTGGGCAGGGATGATTGAAGCAAGTCACTTTCCTTAGTTTATTTTGAAAATACATATCACTCTTACAATTTAGTGAGGAATTCGTGTTCGTAATTTAATCACTCACCCAATTTTGTTTTGGCAATTACTTTTGATTTCAAATAATAAAAATAATAATTAAACGAGCTTGTTGCAAAGCAACAAATAAGTCTTCCGTCTAATTCTCAAGTAGATGAGATCCACATTGAGAGACATCTAAGGTCATGTGTGCAAAAACGAACCATTTACGACTACTTCCAGCGTGACTGGAAGTGACGTCTTTTTGACGACTTTTAATGACCTCTTTAGCTGCTATCTGTTATTCTGAAGAACTTTTCTTCTATGAAGCTTTACAAATTGTCAATACTTTTTGAGTTATCAGGAAAAACCTTTGGCCCCTCTAGCTCCCTAACTGAAAGGACCAGCCCTTTTTGTTGATATCCTTTGAAAGATCGTGACATTCTGCACAAATGTTGTTCTTTAAGTCTTAACAAAATATTGACAGGTAAGGAGATATTGTAGAAAGAGTGCTAGGAATTCTGAAATTCTCGATATGACTATTTTCGGGCCATGGCGAGCGTCGGCGCTTTCGTACTTCCAGGGTTAATGATATACAAAATTCACTTCTCCATAGATTGCTCTATCATCACTGAAAACTTCATACTTCTATGTTCAGTGGTTTTGCGAACACTGATGGACAAAGTGACCCTCTAAAAAATCACAAAATCGCGGAAATCTTTGAACCGGAAGTGACGTCATCAAAACAAAAAAAATGTATATCCAGATTTTTGATGTTCCATCAGACCTGAAAAGTTTCATGAAAATCCATCGAGCCGTTTCCGAGAACTCGCGTGCACAAAATTGGTAAGAAAAAAATAATATAAATAATAAAAATAGTGAAAAAGAAACCTAAGACTAACAATTAAGAAGGTCTTCTGCTGAAGATGGAAGACCTTAATGATGATAATTATAATATTTTCTAGTCATTTAACAATATTGTTCACAACTTCTTTTAATGTAGATAAAAAAAAATAGTGGAAACTCTATATAAAAGATAACAGTCATTGTAAAACGTTTAATATTTTCAGAGCAATAGATGCATATGCCTTACTGAAAATTTCAGAGGAGCATTAAAGCATCCTAATCAGTGCAATTATGTTTGCAATATCACAGAGGATAGCAAGTTTGTTGCAGAATGCGGTGGCGACATATCATTTAATGTATACAGATTTGAGAAAAAAGGTAATAACACACACACACACACACCCTCACACACACACATACACACACACACACACACACACAAACAGAGAGAGAGAGAGAGAGAGAGAGAGAGAGAGATGGTTTGAAAATGATTTGAAAATCGAATGACGACTGGTAAATTCGAGTGTATTGCAGATTCAAATTTGTTCATGTAATGGTACCCTTTTTTTCTTACTATTTTTCTTTTAAGGGGGTGTGGTACATAGGTACTTTAATAAAATGTTCATGAACCCTCTTCTCCACTTACAGCAGCATCGTCATAATGAGTGGCATTTATAAAACATTGTATGTAATGCAAATTAATTTTGTTTTTATCTTGGCCCATTGGGTCGGCCGGGGACATGGTAAGGGGTTAGTATTTCATACTGTAATATTGAAAGAAATAGTCCCTTAAAAAAATTACACAAGCTGGACCTGGCCATGATTGGCAAAATTAATGTGCACGCATCTTCAGATAAAGAAAACTAAAATTTATCCCAGGCATGACCCCGAGTTCCATTATAGGCTGGGCAGTAAATAGGAGATAAATAAAAATAATGAAGGGTATATATAAGACCTCCTGTTTTTTTAATAACTACCTGTCAGTGATTTTATTTCATGCATGGATTATTTATCTATATGTATTTCTGTGCATCACAACAGAGTTCAGGCCTCCCTCTGCTGAGTGTTTAGCTTTACAGTGCGGGAACTCTAAATATTTACCGGAGCAATGTAATACTAATCTCCGACCGATATGTCAAAAACTAGGTAAAAATTAAGTTGGAATATACATTTAAAAATCCTTTTGATTTGTTAAATACATTTTTCGTCTGTATATTTTAGTCATAAATAAATCTTCACACGAAGTCATGTTTTCTTTGATAGCAACTCTAACAGCAACAACATGGCTTGATTCCCTCGAAAAATGCAAGAAATCCTCTTATTATCTCCTTGGAAATTTGCCATTGACCAATGTAAGTGAAGCCTGTATCAACAGAACAAATGCGGGGCCTCGATGGATCGGAATTGCTAGACAAAGATATTCTGGAATTGATGAAGGTACACGTTTATATGAATAAACTTTATAAATAGAATATTTATATATCATTACCTAAAGTATATTTAGCAGTTTCCAAAATGATGCAGGGCAATTTCAAAATTGATCATTATCTTTTAAAATACTTTTACCGTAAGACAGGCTGTGTTGTTGTTCTTTTCATAACATGAGAAGGTGAAGGAGGAGTTTAAGCAGGATAATTTTAAAGAAGTTAATCAATAATCAGCAAAATTTAAAACACACTCAATAATTACCCCTAATCGCTTTAAAACTAGAATAAAACAATTATAGTCTTCAACATAGAATTTGCAAATCACTTGAAGCCAAAAGTTTAAAATTTCGATTCATAGACGCTATCTCTGGATGCTCATTTTTCCTGTCGCACTTGTAGACCTCACTCGCTATCTCATTTGGAATTTTTCGCTAAAGATATCTGATATTCTTACAGAATGAACGAAAATAATTTTCGGTAATGATTACCGACCAGTTTTCAAAATCCTTGGCAATGCAATGTAGCCTTACTTACATACATGTTTGTGCATCTCATATGACACATTGCGTATCAAAAACGAAAATGTAGATTTACGTAGATTTAAACATGTTAATATCCCCCACAATTTGTATTAAAAAAAGACTTAAAAGGAGAAAAGGAATAATTTCTATTTCTTTTATGTTAAAACACATTAATCTGCTTATTAAGATGTACGTGTAATTCAGTTTTTAGGTTTATATTTTTACATAATACCATAAAACCTTGAAAATAAGCCGGATTTAATAATAAGCCGGTTTTGAAAATAAGCCACCTATTTCTTGCATTGAAAATTAATCGAAAAAAGCCTGTTTTGAAAATACGCCTCTCATGACAATGACATTTAGGATAAATTTTAAACTAAAAAGTGTTTCTACATGCAAGATATTGAACACAATGTTATTTCAATTATTTTATTTTATTATTAACATTCCATGACATAAAAGATTTAATTTAACAAAGCACGAGGTATTATTGCATTAGATTTTTTTTTTCTTTTTAGCTAAGGGAAATCTTGAAATTCATTACATGTCCGCTTTATCCTCACAGAATTAATTTTATTTCAACAAAGCACGAGAAAGTGTTGAATTTCAGTTTGAACAGATAGACTTAAATCTTTATTTAGCAAAGGTAATCATGACTATTATGTTGTTGACTCAACTAATTGAATTCATAATTGGCCCAATCATCATTTCTTATTTAGCCTTTATAACATCTTTGAATAATTGATATTGTACTATCATAAACATATTTACTTCATGCAATGACTTGTAACATACTTATATGATTTAAAAAGATATCGTATTTCATATCAAATATACATATATAACAGCTATAGAAAACGTTATCTGAAAGTTTCGAAATGTAGCTTTGCTTACCATGCAGATATGATTAATTTTGGGAACTTTAAATAACAAGGAAACATATCTAAATCGTTTAATAATGAAAAGGAAGATAGTGCTGCACTGAGATTTTTATTACTTCCTACTTCACTCCGTTCTTCAGCAAATGAAACATTCTATTCTAATCTCTAATAAAAGAAAATTCAACGAATATACATTAATTATTTTAATTAAAAAGAATTTATGATCACGAATTGAAAAAAAGTGCTTTATTAACATTAAAAGTAGTGTACAAAATAAAATATATTGAATTATCATAGTATATAATACAGGTACTGCACATGTACATAAATTGGCGTATTCAAAATTTAGCGCTATCACTGGGTATGGATTTGTTGGCATGATCATAAATTAGCGCTACACATTTCTGTGCCGTGTATTGTATGTATAAATGATTTCTTAGCAGTATTCTTAAATAAGCGCATGTTGTCTGTGCCAAAGCCGCTTAAATATGAAGCACGCTTTTTTAAGTAAACATATAGTATATTATCTCCTAATATGTATCTTATAAAACAAAACAACTGCGTATTCTTGACATCAGTCAAAGCTACAATGAAAGAGTATATCATAAACAACTTACAAGCAAAAGAAAAACTGATGTTCGATATATCTAAGCTTTTCATATCTACAAAAGCTATTTTCACTGACTATAATAATCAACGGTTTATTAAAAAACTTTATATTCAATTTATAGCATTTTCACATACGAACAATGCATATGAAAAGATAGAGACATTAGATAGGTAAAAATCAACTCACATGTACCATAAAAATATACATTATATCGTAAAATTGAATTAAAAAAAATTTTGAAATGAAAAAAAGTCGGTGCGATTAACAAGTGCTGTAAAATTATCTTATTTAAAAGCGTTATGGTGCAATGTATTTGGTCTCAATACTCAATAGTATTTATCAAATCGAAAATATTTTATTGTGAAATGTTATTTGTATTAGCACATTTCATTGTGAGAGTTACATGCAGAACCATCAGCTCACATACTGATTTGCGTTTTAAACTCAGTACAACTGATTCAATCATAGCCAGGATTTCCCCTCCCGCTTCTCAGGTCTCCAAAGATACTCACGTTGCTTCAACAGCTATATTCACTTCTCATTTCAAGAATTCAGTATGACTACATCAAGCATTAGATTTGAATAGAGCTGCATTTCAAAATACATGTGTAAACTCCAAAGATGTGCAGAAAATATATATTCACCTCAACATTAAGGCTTAAAACAATGCATGTTCACTATATCAACCGCATATATATGAGCGTATAAGAATTAAACAAATATAACCATCGGACACATACCTTGCTTCGGACAACTTTAAGCAATAAACTTTCATTGAACCTGAGTGTGTCCGTGTTTTTAATGATAACCCACGAGACAAAGGCGCGAGATGGCATAGTACTAGCATTGTAAAGCCTTTCTAAGGCGATGTGATGCACCTAAAATCTCTTCACATTTGTGGATCGAAATAGTCATTCAGATTTAACTGGAAGGTTAATTTTTAAGTAAAAGATAAAAATGTCTCGATATCACTCATTTTTAAGCACCGGGATCAAGGTATGATATTTTTTCTGTTTTAAATACCGTATGTCCGATGATCATGGGGAATACTGTCCGATCCATGGTGAATTCTGACTTATTTCGGGGGAAAAAATCGTTTTTTAATAATATTTTCTCAATAAATAGCACACAATTGTGTTAAAAAATTATATTTTAACCATACACTACATGTTAAGCTCCATTTTGATAATATTCGGTCGGTAGCGATATCACTAGATCTTTTTGAAGTGCGAGGGTGTCCGATGCATGGTGAATTCACCCTATGTATATATATATATATATATATATATATATATATATATATATATATATATATATATATATATATATATATATATGGGCGCCTCTGTTGGTGCGGGGATTTTTATTCTAAATTCAGATTCAACGTTTCTCGGACTCTTATCATACGCATGATACATGTAAGTAATATTAACGATATAGACTTGCTCCAAACTCTTATTCTAATCAAAATGTAAGACTCGGCATCTCAACCCTGTCTGGTGTTGATTGCAAACCTACAAGCATCATCCATGCAAATTTGGTGACAACGGGGCTTATAGTTACATGTACAGAAGAGTGAGACCTCTTAAAAATCATTAACCTGATCACTATATCAGAAATATAGGTCAGATCCAACATCTGAAACAACTTTGGTAGTGTGCATCCTTTCAAGCATTACTCATGCAGATTTGCTCAACAAGGGTTTATAGTTACTCTGCTTTAAAAAAAAAAAATTACCTGGACATTCTTGGCTGAAAATACACTATCTGAAACCTGACTGGTGACAAGGAAACATGCTCGATCCGGCGACTCTGATTAATACACAGCATAGACGTAATTGGGAAAAAAAATTGTTCCAAAAACAATTACCTGAGACGTTGTTCCCCAAACCGACGCGAATTAAATTACAGAAAACTCAAACTTCATTGAGGTTAGCTTAAAATGTGACGTTATCGTTATACGCTGGCGATGGATTAAAAAATGAAGTAAAGATAGGATATAGTAACGTTTTCTATTGTTAATATTTTCGAAAAACTTCTTGGATTTAAAAAAGTATTTTTTAACACCAAGTAATGTAAATCATATACGGTACTAATTTTGATGCACCAAGTCGGATCAAGTAACCAGATGATTCTTATTTTAGATATGCGCATTTTTTTTTTCATTTTTAGATAGGAAGTGAACATTCCACACTCATAATATTTTAAGATCTAGATATATATTTTAAATTCTTAACACTACATTTTTTATATTAAACTATGCTTTACACTTAACTTTTTATATTTAAAGGGCTGGTGGTGAAGCCTGAGGATGAAACCTCGTTCCAAAAGTGTCAAAAATGTCGAAATAATGAATGTAACTTTGTAAGCTGCTTCGATTCTTCGGGGATAGATAGAGTGTTTTGCTCCAAAGTAAGTTACAACCCTAATGATGGAACATTTAAAGTAAAAAAAGAAGACTATGAATGTTGCTTTTTTCATTTTTCATGATAATAGGTTGTATTAAACATACATTCATCAAAATTTTTCAATGAAACCATGTAATATTTTTTTTAAAAAGCAAACATCTACACGTATTTTTTTTCAAAATAGAAATTGAAGTTTTCTTGATCTATAGCATGTTATGTCTTTTATAAAAGCGATGTAGGAGAAGAACATACGTAATTAAATGAAGAAAAATATATTCATTGAAGCTGGCCTTTAAACTTATATGAAATTGTCGAATAAGTTTGTGAATGGATTCTTCTTTTAGACTTGAAAGTTTATGATGGGACTTTTAGTAAAATTTGTACCAGTCCTATATGTGTATATACATGTAGATACATCATTTGGTTTGCTTTTGCTTTTATATATATGTAAAGTACGAAAAAAGTTACTATAGAATAGCGAGAACAAGGCTTAAAGCCACGCAAAACCCCTTAAACAAATAAAAAAGTATTTAATAAAAAAATCATATGGTAACATGATTTCAGATTAACGATCTATGAATATTAAGAATGACCATCGTTACAAATGAACAAATGACTACTTTCGCCCTCATTTTACCACTTTGGTAGTTTACTTTCAGTAAAAAAATCCACATTTTAAAATGAAATGTACGAAAGCCCAGAAGGTTCATTCGAGATTCGAAAAAAGAGGTTCGAAATTTGAGATTCGAAATTCGAGTTTCGAGATTCAAGATCCATACTAACCAATCAAAAGATGGTTTAAGATTCAATTACTCCCCTTTGCTAAGTTTTGACCTTCTAGAGATCGTTGAATATATTCAAACCGAAGAGGTTATTTGATTGAATCACAATGCAAGAAAGAGTGTTATATATATCAGAACGAAATTAGAAAAAAATATTGGGTTTATGGTCTACAAAATATGTTTAAATTTATATTATAACTTCTTAAATATTATAATAGATTTATATCAAGAATATCTATAAAACCGTATTATCTACTTTGTTTACAGGTTTGATGTCAAAATAATAAATGTTAATCGGATTCAAAGAGCAAAGGGGGGGGGGGTGTATTGTAGTCAATGAGAATTATTAGTGAGCAATAAAAGAAGTGACTAGCGATTAATAATAAAAAGTAATACGGGTTTCAAAGTGGATATAGTTTGTGACAAGGTATTAGAAAGTGACCAGTGATTAATACAGGTTTCAAAGTTAAGTGTGCAATAAAGGAAGTGACTAGAGATTAATAATAATTAGAAATACGGGTTTCAAAGTGGATATAGTTTGTGACAAGGTATTAGAAAGTGAGCAGTGACCAAGTTTGTGAAACCAAGAGACAGCCCCTTAAGTACGGATGGCTGAAATATACATGTTAAATAAAAGTGATGATTTCTCTTTGTTCAGGCCCGTATGAAATAATCTTAAAAAATCACTGTAAAGCCCCCCCCCCCTCCAGAAAAAAGAAGCAACAGGGAGTTATCACGGTTATTAGACGTTATTTTTGAAAGGACACAATCATAAAGTTGCTATGTTTTCTACAGTATATTATATCGGTAATGTGTTTGGGGGGTGGGGGTAGAGACAGATGCCCAGGGTACTATGGCTATGTTGTTTATTTTATTACAACGGTAGACAAATGCTCGGTTATCAACATTCAGTGTCAATCTTGCAATGCATGGGTAAAATAATTATATTTTCGATAATTATTTATAAGGAAACCGCTCAGTCTCGCAAGATACATAACCAATCAATACACAAGTTTCAATACATGATGTAATGGCCATAGAGAAAAAAAAAAAACATATAAAAGTATTTAAAATGATAAGAAATTAATTATTTTAACAAAACAATGGACCCTCTATACACCTTTAAGACTTTGAAAAAATCGTATAGCCTAAAGGAGTACGAATTAAAATTACTTAGTTCATGTACATGTATGCCTTTTAGTGTACACAGGAAATCTTAAAGCTTGAAAGACATCGTAGTAGTGATAAAGAAAAGTCGCGTTCGCTTTCCCAATGGTGTGTATTCAATATAGGCGAAAAGGCTATAGCCTATACATCATTTTCTTGAGGCAAAAAAAAATATTTATAACGCATTCCAAAATCAAAACAGAAAATCTTTTTTTCTGTTTTAGGCATTTTGCCCTCAGGTATTGACAAAATCTAACAAAAGAACACAGTTTTATAAGATATTTATTCATAAGATTGTGAAATATCAGCGTTTTTCTAATAGAAACACGATCTAGTGTCACAAATAAACTAAAATGTAAATATTTGGAGGAACTATTGACAATTTAGCAAGACTTTACGGGGTAAATTTCCCCCGAACGAAAATCATTGATTCACATCTTAAAGATAGCAAAAAACTACAGGGTAAATTTCCTCTCAAAAATGACATTGAAACAGTGTACCTACAGTAATTCAAAACAAAAGCAACCATCTTTTAGATAGCAAGACTTTACGGGGTAAATTTCCCCCAAAGAATATCATTGTTACAGTATTCCCTACTCTTATAAAAAGCGAACATTACACTTTGAAAATCGCAGAACTCTACAGGGTAAATTTCCTCTCAAAAATGACATTGATTCAGTTTATGTACAGTGTTTGAAAGCAAAAGCAACCATCTTGATGATAGCAAGATTAACGGGGTAAATTTCCCCCCAAAGAAAAGCACTAATACAGTATTTATGATTCGCAAACATCGTGAAGATGGCAACAATCTACATAGTAATTTTTCTCTCAAAATTCATATTGATACATTTTATACACTAGTGCAGTATTTCTAAGCAAAACACCAATCTTGTAGAAAGCAAGATTTTACGGGGTAAATTTCCCCCCAAAGAAAATCTCACTAGCTGATACAGTATTCACTACTCTTATAAAAGCGAACATTACACTTTAAAAATTGCAGAACTCTACAGGGTAAATTTCCTCTCAAAAAACAAACAAACATTGATTTAGTTTATATACAGTGTTTGAAAGCAAATGCAACCATCTTGATGATAGCAAGACTTTACGGGGTAAATTTCCCCCAAATAAAGTCACTAATACAGTATTTACAACATCGTGAAGAAGGCAACAATCTACGGGGTAATTTTTCTCTCAAAAATGACATTGATGCAGTTTATACACGGTATTTCAAAGCAAAAACAACCATATTTTAGATAGCAAAACTTTACGGGGTAAAATTCCCCCCCCCCCAAAAAAAAAATATCACTCATACAGAATTTATGCTTCACAATATCTTGGCGGTAACAAAAATCTACAGGGTAAATTTCCTCTTAAAATAATTATTGATACAGTTTATCTTATACGTAGAAAAAGCGAACATTACACTTTGAAAAATCGCAGAACTGTACAGGGTAAATTTCCTCTCAGAGATGATATTGATACACTTTATATACAGTATTAAAAGCAAAAACATCCATCGTTTAGATAGCAAGACTTTACGGGGTAAATTTCCCCCCCAAAGAAAATAACTGATATAGTTTTTATGATTCACAACATCTTAAAGATAGCAAAAATCTTCAGGGTAAACTGCCTCCCAAAAATAACATCGATACATCTTCCATATATTAATTCAAAGCAAAAGCACCAATCCTTTAGATAGTAAGACTTTACGGGGTAAATTTCCCCCTAAAGAAGGTATCACTGATACAGTATTCATTATTCTTATAAAAAGCGAATAGTACACTTTGAAAATCGCAGAACTCTACAGGGTAACTTTCCTCTAAAAAATGACATTGATTCAGTTTATATACAGTGTTGAAAGCAAAGGCAAACATCTTGATGATAGCAAGACTTTACGGGGTAAATTTCCCCCCAAAGAAAATCACTGAAACAGTATCTTTGATTCGCAAACATCTATAAGATGGTTACAAACTATAAGGTAATTTTCCTATTAAAAATTACATTGATACAGTTTATATACAGTATTTCAAAGCAAAAACACCCATCTTTAAGATGGCAAGACTTTACGGGGTAAATCCCCCCGCCCCCCGCCCCCGCAAGAATATCACTGATACAGAATTTATGCTTTGCAATATCTTGGAGGTAGTAAAAATTTACGGGGAAAATTTCCTCTAAAAAATATTACTAATACAGTTTACATCATACTTAAAAAAAAGAATCATTAAACTTTGAAAATAGCAAGTATGTACGGGGTAAATACCTCCCTCCCAAAGACTATCAATAATACAGTTTATGTTATTCAAAGCATGAACAAACACTGCAACTCGATGATAGCAAGACTTTACGGGATAACCCCCCCCCCCCCCCCCACACACACACACACACAAAGAATATCACTGCTGCAGTTTATATAATTCACAGAATAAAACAAATATTACTTTTTTCAAAAAACAGAACTTTTCAAGGTAAATTTCCTCTCATAAAATAAACTAATTCTGTATATATTGTTTACAGAAAAAGCATACATTACATCTTGATGACAAAAAGACTCGGGGTAAATTTCATATTAAAGAATATCAATAATATATTATTTTTATATTACAAACGATAAATTTATCTTAATATCATGCAAGCTGGAAAAGCTGAATATTAAAGTTAACATGATATTACACCTTCTTAACATAGAAAAACATACAAAAACATAAAAAAAAACCTCTGACATCTTTCTTTCTCTGTTAAAGGTATAAGATTTCTTTGTGTCCCGGTACACTTTCTTTATTTAAACAGCGTCCTCCTTTAATATCTTTGACCGAAGTTCCAATTCTATGCTTTTCTCTTGGCTGATACACTAGACAGATTGCAGAGTGCATTTTCCAAAGGAAATCTGGCAACCTTATTCTGAACCAATCCATAGTCGACCTATGGATGAAAATTTTAAGTCTCATAAACTTCAAATTTCCAAAGTCTTAGGCATTTATATATGATTTCATGACAGATATGACTGGTTTAATATTGCGCACTAGAGTAGATCAGCAGGTGCCTGCTCCCGAATTTTTGTAAAACAGTCTTTCTGTTTATATTGCATGGCAATTGCATTCTTCTAAAGATCCCCCCCCCCCCAAAACACACTCATATACACACATACATTTATACATGTTTCTGAGAATAATGCTCATTCGTGATATGGGTCTACATAAGATAATCAAAAAAAGTTAAATGCGCTTACTATAGTATTATATTTGTATTGTACATGTATTACTGATGCCTTCTAGGTCCATCATGGACATTTTTTAAGGGGAAGTGAGAGAGCTAACTGAGAGCATATGCAGATAGTTTTTACTGCAACCTAAATATTGGTTAAAGTTTAACATTTCAGCTTCAATTATTTCACGTAATAAAGAAAGCAACCAAGTTCCGAAATCCTTATGCTGCGCAATGGAATTGTAGATCAGGAACAAATTTAAATGCAGATACTACCTAAAAATACATATATCGTGACATATATAAATTGTATATTTACCTTGTTTGTTCAAGATTTGGACATGAATTTGTAGTTCAGTTCCAGTACAAAGCAGTCTCTTTTGTATCGAATCGTCCATAAAAGTACACTTTTGAAACATTCTTAAAGTACTTGCGTCCACAAAACTGAGAGGTCATCTAGCTTGGTTTCCTTTCCCTAATTTGCTTAGTGTTCTGTGTGACCTTTGGCGTGGATGAGCCAGGGAACAAGGCAAAAGAACTCCGACCATATCAATACGGCCAATAATATTTAAATTTCCAACTCACTATTCATCATATAGTATATATTACAGGGAAACATTGCTTTCAAGGAAAATGAGTGAATTTATCAATGGGTGGTTGCGAGAAAAAAAATTGAGGTGATCAGTTTCTCATCACTTTACCGTTTACTCTTCCGCTGCGTGAATTCCAGATGTCAATCAACCCTTTTATTGGATAGCATTGCGGTCATGTCATAAATCTGACCCAAGCTAAAATAATTTCTACATTTTCTCAGCATCCATGTCTTGATCTATAAAAAACACAGGTTGACCTTCTTAAAACTTGGTGACATTTTACATATACTCTACCGCAGTTGCATACGCATCATCTATTCATGTGGCAGTTATTATTACTTTACTAAAATATGTAAGATGTGAAAAAATTATGAACAGTTATTCTTTTTCAGTTGATCTTTCTACTCTTACTCAACTTTAGGTTGAAAAAGAGAAAAAAAATATAGCTAATGAAAAGCAATATTGATAGAACATATTATTGACTTTAGAACTCGAATATATTGTACATCAATTTAAAAATTAAAGAAAAAATATCCACCTTCGTATTGCTTTCCATATTCTGGTGTCTACCTTTCCTAGCTGTATTCTTTGCGGAGTATCGGATGTCAAGTGCAAAAATGAATGAAAGAATGATAGACAAAAATTTAAACATAAGATTTTTCATGTACCATAATTACAGTGACGAAATTTATTACTGTTGTTTATATTTTTCTCTTTACATGTCTTTTTTCCCGAATTTATAACACGTTATATTTTGTATACATATACATGTGTATACGTACAGATTAAGAGAAATGTACATGAATAAAAAAAAACTACAGGTATACATGGTAGAGGCCGTGTACCATTATTTTAAGCAGGCTTATATCGGCAATCGTATATTTGATAAGTAGAAAGAAGAAAAAAGGAATTCCCCGAGTGTTCTTCGAGTATTAATCTCATCTAACTTCTTATGATACCATTTTTTGTGATTAATTTTAATAATTGAATATTCAAACACTGCACATATAGGCAGAATTATTTATGAAAGTTTTCAAAGAACAGAATTGTTACTTAGTAGACATTTTCGACATTCGATTATGCCGGAAATGTCCGAGAGGATTGCGATTGTCATAGTCAAGGTCATTCTATTTTAGTTCAAAAACGTATTATTTACAATGACTTTCCCTATTCCACGTTGCACAAAACAACCCCGCGCAGCCAAGTATAGATGGCTATCAGAATTTGAACCCATTAGTTCACGATTAGTAGCAATGTGTGCTCAGCATGTATGCTTTAGGTACTCAAAGGCAATGATATCGCATTGCCAATCCTGCAGAAGTCGCCATGCAATTCAGTCAATTAATTAGAAGAAAATAATTCTTTTACACTCTATTGCTTAGCATGGTGTTACAAGATATAAAGAAATACACAAAGAAAGCTTCAAGAACTTTAGTATTGTTCAAGATTTGGTCTTGAATTTGTAATTGTTCCATTCAGCACAAAACAGTCACTTTTGTATCGACTCGTCATAAAAATACACTTTTGAAACACTCCTTAAATACGTAATCAACTGTTTTAACACAAAAATTAATATAAACATATTGCTTTAAAGAAAATTATTGAACATATTGAATTGAAGTGATCTGTCCCTCATCATTTTACCGTTTACTTTCCCGCTGCGTGAAGTCCTGTTTATTCAACCCGGGCTTGTATTGGATAGCATTGCGGCCGTGTCATAAATCTGACCTTAGGCTGTTATTTCTAAATTTTCTCAGCAACTAAATCTGTTATCTATCAAATCTAAGAGATTTTGGAAGAAATTCTGTGGATTTTCTCCAGTGTAGTTTTAGACTGAATTTAATCAAAGTGCAATTAACGCTAATCTTTATATTACCTATGAGAGTGTTGCGAGACAAATGATGTCAGCAGTGTTGAGGGAAGGATCAAAAACTTTTACAGATTTTAAAAATTAAAGCTTTAAAACATTTTCAGAGAACAATTTGAGGCCCTATTTTTTTTTTTTTTTTTTTTTGGGGGGGGGGGGGGAGGGCATGATTTCAATATCCTACGCGCTCAATAATAATAATGAATTTAAAATGAAACATATAATTATAGGAAATAAACGAGTTAACAATAAACAAAGTAAAACAAAAAGGAAATTAAAATAAATGTTCAAATCTGTAACCCTTAATTTGATGGTAGAAGGTATAAGTATGTCATAGGTTACTAATTTTACCCCATTTCATTGACCACGCAAGTAGTACCAATTAAAAACACAGTTTTCTCCCTTAAATATGTCTAATGATGTATACGGGGTGGATTGGGCTGATTTTAGGGCATTGAAAGGAGAGTGTGTTGGGAAAAGAATTAATATTGAAATTTAAAATACTGAGAAATGTTGCCTTTGAATGCTCAGTAGGAAGGGTGTAAATAGGTCATGTTTACCTTCTTCTCAAGGAGTAAGTGAAATATGCATCGTATGGGGTACATGTAACTCGCTGTGTCCTAGAGGGACTTGCATACCATGGATTCTCCTTAGATTCAGAAATATTTAAAGGCTATAATTAAAAAAAACCCGCTAAATTCCAAGAAAAATTTAATTAATTCTAAATAAAATTGAAATAAATTCCACATGTAAAAATGTAGAAGAATGCGTGGTAGCAAAATAATTAATCATATCAAAGGAAATAAATGCTAAATTTATCAATGACATCCGAAGAAAAAAATTGTAAAAGTATTTTTCCCCTTAGATCCACCTCTCCAAGATTCTGCCATCAATTGTCTCGAATCACTCTTAGGGGAATATCAGTGATTAGCGTTAATAGCACTTGTATTGAGTTCAGCTCACAGCTAAATCGGACGGGATTTCTTGCAATGTACAAGCTGCCCTCTTTGAATTTGTTGATTTTTTAAGGTCAATGAATTTCATTCCATTATACTAAGTTACTTGTTTTACATGTACTCTACTGCAATCGCATATGCATAATTCATTAATGTGGCAGTATTTTATTGCACTGTTGAAATTTTTTTTCCAAGATGTAACAAAAATCATGAACAGTTATTCTTTCCTAAGAAAGTTCATCTATCTATACGGCTACTCCTTTAAGTTATAAAAAGAAAAATTAATAATAAAAAAAAAAAGCTATTAAAAAAGCAATATTAATAGAACTTTATTCCGAACTTTAAAAAAATTAAATTTATGAGTACATCATTTTTGAAATTAAAAAAACTATGCATTCTTTTTGTATTTCTTTATATCTTGTAATACCATGCTAAGCAATAGAGTGTAAAAGAATTGTTTTCTTCTAATTAATTGACTGAATTGCATGGTGACTTCTGCAGGATGGGCAATGCGATATCATTGCCTTTGAGTACCTAAAGCATACATGCTGAGCACACATTGCTACTAATCGTGATCTAATAGGTTGAAAATCTGATAGTCATCTGTACTTGGCTGCGCGGAATTGTTTTAATTGTGTAACGGGAATAGAGAAAGTAATTGTAAAGGATACGTTTTTGAACTAAAATAGAATGACCTTGACTATGACAATCGCAATCATCTCGGACATTTCCGGCATAATCGATTGTCGAAAATGTCTACTAAGTAACAATTCTGTTCTTTGAAAATTTTCATAAATAATTCTGCCTATATGTGCAGTGTAAATATTCAATTATTAAAATTAATCACAAAAATGGTATCATAAGAAGTTAGCTGAGATTAATACTCGAAAAACATCGGGGAATTCTTTTTTTCTTCTTTCTACTTATCAAATGTACGATTGCCGATATGAGCCTGTTTAAAATAATGGTTCACGGCCTCTACCATGTAAACCAGTAGTTTTATTTTTTTATACATGTACATTTCTCTTAATCTGTACATATACAAATGTACGTGTATACAAAATATAACGTGTTATAATTTCGGAAAAAAGACGTAAAAGATAAAAATATAAACAACAAAAGTAGATAGATTTCGTTACTGTAATTATGGTACATGTACATAAAAAAATCTTATGTTTAAATTTTTTGTCTATCTTTCTTTCATTAATTTTTGCACTTAAAATCCGATACTCCGCAAAGAATACAGCTAGGAAAGGTAGACACCAGAATATAGAAAGCAAAATGTAAAATGTCACCAAGTTTTAAGAAGGTCAACCTGTGTTTTTTATAGATCAAGACATGGATGCTGAGAAAATGTAGAAATTATTTTAGCTTGGGTCAGATTTATGACATGACCGCAATGCTATCCAATAAAAGGGTTGATTGACATCTGGAATTCACGCAGCGGAAGAGTAAACAGTAAAGTGATGAGAAACTGATCACCTCAATTTTTTTTCTCGCAACCACCCATTGATAAATTCACTCATTTTCCTTGAAAGCAATGTGTCCGTTTCCCTGTAATATACACTACATGATGAATAGTGAGTTGGGAATTTAAATATTATTGGCCGTATTGATATAGCCGGCGTTCATTGCCTTGTTCCCTGGCTCATCCATGACAAAGGTCACACAGAACACTAAGCAAATTAGGGAAAGGAAACCAAGCTAGATGACCTCTCAGTTTTGTGGACGCAAGTACTTTAAGAATGGTTCAAAAGTGTACTTTTATGAACGATTCGATACAAAAGAGACTGCTTAGTGCTGGAACTGAACTACAAATTCAAGTCCAAATCTTGAACAAACAAGGTAAATATACAATTTTATATATGTCACGATATATATATTTTTTAAGTTTAATAACTGAAGCTGAAATGTCAAACTTTAACCAATATTTAGGTTGCAGTAAAACTATCTGCATATGCTATTAGTTACCTCTCTCACTTCCCCTTAAAAAATGTCCATGATGGACCTAGAGGGCATCAGTAATACATGTACAATACAAATATAATACTATAGTAAGCGCATTTAACTTTTTTTGATTATCTTATGTAGACCCATATCACGAATGAGCATTATTCTCAGAAACATGTATAAATGTATGTGTGTATATGAGTGTGTTTGGGGGGGGGGATCTTTAGAAGAATGCAATTTCCATGCAATATAAACAGAAAGACTGTTTTACAAGAGAAAAGCATAGTATTGGAACTTCGGTCAAAGATATTAAAGGAGGACGATGTTTAAATAAAAAAAGTGTACCGGGACACAAAGAAATCTTACACCTTTAACAGAGTAAGAAATATGTCAGAGGTTTTTGTTATGTTTTTGTATGTTTTTCTATGTTTAGAAAGTTTAATATTATGTTAACTTTAATATTTAGCTTTTCCAGCTTGCATGATATTAAGATAAAAGTATCGTTTGTGATATAAAAATAATATATTTTTAATATTCTTTAATATGAAATTTTTTGTCATCAAGATGTAATGTATGCTTTTCTGTAAACAATATATACAGAATTAGTTTATTTCATGAGAGGAAATTTACCTTGAAAAGTTCTGCTTTTTTCAAAAAGTAATATTTGATTTATTCTGTGAATTATATAAACTGCATAATTGACATTCTTTTTTTTTTTTGGGGGGGGGGGGGGGGTTATCCCGTAAAGTCTTGCTATCATCGAGTTGCAGTGTTTGGTCATGCTTTGAATAATATAAACTGTATTATTGATACTCTTTGGGAGGGAAGGATTTAACCCGTACATACTTGCTATTTTCAAAGTTTAATGTTTGTTTTCTTCTAAGTATGATGTACATCTAAACTGTATCAGTAATACTCTTAGAGGAAATTTACCCCGTCAATTTTTACTACCTCCAATATATTCCAAAGCATAAATTCTGTATCAGTGATTTTCTTTGGGGGGAATTTACCCCGTAAAGTCTTGCTATCTTAAAGATGAGTGTTTTTGCTTTGAAATACTGTATATAAACTTATCAATGTCATTTTTAATAGGAAAATTACCTTATAGATTGTTGCCATCTTAAAAATGTTTGCGAATCAAAAATACTGTTTCAGTGATTTTCTTTGGGGGGAAATTTACCCCGTAAAGTCTTGCTATCATCAAGATGGTTGCCTTTGCTTTCAACACTCTATATAAACTGAATCAATGTCATTTTTGAGAGGAAATTTACCCTGTAGAGTTCTGCGATTTTCAAAGTGTAATGTTCGCTTTTTACAAGAGTAGTGAATACTGAATAAGTGATACCTTCTTTGGGGGGAAATTTACCCCGTAAAGTCTTACTATCTAAAACATTGGTGCTTTTGCTTTGAATTAATATATGGAAGATGTATCGATGTTATTTTTGGGAGGCAGTTTACCCTGAAGATTTTTGCTATCTTTAAGATGTTGTGAATCATAAAAACTATATCAGTTATTTTCTTTGGGGGGAAATTTACCCCGTAAAGTCTTGCTATCTAAATGATAGGTGTTTTTGCTTTTAATTACTGTATATAAACTGTATCAATATCATCTCTGAGAGGAAATTTACCCTGTAGACTTCTGTGATTTTCAAAGTGTAATGTTCGCTTTTTACAAGATAAACTGTATCAATAATTATTTTAAGAGGAAATTTACCCTGTAGATTTTTGTTACCGCCAAGATATTGTGAAGCCTAAATTCTGTATGAGTGATATTCTTTTGGGGGAAATTTACCCCGTAAAGTTTTGCTATCTAAAATATGGTTGTTTTTGCTTTGAAATACCGTGTATAAACTATATCAATATCATTTTTATGAGAAAAATTACTCTAAAGATTGTTGCCATCTTCACGATGTTTGCGAATCATTAATACTGTATTAGAGATTTTCTTTGGGGGGGAATTTACCCCGTCAAGTCTTGCTATCATCAGGATGGTTGCATTTGCTTTCAAACAATGTATATAAACTAAATCAATGTTTTTTTTTGAGAGGAAATTTACCCTGTAGAGTTCTGCAATTTTCAAAGTGTAATGTTCGCTTTTATAAGAGTAATGAATACTGTGTCAGCTGATGATATTTTTTGGAGGGGAAATTTACCCCGTAAAATCTTGCTTTCTACAAAATTGGTGTTTTGCTTAGAAATACTGTGTATAAATTGTATCAATATTATTTTTGAGAGAAAAATTACTCTGTAGATTGCTGCCATCTTCACGATGTTTGCGAATCAAAAATACTGTATTAGAGATTTTCTTTGGGAGGAAATTTACCCCGTAAAGTCTTGCTATCATCAAGATGGTTGCTTTTGCTTTCAAACACATACATAAACTGAATCAATGTCATATTTTTGAGAGGAAATTTATCCTGTAGAGTTCTGCTATTTTCAAAGTGTAATGTTCGCTTTTTATAAGAGTAGTGAAAACTGTATCAGTGATATTCTTTGGGGGAAATTTACCTCGTAAAGTCTTGCTATCTAAAAGATTGTTGCTTTTCTTTTGAATTACTTTAGGTACTGTTTCAATGTCATTTTTGAGAGGAAATTTACCCTGTATGTTTTTGCTATATTTAAGATGTGAATCAGTGATTTTCTTTCGGGGGAAATTTACCCCGTAAAGTCTTGCTAAATTGTCAATAGGTCCTCCAAATATTTATATTTCAGTTTATTTGTGACACTAGATCGTGTATCCATTAGAAAAATGCTGATTTTTCACAATCTTATGAATAAATATCTTACAAAACTGTGTTTTTTTTGTTAGATTTTGTCAATACCTGAGGGCAAAATGCCTAAAACAGAAAAAAAAAAATTCTGTTTTGATTTTGGAATGCGTTTTATACATGTGTTCGGTTGAAAAGTCGAGAAAAGTTAAATCATAAATCTTATTTCTTTACCAGTTACTAGAATATTTTTCATCAAATGCAATAAAAGTATTTTTAGCAATCCATACTTTTATGTCTATCCAATTTTTACAGTAAACAAAACTTTTAATTTTTATAGCTTGTTAAATCTAAAATTGAAATGTTACCTTGAAGTTGATATCAGAATATTAAAAAATGATAGCAACAGGAGTCTACGATTAGAACAGGGAGTAGAAATTAGGAAATATGTTTGAGTTAGTAGGAAGTCATACATAAGACATTTAAAAATTATATTTAGATTATTAAGTAAAGAAGTTTCCATTATTTCCAAGCACTGTGTAAGGATTTTATAATTTTTCAATTTTATTAAGAGTGGTCATGAAGATTTTAATATCTGTATCATAAAAATATGTTTAAATGATTTATAATTATATTCACTGGAAAAATGACAATGATAGATGTCTCCAAAATTGCAGAGAGTTGTCCTCCGACCCCCCCCCCTCCCATTGAGAGGGGCGACTCCCTCCTTGCCTGTCCGCAATTCGGCAATGATGCGCAATAGGAGAAATACATAAAAATTAAGTTTTCAATTACTTATCTTAGTCTAAGGCTTTGAATACTTGAATTGATTAATTATTATTATTATGTACAATACATACTGGAATTTATTTTATTCCATATCAAATAGTAGATCAGTCTAACTGCACAAATGCACTCTTAAAAGTAATGAAATGTATCCTTAATTAAATTACTGTTCAGTGTAAAGACGATCCTTAGTATTTCATATCAATAATAATTTTTTTCCCTCATCCATGTGCTAATTAAATAATTTATCTATACAATTTATTTATACAATTTATCATTGAGTCAATTGCTGACTGACGTTTTTCATACTAATTGTTAGGTCACACTGAATTGTCGACGGATTTTTCCGTTTTTTCCCGGTCATGACAAGGAGCACACGGCGGGTGTGACCGGTCGGCAGGGGATGCTCACTCCTCCATGGCACCTGATCCCACTTCTGATGTTTGGAGGTCCGTGTTTGCTCTGCTCCTATTTTGTATTGTTTAATGGACTTTTGAGCTTGAATACTGTTCGTTATCTCCATATATTTCATCTACCTACTAATTTCTAATTTCAAGACCATATTATATTTCATAGATGTATCTATTGTTTTGTTTAATGAGGAAAATAAGATTTTATATATATATCTTTCAAAACGTTACCCAAAAGTCATTTTTATTTTGTTTTGATACATATAACATTTTTTCTTGTATCATTATTTGAGCAAATGACCCATTTGTTATAAATATATTCAGTGAATTCTTGATAGTAAATACATAATAAAGGGCAGTAATCAAATATTGAATCCGCTTTTTGATTGGCTAGTTTAGATCTTGAATCTCGAAACTCGAATTTCGAATCTCGTATTTCGAAACTCGAATCTCGAATGAGCTTTCTGGGCTTTCGTAGAAATGGGTTGCTTCTTGCTTCATTTGCTTCTTGCATTTTACACTTCTGGGAAGGATGTCATAATTAATGCGGTCTGTAATGAACTAGATTCACTTGAAAATTGCAGACTAATTCGCACTTTAACGTTTTGAGAACGTTGTTCAAGTACATAGACGTTAATAAAGCAATAGGCTAAAATTTGAATGTTAATGTTAATTAATCAAATGTTACCAAGATTGACAAGTATTTACGTTTTTACGTCCAATCTTTATACACTTATTCCATTAAATCTAACAAAAAAAGTACATAATAGGTTTTTCAACATTTGTCTATATATAAACAGCTCTAATTTAAGTAAATCATAGATGGATAAAAAAAGATGTTAAGACCCTCTTTTTCGCATTACATGGTACAGTGGTAAAGTGGTAGAGTCATAAATATTAGGTACATTTTTCTGATTTCAATTCCCAGCAATTCCCAGCCGAAGTTGACCTGGCATTATTAAAGGAAATAAACGTTCGAGTAATTGTTATTCCTAAATTACATGACATGATAGGAAAAAAAAACTATCTGTCTGTACCAAAGACTTAGAGAAGAGTAAACATCTCACAATAGACATCTTATTTTAAGTGTATTGGCTTAATCCAAAATTCAATCCCTTTGACGTTTTAGTATGAGTAACAAATTTTCACTGCGCTGTAAGTGCATAAATCAAACTAATTTTAACTGAAATAGCATTATATATAATTTCCTTTATCTTATTCTATGCTTTTTTAGACAAGTCTATCAACTATAACCTATCCAACAAACAAAAAGCCGTATCCCTCGACAACGCATTCTAAAACTTCTACACCACGGAGCAACATTACACGAAAGAATAACACAAGCACGCCGCAAGATATTATAAAACCAATTATGCATGGAATTGCTGGAGCCCACGAACACAACACACCTGTGTCAACTATAGTAATACCCATTGCATTAGTATTGATTATTTCCGGTGCTACGGCTGTTGGAGTAGTGATATATATTCGGTATGTGTATCTTGTAATTTTTCATCCCGCTACCACCCTTAAGAATTATTAAATTACGTTTAAGAATTTAAATTAAATGAATATGATGATAACTAAAAGAAATCATGCTTAGATGTCCAATCAGACGAAACAAATTATTAGCAGAGCAAAGACAGACTTCTGAATACATCGGTCTGAGATTGGATTGAGACTTCGCAGACAACCTTGCTATACTTTCTTCAAAATTTGAGGACATCTAACATTAGACACAAAGACGACATGACGGATGCAAGCCGAATTGGTCGCAGAAAAAACCCATTAAGAATACAATTACCAAAGCATTGAGACCTAGAGGACGTAGAAACGCTTACCTTGGTTTAAAATATATTTCATTCAAATCAATGAACGCAGCTAAGTTAAGGACGCCCATGAAATATACGCATCTATATATTCAGGGAAAATGAATACAATTTTTAATATTTCTTTTAACAGCAGTAGTTTTGGTAAATGTGAATTGTGGTGATTGCATTTGTATGTATCGGGTCTCTGCTGAGTTCAGCCAAAGTGACATCGCTTACATCAGCTGTTTGTCACGTGACAGGTTTAAAATTGGACCATATATGTACTACTACAAAGATCGTAAAAGTTCAACGATATACGGACATTCTTCCGCTATAAAATTTATTTTGTTTTCTTTGAGACAAAATCCTTAACCCGAAAAGTGCTGGGAGCAACTTATTCATGCTTGAGAATTGTTTAAAATTTAGCCGTCTTTCTATAAACCCCAGACAAAAATGTAATACGCATTGGAATAATGTTAGATTACGGAATAAATAAACAATGTACAACCAGCTCCCAGCACTTTTCAGAACAGTAGGAATAATGGCTACACGTGTTTAAAAATTCAGAATTTATAATGAAACGGATATCGTTGAACTTTTAATATTTTCGGGGGGCTTGACCCCTCATTCTAGCACGTTACTGTACAAATGTGCTCCATGCGGCTATATATAAAGTCTACACATTATCAATTTAGTTTGACAATAAAATGTGGATTAATATATTTCAGAATATGTCTCTCTTTTTGTCTGACTACGCATGTTTCGTATTTATTTTTATCTTTACAAGCCACGATAAAAGTTTGATCCACGCCTCAAATACAGAGAAACTGCGTGTCAAACTAAGAAATGACGTCATCTCAGTAAGTACAGCGAGATCAAGCTGGCTTTCATTCTGCATACGCTAAGTGCTATTACGGCAAGATAAGTTGCACATCCATTTATTTTTATAACATTTATGAGAAACGAAAGTATTTCGTGTGTTTTAAAAAGAACATTATAGTATTTATTCATCGAGATTCATTTGTATTGTTTTAACGTGACGTCATAATAGCTCTCCCAAACCTCTGCATAGGCTGACGTAGATATGGGAGTCCTTAACCTAGCTGCGAAATGGATTGAACAGAGACATAAATGTCTATGATAGTTCTCTCCATTCACCTTGAAGGTGTGATAACAACAAAGGTAGGATCTGACCAGGACATTACCTACAGACTGGGATAAGTTAAATCTCTATTTAGAAGGCAGAGATGGGGAAGGCAATAGATGGGGGAAAATTCTATTCGAATCAAAATTAAGTTATTTTACAGCGTGGTCCTATCGATTCTCATGTATTGAAGTGAAACATGGAAAAACAACAGAGCGAAGGAAAGAAAGAATCGAAACCTTCCAGAATAGATCCTGAAAAATGTAGGGAGAGGAAAATGGCAAGATAAATTATCAAATATATCAAAAAATATCAAACTTCATCGTAGAACAAAACTAAAATGAGCAAGTGAAATGATAACTCACAGGAACTGAATTTGATTGGCCATGTACTAAGGATGGAGAACACCAGGATTTATACCACCGCACAAATATGACACCCAGAAGGAAGGATGGTTGTAGGCTGGCCAAAAACAACTAATGAACAGGAACGATTGCAGCTAAGTAAGAATATGAGCAGCAGTCAGAGACAGAGGCAGGTGGATGCAGTGTGTAGGGACCTCATGTGCTATGGGCATGAAGAGGATAGGTTAGGTTAGGCAATGGAGAAGTAAGCGTCCCCTGTTGGCCGGTCACGACAGGCTTATGCCCCTTGTCATGACTGGAGAAATCAGTAAACAATTCATTATAAAAATAGTGCCTCACAAATTGTTTGAAAGAGTCGGACAACATTCAACATAACGACAGACTTTAAATGCAAATTCATTGTATTCAATATAGAATTTGTGAAATGTTAACAATAATCGAGATTATTGATTCCGTTGTATTAACTTCTTTGCCAGAAACCTGACCCTTTTTTAGAAATTGATCGTACAGAGAACAGGCTTTTTTGCGCGGAATTAACAAAGAGACATACGCCCAATATATATCAAGTTGACAGTAGTACAGAATATTGCTACATAAGGGAAGCCACTAGATAAGTTGATCATAAGGTTTAGTGGTTACTTTGCAATCTCTCTCTCTCTCTCTCTCTCTCTCTCTCTCTCTCTCTCTCTATATATATATATATATATATATATATATACTTAAATAAATAAAAACAGAATGCTACAGTCCAAATCCGAATCAAAAGTCCAATCAAACAATACAACACAATTTATAAGCAGAGGGGACTTCAGAGATTGGAACAGATGAAGGTGTAAGCATCCCCTGAAGACCTGCCACATTCACTGTGTGCCTTTTGTCGTGATTGTGTTAACTGAGAAAATCTATTGTCAATTCAGTATGAAAATGATGGCCTGTCAATTTCTACGAAAGGCATTAGTCCACAATTTCACAGCCTATGACATGTTGTATGTGCAAACAAGACCATTGATTGAAACATAGAATTTGCAAAAGGAAAACTTTAAACAAGATAGTAGATAACTTATTACCATCCCATGGACGAAGGTATACAGGGTTGAAATATTTTACAGTCGTTTAAGTATGCACTTCCTATCTCTTGTGATTGTTAAAAATTGCTTAAATAATATAATTTTTCAATTGTTTTATTGGTTGAAATACTGTTCAAGGCAAGGGAGACAATTTCAATTTTTATATCGACTATTAAAAGGTTTTTTTTTTAATTTCCATGGTTAACAGACATTACAGTTCGTGTTAATTCGTTTTTTTTTTTTCTAATTTTGTTTTTGCACTGTTTTTTTTCTATGGTAGGGCTAATGTTCGAAAAAAATCAGATTACAAAATATAAAGCCAAGAACCACACAAAAATTGTACGGCCTGATAAATGTAGATGAATATCAGTTTACTATTTAAGGCTGTTGCTAAAGAAGGGAAGCGTTTGAAAAAAGCTATACTTGCTTGTCTTCATCGTATTAGAAATTGTTCGCATGAAGAACAAATTCTTGAATATTATCAAATTAACTGGAGACAAAAGCTCCAAATGTAGGTTATAATGGTATATTGCTACATGAATAGGGAAAAATGACGATAGAAAAGTTCATCATCACCTATATCATAGCTAATCATCATTGTGTTTCATCTGCTCAATAGAAAGATTCTTTTGTAGTTGATTCCCATCTAGATCTGTTCTTGAGACGATAAATTATTTTTTCCTTATGGAAAACTTTGGCTTTTTGATGTGATTTAATCCTAGCAACGACGCCCATTAAGTTAATAATTTTCAATCTAAACTACAAGAGGATATTTAACTACATATTTATTTCCTGTACAATTTGTCGGAAACAATATGCAAGGAACTTAACAGCACATATTGTCGTCCATTAATATTACATGTATTTCGCCCACTGAAAGATTATGCAATACATATTGCGGCCGGTTAGAATATGTGTATATCCCAAATCCGCATATTGTCGCCCAACAGCTATATTTCTGAAGTTCTGTGAATGTAATTTGGTGTATAAATCACATCATAAAGGTATATATCATGAAGTGCGATACTTTGTACATAAGGTTTATATTGATACAAACGTGATTTTCAAAAAAAAAGTTTTTAAATCGGATTTTATTTTTAAATATGCAATTGCATGTTATTTATTGATAAAACAAACAAACAACTTAGACTCAAATAAATCAGCTGCAATAAAATCTAATATTTTAAATACAAGTTTCAAGGAAAACGATGCAATTAACTTGATTGATATGAATTCATTAAAATACCATGAATCTCCCTTTCTCTCTATTTCTCCATTGAAACATTCTTTTTTTTACAATATTTGTGGCCACAAAATATGTTTGCAGCATAAATCGTCGCCGAACAAAATACAATGCACATGCCAGTATATGAGATTCAATTTGTCACCCATTCTACAGGAACAAAACAGATTCATCTCTGCACATTTTATCGTCGGTGTCAATAGGCACCGGTGGGCGATCAAATGCGCCGTTAGGATAGGTGCATATTGTTGCCTGTGATGATACGTACAGAACGACAAAATGTACAGCCACACAAATCTTTAATTCGTTTTAATTTTGCCCAAATCTTTATTCGAATAAGGGGACGGAATTCTTACAAATTTGGGACAAATATAATGGTATATTGATTTATGTAATATTTTATTTATAATATCATACAAACATAAGTATTTGTTTACATTTTTTAAAATTATTTATTTTGGAGAAGTGTGATTAGTCTTACAATCCATTAATTGTTTTAGCAGGAGATGTCGACAGAACGACCAGAAAAGTTATAATTCAGAGTTTCAGAAGAAAAACTCACCTACAGAAGATATTGATCATTGTTACAATGAAATTGACAAAGTCCCCGACAATGGATACTTTGTCCTCAAACCCCGACAAACCCCATCCATAACAGACATTGATAAAAGTCTTGAAAAAGAAAGTCCATACAATGAAACAGAAGAAGGAGAGTATGATCATTTGGGAAACAATATGTCAAGAAGAAAAATCAAAGAAGACACATACTCCCACACATCTTCAGCGAAGGACCGTGGATATTCTGATTATGATGTCACAAACCACAAGGAATACCAGGATCTGGAAAATACATATGATCACACAAATAAATATATTGAGCCAGATTACGGACATTCCGAGAATAGTGCGGGACAAAACAACTACGGTTATGCCGAATCACTGAATAGGGAGTTCGGAAAAGAGAATTGCATATGATGAGTAGAGGTCTAGATTCTGACAGGGTGTCATAAAACTTGAGAAAAAAAAACGTCTTTGTTACTTATATATGTCATGTTATTTATATATACTAGCTTTAATATATTTAATGTTGTTTGTAAAATATAGCTTAAATTCATGTTCCAGGGAAATTTTCAAATAATTTATAATTTAAGAATTGATCAAAAAAAAAAAAAAAAAAAAAAAGTTTGATTACTTTGAATTCCTGTCATCTACATTATTTACCCTATGTAAACTCAGGTTAAGCTGAGCGTAATTTTTCCACAATATATTATTTTCATAAATACAGGTGAAGTTTTATTCCTGTAAGAATCCATATGATATGATACAGATAAACGTATAGTACATTTAATTATATTTAAGTAAACTACATGTATTTTTTTTTTCAACGTATGCGGACCTTAAATAAAATGTTACGATTTAAAAAAGGGTACTACTCTACTTTTATAATGTCAAACACGAAATAGATAATATTCCTTATGACAAGAACATGTCTGCATGTGTGCCTGTGAGAAAAATTAAAATTCTGATGTCAGATGCCTTGCATTCTACAATGATATACCGGTGAATGACTTCAAATTAAGACTCGGCTCTCAGGACCATTTAGCAGTGAGGGTTCTTTATCGTGCTAACGCCTATTATGACAAAGGACCTAGGTTTTAAAGGTCTCATCCGAAAGACCCGTGCCTTTTACTTCTAATGCGCTTGGCGAAAGAACAGTCTATACTTATCTTTACGTCTTACGTTGGACGCGGCGAGCTCGAGGCGAACGAGATTTGAACCCTGGCGTTCCGATCACGAAGCGAAAGTCCTACATGTACCACTAGGATACCATGATCGGTCTGAATATTGAAGATAAATATACAATCAACTGCGTCTCTTTGGTGTTGCAAAAATCTTTGCAATCTGCGACTGGAATATTATCCCAGGCATCGGCATTGTCAGTCCTTGGAAGTTGCGTTAACATACAGGAACGTAGATATTCTGACAGTCTCTATAAAAGAGGTTGATGGAGCTGTTGATGATTCTGTGTTTCTCTAGATGGCCGATAAATAAATAACCCATAAGAAGACATACTGAAGAACATTTGTCTCCAGATGACACAAATAGAATCTCAACACACTAAAATGATAAAGTTTAGTTGAGGGCAAGAATTCAATCGCGCCAGGTATCATCAAAGAGGTACAAGTATTTTCTGTGGATACCCTTTGAGTGCACTTGTAACCCCAATAACTCTTTAGAAGTACCTGTGCAAGGTACGAGCAAAAACTGTTGGCTGCTGTGCGTCGTTTGATACCAGTGGTGTAGTACACATAACATCTACAACATTAATATATTAGTATATATGAACTTAAAACTATTCTAGGAGACCAAAAAAGACTCCGTAAAATGGAAAAACTGGCTTTTGATTTACACAGAATGTGAAAAATGAGATTGTCAACTTAAAGAAAAGGATGACAATAAGTACTTTTATTTTATTTTTTTTTTTTTTTTGATATATATACTAGATGAAATCCCGCGCAAGTGCGGGGAATTAAATTTGAACCACTACCGACAGAAAAATTCCAATCAAATATTGTAGTTTCTATTCAACCAACAGGCTTATAGCAGGAATTTAGAAATACTTTGTACAAAATCCCGCATTTACCTTTAAAGCAGAAGTAGATGTACATTACCACCCCCCCCCCCCTTGTAAACTTGAAGAAAAAAAAATCAATTTCATTAATTGACGTTTATTGTGAAACCTGTTATACTATGTTATGGATATTGTACCTCAGGTGCTCTTATTTCATTTCCGTCAAGGATAAAAGCAGCGAATATGCACATTTTAAGGACTAATTTTTGGGGGTAAACATTAGTTTTTAACGCTCTATGGCCGAGTATTTGATACAAAAGACTGTATTCAGAAAAATAAAACCTGAAATGTATTGATTAAAGCACAAAAATTTAACAGCTTTAATTGTATTTGAAGAATACCTTATTCATTAATTTTCTCTTTTCATGTAAGCAAATTTATTACGAAGTACACTTTGTACTTCGGGTTCGTTGCCGCTATACTCTCAGTGAGGAATATACAAATTTTACCGATAAATTATGAAAACCTACTAATAGTCTTTCAATATATATAAATATATTCACACCTTATAGTGTTACCACTGATTTACCATTATTTCAATGACCATTCACACAAAAGCTTTTTTAATGTTCGAGGCTATAATCGCCTCATTTTTCTGCTTAACATCGGGCTCGATGCTATACGATGTTCTAGAAGTTTCCGTCAATAGTAAGATCAGTGAATGTCGAAAGTAATTTGCATATTTCCCTTTTTAATAGGTTATCACAACTTATTTCTTTTATATCATTTAAATGAAGTTTTGGTTGAATAATTCGGTGATGACGTTTTATGAAATAAATAAACGATTACTTGTTGTCAGTTTCATTAAAAATTGCCAGTAACTTAGATCCGCCGACCGGAACCGCCACCGTACTCACGTTATTGCTATTTCATGGTTCTTTATAGAAAATGAAAGTAGACTTTTAATTTAACGTACGACACTTACTAATCGAGTGAAATCTGAATATAGTTTACGGACATCATCTTGTATCTAGTGTATTCATAGAGGAGTTAGTAAGAACTATGGTGCACCCATTTCGGAGTGTATTTGCAAAATTTATTAATTTATAAGTATAGATATAGGACATCTGCTTATATTTAGCTGATGATGATAATACATACTAGGATAGAGGAAGACAGTAAACACTTGGGAAAAAAGAGCACAGATATAACATTCCAAAGGACATTTCTTTAATACATTTGAGCGACTCTTATGTCTATATATCTGTATATACATGTATATCATTCTGTATGAAATATTAAATAAAAAAAAAAAAAACCCTAAAAATTACGCGCTATAACGGGCATGCATGTACAGGAATACAAGATCCACTTATGCAGATAACCCAAACTTCATTGTAGACAGAATTAGAGAAAAAAAAAAACGGGAAAGATGTCACTATTTGCAGTAAATACTTGCACTCTTTGCGAAGCAATCACAGATTAAAAGCAGAAAAAAATGTCTGAAGGAGGTCCGATATGCTTAAAATTTAAATACTTGCGACCTAGTTCTGATGAGAAAAACCAGAAGAAAATTTAGAAACGTTTATGTTTATCTCCCTGTTAGAATACGTATATATGACTCATTGTTAAAAAAAAAAAAATAAATGCGAAATTATATTATTTCATTAAACAATTGAAAGGGAAAATCAACTTTTTTTAACTTACTGAAATCTTTAAAGAAGGAAGATACACCACTGTTGTAATCTTAAACATAGAAAATGGACGTGTACACTGAATTTTATGATAAGAATACTTCCCTTGAGTACTAATTTAAAGCAGCAACACTGGCGCTTTGTTCAGTACTTTGCTTATTGCGATATGTTGGGGAAAAATATCCAAACATACAAGTATTTTTTTTAAATGAGAACAGAAAAAAAATGATGGGTTTTGAAATTGTGAATACATATTAGCATATATATATGATTCTCAAAACATTTCACAGAGGTCTTGTGATTTGAACAAAGAGCCAGTAGCTTGTTAAAGTCATCTGAGTACACATAAGATTTTCGGCGGGTCACTTGTATAACCAACTGCGCCTCATCCGAAACTTGAACCTTCGACTCCTTTTTAATGTGTGTAATTCAGTTGGTCTTATATTAATTATTTATTCATATGTTCCGTGGAAGCGCAGGAGAAAAAATATATTAAAACATAAAATGCAATTTAAACATTTTATAATTTTAATCTACCATGGACTCCGAGCCCAGGACAGTTATTTCATAAATACCGAAAGACCATTGGCCACTAGTTACCTTCACGTAGTTTTTTGCTAGTACGTGTTTTAGGGATTTTAAAAGTACAAAATTTATGTTGGGAGGACAACTTTGAGAAGCATTACTCATGGAGTGTAAGATTAACCCTCACTAAAACGATAAGCTCGCCAAAGCGCATGTCAGATTAAAATTATATCGACCAGGTTTAGTAAAGTTAACTAAACAGATTATAGCCATTTTTCTTTGTCATACGTAGACTATTTTTAAACATTTATACTCTATCAAATGTGTAATTAAAAAAAACCAAACAATTTAAATATAAGTTCCCTTTTTAATCAGCATATAACACTTACGCTTAGGAAATGAATTATATGAAAGCTGGAACAAGGAAGTGAAGCACAATTGTTATCACTTCAATCTAATTAAATGTATATGTAGTTTTGTCTCTGACAGTAATGTGCAGTCTTTCTTAAATACAGGTTGGTGACTTTATTTTCATTTATTATATTTAAATATGGCCTGTGATTTTAGATCATTTAAAAGATATCTTAAATAAAATAATCGTTAAATCATTACCCACAACGCATTTCTAAGAAGTTATTTTTTTTTAAATATTGCTATTCATATATGCAATTTATTTGTTGGTTCAGAAAAAAAAAACAAGTATTGCTGGTGACGATGTCTTCTTTTTCTTCAGAATTTTTCCTCTCTTTCTTTCTGATTTTGTTTTACCCTTTTATTTTATTTTTTTTAAAGTTTAAGAGAGAGCGAGAGAGAGAGATTGATTTTGATTTTGCGAAGATGTTAATCAGAATTACACATTGACCAATCAGGGCGCCGACCAATCAGCATTGACATTGCTGATTGGCAATTGACAATTGACATCTCGATGTAAATTAAAACATTTGTACACGTAGAATATAAAACTGAGTGATTATGTATTATATTAAGATTTATTTTTATTCGTGCAATTGATATTTATGAAATATAATTCTCAAGATGACATTTACTGTTTAGAGAATGACATTTTTTTTTAATTATTTCTTTTAAAAATCGATTTAAACATATACAAATATTTTAATCATTGCATTGCGATTTTTTATAGACAGATTGTATGAAAAAGATCATAATAGCAATGGTGATTACATGTAACAATGAAGATTATTACAATCAAACTTTTCTATTCTTATAACTTATTATTTTAAGAAACATGTTTGTATCTAATCATTTGACAATAATTTCTTTTATTTTTCCCATATACGTGTATTTCAAATCAAGTCCTTCATTGGGCATTAAAATATTTTCCTCTATCATATTTAAAAATAGTTTTTTATGTCATGCCACTTATATTCTTCGCTATTATATTTAATATAATATTGGGGGGGGGGATTGAACTGTTGTACACTGTACACTACACCAGACAGGAGCAACAAAGCTTTAAAATAACATTTATTATTTATAACTCTCAAAATGAAGCTTAAAATTAATTTTAAAAATTATGAATGCATGAATGCGATTCTTATAGGGCATGAGGCTGAAATGTATTTCCCTTCCTGATATACTTTATTTTAGCAAATAAATTTTACAATATCTATCTATCTAAGTTAGTCATATTGTATATTTTATTTGCTACAGAAAGTATATCAGGAAGAACAATATGTACATGTAAATGAAAAATATTTATGTACAGTATCTGTTTCAAGAAATATGGGAGAGGACTATCTGAGTTTTTAGAACTTGTGTCGAATCCCTTTGACACATAGCCAATAAAATACAGCTGTATGTTCAAAACAACAAGAAAAATTATTAATTAATTGCATTTTTATAGGGGTTTGTGGGATGTGTTTCATTTTCAAAATCATTTCGTGTTACGTAATTCTGCACTTCCAATATTGAAATTACGGTGACTACATATAAATGTTTACAGTTACAGGCTAGGGTTCTCCATCATTTGAAATTTTACTGTGCTGCAGACTTTACGTGAACCACTAATATTCGCGGCATTTTCGCAATCAAATTCGCAACTGAACAATTATTGATTATAATTACAAAAGCATTTATACACAATTTTTTTTTTAAATCACTTATTCGTTACATAGATGATATGGTCTTGCATATTAATAAAAATATAAATTAGTGGATATTTAAAACAATTAGAATGTATCCATATAATATCCTACAATGTACTACATGTATAACTGTTAATTGTTTGTCGGTCGGTCGAGAGAGAGAATTTTCCGGTAAGGGGAATGATATTAACAAACATAGCATGACTTGCACAAATTCCATTCAAAAGAATTCAATATGTATACATAATCATACATTCCCTTTTCTGAAAAAAAAAAAAAAAAAAAAAAAAAAAACAATCAATGAACCTACATGTACCCAAACCTGAATTGTACGTCAAACAATCACAGCTACAGTGTATATCTCAATAATTAGTCTGCCGTTCATGTTTTTAAATGATTTCTTAATTGACCGACAAAAGAAGAGAAATTTGTGTAGATTTTTTTTTTTTTTTTTTTTTTTTTTTTTTTTTTTTTTTTTTTTGGCAAGTGTATTTGATAAAACACATGTATGGACCATTACACTACATTATAAAACATTTATCCGTTAATTCCTGACGGCGATTTTTTTTTAAAAACGCAATTATGAAAATATTTTTTGCACAGTAAATAAAAGCACATACACAAAAATGATCCTCTTGCAGAAAAAATATTGTCGCCCAATGATAATTATGCGTAGAACAACAGTGATTCTGGTGATTTTATTAGAGTCCTCCATTTTTCACTTACAGTCACATATGTGCTACCGATCGCCACCAAACAATAATGAACCATTTTAACTACGGTACGTGTATATTTGGCAACTGAAGATAAAACGGAACCCGCTTCACTCTTGAGTGAAAGCAAACTTTCTGGGTTCCCTCTAAAGGACCCATAGCTGGCCCGAGCGAATGCACAACGAACCCCGAGCGCACCCAAAGTGCACCCAGATTTTTAAATAGCGGACCCCGAGGAACGCAAAGTGAACCCGGGGTTCGCTTTTTGGGTTCGCTCTGGTGTTATGTTGTTTTTGGTCTGTACTGTACTTGTAACATGATTTTCATTCAACTTTTACGCAAAATATTAATGTATTCAATACCCTATAAGTGATAGTGAAAAAAAGATTAAGATAACGAACAGTGATTGATCTCAATAAAATCTACAAACAATTCAAATATGTTAACAGGGCATAAAACAAGGACCCCCAAATATTCCAGAGGTGCGATCAGGTGCCTAAGAGGAATGAGCGTCCCCTTTTGACTGGTCACACCCGCCTTGAGTTCTATGTATTGATCAGGAAGACGGAACATTCTGTAGTCTAACAATATGTTTAATTTTCGAGGAAGTTATACGAAAAAAAAAAATTTACGAAGTGTCTGCTATTTTTAGAAAACATTTACGTGACATGCACATTCATTTCCTTGTTGTCAAAAATATTATCAATATTCAATAAACTGTAAAAAAATTTTCATATCCTTTTAAATAAATTTAGTTGAAATTTGACATCGGAAGTAAAAAGAGTGGATTATACAAAAAAATTCTAATGGAATTCGGATATGTGCATGTACTTTAACCGTTCAGTTTTCAGCAGAATTTCTTCAAGGGGTAAGCTATGTACAGGAATAACTGTTTTTTGGTAAGATTAAATTCCTCAATACGTTGTTACTATTCGCTATTCGCTTTTTTTTCAATAGTCAGTTGAAGTTTACATGTATGTTGTAAAAACACTGAGTCAATATTACCTTTGATAAGTCTGTCGTTTACAACTATTCAACCACGTCACATTTTCAGCGTTGCCTAACTTATACTTTGACATTTTCAACAATTCTAAATCTAGTTATCAAGTTTGTCTTTGACAATATATTAAAAAGCTAGCATGTTCTACGTATTTTTTTTTTCAATTTCACTCAGTTCAAATCAAGGATATATCTATTTGTTCTTTCATCCAGGATAAAAACAATGCAACCATTATTCATATAGGTTCATGAATAAATTTTCGTTTCCTCTTTATGATAACTTCTTTCCTACTTAGGGTTTGGAGATTTCATAAGTACACCAAGAGTGGTTATGTAATGGAACATAATTCTATATTGAATTGATCTCAGATAAAATATATTTAAGAGTTCTCTCCACTTGGCTTGCTGCAACGTAACGTTATGTCGTTTAAATGTTTTCTTATTGATCCTAAATCAATCCTTGACTTTAATAAGAGAGTATACACAATTCTTAAAATTTTAAAGAAAATTGGAACAAAATATATTCTGGATTAATACAATAATTTCAATGATTTAAGAAATCACGTATTTTTTTCTTTTCTAACTGAGTCTATTGCTTACCTGTCTAAATGGAAGGAAAATGCACTCTTCCATTTCTCTCCAAAAGTGAGAAATTGTTTCCTAAACATTTCAACTATGATATTCAATTGTTTTACTTTATTGATCTCAATGAGAACGTGGAGAGAATACTTAGTAATTTTTCAAAGGTCAAAATATGAAATTGATTATTAATTAAATATTTCTTTTTCAGTAAATTGCTTGAATGGAATACTAATTTCGTTCACGGAAACCAATTACTAATATTGTTTGCCGATTTCTAAAGCCTAAGAAGGACATTGACAGAATCCATAGAATTCAAAACAATAATATGAAGGGACAGTCAGAATGGATCTTGAACCTCTTCATTTTGTCAATGTTGAGAATAACGATCACAGGTTTTTAGAAAATTACAATTGTCAGCATGAACTTTTTACAACATTTAAGGATATCTAATGAGACACATCTTTAAATGTAATTATAACCGTCTCTACTCGAAGTATGTGGTAGTCAACCCTAACAAAAATAATATAGCTAACTATAGTTTACTATAGTGAACTATAGTTAACTATAGTGATAACTTTGACACTTTGATTTACTATAGTGAAAACTATGAAAACTTTGATTTACTATAGCGATCACTATGAAAATTTGATTTACCATGTAGGAACCTTTGATTTACTTTAGTGATAACTTTGAAAACTTTGATTTAATATAGTGATAACTATTACACTAAAGTGATCACTTTGAAAACTTTGATTTACTATAGTGATAACTTTGACACTTTGATTTATTATAGATAACTATAGTAAACTATAATATTTTTTTTGCTAGGGAATACACACCTGTGAAAAACAAACCATTCATGCATTTACAAAAAAATATTTCGAAAAAAACATCTCTACTATTATATATGGATTCAAAACACACACACACACACTCACACACACCCTCACACCCTCACACACACCCTCACACACCCTCACACACACACAACCTCACACACACACACACACACTCACACACACACCCTTACATGTGAAAGGTGTCAAACGGGGACAGGGGTTAAAGACTGTCAAAGTGGGGACTTCTTTATTTTTATTATTTCATTGACTTTTGACCAAAAATATTAGTCCTCCTATAACTCTGATTGCGAATATAATGAGAATATGTCAATATCTCTTATTTTAAGCCAAGCACTTTTTACAGCACAAACGGGGACCTATTTCACACTCATTAATATTCACACACCAGTACTTGATTCATTGTATCTAATCGGGGACATTTTCAAAAAAGAATGCAAAATACTCCCTTTTGTGCCTTTTATTCATTAATTACCACCGTTCTCATCACTGATTAGGATTCTTGTCTTCATAGGTATTTGAATGTTTTATATTTTAAATCAAATATTGAGATAACGAACAGTAATAAGCCTCAAAAGTCCATTGAAACCCATAGGCACTCCCCAGCTTAATTGTTAAAAACTATATATCTACTATACTACATGTATAAACATGTGTTATGTTAATAGTATTGAGTTAGTAGATATATTTTTTTTAACAATTAAGCTGGGGAGTGCCTATGTTGAAACCGTACAAATCGTGAGCAGGGCATACACGGACGTTAAAAACACTCGAGTTCACTGTACCATGGAGGATATTTGGTCCGCCTCGTTTAAAGGTGGGGGGGGGGGGGGGGGGGCTAATACGATAACATATAAGGTCCGCCTTTTATAAAAAAAAAAAAAAAAAGGTCTGGCCCCTATAAGAAAAGGTCTGCCTACGTTTAAAGGTCCGGGTAGTGCAAAAGGTTTTAATCTTGATTTAAACACATAAAATTAAAGATAGTTTGTACAATATATCTCTAGAGCAGGAATTCTACTCCTTATTTAGTTGCTTTTAGCAGTGCCGTTTGTTTTGTTTTAACATTTCCATGCTTGTGGTGTAAAAACTGCATACAAAAATCTCCTTGGACTACAGATGGCATTACAAATGTAGTTTTTTTTAATTACCTTCATATTTTTATGATCGATGATTTTAGCATTTCAGAAAAAAATCCAAGTTTATATATTAACACTACCCCCCCCCCCCCAAAAAAAAAAAGAGAACCCAGACGAGAGATATTAGTTATTTTGTTTTGTGTCTTTCTTAAAATTTATTTATTTTTTTTCTTTTTTAAGCTTATTTCTCAATTAATTTTTCTTGTTGGTCACATTTTATCGTGCCTTTTTACGACGTATAGTTATAAAATCTCGGCGGAAAACTCAGATTCATCTAATACTAGAGGCTTTTATGCCCCCTCCCCGCATCCCCTTTAAAAAAAGTAACACAGTTCTGATTTTATTGTTTGTTTGTATGTTTTTTTTCTCTGTTTCAGAAGTTTTATTCTGCGATTTTATGATCGGTAATTGAACAATTTCAGAGAAAACTTAAATATTTACAATAAATGATCCCCACCCTATTCCAGAGAGAGAGAAAGAGAGGTTAATCAATATAATAAACCACATATAAATTAAATCAAGCCGTTCGTCTAAAATACTTTCAGTCCTGGTGAATTTTCCTAAATGATAATTATGTTACGGAATTTATTCCTTTTTGGAACAGTTTGGAGGAGCAGTTTCGATTGCACCTTTCCTCTCACACATGACCAGAAGAACTGAATAAAGAAATCATCCTCTCCAGCCGCCACTACACTTATCACAGGAAGCAGATACACAAGATTTGCTGAAGAAACACTGCATCAATAACTCAAATAACACTTATCGCTGTAAATATGATTTTAATCCAGTGATCATTTCGGCACTGAACTCCGTTTTCTCATAAACGAAAGGAAGCCCCCACCCCCACTCCCTGCCTTCATGTATCTGCTGAAAATGCGACTTTCTTAGACAAAGCGCTCTTCCTTGCAGTGGAAAGCAAGCTCACAGAGCAATCATCTTTACTCCGTTTTTACTTTTTCCTTATTAAAGCAATCCCAGAATCCACAAACTTTTATCATGGTACATGACTTGCAAATGAAGAAAAATTTTTGACCGTTAGCCAGTCATTATATTCTCTATGATAAATAAGTACCTATTCTTAGGAAAAGAAGGATTAATTTTTTGAAAAAAAAATAATACCAGTGTGTTTATTCCTGCTTGATTATAGCTGACAATTTTGCTTAAGACAAAATTAAAATTTGATTACACGTATTTTTTTCCGCTACGCAGATAATAGTGCATTACCACAAGAAGTGAATTCGGAATTTGCAGTGTGGTTAGGGTCCATATTTTTTAATGAATAAATACATACAATTTATCAGGATGAAGACTTCCGCAGAGGATAAAGGTGTTCATGATCAAACATAAAATTAAGAGACCAATCATGGGAGGGGGGGGGGGTCTGCTACTTTCTCTTTTAAGCGTACATTTTGTGCACCCCTCCTTCAGGTGTGACGTACATTTTTATATTTAAAAGAAATTACACCTCACGCATTGTCACAACAACACAACTGCATTTTTAAATAAAATTCGATTTCGCTTTATGTAAGGAGATTTCCATGTAATACATCGTCGGAGACCATAATGGTTTGGATTTAATTCTTCCTTATAACGTTTCAGTCTAAATCAGATCAATTGAAAAAAATATTTATCTCTCAATAAGCGCTGATAATTTATTTTAGTCATTTATGGACATTGGCAAGTCACGGTTATCCGGAGGAAAAAAGTTTAATTCATAGGTTTTTCCACTTATAAAACTGATTTAGCCCCCTCCCCCTCTTCCTCGCCTGAGATGCATTGTACTTCCGGAAATTTCTCCAGCAAATACCGAAAATATCCATATAATCATTATTCAAAATTTTATTCGGTAATATTCGAAACATACGGAAGCCGGTAGGTGCCAAGTAGAAAATATTTTTCTGGCGGCCGCCAGATAACTTATCTGGCGGCCACCTGAAAATTATATGGCGACTGCCAAATATTTATCTGGCTGCCGCCAAATATTTATCTGGCAATATAAATAATAAGAAAGCGAAAATTTTGGACAGGGTTCTTTTCTTTAGCATAAAAACTAGAGATAGGGGCAATGCGGACCTTTAACGCAGTATAATAAAAGGTCCGCCCTTTTTATTTCAGATATCTTACTATTACAAGGCGGTAATTTTGGACAGGGTTCGATTCCTTAACATAACTAGTCAAAATGGCAGGGCGGACCTTAAAACGCAGCAATAATAAAAGGTCCGCCCTCTGTCTTTCAGATATCTTACAAATGTTGAACAGGGTTTATTTTCGTAGCATACAAATTATAGAAAGTGGCAAGTGGACCTTAAACCATCCCATATAAAAGTTTCGTCCTCTGTATTTCAACTATCTACATTTTACAAAGCAAAAATTTCAGACATGCTTTATTTACGACAGTAGCATAAACGCTGTAGAAAGGGGGGGGGGGGCGGACCTTAAAACGCAGCATAAAGAAAGGCCCTTCCTCTATAGTTCAGATATCTTACTATTACAAAGCAAAAATTTTGTACAGGGTTTATTTTCGTAGCATAAAAAATAGGACAAAGAGGCAAGGCGGACCTTAAAACGCAGTATAATAAAAGGTCCGCCCTCTGTATTTCAGATATCTTACTATTACAAAGCGAAAATTTTGTGTAGCATTAAAACTAGTTGTTCTCACAGTGATCAATCGTCTTTTTGTATATATACTGAAACGCAAAAGAAACGCAAAAAGCAGTAATCTACAAATATTTCAATTTTTTATCTAATGATTTTCAAAAGTGAATACACTAAGGTAAAACTTGATTTGAAAACATCAAAGATTTGATGAAAATGTTAAATGATTATCTTTTAACTTTAAAAAGTAACACATGACTGTTAAAACATGACTGTTGAAAATCATTCAATTGTTAAATTACCGATAGTTACAAAATTGAAGAAGTCCTTACTTTTTAGATACAAAACTATATGCTATATGTAATATTTCCCCCTAAAATATGATGTTGCGTTTCTTTTGCGTTTCAGTATATATCAGTTTTGACTGAATCACTTAGGCTACCTTTATGGTATCTGTTCTATTTTTTGTCAGTTTGTTTTCTTTTTTCCAGTTTTGCTGTCTTTTTTTGTTTTGTTTTTTTTTTTTTGTTTTGTTTTTTTATCATACACATATAATAATTATAATTATTTAAATTGAAGATTCCTGCACTTCCCGTTCACTCGGAATTTCAGTTGCGACTGCTGAAAATGGGGTACTAAACCAATTTTCTGCAAAATCATTTAATTGGTTGAGACCAAAATACGCATGTAAATAAGTTAGTTCATAAGAAAGGTCATGACACAAATCATTTGGAATACGTTTCCTACTGTATCGGAGACAAATGGATGGGTGCGGCTCGAGCTCTAGCCCTCGTCTTAAGACCCACCCTGTATCTCCGATACAGTAGGAAACTCGTGCTCTAAATATAACCAAGAGTGGAACGTTTATCATAATACAGTCGGGGAAATGTATATTTGAATTATCAGGATACATTTACGGGGGACATTTTGTGTATTAATTATTACAATACAATAAGGGATTATACACATGTATACATTTGTATTACATTTGTACAATACAGTTACTGTAGAGGAATTATTGTTAAGAATTATCGCAAAACAGTAGGGAATATTATGTATTACATGTAAGTATAGCAGTAAACTAGAGAACAAATGGATAAAGCAGATAAGTAAGCTATAGGGACATTTGTGGATAAATTATCCCGATTCTGTAGGGAGATCTTTGTAATTTATAACAAAACAACAGAAAACATTTGTGTATAAATCTTAGAAAACATTAAAAAAATGCCTTAATCAAAACAATACAATCGGGGAACTGTGGGTTTGAATTATCACAATACAATGGGGGGAGGGCATTTGGGTATAAAAACCACAATACAATAGGGGGCATATATATGTGTATAAAAAAAATCACAATACAATAGGGGACATATGTGTATAAAAAATCACAATACAATAGGGGACATATATATGTGTATAAAAAATCACAATACAATAGGGGACATTTGTGTATAAAAAATCACAAAACAATAGGGGACATATATATGTGTATAACAAATCGCAATACAATAGGGGACATTTGTGTATAAAAAATCACAATACAATAGGGGACATTGTGGGTATTAAAAATCATAATACAAAAGGGGACATTCCTGCATAAATCATTACAATACACTAGAATTTTTTTTTAATAAATCATTGCGAATCATAACGGACATGTATGTGTACCTGATCATAATTCAAGAAGGGACGTGTTTATAAATTATTCTAAAACCAGTGGAGGGAATTTGAGTAAAAATTATCACAAAACTATAGGGGACATTTGTGTATAAATAATCACAATACAATAGGGGACATTGTGAGTATGAATAATAAAAGTGCAATTTCTTGATCTTGGAAAGCATAAAGCAACTGTGCGAAAGTGCTGGTGAATTTCAAAATACGAAGCATTTTTTAAAAAAAATGAAATAATAATGAAATTTTTTTCTTTGATACCAATTACTTTTGATTCTATTTTGTTTAATTTGTTCCAATGAAAGCTTGAAGTTGAGCTTGAATTTTGTTTAGGGATAAAATACAGTTACTGATACAGGGATACAGGAACCCCCACCCAACCGACTTTACCTCCAAGAGCATATCTCAATATTAAAGAAAAACAATAAATACATCGACAATAGTATACTTATTCTTAAAAATATATGTAGGAAACAAAAGAAACAATATATAGATTAGACTGGAAAGAAATTATTTACTTCCGTTAAATGACGACGTCTTTTGATAGAAGAAGTATTAGTAATAACTAACATGTGGTCAGGGGTGGGGTTTCACTTAAAACGTTATAAAAATTTTCAAAATCATCAACGAAATGAACATCAATCGCAAGCTCAACAAAGACAATAAATAAATCTGCATTACTGAAAAGATGAAAAATAAGCGCACCTGTTAAGCGAAAAAAAATAAAGAGTCGAGAATTTACATACAACTTTGTAGTTGCTGATTTGTAGCTCGTTGATCTGCCAGAGGAAACTGGAATAGAGAAGTATAGCCCCCCCCCCCCCACTTGACCAAAATTGACCCAAAAAAGTACATATTAATTGCGTACAAAAGAGTGCACTGTTTCTTGATTTATTTCTCTTATATTTAAGCTGCCATCTCAAAAAAATTCAAAAAATGAAGTCTTAACATGCAATATATTTTTAGTGCTTGAGCGTCTGCGAAATATGAGGATTAAATCATTCCCCGATGGTTTCCCCGGGGGAAATGGATTTTATGGGCTGCATAAATTTTCGTATTTCCCTCATGATAATGAAATGAATCGTTTGCGGTATTATACCGAAAAAGCCAAGCCTTTGTAAATAACATTCAATTTAGGCTCCACTTTCTAATTCACTTTTTAAAAAGTCAATTGTCTTCCGTATCTTTTTTCCCCTTTTTCAAAACACCCTTATTGGAAAGAAGATAATTGCTAATTTCGTCACTGTTTGGCAGATGAACCCTTTCTAATATTATTAATTATGCAACTCTCGGAATTTTTAGTTTAACGAACGATACGTGTTGCAAAGGGGAAAAATGTACGATGTTTTCGATGTGGTTTAGCATAAGGGCGACAGGGAAATATGATGTTTTATGACCCTGTCAAGTGACTGTATCGGACCAATCAGTTAACGCGTTGTATAGAACAGTTACAAATACTTTTAAATTCTTTTACTACCTCTTCTAACAACTTTGAAAACTCTGAATTATGTAAGAACGAATTTTTGTTAATAAATGACTGTACATGTAAGAAAAAAAAATAATAAAAACAATTTCAGCTTTTATTAGCTAAACATGATGCGTGACTGTCAACTATATTTCCATGTCCGACATTTGAGAATTTATATCTGGCAATATGATCGCACATTGCCAAATCAATATTCGACACAATAAGGAATCATTTATTACAGAAACCAATATCTCGAATGTTTTCTTTTTGAAATTACATTAGCGGCCCTTTTAAGAAATGAGATGTCATTTGTTGTGTACATGTCTATTAGCCTCAAAAGGAGGAAACGTTTGAAATTAAACTGTTTCATTTAAAAATTGCAAAGGTGAAAAAAGAAAGAAAGAAGTTTTTATAAAGGACAGAATCAATTATAACCGCTTTTGATAAAATGCAATTTACTTCTGAAAACAAAAGTATCAATTTTCATATACTAGATTAACTTTTATAAGATAATCCTAAGACATTATTATGTGCCTCTTTTTCCTGTTTCTAATCCAACTAAGATAGGCTCAGAATCAGTATTTTTTTAACACTGAAAACATACTTCTTTTTTTCAGTGTATACAAAAAATGCGCTTGGAAATTTAAAAAAAATCTTTTTAAATATATGAACTTTTACGTACTACGTAATAAACTATTTTGAAACAATGTTATACACCATGACGTGTGTGAATATTTGTTCCCATCAGTATTTATCGTTGATACAGAAAATACCTGGTTTTATTTGGGATGGATTTCCCCTTTCTTCGGGACATCTGTGTAGTTTTTTTTTATGTTTTAATGTACAAGTGCTTTATATATATATATATATATATATATATATATATATATATATATATATATATATATATATATATATATATATATATATATATATATATATATATATATATATATATATTTAATTGAGCTAGAATATCAAATATAAAAAAAAAATGTCTAGAGTGGAATTGTACAGTATATGTATCATATTTTCGAATTAATACAATCCGTTTCTAGAACATGTCTAATGCCCCTCCCTTTCAAAATTACTGGATCTGCCTCTGGAATTGTACACATGTAAAAACAAAGGCAACTTCAGAATATATTAACAATTTAGGAGCTTCGGAGAAGACATATATATAAAACATCTTCTAGACTTTATATGTGTAATGAAACTTATAATTTGAATAATTAGAAACTGAACTGTTATTTAATGGAAGAAAGTTTTTTTTTTTTAAAAATCATACCCCAAAGGCAAAAAAAAAAATATTCTGCGCACACTGATCAATTCGCCGTGACATATGGACAGCGTTAGACTGCCCCCTCCCTCTGCTCATTCAACATCACATAGAACTCTTTTCTTGTTCAAAGCAAAGTATTCATTGATATTTTGAGATTTCTTTACGTATCTCTCCCCTTCAGAAATCTCAGTCTGTCGAAATGATATGGAACTTTAATTTAAAGTTAAATCATATAACATGCATTTGTTATTCTACTAATGAGTCACGTTTTAGAAATTTCAATCTAGTCCCATGCATAGATATGGATATGTTTACCGTCCTTAGCCTGGCAAAGAACAGATTATAAATAAAATGGTAAAAACACTGTAACACCCCCATACCACCTCCGCACTCCCCCCCCCCCCCCCTTAAAAAAAATGCATGATAAAGTTCAGATCTGGTAAAGTGTATATTTACATGTAGTATTAAATTAACTCTGCAAATTATACATAAAACTCATATTAATCTAAATGAGTATTATTTTGCCACGAAATCAAGAACAAGTTTAAGAAAATCGACCCGACTGCAAAATTCAAGCGTTATGTTAACAATATAATTTCGAATTGATACCTCATTTTAATCTCAAGAATAAAACAATTTTAAGCATAGAATACTACCATACGATTGATAAAATTGAATGACGATGAAAATTTTCAGTGCGGAAATAAGGCTATAGTAATAAAAAAATGTATACTTTTGGATGAAACCTTTACATTCAAGGAAACACTTGTTCTGAAAAAATAAAGTCATAATCAAAACTGGACATTTAATGTTATTCTTTCTTTATTTGGTACTGGTGAAGCAAGAATTAATAAGAACATAATGTGATATATCGCGACTGCTGATTCTTCAATCATTATACTGTAATAATTTCAATAAATTCCGAGAGAATTCGAACAGAAAAATTAAGAATGAAGCCAAAGCGTGTGAGAATCCTGTACAAAGTGCAGCCCTTCATGTAAACCGAGTAGCAAAAGAAACGCAAAAGAAACGCAACAAGCAGTAATCTACAAATATTTGAACCTTTTATTTAATGATTTTAATTTCAAAACTGATTACAGTTGAGTTAAATTCGATTTTAAAACATCAAAGATTTGATAACAATGTTAAATGATTATCTTTTGACTTTAGAAAGAAACACAAGACTGTTAAAACACCCCCCTTCTCATCCATTCAATTATAGCGTGGAAGACTGCCATGCACAACAATTGCAGCTTGATTTCCACGATGCAATAGGTTCATCAATCTCGATATCTGAGCGAAAAAAATATTCTTTGCCATTTTTAAATGTCCGTTTTTCAGATGACGAAGTCGAATTTTCTCTAACCTAGCGCAGTATAGTAACACTTGGACTTCCGGTCCACGGACTATCATTCATGGTAATAATACGTACGAGCCTGTTGAGGCGTGTTGTCGTGCATTTTTGCATCTGCAATTCTCCATCACTTTTGTTTTCAGATTTTCCAGCTAGAGCATTTGAAATGCACACTTAAGTCATTTTCGGGAAGCCTTGGCATCTCTTCCGGAAACGAAAGAAGAATTTATTTTGCGGAATATTGCTGCATTATTTATGATAAACAGATACAAACCCTTAAAACTCCATATTTTTGTCAAATGTTTTGTTAAACATGCAATTTTTGATTTCTGTTAAGCGGGCTCAAACTTAACTTCCGGTTATGGCATGAAAATCATTCAACCGTTAAATTATCGATACTTACAAAGTTGAAGATATCCGTACTTTTTAGATACAAAATTATATCCTTTATATAATTTTCCCATCTAAAATAGGATGTTGCGTTTCAGTATATTAGGCGTATATGTTTCGTGCAGTGTGCGACTGGGTTAGTAACGATAACCGTCATGAAGTTGTCTGGTGGAGCACTTTCTTATGCATTGTTATGATATAAAGACTCAAAGACCTAATGGTGATGAATAAATATAAAGAAAAATATATTTTGGAATAGAGTTCTACTGAACAATAGGGTGTCAAATATTCGGAAACACCAGTGTTTTCAATAAGAGCCGGCAACCGGCAAAATTAACCGCCTGTACGAGAAATTTTGCCGGCTATGAAATTTCCGTAATTGGGATTTTTCGGGGGTTGGTACGCGAAATCCGTAGATTTTATCGCGACTATCTACATTTCTAGAGTAACTTCCCATGAGTGCGCTCCTTTTCATTGAAGTTTGATTTGATCCAGTACGTACTACAACTACTGAACAAGGAAGTTCAAGGCTACAACTTGCGAGAGAAACGTTTGAAGAATAAATTTTTAACGAATAATCCCAACCTCATATAAAATTCACAACGATCGGGATTTAACTTTAGCTATACAAGATATGATCAAGATTATAGGGAATTTGGGGCTTCACTGACGCAAGTGTCAGGTATCTACGGCCTAAAATGTCGAACAGGAAAATATGTTGGTTTTTTTTAACATTCACTGTCACTTCACAAGCTAGGTCAAGATTATTACAACAGCAAATATTTATATCTAGACCGATAAAATTGTAAGACCTTACAAATAAAAGTCATTTTTTAAATCGTGACTGAGACATAGGACAGAGGAATTCTTACAGAATTTCCTCAAATTGAAAATGTAAATTTGTATTCTGGTTTATATGTGTTAGCTCTCTTGAAGTACAGGAACAGTTTAACTTTTCACAAGAAGGTTTTTATGTACTAGTAATTTGTATTTGTATCCATTTTCTTAATTATTTCGTTCTGACAATCTGTACAAAATAGTAAATAAATTTAAAGATTTATGATATTTTAGACTGCAGATTACAGAATGCAGAATATTTCATTTTTGGGGGGTTTTGTACGTCACTACGTGTTAAAAAGTTTATTTTTAAATAAATTATTACCTTAATTTTGAATAATTTTCCTGACTGGTTAATGTGAAAGGGACTAATTATGCAGCATGAGTATGAAATGAAATTCTAGCACAAACAATTGTTTGTCAGTCTTATTGAAAACACTGAAACACTGTGTATGGAAAAGGCCAAGGGATTAATCAGAATACTTCAAGACGGTCATAACTGTAAGCTGTCACATCATATGTCCATCAGTCAAAATGTGATAAATAAATACAAAAAAGAGAAACTACTCTGTAATGACGGGGTGTTACTAAAAACAAATGAACAATTGGAAACGTGCGGACCAACATAATTTTTCTAACGGAAATAATTGCATGCAGATAGATGGACAGGTAGACAAATGTTTAACAGTAATTTAATAATAAGATGCGTGCTTCTCAAGGACACCTGTATTCTCCGTTTTCAAATTAGACCATTCCTGTGTTGGAAACAACCCAATAGAACGGGGGGGGGGGGGGCTGTCCCCTCACTTTTTTTTTAGTATAATTTTTTTTTTCTAGTGTAATCTTCATTTAGATGCAGGTTGCCCTCCTCTTTTTTGTTGCTGTAAGATAGAACAAATTCCTTTTTAAAACATTTTGTACCAAAATGTAACGAAAATGTCCATCATCACCCTCCCCCTTCCCCTTTTCGAGTTTTGACGGTTTAGTTTTTTTTTCTTTGTCAATTTTTTTGGAAGATGCCCCCTTTTAAAACCAAAACTACATATGTACGGGTTGCTTTATAACGAGTGATTTCCGAATGATAACTTAAGGTCGGTGACAACTTTGGACAGCTTTAGATTCTGTAATCGAAACGAAATCGGACACAAATTTTATGCTGTAAAAGACATGGTATCGGAGACAACACTGTGCAAAGAACAGGGAAAATAGTAATTTAGCAATGAAATTCGAAGTCGGAATTCACAGTGAAACAGATTGCACAGGTGTCAGATTACAAAGTATACTAAACAGCGCTTCCTAGCCATACGTGCAGTTTACATGCTTCTTCAAGATGGGCAGAAGAATTGATGAAGATTTTCTGAGATTGATTAAGTTTTCACTGTATAACAGTCTTTGCCCTTCAGTGAAGACAGAACCCCTGAATTTAACATTCTTGGTAGAGTGCTTTATGCATATTCCACTTTTAAATACTAAAACATTGCCTAGATTCTTACATAAATAAATGACTGGGAAATACGTATCAATTAATTCTTTTTCTGGCAGCAAATTTGAGGCAATTGAATTAAACATTTTTTTCCTAAGTGACATCACAAGGATAAAATATAACATTGATGGTCCCAAAGGTATCGATATCAATTTATAGGATAGTTTTGCTTGTCTGTTTGTTTATTTTTATATAACGTCCCTTCCAAATGTTGAGACGCCACCATTTGCCGGTGTAGGGGTGCAAATTTGGACTTATACTATGCGCTCAAGGCCATTGAGCAGTTAGGGATCCTTTTGGTGTCAGCATATACTGCGACAGGCCTCGGTTTATGCGGTCTCATCCTAAGGACCGGTCTCCGTGTCCTGCAGTGGGATTTGAACCGTAAGGCCACGCGGGCGACTTTAGAAAGGTTACCTCGATAATTTAATTTACTTTGCCTGCAATCACATCAAAGTTCCATCTCCCATAGTGCTTATTTATTCCGAGTTTCTGGCGTGGCGCAGTGGTGGTTGGAGAATTTTCGAGTGTTTGCTGTAGAGTCGGGGGGGCGGGGGGGGGGTAAGAAGTTGATCCTTACGTCGCAGGTTCGAATCCCGCTGAGGGACGTTGAGACCGGTCCTTTGGATGAGACCATATTAACCGAGGCTTTGTGTCGCAGTAGGTGCTGGCACGAAAAAGATCCCTAACTGCTCAATGGCCTTGCGTAAATATAAACCTTTTTTTGTTAACGAAACATTGATCAACTATACCTGAAAAATACTTTTATGACAAAACGTTAGTATCTTTCCAAGAAATACTTCAAGTCCATTTAGTCAATGTTCATATCACAAACATGATTGAAATGTCATTATTCTTCCAGAATTCTAAAGTCTAGCGTTTAGCGTGTAAGTCTAAAAAGACAGTGATAATCTGGACTTTAGTACTGGTAATAGAATAACGTTTTTATCAAATACGTTTTGCTTGTCAAAATTTAAAATTTACAATGATGAGGACTTTATTCTTAATAATTAATTCACGAATTTGATATGATTTTTATGTATCTAATGCAATAGGGATTCTGCACGCCTTGTTCGCCCATCTCCTTTATATAGAAAAAATCATAAAGAGCAATTTCGTATAATTCATCTTTAATGTTTAAAATACTTAAATTAAACGTTCATGTGATTGACTTATTTATAAAAATTAAGACTACTCTCATTGATATCTTTTAGTAAAAAAAATTATATTATGTATCGATTCAAAGCAAATTTTGCGCTCTTTTGTGTGTTAATTGCAGCCGAAATCTTTAAAAATTTTCTCCCAATAAATAAATAAATAAATAAATGAATAAAAAAAAAAGATAAAAAAGGGAAGACAATCGAATACAGAATTGCCAAACTGTAAACCGCAAAATGAGTATATTACGATGATAAACTGAAAACATTCAGTAACAAAAGGATACGTCACAAGCATACATGTAAATGCTAAGTCGATCATAAATCTGTAACCCAGATGTTCCATTGACATGAACGTTTGTCAGAAGAACTGATGTTCATACACGAGTAAGGATAAATTATATATCTAAATTCTCTCTCTCTCTCTCAAAAAAAAAAAAAAAAAAAAAAAAAAAAAAAAAAAAACGGATATAAAAGGCAAGAATGAAATCTCAATGTAATGTTTGTTTCAGAAAAGTCACGTGACAAGTTTTTCACTATACAAACGGGGACACGTGTGTAACCCCCAAATAATAATTCTCGGTAATTGTGAAAAGTTCACACTCACACACATGTTTTAATCCTAACTAACCGGGGACATTTTTTCAACATGTTGATAAATGGATCTTTTCGGCTTTTTGGGGTAATTAGACATCCCTGATTTCGAATTTGGCGCTAATTTTAATCGAAGACAACCGGGGACGTCCCCGGTTGGGAGGTTGTCCCCGGTTGGAAGGTGTGTAAACAAACGATTGTCCCCGTTTGACACCTTTCACGCACGCACACACACACACACACACACACACACACATATATATATATATATATATATATATATATATATATATATATATATATATATATATATATATATATATATATATATATATATATATCGATTAGATAAACGTTTCTTCTAAATTAGAATGTTACATGTAAAGATAAGTTTCTTTGCCTTTTTCTACAAATATATAGTCATCTGATGGTAATAAACGATTAATTCTTTCAATTGCTGTAGGTTCGAAACTTAACTGGTACGGAGGACAAAGGCAATGCCAGGAATTTGAAAGCCGTTTGTTGTATAAACAACAAACACAGAACTACTATTGGACACCATATTACAAACGACTGTCTCTGTGGATAGGGATGATAGGTTTGACTTAGTTCCTTGTTGATTATTTAAAAAGTACCACGTTGAGAAAAAAAAATTGTGTACATCTTCTTCTTATCTGATAGACAGTTCAGTCTCCAAGAATTTGAATCACCATTAAAATACAGAAATAACTCATGAATTGTGATAATACTCATGTTTAGGTTTTGTGCGAAACTATTGAATTTTTTCCCCAAGGCATATATTATTCTATGTATGCATTTAGTGTAATTGCCTTCTATTTGATTTCGTTGAATATTTCTTAACATGTTGTATATCCTTTGATGTACGTATTTAAATACAGTTCGAATAAAAGATCTAGCATATATTATGCAATTGTTGAAATCCGATAATCTCCTTTTGAGGTACATCACATTTATCATATTTATTGTTCAAATAAGGTTGCTACAAAGATTCTGTCATCAACACTTCGATACCCATTCGCATGAGGATACCCTCTCTTGGAATGTGTCAGGAACTATGTTTGGAGAAAAAAATAATGTCCTTTGCTGTAAAGGTATTGTAAATGTACTCTAATAATGTCATCATTTGCGTTTAAAATTCGAAATATAAAATATGTAACAAACAAAATATTAGAGAGAATCAATCTATAGGAACCGGTAACTCAAATTAATAGTGTTCTTGATAAGCTATATATTTTTTTTTCCAGAATAACACTTGTGTCTGCATTCAAACGGATTTTATACACAGGACACATTCAGAAAAGCCAGACATGTGTAACTACAATTGCAATACTTATACAGATAGGAAGACATTCTATGAGTGCGGGGGACCGAATGGATATAGCGTTTATTTCACAGGTATTTCTTTTAAAAGTCACTAAGATATGCATTACATGCACTAAAGACGGAAATGGTCATGTTAGTTAAAGCGCACAGCCAAATGTTTTTTTGAGCATCATAGTTATTTGAAAAATGCAGAAAATGAAACCAATATTGCTTTTCATGAGAAGAGAATTAGGGAGAAGTATTCATCAATATTATACTTTCATGTAAATTGGCTATGGTTTAACCTGATTCGCCGCGAAACATTTGTTACACATTCACCCTCTGAAACACGAAACTACGCCCTCCAGCATGATATAACTTAGCAAATGTCAACATTACTTGACGACGGATGCTATTACAAAAAAACTGTTGACTGCGCGTACAGTTCACCATTATATGTATTTGAGCAAAACATTCAGTAAGATATAATAAATAGTGATTGTAATTGAATGGTAATTCTGAAAATTTTCTGACAATGATTTTTAGGTGAAAAATTTTAATGTTAACCTCACCTATATTAAGTATTATATGATTTTTGTAAAATTTTAAAACAGAAGGTAAATGTAAGAGTTCTTTTTATCATTTTTTTCTTAAATTCAACAAATGGGTTGGCCTATTCTCTGCAATCTTTAAGCCTAAAGTGGAGTATAGAGTGGAGTATATGTAGCACTTGGACAACGAAACAGGGCGTACAGGCCGAGGACAAATGCCCTCTCTGAGATAATACATTTCCCAATTTCAAAGTTCATGGAAAAGTATTTTTTTTTTCAAATATTATGTTGAGAGTAATGTCATCTTTAACACACTTTATTCATTTATTTTATATTTTATTTAATAACTTATTGATTGAAACATTGAAAGTGTTCATCTTAAGAAAAGGATTGTCAACCCTTGCTCGGCTGAAGTTCACAATCTTGTGTGCAGGAACTTTTCGGGATCAATATATTTTTTTTTAAATATCATCTGTAGTCATGGATTTTTTGACTGTTGCTACGTGCAGTCAGGCTGGAGGGCATGGTTTCATCATTCAGAGGGTAATAGTGATTTGTAATTAACAAACGTTTCTCGATGGTTCAGATTTAACCAAAACTGTAAGCTTCCAGGGAATGGCCAAGCTTAAGTTGGAGAGTACTGTACTAAAATCCTTGGTCTTTGATAATACATGTAGGGAAAACATAAGATTCAGCTTGGTCTCAACAATATTTATAAAATCATAATGCAGTTTTCATTCAACAAGTATTGGCTGTAATTGGATGGTGGCGACTACCGTTTGAATTGATATTAATATTAAGAAAAGGGGGAGAGGTTTATAATGGCTTTTAATAATAGTAGATTGATCTCTATAGTTAAATACAATGTAATAGGTTTCCAGTATGTTGGGAGATGTCTGTGGAAGTGAACGTATTTTTACCTGGAATTACAGTAGTGAAGCTATTGAGAAAATATGGGCAAATCTTGGATCTATCTGAGTTTAAACATACGCGCCTTACAACTTGACAAATTATCAAAGTATTCTTGTCGATCATTTTTTCAATAAAGTCCATTTTTCTCTTAGCAAATCAACCGGTTCCGTTACAGTTTCTGATACATATGTAATGCCAGTTATTAGGTTCCTAGTGATGTCAAGTGAAAACAACATATGGATTTCACTATTTCTCAGCAGGGCACGTGGAGGGGGTTCATTGATTTGATATCTGGTTAGTTGGTCAGGTGAAGGGGATATTTTAACAATATCATGTCGGAAGGCAGCATGGTATGGTTTTATAGAGCATACTTCTCGACCAATGAAATTTCAAGATTTTCAGCAGAGGCAGGATAAATAATTGTACCAGGAATACAAGAACATTGAGAAAATTAAATCATTGAATAAATGATCATGACTACATTAACTGTTAAGCAGCAAGGTAATTAATTTTGGTTGCATTCTTATTCAAACGTTTTGTCATCTTTGTTATAGGCAACACGTCTGAAATAAGCACAGGAACTAAGATTCCAATGTGCATGGCCCTACAGTGTGGTGATTCTAAATATCTGAGTAGTAATTGCGGTATTACACTCCAAAGGCTTTGCCAGAGTGAAAGTAAGTGTTCGTTTTTTGACGTAAGATACGAAGAATTTATAAAAAAATTAACATTATTTTTAAAGAAAAGAAAATACACACACAGTGTCACCAATGATTTTTTTTTTTTTTTTTTTTTTTTTTTTGGCTTTTAAATAGTTGAGATATTTTTATTTTGATAATATCATTAAACCTTGAAAGGTATTACCCGGGTGTATAAATAGTGCACGTTTTTGAGGTAACAGTTGAAATGGACACCCCAAGGAAAACCATTGTCAACCTCCGCTAACGCGTCGGTTGACAATGGTTTTCCTTGGGGTGTCAATTTCAACTGTTACCCTCAAAAACGTGCACTATTTATTTTATTATACTGAATGTCTTATTGATTTCGGATGTCATAAAAAATTCGGAGATCGTCGTTAAGTTCACGCTTAGAAAGCTCTCAAACTCCCCGCTTCAATTTTTCTCAATAAGAAAGCTTCGGAAAAGATTTACCAACCTCTTTATTGTTTGTTTGCTACTCAAAAAGTCTTTTAGCATCTAAAGTTGCAGTCGCAAGGATGTTTCGTCTGTGTTTTTTTTTTTTTTTTTTTTTTTTTTTTTTAAGTAAGCTACATCGGACGCAAGCTTTTATTGACGTCGTTTATTCAGCTTCTTTCAAACGCACAACCGACGTTTTGAGAATTCTACGGTGAACCGTATGCGCATTATTGTGTAAAAACTACTATAGAGAAACTCTTTAAATTTATACCATATGTACCTTACATAGACTTCAGTATTCATGCCAAGTTTAGTGAGAACTACCGTCTGGTTATTTTTTAGGGACCATCTCAAAATACAGATACATTTATAGGATTATATAGGAAAGAACTATTTTTTCGCACTTCGGAGCAAATTATCCAAATGCTACTATAGACTTTTTGCTCAAATTATATTATTTGATAAGTAATACTATATTGTACATTTTATGCAAGAAACACAAAATTCTATCGTCTTTTTTCCAGAGGGGGCATCTCAAAATGTCAAAATTCATGATATTTTCCTGTTTTTATGGAGTACTACAAAACATGATTTATATTTAAAAAATTACAAAAATGATTGTGAGATTCTCAATTTCCTATGTTTAAAATTTCAAGAAGATCTATTCTATGCTTTTTATTCTATGACATAATTAACCCCTCTTTAAGAACGTTGGTTATTCATAACGTCAAAAACACGCTATCACGACGTCTATCTACCCATCATTTGAAAAATTGTTAAAAATCGGCTATTTGAAAACGTAATTATATTTTTTAACCTGATATTTCCTAATTTTGTTATTTTCATAAATTATGTTAAAGTAGTTGCTTTAATAGATGAAATACGCTTCATTTTACTATGCTGCGCGAAGTATTGCGCAACGAATCCACTACTCGGCCCCCTTAAATAAGACTTTCTGTTGACATTTAAGATGGTTAAGTTTAGTTTTAAGGCTTTCATTTATTCAGGGTTCAAATTGACGTAAATGCATTACTTTAAAGTAAGATATCTTAAATAAAAAAAAATGTTCTGAATGGCCAAAATAACCATGCTTTAAAACAATATCAATATCAAAATTCAATTTCTTCTTATATGAAGAAAATATGATAAAACAAACCTAAATTCATGTTGGTATAGAAATACATACTAGATTTAAAATTGTACAAAATATTCCTTTCTTGACATATTATTCTGAAAGTTAAGATTTTACGTATCTTTAAACATCATTTTGCAAATATTATCTTTGTTAAGCTTGTATTTTATTTCATTTAATTGAATTCCATGAATGAAAAAGGTGAAGATAACGAAAAATGATCGATCTCAAAAATATCTACAAACTATACAAATTTGTGAACAGGACATAAAACACAGACCCCAATAAATTCGACAGGTTGGACCAGGTGCCTAGGAGGAGAAAGCATCTCCTGCTGATCAGTTACATCCACCGTGAACTCTATGTTTTGATTAGGTAGACGAATGATTCTGTAATCAAATTTAGCATAAATAACACGCGTTCCTCAGCCAAAATATTTTGTTTACAAAGTTTATAACGATCAAAGAATTTACATTATACTGACTTTAAGCGAGTTTGTTGAAATCCCTGTTACTTAAACTTATCTGTCAGTAGCCTGCCTCTGTTTGAAAACGGATCGTACTCATAGCATACTCTTGAATATCGATTAAGTTGGGAGACGTAAACACCATATGCAGGTGATAGCGGAATATAAGTATAAAGATAAAGAAAGTTGTAAAAGCTGAAGCATCCGCATGTGAGTTAAGGCCAGGTATAGACTTTTCTATGCAAATGAGCTAATAAAAACGCATAAGAGGTATATTTATTATTCAGAGAAAGCGTTGATTTATTTTCGTATGTATACTTAGTACCCAGGATATGTTATAGCCAGAGCACATTATGACGTCATATTATGACGTCACTGATCTTACCTGCTGGAGGTTATGAAACACATCAACAAAACAGCTTCGGCGCAAGGGATTACCCTATTTATTTTTACATAAAAATTGTATAATGCTAAGAAGAATATACTATAGATTATTAAAACTACTACACAAATCCTAGGCATTTTCTCATTTGATCGGAATTTGAGGAAATTTGTACCGGACTGTACATTTTTACCCTTATTCAACTTAAAACTTTACAAATAGAAATTATACAACTGAGCTGTTGATATTTGTGCAGCAACACCAGGAAACTTTGGAATTTTTTACCTCTAAATGTACCTTGTTTCAGTTAAATAAAACAGAGCATGCCCTTCTGCCGAAGCATTTTTGTTGATATCCATTATAATCTTGTGTAGTAAAGAACAATGACGTCATAATATGACGTCATAATGTGTACTGGCTATCTCATGTCGTGGGTAACAAGTATGTTTTAGACGATAAGTTTTAACTTTCTCTGTGTAATAGATATAGTCCTTAGGCATTTTAATTAGATTATTTGCATAGGAATGCCTATACCGAGCCTTAACTCACCTGCGTCTCGCTTGTCATACCGTTTAGTTGTTAGCTGGCCCTTATCTCTATAGCCAGTTTAACATCCAAGTATGAAACAGATGTTACAGACTCTGTGGTCTCTTTTATTTCAAGTTCCTTGGGATATATCGAGTCGACATATGAATGGAAGTAACTATTGTCAATTGATAGAACGTCGTCGATATCTGAGAGTCGAGTTGAAGGCCGAAACAAGTATTTTCCTCTCTCATGTAGAAGTTTCTAAATAAATTCTACTTCATAGGAATATCAAAGAAGGTCTGTAATGAAGGAGCACGATTAGTGCCCATAGAAATTCCAACAGTTTGTTGGATGAATAACCTGATCTCCTAAGATTACAAAATGCTGTCAATAAGGAACTCCAACATTTTTAGTATCAACTTCTGATTTTACTTTTGTGTAGAATAAGAGTGATTTTTAACAAAGTAATTTTGCTGATGACAAATCACAAGATACAAAAAATACGAAGTTCCTTCTATATTGAGGAAGCAATTGTCTCTGATATCAAAATGCCTAGTTTTTGAAGTTATCGTGAGGAGTGGTTGTATAAGGTGTAGAAAAGTCCTATCTCTTGATGATATTGACATTGGAAAAAATGGTATTTTTAAAATTTTCTTAAAGTTCTTTGGAGTTTTTTTAAAAATCCACATCAGATATACCTATCTTGATTCCTAAACTTCATAAAAATCCTCATAAACATAGATGCATAGCGGGTTCCAGTAAATGTTGTACCAAGCCTCTTTCTTTACTCTTCATTAAAATATTAACAGCGGTGAAGGAGAAACTTTAAGAATACTGTACAACAATATACTCGAGAAGTGGTGCAAATCAGATGTGGATACTTAAAAACCCAAAGGAACTTTTAGAAAATTTGAAATCACGATTTTTTTGTCGGGTTTAAAGAAGTCACTGATCACACTGCATTTGTCGATATGACGTCATTTCGTAAAACTTGACGTAGTTTGTATGCAGTGAGAGGTGGATCAAGTAATATTTTTACAACGAAGTCTAAATATGTAGTTAATAACCATAATTACATCTGTCCGATATTAGTTAAGTACTAAAAAGAATCGCCATCCTGAAAAAGAATACATTTGTATCATAAAAAATCGCCGATATATTCATTGCGCACCTTAACTGTACTGCGTTGCAACGTTTATACAACCATTCGCGACGAATCTTGTTATTGGTCATTTACAAAATTATTTTGTTAAAAACATTCTGTTTGTATACACACATACTCTGAAGTTGATATTTAAAAAAAGATGCTTGAGTTTCTCACTGACAATATTAACTTTTTGGAGATCAGATCTTCCAACAATATATCGGAATTCACATGGGTACCAATATTGCTCCGTTATTAGCAGACCTTTTTTTGTATTCATATGAAGCAGAGTTTATGAAAAAAAATTGTACATGAGAAGACGAAAATACTTCCGTTGGCCTTCAACACGATATGGATATATCGACGACGTATTATCAATTAACAATAGTTTCTTCCATTCATATGTCGACTCGTCCCCAGTGAACTTGAAATAAAAGATACCACAGTGTCAGAAACATCTGACATTATATTGGATATTTTACTAGAAAAAGATATTAATGGTAACCGAACAACAAAACGTAATGATAAATGTGACAACTTCCCTTACCTATTATTAGTGACGTAGACACTTAGAGAGGTAATAATAGAGGGGATTACGCCTCGCCCAATATACATTTTGTCAAGGAACCCATATATTTCCGTATTACAGTACCCGCATCGTTATTCTTTACAGGATACACGATACGATAGGATACACGCACGATACGATAGGATAAACGCACGATACGATACATGTAGGATACACGCACGATAGGACAGGATACACGCACGATAGGATAAACGCAAAACACGATAAACGCAAAATACGATAAACGCAAAACACGATAGACCTGATAAACGATCTTCACGATAGGATAAACGCAAAACCTGATAGGATTGTTTCAAAATGCGAAACGTTTTTTGACAAGACGAAAAGTTTTCTTTTTGATATACTATAGTATGATAATTTTAATTACTTACAAAGCCGCAAATCGAAATGATAAAACATTTAAATTTTAAATTGTCCTGATAAAACATTTGAAGTAATTATGCTTTGTAAAAGATATGGTGTTTTGTCATAAAATTGATTGTCATCAAATTCAAACTGTAATTATTTTAAGAATAATTCCACTCTATGATGGAAATTAGGCGATTTTTTGTGTAATTATACAAATGTCGAAATTCCTTCGAATCGTTAAATTTGAATTTTGAGTCCGTAGACAAGCGAAATTTTACACCCAAGTGCAATAAATTCACGAAACGCTATAAATTTATTCATTATTTTAACAAGTAAAACTTTATGAAATTCACAACAAACACTGATTATTTTTACGGAAAAATCATTTGAAAAAAAAATGAAATATTTGGATTCAATATCTTTTGCTAGAAGTCTGCGAAGTATCCAAAATCGCCTTTAATAGTTTGTATTTAATAATTCAAATCTTACAAAAGAAAAAAAAAATACTAGTCATAATGGGGGGGGGGGGGGGGGAAGAGATTGAAAAATTATTGTTATAATTATTTTAAGGTTAATGCTTTCTCCTCCAAGTTTTTACGAATTTGATTTATATTTTATATAAATTAATTATTTTTTTTACGTTTTAAAATTGCTGAAATTGCTAGTTGGATTGAGACAGACCGTGCACTGGACTGTGAATAATTAATCTCTCCTACATGTATATATAAATATATATATGTCACACATATCCCGTGCACATAGAAATTATTTACATATTCCAAGTACATTCCAAGTACATACATTGTATATGTATATATGAGGAAGGAGACCTGCGAAAAAAATCGAATTTAATAAAATTGATAAACGTCACTAGATCTGTCATCATCTATTATCCGAAAAAATATCGCATTTCCATTCTTTTGTATTTATTTTGGTATTTTTATGGGCCTGTAAGATTAAGCTAGAAGGGAGCATGCTGTCGTATAAATAAAAAAAAAATGTTACAGTTTACCAGCATGGTAGTATATAATAGTAATATAATGCTTATATAATATTGCCCATCGACAATAATAATGTCTTTAGCCATTTTTGTTTGCTTTTCAAAACATTTCTTTTTAGACCCCACCCCCCTCTCCCCGGCCGCCCCCAAAGAAATGATATTGCTTTCTTAGCGTGCTTGTGTTATAAGCATTTACAATAACAGAATTTGTATCTACTATAGATACGTGTAAACTAAGCTTACAATGTATATGAATATATTTATTGGGTACTTAAACTTTGTATTAAATAACCTTGAATGGTTACATACACTTTTTTACAACATATTAGAACACACACAAAAAATAAATAATAAATCAATTTCCACAATTTGACAAGTGGATTTTCGGATTGAATAATTGTCAATTATTACTATTAGACTTTGTAATAATTGTTACAAAACTTATCTTATATAGGACGACATCGGCAAAATTAGACAAAACTTTGTAAATTATGAAAGTCTTACATGTAACCCCATTTGAGGCACAGTCAGCGGGGAAGGGGGATCCATACCCCCCTCCCCCAAAAAAAATCCGATTCAAAAAGCCAAATAAATAAATAAATAAAAATAAGATAAAATAAAAAATATATATTGACTTCTTCAATATAGTCACGTATTACATGCAATCGATAAAGACGAATAAAATTAAATACAAGGTATTTACCAGTCTTGTGTATCACCGCAGAACCGGGCGATTTTTTTTTTCTTCATGTATCTTTGAGACGCCTTTACATGTAACAACGACAGACAACACAGAAAACCCTAAGATCCAGAAGTACCGCAAGCGCATTTTTTTTATTTGATCACACCAATCATGTTTATGACTGTAAACCTATAAAAATTACATAAAGATATACAAATAAACTAAATCAACAGAATTTGGAGGACAAACCTCGCCTATATTTTATTTGATTCAATTATTCAATTTTTAATCTGTAACGGAAGTGTACATTTACCAATTTTCTTAGTATAAAATCTTTAATTGTTAATTAAGTGTTGTTCATAAAAATTATGAACAATATCCAGAAAATAAGTAGATGCATTTCATTGAAATCCAGTAGGGTTCAAGGTAAATACTTGACACCAGGTGAGAGCTAGAATTCAGGTATGTCTACGTTGAATACACACGGGCCGATCATGTAGGGGAAATGGGGGGGGGGGGGGGGCTTGACTTGACAAGAAGACAGTGTACTGATTAGGCAGGTAGGTGTCAGTTCTCTTGTCACGGGAGCGCTTCCACCTGTCACTAAGTTACGGTATATATTACTTCATCTCCGCGCCGAAGTAGGTAAGATGTATAATAAAAATTTGTGTGGTTTTGTTTATTTATTTATTTATTTATTACATCTTCTAACTGTAGTAGTTAAATATGAATGGCAAACTTCTATATTATAATATATACTTATCAGAAAATAATAAAACAAAGGAACAACAAAACTTGCGCGCATAGACAAAATTTATTTTTCCGTTATTGATAAAAAGCATAGCCTTAATAAAGATACTGATTTTTTTTTTTATTCATAATTTATTTCTTGCACACATACCTAATGTTTTATGTTTCTATAATTATCAAAACAAAGTTAATAAAGGTCTCGCTTATGAGACTCTGACTGTGTAAAGGGATTATAATATTTCTATCTTTGACAAAAATATTTCTTGCATATCGACAAATTAAAAAAAAAAATAACGAATGACTCAAATAGTAGATTATTTCATGTACAAAAATAGAATTTGACTTTCGATTTATGCTCTTTGCTTGGTGACGGCACTTGACGTTTATTTATTTATTTATGTATTTATTTATTTATTTTCTTTAAAAATATACCAGATTTAGAGTATTAATTTCTCTTTTAGTTCAACAGTTAGATTAATCCTAAATAAATTAACAAAAAGAAAGATGAACTCGAGATATCTCGGGTGTTTCTTTTCAAGGTGAAGATAAAAAGCGAGGGTTTCCGAATGCCCACGATAAACGCAAAACACGATACACGATAGAACCTGATAAACGATCTTCACGATAAACGCAAAACCTGATAAACGGAAAACACGATAGAAAACGCAAAACCTAATAAACGGAAAACACGATACGATAGGATACACGCACGATACGGCAGGATACACGCACGATACGATAGGATAAACGCACGATAGGACACGATGGAATTGTAAAGAATAACGATGCGGGTACTGTATCCCTCTAAGTATCTACATAAAGAATTTATCCTATCGAAGATTTTTTTTAATAGAGTTCATATTCTCTGAGTTAAGCAAACCGTTCCGTAACAATTGTTTACATTGTACGTCGTTTAATGCTTATGTGACGTCAGTTATCAGATCATATTTAATATGATCTGGATAGTATGGCGCATGGAGGGGACATATTGATTGATATGTGGTAGATAGATCACGTGGAGGGGCACATTAACAATATAATGTCAGTAGGCAGCATATTATAGTTTAATACGGCATTCTTCTCGACCCATTAAAGATTTTTATTAGAGGCAGAATAAGTAGCCATATACCCTTATCACCTGCAAATTTTGTTAATATCTCCCAGTTGATTCGAAAGAGAGGCAATTTTTTAACAAACAAGTTAATGAAACAAGAATATGAACAGTCTCGTTTGAAGTCATCATTTTGCAAGTTTTAAGAGCGGTCAGATACAGTTAAACTCGTTTACACTGAAATTTAAGGGACCTTGAGATTTATTTCAAATTAACAAAATTTCATCAAATCCGTTTGCCATGAGTTGCATATAAAATGTAAATACGATGAAAACTATACAAATTCTATGCAAAACTATGCAAAAACTCATTATTTTTTTATATAACATTACGTGCAGTGTTTTAGAAACATATGTATTTCTATTTTTCGAATAAGTCTTTTTTTCTTTACTGTTTTTTGTTGATTTGTGATAGAAAACTATCAGAACTATTTACACACAGAAAAAGTCCGTCTTGAACATTACCGCGTAGATACAATGGTTTGTCAAGTTAACATCTATAGAACAACGCTATCTCGTCGAATTGAAAACATATGCTTCATATACTTCGATTCAAATCAAGAAGTTTATTTTCCTATCACTTACATTGAATAAAATTACTCCGGCACTTTCTCCGCTCACCAATTTACACACAACACCCATATGCATGCGTATTTTAAGCATGTCAGTCTCAATGACGTACTCAGAAAATGAAAATGACAGCTAATAGGTTTTGGTGAAAAATGCTCAATTATGTTATTTATGCAAGACATAATTAATTTTTCACAAGTCCACCGACATTAAATCACATTTGTGAAAAATTTACACTTGCTAGACTTCGTATATAATCAGTCCACCTGTGTCCACGACAATGTACCCTTAAAAAAATCAACGAGCTTTGTGTTTGGCGGACCCCAAAATCACGCGGGTGCACTCAGATATCCTACTTGCCTCTACAGTATGACGTCATAATAAGCTGTATGACGTGAACTTTAGAGATAATGATTTTTTAAATATCTATATTTAAAGTTTAATTTCAGGTCCAAGAAGTGAATGGAATTATTCACAAACATAATATAAACAAAATCGTGTCGTTTTTGGTGATATAAATAGCTTAGTATTTATCACGGGGGTTAAATACCAAACCCATGACGCCATAACTATTGATCAAATATTTACCGAGAGAAAATTATACGTGACGAGAATTCATGTAAACAACTATACGAAATGGGAGTTTTAAAGTATATACCGTGAATGTCATGATTCTTATTTAAAGATTAAGAATCAGGTACGCTGATTTATACTTATCATGTTTTTTTATAATGAACACAGGCAGCGTTTTGAAATCCCGATCAGCCTTTCCTCTGCCGTTCTAACAACAAAGATGAATAAAGTTCAACACTACGCCGCATACTTTAAAACATAATTTTTGTTTGTATCGAAAGCTTGTATTCTATAGTACTTGGAAAGTGCTGCTAGAATCGTGTGGTTAACATGAATTGATGACAATTCCTTGATCGTATGTACAACATGTGAAAATTTTGGGGAGGTTTCATGCGAAACTTTGGAATATATTTTTTTTCTGTTTCGGGAGAGAAGGATTCTAGCAGCACTTTTCATGGCCCAGTGATGTTTTTACATAATTATTTTTACATGTACAAAAAGAAATAAATTATACCCAGGGTAGTGTTGAACTTTTCACTTTTTCGTCAAGGCATTTTTTTTATTTATAGACGTCACGTGATGACGTCTTGGTAAAGTGCTTCTTTTAGCCTAAGACTCAATGACGTCCATACAATGGATAATGATAGTAAATGTCTTATCTATGGCTTTTCCGATTTATCAATGTTACATTTTACGGAAAAAGTCTACATTCGCAGAAAAATGATTTGGGTACTGCCTTAAAATACCTGCGCACTTAAAAATAACCGAGTTTTTTTTTTTTTTTAATTTAACCGATTTCAATTTAAACGAGTATATACTACAAGTAAACTTTACCAGTTTTTTAGGGGAAACCAAATTCATTTCAAAGAAACCGATTTTTCAAATAAAGAGAGTTCAATATAAGAGGGTTCGAATGTATTTCTTAATTACTTACATTATAGTTCATGCATTTGCCTGCAAAGATAAAAATTCACAGATAGTATAAGACTGGGATAGAATCTGTCAATCAAGGATTATGTAGTTTTCAAACCCTCAAATGAATAATTAAATTAAAATTATTAGAAACAATTATTTATCATTTCATCAATACATGTTTCCAACATACAATTTTTATTATTTTATTAATGCATGTTTCAGGCAAACCTCCAGAATTTCAGTTTGTCTTTGCTACAATTGTCAGTCTATGCGATCCATTGTGGAATGCCGAGATGTACATGTATTTTCATATTATCTAAATATATTTGTGTGGTAACTGAATATCATACTGTTTCAAAGTACAGTATCATGAGCTCAGGAAGATGTATAAATGCTAATTATCAAAAAACTTGTCTCCCAAAATTCAAAAGATATAAGTTAAAAAAATTTTTTGCAAAGTAGGTCTAATATCAAGGTCGAGTGGATTGTTACGCCGGAACTTTTCATAATGCTTTTATGCCAAACAGTGCACATGCTAAATACCATAAACTTTCCTCTTAAATGTAAAAAAAAAAATATGGCATAATGAACTATTTTGAAATATATGTCAAAGGTAAAGGGTCACGAGGTTGGTAACTATGGTAATTTACAAAAGTAATAGTGATAAGCAATATATGTGCAAAATATCAAACCATACCTCTTACAATTGTCGACATATAATATGTGACAGGCGGAAAGACAGACAGACAGGCAGACGCCGGGTAAATTGATCCCTAAGCGTCGCTCTGATCTGCAGACGACACAAAAATTTCATCTGGTCAACATTCAACGGCAATATATATAATGGGAAGTGGCAGCTAGGTAAAATTTGTCTATTTTAACAAAAAAATTGAAATTATCAGTTAATAATTTAGTACTTTAGAGCCATAATAAGCAAATCATAACAGTTGGTAGAGTCATTGAAATGATGTGATATTGACCACTTTGAGGACAGACACTTATAATAAACAGTTTTAATTTAAAAATTTTTAATTTGTTTTAATTTGAAAAAAAAGTGTCATTAATTTTGATTTATTTAATTCAAATAATTGATATACATAAATCGAAATGTTTTGTTATATAATGAAAGATTGAACATATATTGATGGATATTGGCACGAGTTGGCTGTGCAAATGCACTCGCAAGCTCGTTCATTTGTACAGCCAACTCTTGCCAATATTCACCAATATTAGTTCAAAAATAAATTGTAAATTTATTCATTGCATATTATCATAAAATTAAATATATCAAATAATGTTGATAACATTTAACCAGAATTAGTTTTCCTTATTTATTTGTAATGAGAATGACATATCTTTTTTACAATGAAAATATATAACTAAATATGTGATAACCATCATAAATCCTCAAAGTTGAAATTTATAGCGTTCATGTACCTTGAAATGCACGTACGAAACCAGCTGAACCCAGAGGATACAATATTTATATTTAAAATATCAAAAAATAAATATCTGAAATATTTGAATGAAATGAATAAACTACGTCTTCATTTCGTTAGGGTTAATAAATTTTGTGCCCCTTTTCTTGAACTGCTCTTAGAGTCCTCTTGGACTACTATTGCTCTCCAAGTACAGACCCGGAGCAGACCCAGAAAGCTCTCCCAATGAATCAGTATGTGTGTAGTTGATATTATAAGTCTTATCATGTTTGTGACTTGATGTAGAATTAATCAAATTATGTGATGATAGTGTTAGTGTAAATCATATACGGTACCAATTTTGATGCACCAGATGTGTATTTCGACAAATTATTTATCTTCAGTGATGCTCATGCTGAAAGTTTTGAAATCCAAAATATTTAAATAAAAAAGACTTTGAAGAGCTGTGAACGATTGATTACAATAAAAAGAAGTTTTAGATTCCTATATTTGATCATTGCGATCCCTTTACAAATCTTATAAAGTAACATTCCTTTGAGGTAGAACAAAACTGCCGTGAAATCAGTTTTTACTGATTTCTTCTAAAACACAACAGAAAAAAAGAATTAAATCACTATAACATCAATAATCATTGATTTTTGTAATTAATCAGCTCTGACATGTTTTCACCATTATTTATGAAAATTTAGATACATCCTATGTCCTGTCCATTCAGGGGCCTACATTTAGAATGTGTGCCATCTATATGCGGTTTGAAAGTCTGTTAAATGCGTAGTAACTTTTGATCAGTTCATTTTAGAGACCTGACATTTGGACATATGCATAAGAAGTTTCCATTCGTAATGAACAACAAAGGTCAAGGTCATATTGAGAGGTTAATATAATGACGTCATCTGCTGATCGTTCTTTTAAAAAAATGCAGTAGAAAGTATGTCACTCGTCAGCTTTGTCAAAAACTCTAACGCCAAATCTATTTTTTAATAGCATATTTAAGTTAATTAATTAAACGATACAAATTATACAATACTCAATTTAAAAAACTGCTTACAAATTAGCTAAGGAAAACGATATATGGTGGGCTATTTTTTTAAAGATGGAAGAATATTAAGAAGAAAATTCTTCAAATATATAAATTTGCTTTATGTCATTTCTTTGAATGTTAGCCCTGCATATATTTACTCAGGGATTTTTTTTCCTTATTATATGTTAGAAATATTTAATATGTTTCAATTAATATTTTCTAGCACATTTTTCACATTCACTCAACACATTTTGCCAAGAAATGAAGAAATTTTGAAGAAGACAAGATAAATTTCAAATTGGTTTTGCCTGAAAGTTGCATATTTTAACAAATATCTTAGAAATTTACATCACTGGCCAAAATTTGTTCTTTCTTTATTTTAAGCCATGTGATACTTTCAACCGATTAGCACTTTATTAAAGTCATAAAAAGTTTGATACAGGAAGCTTTTTATTACCTGTTCACATTTTTAATACTCCAAATCGGCCTTTTTATTTGAGTGTAAAAAGGTCACAGAATAAATTACGCGCACTCAGTAGCATGATTTTTCAATAATAAATAGTATTAAAACTATTTAACATAAATAAGATTAAATTTATTGCCATGATTTCATTTGGTGAAATATAATAAATGTTAAATTGATTAACCTGAAAAATACAGTTTAAGTGCAAAAAGGACAGCTTTTTTTTCGGTTTTGAGTCATGCTATATGAGTGGTCATCTAAAATATACTTCTCAAAAAATCCTTGATGTAGCTCATGTCAGGAGTGACATACCTTAAATCTCCAAAATATCTGAAACCACTGGTTCAATTTTTCTCATTTTGACACATTATAGTATGTGTTCCATTTCAATCGTTTAGTTGATTTTTTTGTAAAAAACTGAATCAAACAATTTCTTGTAAGAGGTCTTAAAGTTTAGTGTATATACTTGTGAGCTTTGAATTTCCAGAGTTAATAAAATAGAACATATGATTGTATGTTCTATTCTTACATCAAAGTATACTCGAATTTTACCGGTTTCAATATATATTTTACTGAATTGTAGTAACAAAAAAGGTTACGTTCATAAACACCATCATACAAGTTTGTAATAAATCGAATGCTGATTTTTAAACAATGCATGTTTTCAAGTTGAATGTCTGATTTCCCAATCTTCTTACAGCGGTCTGATGCTATATTTCAAACTACATAGGCAGGTGTGGTTGAATTTATGTCACATTATATGTGAAGAGAGATTTTGTGTCGTAGAACAAAATATCAACGTTTCATTAAAATCAAATTTGAGGAAAAATTTGAACTATCTTTTGTGTATTAAAGGGTTTTTATCACGTCTCAAAATTTTTTGATATGACAAAGTTTACATGCTATTAGAATCATATATTTAGAAATCTTTGCTAGAAAATTAATATTTTTGATGTTTCAGCGATTCAAAGTTTGAATTTCTCAATATGCATATTTTGATCGCCGATGTTACGCGCCATGGCTCTGACGTCATAGGTGTCAATCCTGGTCAAGCGAAGTACTTATTGTGTATACAAAAGGGCTCATTTGTTGTGTCAATTAAACCTGTTAGAAAATAATTAAGTGATAATTGGATAATTGACAGGTAGTAAGGTATAATTTATGGCTTTAGGATGCACAAATGTGCACTCGAAAGGTTTTGGGAAGAATTTTTTTCCACAATTCCTGGACTTGGTCGAGAGATGAACATGATGAAAGGGGGTGGGGGGGGGTCTTTTCGTGCAAATGCGATGGCATTTATCTCCATTATGCCCGATCGATCACGAGTACTTTTTCTGTCCTATAAAATATTTTAAGGAAAGATACCTTTAAAAAAATAATAAATGACAAACACGCATTTTTTAAAAGTCGCACAGAATCTAGTAGGAATGTTGTGAACTTCGTAATGGCGTATGGCGCCATTGAACTGTTGAAGAAGTGTCATTTCTAGTACACGATATTCACTGCTACAACAGATAGAAGATATACAGGATTTATATATATATATATATATATATATATATATATATATATATATATATATATATATATATATATATATATATATATATATATATATATATATATATATACATATATATATATATATATATATATATATATATATATATATATATATATATATATATATATATATATATATATATATTTTAAAAAATAATAATGAAGGAGAATTTAAAACTCCCATATTTATTACTTATAAATGTTTATGAAGTTAAACTTTAGTAATTCGATCTATTTAGTCGAAGTCCCGAGTTGTCAACGGCTTCGTCTTCGGTGACCTCTCCAATTGTCGGCAAATTTTCTGGTTATTTCTCTCTGCTAGACGTTCATACATTAAAGATTGACCGTCCATAACCAAAGGAATATAGTCGATGTCAAAATTTCTACCAGCCACATTGTGTATTTTATTTATTTAGCGTAAAAATCTATCCAATATATTTTTTCTTACGATAAGCTTTACGAATTCTATTGACCATTGACACCTATGACGTTTCAGTACCACGTGACCCCTATCTAATCAGTGGAGATTTTTACTTCGAAGACCCTATATTACGGGCGTTTTATCGTCTAATTACGGCCGTTTTCAACATTATTTCATAGTTAAACGATAATTATATGTTTCAAAAAAATAATAGTGTTTCATTTTTTAAGAAATTTAGATACGTGATAAAAACCCTTTATCTACCTTGAATATCGAGCTGTTGAAATTTATTCTTAAGTAGAAACCTAAAACTTTCAACCTCATGCAAATCAAAAATTAATGAACAGAGACTTTTTGATCTTATACAATTTGAAATTATCAATTTATTTAGAATTGGCCGCTCAAGGTTATGCAACTTCATGGAGAAAATCATTGGATGAATGTAAATCATCTAAAATACCTTCATATCTACTTGGTAATCTTAACTTATCGGATGCTGATTCAGAATGTAGAATGCTAAATAAGACAAATCTTGGTCCAACATGGATTGGTGTTGCACAACAAATTTACACAAGTTATGATAGAGGTGAGTTACTGGGAGAATTTATTCTTAAAAAATGCATTGGTAATTTATTCTTAAAACACATGCATTGGTAATATAATAAGGAAATCAGAATAGGTTTGAATTTACAGAATATGTTAAACTTTTTTTTTTATTAAAATTTTAAACAAGATATGTTCAGGTGTCTTTTTTATCTTTTTTGAATTCTTTTGAATATCAACAAATATTATATTAGTGTATAAGCATTGAACTGGGTGTTTGCATGCGAAAAAATAGAATTTGGCTGTGAAAAATCTTGTGCATAAAAGCAGGAACTTATCCATCATTTTTTTTTGTAAAGTTTGTTTTTAAAAATTTCCTTTTCTTCTCACGATGGATAATAAAAACGAATGAAATTTAACGTACGTCTACTGAGGTCGGTTCATAGCTATATTTCAAACATTTCAATAGGAAAGGTACAAACTTAAAGTACTTATACATGTATATGGCAATTTTCCAGGGACGAACATTTTTAATTTTTTCAACGCAAATATGCGTAAATAACTGTTCATTACACATTTGAAAATGAGGAAAATAAAATTGACTTCGCTGTGTGAATTCATTTAAGCGTGTGTACTCTTTACTTACCTTTATGTTGTCTTCTCAGGTCGGAGTATCAAAAAGGAACTGATCGTAAAATGTCAGAAGTGTAGGAGGAAAAAGTGTCCATTTACAGACTGTGCAAGTGAAGAGCAATACAGCTGCGTCAATGTAAGTATCTTGAATGATGACCGATTCAAAGATAAATAGTTTCCATGTTTTATTCTTTGTTAATATTTAATTACACGGTGTCGTGAAAGGGCCATATAATAATGAATATATTAATATGCATTTGAGAAATAAACAATTCGTTCGGACAAATTAGAATCACATATATATTTTTTGTTTGGACGAATAAAACATTTGTTTAAACTATTTAGATACATTGCATTCATTATGAGTTTGTTGTTTGGAGGAAATAGATATATGTAGTATATATGTTGAAGAATTTTATATCATTTCGGGTGATTAAGATATTCTTTCGTATAAATTAAAGTGTTTAGACTAATAAGGTAATATTAGTTTGGGCGACTTTAATGAATATACAAAAGAAATAGTATTTTTCCCGAAGAGTGAGAACTTTGTTCAAAGGGATTAAAAATTATTTCTTGGGCATTAGATTCATCATTCTTTTGATAAAGGAGAAGGTCAAAGAAAAGTGAAGGAGCAAATGAATAGAATGCACAATAAGACTCTAAGAGAAATAACATTTGGTTTTGATGAGACGTGCATGAAGAGTTTTCTTTTTTAAGTTGCAACTCTATCTCTCTTTACGGTATTATCTGATAATCTTTTCAGGTATTAAATGCAAATTGTGAAATTTTATTTCAAAGAATCTTTCAATCACTGACTTCAGGATATTGCACGTAAAACGAGATCGGGTTTACTTGTATACAGACGTTTACTCTAGACATGACTCATTTGATGTATTATTGTAACAGTTATGGATTTTTTTAAATTGCATCATACTCACAGTAATTACAGATATATATATATATATATATATATATATATATATATATATATATATATATATATATATATATATATATATATATATATATATATATATATATATATATATATATATATATATATATATATATTTCTTGGTAATTTATTAAATTTGAAAATCCTTAAATGTTTAAACACACTCCAAAACCTCATCGTAGATGTAAATATTATTTTGATAGGGACAGATTTCTAATTCATGTCTTTCTTTTTAAATAAATATGTTTGAATATTTAGACACTGTATTTGTTAATTTCAAATGTTATAATGAATATTTGACCAAAATCTTCTGTCGTTATGGTCGTTGTAAACTAGCGATACATAGGGAAGTAATTCGAATTGCATGTCGTGCACGCAAAAAGAAAGTAGAAAGGAAGTCATGAATAAGTCTCCATGTTTTTCTACAGAAATGCTACACACAACCATCACTATCACTCCTTCTTTTGCGAGTTTCCTCGCCTTACTTGAGTCATTAATGTTTTTTTTTTTATCACGTTTGTTAAAATCTAAACTGTCGATACAGGTTAGATCATTAACGAGACAATAATTACCCCACGCGACACTTCTCTAATGACCAGAGGGCACAGGTGAAAATAAGTGGCCGGATTAGAGGAGATAATTTGTACATGTACTTATTATGAGCAGTTAGTTCTTTAAATAGCGGCCGGTTTACAGAATAGGCAAGATCCGGATTGAACAACATTTATCAAACATAAATTATAAAGAAAATTCAAGGAACTAAAATATCACGCCGGACTGAACAACATGCCGGAATGCACAACATCTGGATTCAACATGTTTTACTGTATATATATATATATATATATATATATATATATATATATATATATATATATATATATATATATATATATATATATATATATATATATATATATATTCAAGTTTGAACGTTTGAGACATTTGTTGTATGATACTAAACATAACTTTTCCTACCAAGTTACCTGTCACAGTAGCCTAGTGTAGGGCGTAAGACGTAAACATATAGCTATAGGAAGCAGTGACTGTTCATTCGCCAAGCGCCCGGCATAAGAAATGAGTGTCATGGGTCTCTCTGATGAGACCTAACAAGAACAGAAGTCCCGTGTCCGGGAAGGCACTGGTTCAAAAAAGAACACAATCCTCATTACTCAATGACCATGAGCGCCGGGTATAAGTCTAAATTTGAAGTCCTTCACTTGTATATGGTGACGTCTTTATATGAGTGAAAAAATCGAATTGGACGTAAAAAAAATACAATCAATCAATCTCACCTTGTGTGTTTGTGTCTAGCCTTACAGTCTATATAGCATACGGATATGATTTTTTAAGCAAAATGATGTGCATTAAAAATTTTATAATCAATTTTTAGGGTTCCAAGGCGACTGGCAAACCTCAATCAGTCAATATTACGAGACCACTCCGGTACAATTCAACCACAGGCGTAGAAAAGCGCACACAGATTTATTCCGAGACGATATATTTTTCTATTTTGACAGAAAGTACATCTTTCACGAAAACAACAGTATCAACATCTACTGGTATTCAAACACATGTTAAAGTTCAAACAGGTTCAGTGAATACAGGTATAATATTTTGTCATCAAGCGCATTATATTGTTTTTTTAATGTGTGTTTATTATGATACATATATCGCTGAACTAACCTACAAAAATTGGCTTCAAATCAAATAATACGTATAAAGCTTAACTAAACGAAAAAATGGAATCAAATCACAAAACGTTATCAGAGCCCTAAAGAACGAAGATGTGAAAACAGTGGACAGGTTTCGTGTTTTTCGTTAATAATCAAGTATAAAACGCTGAATTGGAGAGGATTTTGCAGTTTTTCTTTTTTTATTGTCGATGTTTTTTCCCCAAAAACTAAAATTCAAAAATATTTAAATATATATATTTCAATCTTTCAGTCTGTTTAACCTATTTTCATAAACATTTTGTTAAATCTATAAATTATGTTCAATGCTTGAAATATAAGGAACAACTTCTAGATTTCATAATATTGGGAAATTAAGAAGTTTTGCTTTTTACCCACTTGTATACTAAAAGTTAAGAAAATCTATTAGGAACAATATATGGGTAAAAAAATTAAAAGGAGTAATAACGACTTTTAAAAAGACGTTATAACGCGAAGTGAAAAGGCTTTATGAAGCTAATGAAGGCGTAATAACGTTCGAAAGGCGTAATAACGCCTTTCGAAAAGGCGTTATTACGCCTTCCGAAAAGGCGTTATTAATGCCCTTTTGAAAGGCGCAAAAATGCTTTTTAAAAGGGCGTAATAACGCCTTCTTTCGCGCTATATCGCCTTTTAATTTTTTTTTACCTATAGCTTGATCCTAATGGGCTTTCGTATAAAGTTGCTTGGAGTACCTCAATAATATTTATGTTGTTTCTTATTACTCATTGTACCGCCGAAACATAGCTGAAATATTGCAGACTCAGCTTTAAACAATTTCAATCAATCAATCACTTACTCATTGCATTAAAGGCAACGAAATAATTTATTTATATATTGTTTTGATTGCAATAAAGCGATAACTTAAATATTAGAAAAAAAAAATATTCGATATAAGATTAATTAATGTTTACTTTCACCTTAGGGTAAGATCAAAGTTTTGCGCATCCGGTTTTAATTTTATACACCAACTATAACCTTGCAGTTATCATTTCGGCTATCGATATTATCCAAAGATACATTCTTTAAAAAAATTGATACTAATAATTAACAATACACGAATGCGATGATCAATAAAGGCATTTTTCCTAAGACTTCAAAGACTAGAAAAAGTCAGGAAAGCGCGTGAACACGGTAAGTACGGTCTCTGTTAGTTCATGAAATGAATACGATGATTTTGCGTTTCACCTGCTGTATACACAGATACATGGAGCAACGGAGAAGAAACCTATGCAAAAAACAATGCTAAATTATGTGTTTTTGTTAACCTACGATATAATTTAAATATTTTTAAGCCAAACAAAACAAAACAAAACGAAAAAAAAAAAAAAAAAAAAGAAAAAAAATTTTAAAAAATTAAAAAAAAATCCAAGAAAATAATCCAAATTTTTGAAAATATTCAAAGGTATAATATTTTATAATTGTTTTTTTTCTGAAGGGCAACAAATTTCACATGAATTTATTTATCTTCATTGATTCTCTTAGCAAGTGAATATTAAATTTACATAAGTTATAAATCTTTTGTGATGTGTTTTGGAGCATAACTTAATAAAACATCAGATAATATTTTTCCGTGTTAAAATTTTGCTGCTTAATTTTGAAAGGTATGCACTCCTATACACACTCTATGAAAAAAAGCATTAAGGTTAGCTTACATTGGAGAAGCAACCCTTCAAATCAAAGGAAGAAAAAATAAAGCTTCACAAATTTTATATTTAATTGCCATAGCATTCCTGAAAAATACCAGATATACAGTCTACTTGACCTTGAACTTTGACCTACTTTTCAAGAATACCCCTATTTGTTAATGGAACGCAATATTTTGCATTATTTTCAGAGTTATTCTGGTTGAATTGATATTTTTTGAATTTGCATTTTTTCAAGTAAAATGATACCAGAAAAGTACAATTTAACATACATGTATATACAATAAAGGTATAATTGCCTGAATATTTAACTTTCATGTGAAATGTGGACAGTTTTCATGCCAAAAAGTCCAATTAACGAATATTAAATGAGAGCAGAACAAACGAGTTCCCTTAAAATATCAAAGGCGGAATCAGGTACAATAGAAAAGAGAGAGTCCTCTGTTGGCTTGTATTTTCAACGTGGTTTTATCGTCAAGATTGTGTAAATAGAGAAATCCGTAAACAATTCAGCGTGAAAAAAAAAAAAAAACAGCCTAACCATTTCTATGAAAACGTCAGACAATACTCGACTTAACGGATGATTGCAGTCACAAATATTCAATTTATAGATTTTAGAATTTGCTAAATTGTAGAAATATGAAGAAAATTGAATATATTAAAATACATCTTATTGAATACATTAACATACGGCATACAAATTGAATTCATGCATATTAACATACAACATAACTATGTTACATTCAGGAAATAATCTCATTTCTTTTGCCTGTATGGTAGTTATCAATATTTATGCTACATATCGATGCCACAATCCAATATAAATTAGTCATGTGATAAAGATGGTGAATATTGTATTATTAAGTTGCTTTTTTTTTTTTTTTTTGCAAATAATATGATACATATGGACACAAAATGTCATTTTTAAACTAAAATTAGACCATTTGTGTCATGGTCAAAGCAATGTTATATACGTGTTGACATAAATAAGTTGCTTGGTGTCTTAATATATTTTGCATTTAGTATAATGTATAAAAAAAAGCTTGCTTTCAAGCTTACTTGTGTTGAAAAATGCTTCAATAAGTATACTTCAAGAAAAAAAAAAATTGAGTTAAGCTAAATATAAATTAAAATCGTCGTATCTTATCATTACAGAAACAGATTCAAGGTTTGATCTTATCATTCTCATCAGTGTTATTATTCCAATTCTTGTGCTTGCTGCAGTACTGGCGATTATATTCCTTATAAGGTATATTATTTACTATGTATTTAGGAAAAAAAAACAAGACTCTTAATTAATATACTCTAATCGCCTGATAAACCCGTAATGAAAATAATATGGTTTTCATTGAATGTCCTGTATGCAACCTTCTTCGCTTCAGATGTTTTCCAAGGTTTGCTATGCGCATGAGTGTCTTAAAGATGAATATATTAGACATGTGTATAATTATTATTTTCTAAAATGTACATATCTCTTTGAGAAAAAAAAAATACTCAGTTTGACATAATTATTTTGATTTACATGTAGTATATGTATATCATACTATTCAATTATAAACTATATTATATCAGATCTGCTGATTTTCTGAAGGTACAAACTACACGTTGTCCTAGATGTCTTTCAAAAAAGGCGCAAGAATATTTTTTAGTCCTATGACTGTGCAAGTGACAAAAGGATCTCAGTACTTAAGAATAATTGAGAAAAAATCTAATCATCTTAAATTTCTTGGTAATTTTTCAAAGGTGTTGTTGGATAAAAATGAAGATATTTACTTGTGCAAATATTAAGAACGTGGAAATTAACACAGAACGTGCAGCCTAACATATTAATTGTTGTTAAAAATTGGTTAGACATTGAAAGTTGATATATTATATATATATATATATATATATATATATATATATATATATATATATATATATATATATATATATATATATATATATATATATATATATATAAAATTTAATTTTGTTTGTATTCTAGCCTCTGATTGGTTAATATCCAAAAAGGAACACAAATTATTTATGTATAACCTGGTTTGGTATGGGGACACACCCCCCTGACAACCAGCTGAATCATCTGTATCCATACAATCCTCTCATTTCCAGTCCTCGGGATTCATGGAAAATTCCAGATTTAATAAATGTACCTTTAACTTAACAATAATTCGATCTTACCACATGTAAACAAACAACAACGCTGCTAGGCCTATGCATCAGTTTTACCTCCCCTCGCTTCCCATCACTTCCGTTATTTCTGTTACTAAGGTTGTATTATTGAGCGGCAAATTTGAACTAATAAAAAGCAACGAAATTTTACACCCTTAGTTATTTAATGATTTTAAAATTAAATTATAAGGAATGACTCTAATTCTTGGCCAAATTATTCGAGTATAACCTGGTTTGGGTCAGTTTACGCTGTTTTATAATCCGCTTCGCGGATTATAAAGCGAAAACTGACCCAAACCAGGTTATACTCGAATAATTTGGCCAAGAATTAGAGTCATTCCTAATATATATATATATATATATATATATATATATATATATATATATATATATATATATATATATAAGAAATAAGGTATCATTTTTAAACATCTATCGAGATATAAATACGGGTTGGTCACGAGATCAAATTCCATCAAGCCCGAAGGACTTTATGGTAAATTTGATCTCGTACCAACCCGTATTTATAGCCCGATAGATGTTTTAAAATGATACCTTATTACTTATATTTACATTTGTGACATTCATATTTTATATTTTTCTGATTATAATCTTTAACGCGTGAAACGTTTTGTTTTTCAAACCCAACGGCACGTGTTTGATCCACTGATTGCGCGTCGATCCTTTATGACGTCACTGAGAAATTACGTCGAACGTTTATGAAGCGAGGAACCCGTGTTTATACGGATATAGATACGCGGTGCTTTTTATAGTGTTTTATAAAAGAAAACATTTGCAAATGTAAATATATATATATATATATATATATATATATATATATATATATATATATATATATATATATATATATATATATATATATATATATATATATATATATATATATATATATATATATATATATATATATATTTACATTTCCAATAAATTTCCCCTATAATTCTTTACAAATAAGAATACAGTTCATTTTCTCATGAACTACCATGCATGGGCATGAATATCTCCATTGTTACGTCATAATACCTTACCTGACGTCAAAACTATAGTGCAAACTGTTTTGCTTTAAAAATGACAGTTGAGTGGCGTTAATTATCGTAAATCATCAGAAAAGTAATGTAAATGTAAGAAATGAATTTAATTTTTGAAGATTCATGAGGTACATGATTGATTGATTGATTGTATATTGTTTTACGTCCCATTCGAGAATTTTTCACTCATATAAAGACGTCACCATATACCGGTGAAGGGCTTCAAATTTTGACCTTTACTCGGCACTCAGGGCCATTGAGCAGTGAGGGATCTTTATCGTGCCAACGCCTGCCGTGACACGGGGCCTCGGTTTTTAAGGTCTCATCCGAAAGACCCGCAACTTTCACTCCAAAGTGCTGAGCGCATGGCGAAGGAACAGTTGCTACCTATTTTTTATCGACTTAGGTCTGTCGCGGCCGAGATTCGAACTCACGACCTCCCGATCACGGAGCGAGCGCTCTACCGACTGAGCTACCGTGAACGGTTTGAGGTACATGAACCACAGCGCTAATGCGCTTCATGAAATATGACGGCGAATCTTCAAAAATTAAATTCATTTCTTATATATATATATATATATATATATATATATATATATATATATATATATATATATATATATATATATATATATATATATATATATATATATATATATATATATATATATATATATATATTAGATGGCGGACAATCTATATATCTGTTTGGTATATATCCTCATCCTATTAAAGTATATTTAAAAAAATGTGTTTTAAGACGGAAGCGACACGGCAGACAAAAGAAAGATGTCCAAATAGGATCATCTCAACAAGATGATACAAATCACTACTCACAAGTAGACAAGACAAGGGATCGTTTTCAACATGAAACACAGTCGAAGAACTCTAAACATCCTAGAGATGTTGAACAGCAGCTGAGATTAGAGAATCCATATATTGAACACGAGGAAGGAGTTTATGATCATCTTGGAGAATCAAATTCCAGGAGAAAAGATAAGGAAGACACCTATGATCACACAGGATATGCAGTTGGGGGTGGAGACTGTGATTATGATACCACACAGAGTATTAAAAGACTGGAACAGGAAAGTATGTACGATCATACCGAAACAATAAGTTTTGACGCTGGAAATGCTTAATATAATTATCTATTCAACGTTTCTGCTGAAGGATTCGAAAGCTGGCTGTGAAAACTCTAGATCTATTTTCAGTTGAAAGTTCTGAAAATGAAAGATATCAATTGAGAAAGGATTACATGCTGAGGGACATTGAAGTGTGCATGATTGTTTTATAATTACTAAATTATTAGTAACAAATGATATCTAAACACAATACAATATATTCAAAAATCTATTTGGGATGTCAACGAATAGTAGACTATTCGATTATCAGTCGAATGGACTGACGATCGAATAATGAAACGACATTCGAATATGATTATATTGTACATAAAATAAATGCGATAAAAGATTGAGAAACCGACTTTCCTCAACAAAAAAAAAAGGTTGAGTTTTCCATGTACTTATATAGAGAGTACAGTAATTATAGAGCTTCACTACTGCGAGAATTATTTGTCAGTAACGGTCTGTGTTGATTTGTAATAAATTACCCAACAATATACTGGGCTTTGTTTATTAAATTATTAATTGGACTTGATCTTATACCATGTACCAATTATATTTTGTTAATTTAAGATTCTCCAAATGCAAGGGAAAAAAACTTAGCTGTGACATGTTTTGACACTTCGATAATTATTAGAACAATTCTCTTACATTTTAAAGTTTTTAGCCAGAGCAGTCAATAATTGAATATGCAGTATCTAACTTTTTAACAATTTCACACGCACCTGACGTGTGGATAATGTGAGATTACCCCCCCCCCCAACCTCTTATTTATTTCATAATAAGCTTTAAAAATATCGGCTGGCAATTTTTTTTTAATGCTTGTTAAAATAAATAAAATGACTGCATGTACAGATCGATTCATGAATTCGACTGACAGGGAAATCATACATTTTCGAGATTAGGTTTCTGAGTTTATTTCATATAATTATGCTGTCTATGCGTAACTTAACGTTATATTAATTTTGATGTTACTTTTTGAATAGATTTAAAGAATAAAGAAGAGGGTTTTTAGGTTATAAACATGCCATATATCAGTTTGAAATTAAATTTTATTTACAGAAAATATACCGAATATTCGACTATCGTTCGAATAATGCAATCAAATAATCGTCTAAGGGAAATAATGATTTATTATGTTTTGTTTGAATTTCCCTTGTTTTCATTATCTTAATTCATTTAGACAATACCTTATTATCATTGAGTATTAATACATCAATGCTTATGTACAATTTCTTCATACTTTCTTCTGCACAGCGATGTTAAGGCTTCCCGAAGCTTTTAAATGCGCTCAAAGCATAACACTGCATTGCAAGGTCGATTTTTATTTTTATTTGTAAGTTATTTATTTAAGTACGGTCAATTTATATTGAGAGTTCTCTAGGCTATATATAAACGTATTTGTTACGATATCACATGACCTCGTTGATCACGTGACTGTCATTTCTACTTTTTTGAAGTGTTTCACATAAATCGCTTCGGCGCAGCTTATTAACACAATTATTATTAACTTTTTGTCACATAAATAAACTCGTCGCATCATTGTGAACCCGAAATGTGCTTGGGAAAAGTTATACTATTACTCTGGTATAAAATATTTCACAATACATTCAACTTACCGACAAATTTGAGGGTATTTTCCACTCAATATCGTCATCTGTATTAAAACAAAGCCATCACACATTTTTCCCAAGCAAGATTCAGTTAGAGGGGAAACTCCTCTTAAAGATTTCCACAAAAGATCTCAAATAAATCCTCATTAATCGCCTGCGCCAGGCTCTTTTATACACATAGCATAAATTCTACTATACACATAGCATAAATTCTACTTCTATCCAAGGGTATAAAAAAGGGTAAATGTCAAACGTATATTTTCGTATATATTTTGAACTCGCTGACTTTTAAACAAGAGTAATAAAGCAAAGTTATCTAAAATATTCGGATATATATGATTTAAAAAGAAAAGATTAAAACATGTTTATTTTACACTACCTTTCTGAGACTTTATATGAAGATTGAAATAAGGTGTAAAGTATATGACACTCTCCCTATCATAACAGCTCAAGTTTGCAGTGACTTGACGTCATTTTCAATTATGAAGTCATACATTTGTAGTTCAGAGAAGTGAAGGCACAGAGTACACTGCGATATTCTCTGGGAAACCTTAACGTACCTGCGTGCTAATTCATCGGTTAGCAAGCTCAAAAGTTTAATGCAGATTTAATTGGTTTTGAACAGAAAACAAAAACAAAAAGCTTCACAATCTGAAAAGATAATTAAAGATCAAATGTTCATGCATGAATTGTTACTGATTATACATATTCTCCACGCATTTAATAAACACATCTAAATCATAGGTTCTTGAGGACGGGAGCCCTCCCCCTTCCCAAAGCTAGCAAAAGGCTGTCCGAAAAATACCACAATGCACCAGCCATAATAACTTCTCTGAACTACCTAGATATGACGTCATAACAGCATATGACAAGTCACTGCAAACTTGATCTGACATGACGGGGAAAGTTTAAAAAGTTTTACATAGAATATTTCCTTTCACATGATTGATTGATTTTGTGTTGTTTCACGTCCCATTCGAAGATTTTTTACTCAAAGAGAAACGTCACCATATACCAGTGAAGGGCTTCAAATTTAGACCTTTACTCGGCACCCAGGGCCATTGAGCAGTGAGGGATCTTTATTGTGCCAACGCCTACCGTGACTCGGGGCCTCGGTTTTTTAGGTCTCTTCCGAAAGACCCGCAACTTTCACTCTAATGTGCCGAGTGCTTGGAGAAGGAACAGTTGCTACCTATTTTTTATTCAACGTAGGTCAGTCACGGCCGTGCTTTGATCACACGACCTTCCGATTACGGGGCGAATGCTCTACCGACTGAGCTTCCTTTCAATGACGTGTAGAATTTACATTGATGTTTAATTCAGGTGGCAAGATTGCTGTTTTAATCTTTGATGTGCTGCTATGATAGTCTACATTATCAATATAATATCTTGATTCCTTTCTCTTGTCTGATATGTACGTATTCAAACAATAACCAAAAAATGAATATAAAATACTCCCCTTTACTCGTGCATTGACAGAGTTAGAATTTTGAAATCGTGTATATATTAGATTTGCAAAATTGATCAATAAGGATAAACTGAAGATATTATGCGTGAATCTAGTAGAGAAATATGTCTTTTAATTGAATTTTGCTGGGATATTGTATGTTATTTATCCTCTTTTGTGTAAATTTTGATGAAGAGTGGAAAATTCCCACCTTGTATGTGGGTAAGTTGAATTTCTCGTAAACTATTTTCTTAAGCATGCGCGGTAAAATTTAGACTTGCCCCAACACTTTATATAAACCCAATATTACGATTAATTGACTTACGTAACAGACCGCTCACAATAATTTTGTTTTTCACTTTTGCCAAAGCGATTTTTGTGCAACATTTACGAAAATTCATAAGTGTCCGTCACGTGATCAACACAGTCATATGACATCACAATTTTTTTTTTTTTTAAATAATGCCTTATAAGCTCCATTCACAAATTGACTGGTCATGTATACAGAAATTACAGATTTAAATCAAAACCTAGTTCAGAATACAATGGTTCATTTCTGATGCATATTATGCCTTCGGACAGCCTTAACATAGCTGCGCACGATGTAGACCCCCGGGCCTTTTCAAATTTTTCTAATGAATTACGAGGAGTGATCAAAAAGTTCGCGAACTAATTGAATTACTTCCATTAAAGAAATTAAATAATTTTCCGTGTTTATCATTTTTTTAATTAATCCTCTCCCATTTTAATGCACATCTGCCACCGTTCTGCCCATGCGCGAATCACGTGATCCAGGCGGTCACGAGATATACTCTGTAGCGTTCTGTTCACAAAAATTATACGATTTTTCGGAGTCTTATATTTCTTACCATGCAAGTTAATTTCTATAACAAGAATAGTCAATTTGTCACAAATGGCCAATTTCGGCGATAGGATGGGTGGATAAGGATATTTTTTTCCCAGAATGAGCATGGTGACCATCACAACCCGAATCCTTTGTCCTGGGTGCGTCATGTATCCATTGTGGCTAAAGTATGGGTGCCATCTTTTTTATCATACCTGATTTGTTTAAAATCAAAAGTAAACGATATTTTAGGGGTTTAATAATTAAATTATTGTTAAGATATTCAATTATTTTTCTAACTGTAACTTGGCGATCTTTCATAAAAAAATTGCTCAGCTAAGGACACATCTCTTCCCTAGCTTACTTTCACTGGCCACCAGAACACATCATTTTTTAACCACCCCCCTTCCTTCACTAAAACAATCAATCCAATTAAAAATTGAACTTCTGGCAAGGTTTTTGTCTACATAAGCCTTGTACAAATTATATGCTACTGCAAAGGAATTTCCAAGATAAACGATAAACTTTAAAGTCGTTCATTGCTCGAGTATGACACGACTTAGTCAATCATTTTTGTCACAAGTCATCTACAAATTGACGTCATTTTCGCATTGTGGCGTCACAAACATAGAGCAAACATTATGTAACATCTGCTTTTTATAGAACATGTTTTATGACTATTTGTGTGCAAAATTTCATTTATTGTGGATTTGTAAATATAAAGATAATTTTTGATCACCAGTCGTATCTTTTAATGACATGTGATCTAATCCACACAATCAACAAACATTTTATAAGAATTTCTAAACCGTTTACTCGTATATATAAATCAAAAGGTTACCATCTTTGTCTGCAAGTCGAGAAATTTTGTAAAATTATTTAGAGACCCTGTATACATGTAGTGTTTAAGCTATAGTCACAAGTGTCTTAATAAGTGATAAATACACATGTAGGCCTATATTTAAGTTTTCATTAATTTGCTGATATTTTACTTTAATTATTAACCCTTTAACCCCCAGAGACGCATTTGGACGCACTTGATGCATAGGGCATTAAAAGATCAATTCCTCGCTTATTTCTTATCTTATCATAAAAAAATCACGTATAGATAAAAATCTTATTTTCCCGGGAACAAATTTATATTTAAAAAAAAAAAACATACAAAGTTAAAAAATATACGAATTGAGGCTTTCAAAATTACCGTTTTTAGTTATTACAGAGTCTGGAGCAGGCATTGTTGTTATGTTGTTAAAATAAAAATTTTAATTGTTTTTCGATATAATAAACAAATCAAAGAATACGTACAAAAAGTAGAACATCTCTTGCTGCTTCTGCTTTAAATTTGACGATTAAAAAAAAATAAATTTGTAAAATTACGGTACTGAAAGCATCCATTTGATTTTTTTTTTTTTTTTTTTTTTTTTAATAACTACAGGAATCGCGTTACCTGATGACCTACATAAAGATACCTAGCTTGTCCTTATGATTATTTTTTTGGTCACTTTTTTTTTCATATAATTCATTTTTTTTTTTCTGAAAAAAAAAAATGCACAAAACAAGTAGATCTATTTATCTCCGTTACGGTTTCTACGCTACATTGTTAACATTGACTTGGTGCGAGTAGCGTGGGATATCTGAAAACTTGAGAACGTACAATGTACATGCAATGGAGATGGAGAGCTATTCATCGGATGACGATAGCGATACCTTGTCTGAGGGTTCAGACCTACAATTATTCAGCGATCAGACACAGACAGTGACAATGACACCCATCAAACAGAGTCATCGACAGAAGTAGATAGTCAGCAAACAGAGGCTAGTGATGATGACTTTTGGTCGTATGATCTCCATCCAGTAGACGTGGCACCATTTACAGTCAGTAGGACCAAAACACACCCTACTACCTGATGATGACTTGCTAAAGTATTTTTATTTAATGATAAATGAAGAATTTTTTGAAATTGCGGCTCGGGAGACTAACAGATATGCAGAATAGGAAATGACTCGGAAAGGTTCCCGCGATTCTATTTGGTATGCCACGACGAGTGTTGAAATGAAAGCCTTTTTTGGAATGAATATTATCATGGAGATAAACAACTGCCTCGTATCGATATGTACTGGTCCGAGAACCCGTTTGTTGGTGAGTGATATAAAAATATATCCTTCAAATAAACTTTATAAAATCCAAAAAAAAAAAAAAAAAAAAAAAAAAAAAAAAAAAATACCCCCTTGTCCCGAGAAAAATACATTGTTTTTTTTTTTTGTTTGTTTTTTATTTATCACCGCATTTTCTTTTTAGGAAATGCTGGATTCAAAACATGCATGACTAGAAAAAGATTCGAAAAAATTACTCCAATATCTTCACATCAATGACAACGATACTCAGGCACCTGCTGGATCACCAAATTATGACAGGTTTGTAAATAAAAATAAATAAAACTATAAAATTATTATACCCCTGCTCCGAGGGAGAGGGGGTATACTATTTTACCCTTGTGTGTGTAGCTGTCTGTGTGTCCTTGTGTCTGTCCGTAACAAATATTCGTTACAGTTTCCTCAGCAACTACTCATCGCAGATCCTAAAAATTATTATACACCCGCTCCGAAGAAGAGGGGGGTATACTGTTTTGCCCTTGTGTGTCTGTCTGTCTATGTGTCTGTCCATAACAAATTTTCGTCAGTTTCCTGTTTATTCGTGCGTCTGTCCGTTCTAAATTTCCGTCACAGTTTTTTTCAGCAACTACTCATTGCAGATGCTTGAAATTTTAGCACACTCTTTGGGCATACCAAATGGTGGAATTCATTTTTGTACAAATTCAACGTCAACATGAAATGGTATCTTAACATCAGAGAGGGGGTATTACTAGTGAGCATTCGCTCACAGACTTCTTGTTTTGCCTGTTTTTTTCCAAATTTTAATTTGCAAAAAAATAACCTTCATGATCACCCCTAATTCAATGAATACATTCTTAACAACTCATAACATGTTTGTTATACATACTTCAGACTTCATAAAATCAGGCCACTTCTCAACATGACGAGGGACAACTTCAAAAATGATTATAGGCCAGGGAAGTGTCAAAGCATTGATGAAGGCATTATAAGGTATAGGCTGTGACATTTTATAATCATTTTCTTATTTTTGATCCATTCTATACTTAGCTAATTAGCTTATTATGGTTATCTATTTTAAATTATTTATGTCATTATATCCGCACTTTTTAAAGAAAGTTCGGATATATTGTTGTTACTCATGTCTGTCCGTCCGTCCGTCCGTCCGTCCGTCTGTCACACTCTTCTTTCTCAAACTCCTCTTACATTTTACACAGTAACCTAATCATCTTTTGGGAGATGGTTGGTGGTGTCATGTAGATGTGCAGTAAGGTTTCGGAATTTTTATTTTCCCCCTGGCGTCAAACAGGGGTCAAAAAATGACGTTTTTTTATGCAAAAAGCCCCTGGTTCCCAGAACTCCTCTTACATTTTACACAGTAGCCTAATCATCTTTTGGGAGATGGTTGGTGTTGTCCTGTAGATGTGCAGTAAGGTTTCGGAATTTTTATTTTCCCCCTGGCGTCAAACAGGGGTCAATTTTAAAAAAAAAATATTTAACATGTTTAATCACCCTGGTTCCAAGAACATTCCTTATATTTTTTGCACTAGCCTTAAATCATGATCATTTGGAAGATGATTGATTTTGTCCTGTGGATGTGTAAAATGGTTTTAAAATTTGCATTTCCATGTGGATGGCAAATAGGGGCAGGAAAAAAATGGCTCCTCCCTAACCCATGCGGTCATGATTTGTACAAACTTGAATCTACACTTCTTGGGAATGTTTCCATATTAATCATGCTTTTGTTGTTCTTGAAAAGAAGAATTTTGATTTTTTTCCCTTTTATTCCTATATAAAATTTTGATCCCTTATTGTGGCCTGACCCTATCCTCGGAGGTCATGATTTGAAAACTAGAAATATATCCAGAGGAAATAAATGCTCCACCGAATGTATATTACTAATGCAACATGAAAATTTGTATGAGTATATGAAGTTTGACGAGAATATCTTGAACAGTTTCTTTAAAATTGAAACTAAAATCTAAAAAAATGGATATAGATGATAAATTATCACCAAATTATGTATAAGTGCATGTTTACGTAAAAATATCTTAGATTGTTTCTTTAAAACTAAGCAAAATACAAATTAGAGAGAAGGGAGGTCAGGGTCACAGGAAAGTGCAAGGTGAAAAGTTTTTGATGCAGTTGAATAGCTCTCACTAATACATATCAGCAGATTGGGTTTGATAAAAATATCTTGAATGATTTATTTAAAACTGAGCTTAACACTTATTTGAGAAAAGAGAGGTCAACGTCAAAAGAAAGGTTGAGGTCAAAATGTTGATGCAGTTGAAAAGCTTACATCAGTATGTATTTACTATTAGCATATGATGTTTGATAAAAATATCATAAATGGTTTATTTAAAACGTAGATAAACACTTATTTAAAAAGTGAGGTCAAGGTCAAAGGAAAAGTCAAGGTCAATAAAGTTGACAGCTCTCAGCAGTATATATCAGCATATGAAGTTTGATCAATATATCTTGAATTGTTTATTCAAAACTGATCTAGACTCTAATTTAAGAAAAATGAGTTTAAGGTCAAAGGAAAGGTCAAGGTCAAAAAGGTTGATGCAGTTGAAAAGCTTACATCAGTATGTATCAGCATATGACGTTTTATTGAAGTCGGACATGACAAACACTATATGCCTCAGCCATATTCATGACAGGGCATAAAAACTTGAATCTACACTATATGAGGATGTTTCCATATCAAAATGACTAACAAGCAAATTCTAAGAATTGTGGTCCCTTGCTTTCCGTGTCCTAGTGGATGGGATGCCATTATTTATAACATATTGTTTCAAATATGCACGCCCTATCATATGTCATTCAAAAGTAATCATCAAAGTTAAAATTTTTGAAAATTAGATAAAACATCAAGGTCAAGGGGTTAAAAATCATAGCATGCTCAGAAACATATTGTTACATGTAATGTACATGTCAGATATGAAAGTCCTATCTCTTTTCAATCAAAAGTTATAAGGAAATATAACATTTTTGAAAAGTAGGTTAAACTTCAAGGTCAATGTCACAGAGTCGAAAGTCATGATATATTAAGAAAGGTCTTTTCACAGGTAATATACATGTATAATATGAATGCCCTATCTTTTCTCTTTCAAAATGATCAATTTAAAATAAGTTAATTTTTTTGAAAAGTAGGTCAAACTTCAAGGTCAAGGTCATGGGTTCAAAAATCATAATATGTTTAGAAAGTTTTTTAAAGCAATGTACATGTGAAAATGAAAGCTCTATCTCTTATTATTCAAAAGTTATGACCAAGGATAAATTTATTGTGACAGACGGACAGACTGACAAACGGACAGACTGACAGACAAATGAGATTTAATGTCCCTTAGGTCCCTTTCGCGAAAACGGATGACAATTATGCCCTTGCTGTTCTTGAGAAGATGATTTATGAAAAAAATCCCCTGCAATTTTCTATGTAAATCATTGGATCCCCATATGTGGTCCCACCCTACCCCAGTGGGTCATATTTGAACAAATTTGAATCTACACAAAGTCTTTGTGAAGAAAGTTTCACCTTTTTGGGCCCAGTCAGTGGTTCTTGATAAGACTTTTTAGGTCACCTGAGTCACTCAGGTGACCTATTGCTATCCGTTTTCGTCCGTCGGCGTGCGTCGTGCGTCGTGCGTCGTGCGTTAACATTTGAACATTTTCAGCTTCTTCTCTGAAACCGCTTAACCAATTTCAACCAAATTTGGCATATAACATCTATGGGTGAAGGGGGACAAAATTTGTGAATTTCATGGTCCCTGCCCCCCTGGGGCCTGAGGGGTGGGGCAAAAACCACTAAAATTAATGCAATCTTTAAAAATCTTCTTCTTTACTCCTGGACATCAAGCAGTCAAACTGTTAGCATGATTGTAATAAGCATTGAGCCCTCTACCAAAATTGTGAAATTCATGGCCCCAGGGTAAGGGGTTCTGGGGCTAGGGCGGGGCTATATAGATCATATAGTGAAAGTGCATTATTTCTTTGAAAATCTTCTTCTCTACCCCTGGGTATTATTGAACAAAATTGAATACATATTTATGATAAGCAAGAGTGACTTTACCAAAATTGTGAAATTCATGGCCCCAGGGTCAGGGGTTCTGGTGTTAGGGCGGGGCTATATAAATCATATAGTGAAAGTGCATTATTTCTTTGAAAATCTTCTTCTCTACTCCTGGGTATTATTGAAACAAATTGAATACATAGTTATGATAAGCAAGGGTGACTTCACCAAAATTGTGAAATTCATGGCCCCAGGGTCAGGGGTTCTGGTGCTAGGGCGGGGCTATATAGATCATATAGTGAAAGTGCATTATTTCTTTGAAAATCTTCTTCTCTACTCCTGGGTATCATTTAAACAAATTGAATACATAGTTATGATAAGCAAGAGTGACTCTACCAAAAATGTGAAATTCATAGCCCCAGGGGCAAGGGTTCTGGTGTTAGGGCGGGGCTATATAAATCATATAGTGAAAGTGCATTATTTCTTTGAAAATCTTCTTCTCTACTCCTGGGTATTATTGAAACAAATTGAATACATAATTATGATAAGCAAGAGTGACTCTACCAAAATTGTGAAATTCATGGCCCCAGGGTCAAGAGTTCTGGTGCTAGGACTGGGCTATATAAATCATATAGTGAAAATGCATTAATGCTTTAAAAATCTTCTCTACTCCTGGGTATTATTTAAACAAATTAAGTACATTGTTATGATAAGCAAGGATGCTTCTTCCAAAATTATGAAATTCATGGCCCCAGGTACAGGGGTTCTGGTGCTAGGGCGGGGCCATATATATCCTATAGTGAAGGTGAATTATTTCTTTAAAAATCTTCTTCTCTGCGCCTGGGTATTATTTAAACAAACTATTAGTACATTGTTATGATACGCAAGTATGCCCCTTCCAAAATTGTGAATTTCATGGCCCCAGGGTCAAGGGTTCTGGTGAAAAAGGGGGGGGGGGGCTCTATTGATTATATAGTGAAAAAGCAAAATTTCTCTGAAAATATTCTTTTCTGCTTCTGGTTAAAAAGCAAAGAAGCTAAGTGTATAGTTATGATGAGCATGATTACTTCTTCCAGAGTAGTGAATTGCATGACCCCTGGGTCAGATGTGCTGGTGTAAGGGTGGGGCTCTTGATAATGTAGTGAAAATGCATTAATTCTGTTAAATAATCCTGTCTGCTCCTTAGTGTTAATCAGATAAACAAAGTGATTACTTACATGTATGATGAATAAACTTCTGGTCCCAGGGTGAGAGACTCTGGTGTTTCTCGGTGGGGATGGGAGGTTGGGGGGGGGGGGGGGCTGGGGGGCTCTATTGATAATGTAGTGAATCTGTAGTAAAAACTGCATTATTTCTTTGAAAATCTTCTCTGCACCTGGGCATATCAGAGGCAAAAAGAGTAAAAGTTTTAATAAATATTTTTGAACATCTGGGCCATTTTGTCAAGTGTTCTGGTCCTGGCCAGGGCTCTATTAATTTGTATTCTACTGAGGGGAGTTATTCCCCTTTGCCATTTACTTTTGATAATTAGTCACTGTAAATAATGTACTTGAAAGGTTAATAGAATAAGAGAATTTTGCAAGATTTTTTATTGTATAATACAAAAAGTACTTTCATAGTTTTATGATCAGGTAGACTTGTAAGTAATAGATAAATAAAAATGAGACAAAAATAACTTGTCTTATTCAATGTTCATCAAAGACCAAGAGAGTCCAATGTAAGAGATTTCAACAAGGAATTAAAATAGTACAGAAGCATTGATAGTTTGTTAATATACTGTATGGTGATAGTGATAAATGGGGAACAGATTAGAACCTAATTTATGAACTGTTAATGAACACTAGACTAATTATTTTGTTGAACCTGATCACCCTATTTTTCTTGCTTTTGGGCAACAAAGCTTCACTTTTCAGTTCATTTTATACTCTATGGATTCTCTAAATTGTTGTATTATACTCAGGTGACCGTTAAGGCCCTTGGGCCTCTTGTTTAAATGATACCACCAAATTTTCACTAATTCTTGATTATCCCCCCTTAATTTGAAAGAGGGTGTGACCCTTCAGTTGAACAAACTTGAATCCCCTTTTCCCGAAGATGCTTTGTGGCAGGGTAGGTTGAAATTGGCCCTTCGGTTCTAGTGAAGAAGACAAAAATGTGAAAAAGTTTACAGGCGGACAGATGGATGACAGACAAAATGTGATCAGAAAACAATAAAAACTCAAGTGAGCTAAAAACTTATGATCAGAAGTACTTGGAAGAGGTACAGTGTTTGAAAGACAGTTTTCTTTCCATGTATTGTTTTCAGAAGCTGAAAAGGTATGATTTGTATCCATGTTGAAAAAAACTTCACTTTTCAGAAAAGAGTATGATTAAAAATAGTTAATCAAGGTGCTTTGAGTAGCAACATAAGCTAAACTGGTATAGCTAATTCAACTACAGAAGTTAGTCAATTATAAAAATGCACAACATTTTCAACTCTTAATCATTCTTAAAATATTTATATCATTGATTTCTGATTCAAGGGAGAAAAAAAGATATGACCAGAAGTATATCCGTTGACTAATAAACATGAATTGTACATGTCTATTATGTTTTTTAAGTCATTAATGTTTGTTTGTTGTTAAATGTCCCTCTCAGGAATTTTTCACTCATATGGAGACACCACCACTTAAAATTAATGAAGACGTGCAAGTCGGATTTAAGGTTAACTTTCATTATAGGAGTTTTCAACAATTAAGACGTAAAGAGACAACTCCTTCCCCTCGCCCCTTCCCCTGTTTGTTCATGAAACTAATACTTTGTTTTGACATAAAAAAATGTGAATATATACAAATGGTCCATCTTTTTGAAAGATTTTCATTCCTAATTCTACATGGGTTGACTCAAATTTATGAATGAAATGTCAAGCAATCTTATCATTGATGCACTTTTATTTAATTTGATGTAGTCATAATGTGAACATTTCCAGTTTATTAAGAGGGTGGGGATGACCTCCAGGGGTTCATAATCTTAAACCATTAGATGTACATAAAATAATAACACAAGAAACAAAATTATTTATAGTCAAATATTTTGGAGTCACATGATCATTTGTCATTTAAGGGACAGGGAGCGGCTAGGGTGATAGGACCCCCCCCCCCCCGGAATTTGCAGTTATTTAAATAGGACTATATACTGATTAACAGAAGCAAATAAAAAATGACTTTGGACGCCCTCCCTCCTTTAAAACCATAGACCCCACCATCATTGTGTTCATTTTGTTTGTTTGTTTTGTTTTTTCCCGAAAAAATTCCTGGACCTGTGCCTGTAACTGAATGTAATGTCGACAACGGGAGATAACTCTTCAGAATGTGAAATTTGTCTATTGTGGCATCCGATGATCTTTGATCCTTTTTAAACTTTTACCTAACTATTTGCATTTCGGTTATTTTACCCCAATCAATACTTAAACTTGTACTTACTGACTGTCATAGGTCCTGTCAACTTCATGAAATATAATCCAATTAAAACACAAAATGAATTAATTTCTACTGATATACATGTAAAGATGTTTACACCACGCTGCACCATGTGCAATGATAATGGTAAATCTAGTACTAGTAGGGTGACACAAGCCCAATGTGATGTAGAAATTTTCAAAAAAGGTGTTCACATACATGTACAGTACAAGAACAAATTTTAAATACATTATCATAACAAACGATATTTTAACGTAATTTTACCATCTAGGCCTATTTCCAAAAACAGGCAATTGTGTTTGTGTGTGTGTGTTGGAGGGGGGGGGGGGGTGACAAAATTGATTGGGAATGGCTTTTCAAGGAGGTTTTGCCTAATCAAATACTAAAATAAAAAGTTTGCACATTTTGATAAATTCATCAAAAATGCTATTACTAAAATAATATCATTTGCTGTTGAGAAAATAAATTTAAAAAGTTCCAATTATGGGCCAAAAATTTATGCCCCCCTTTTTATCAAAACCTAATTTACATCATTAATTAAATTTTGTTATTTCAGACTGGTAATGAATTAAGTAAAGGAAATACCAATAAGAGGCTCATAGGTCACATGGTCACCTGAGCATTTTATGCTCGAATTGACGAAATACATGTACATGTACTGTGTACATTATAGAATTATTTGACTTTTTCCTTGGTAAGCCCAATATGGAGGAGTGTGCATTTAGAGGCAAACACCTTAGTGCGGGTATTACTGTCTCATGACAGCATCTAGTTTTTCATGTTTTTAAGGTACAAAGGACACAATTATGCCCAGCAATACACGCCAGGAAAACCAATAAAACGTGGGCTGAAGGTATACTTAGAATTTTTAGCTCACCTGAGCCAAAGGCTCAAGTGAGCTTTTCTGATCAAAATTTGTCCGTTGTCTGTCGTCGTTGTCGTTGTTGTTGTAAACTTTTCACATTTTCATCTTCTTCTCAAGAACCACTGGGCCAATTTCAACCAAACTTGCCACAAAGTATCCTTGGGTAAAGGGGATTCAAATTTGTTCAAATGAAGGGCCACGCCTTCTTCCAAGGGGAGATAATTAAGAATTCGTGAAAAATTAATGGCATCATTAAAAAATCTTCTTCTCAAGAAGCGCTGTGCTTGAAAATATGAAACTTATGTGGAAACATCCTCAGGTAGTGTAGATTCAAGTTTGTTCAAATCATGACCCCTGGGGGTCGGGTGGGGTCACAATGGGCGATCAAAGTTTTACATAGGAATATATAGGAATAATCTTTAAAAATCTTCTTCTCAAGAACAGCAAAGCCATGATTGGTCATATTTATATGGTAGCATCCTCAGATAGTGTAGATTCAAGTTTGTTCAAATCATGACCCCCGGGGGTTGGGTGGGGCCACAATGGGCGATCAAAGTTTTACATAGGAATATATAGGAATAATCTTTAAAAATCTTCTCAAAAACAGCAAAACCATGATTGGTCATATTTATATGGTAGCATCCTCAGATAGTGTAGATTCAAGTTTGTTCAAATCATGACCCCTGGGGGTCGGGTGGGGCCACAATGGGCGATCAAAGTTTTACATAGGAATATATAGGAAAAATCTTTAAAAATCTTCTTCTCAAGAACAGCAAAGCCATGATTAGTCATATTTATATGGTAGCATCCTCAGGTATTGTAGATTCAAGTTTGTTCAAATCATGACCCCCGGGGATCGGGTGGGGCCACAATGGGCGATTAAAGTTTTACATGGGAATATATAGGAATAATCTATAAAAATCTTCTTCTCAAGAACAGCAAAGCCATGATTGGTCATATTTATATGGTAGCATCCTCAGATAGTGTAGATTCAAGTTTGTTCAAATCATGACCCCTGGGGGTCGGGTGGGGCCACAATGGGCGATCAAAGTTTTACATGGGAATAGATAGGTTAAATCTTTAAAAATCTTCTACTCAAGAACAGCAAAGCCATGATTGGTCATATTTAAATGGAAGCATCCTCAGATAATGTAGATTCAAATTTGTTCAATTCATGACCCCCCTCCCCGAACCACTTTTTTATTTAAACTTTTCAACCTTTCAAGACAGAACTGATTTCTGCTTTTTCCTAGCCATAGTGCTTAGGTGAGCGATGTGGCCCCTAGGCCTCTTGTTTAGATAATGTTTTCAAAATTAAAAAAAAAGAAAAGAAAGATAGAGAAAAAAAGAAAATTTTAAAGATGATTCCCTGTTATGTTTGTCAGTGAATATATATGTAGTAATCTTTGTAGCAATTCATATTTTTTTCACATTGGAATAATTCAATGTATAAATCCATAATCCGAATTGATTTTACAACCTCAATGAATATAAAATGAAATTGAATGCAAGTGAATTTTATGGGTCAGGGTATTTTGACGAGATTTCTATGAGTTTTATCATGTACATGTGAAAATTATAAGAAACAATTAATCATATACGGTATAAGATGAGAAAGTTATAATGTAACAATATGATGTAATAATTTGCATTCGAAATTCTGTAATAACTTGTGCTGTACATAAATATATAATAAGAACAGTTCCATAAATCATGACATTGAAATGTTCCCTTTTCGATATGGAAGAGGTGTGAACCGAGTGGCTACACGAATGACTACCGGCTGTACCTTGGTAAACACGATTCTATGTGTGGTACATCACTGAGGGAACGGGTGGTCAAGCACTTATGCAAACCTCTAAAGTGGAAAGGTCATCATGTTTTTGTTTTGTTTTTTTTGGACAGGTATGCATGTAAATGTATTACATTTTATTGTGGAGAGAGAGAGAGAGAGAGAGAGAGAGAGAGAGAGGTTGAGATAGAGAGAGATTTGCAACACACATATTGACAAAACAAAACAAACCAAAAATTACGACATATTTGATTAAGAAGTTACAAATATATAAGATTCCAAGTTAGTCTTAAAATTTCAATAACGCGTATTACTGAAATAAATTGTTAACCTTTTTAGACATTTTACAATGGTCTTACGGGATATCCAGTGTAAAATAAAGTAAAAAAAAATAGACTGAATCAACGATGAACTTGAAAAGGCTAAGACATATTGATTCTCAGTAAAACATCTTGAATCCTAAGGGGAAAAAAATCCAGCATCAGATTTGGCAAGATATGCGCATATAGTGCACGAAGTTAGTAAAACATGAGTATTTATTATCAAATTGTAGTCTGTGATTAGTCCCTGGTTGATTTAACTTTAAGTAAGTCATACATCATATACCTGGTCAGTCCACGCATAAAAAAGCCACATGATAAAAATATCCACTCAGAAAGCATTAAATTTGATTACCAATGTGCGCTAAACATTGCAAACCTCAGGGAAAAAAATTAACAACTAAACAATAAATGTGACACATAGATGAAGGTAGAATTTCAAACACCGAAGTAGAAGGGATGGTCCTTAATTTAAAAAAAATGAAGATTTTTTTTTTCTTAAATTAATGTAAACTTATCAATCTGAACTAACTAGTGTCGTGAATAAAACCAAATTCATTGTCTTTTTTCAATTGTAGATATTTTACTTCCATTCCACTCCTCCAAACAATAGAATCTTACGGGATATATGGATGTGGCACAATTATGTCAAATAGGAAAGGGTTTCCGGTACAGCTTAAGAATCCACACCTTCCAGAGAGGGGCAACGCTGAGCAGATGCAGCACAATAATCTTGTTGCCACAGTCTGGAATGATGCTAAACCTGTATGTATGATTAACGTTTTTAAGTTGTACAAAATAAATGGCATATGCTAACACGATGATCGTTCAATGCAAGTCTGTTTTAGGTGACTTTTTTTTAAAGATGGACAATTATTCTAATGATTCAAACTTGTTTATGATATGGTAGTTTTACTTTATTAGTTTGACATTGTATCTATAACTTCTGACCTCTTGGAGATGGTCCAGCTCAGAGAAAGGTTCGGGGCGGAGGTGTTATTGTGATTCAGCGGCCACCTGCAGGAGAACTACTATGGCGTAGACAGAACCCAGCAGTACAGGTCGAAGTGCCCAGTAGGCCGTCCCTCCAAGAAGTTTTGGAAATATCTAGCGAACTTTATTTTTGAAATTTCTCTGATTAATACCTTCCTGCTTTGGTTAAAGACCCCAGATACTAGAAAACCAACCAAACATTTCTCGATGGCAGACTGCAACCTAGCCATTGCAGAGAAACTTATTGGTGACTTTTCTAGAAGGAAGCGATTGAACGTCTTTGCCAGGACGGGGGTTTCCTTGAATTAGTGTTGCTAATATCAGCAGACATATTAGCACAAAGCTGACTATATCACACGGAAAATGTAAGTAGTGCACACAGAACGGTCGAAGAAGTGACTTTCATTTGGTTGTAGCATTTGTAATGTACATCTTCAAGTTGGTAGAGGAGGTTGTTTTCAGACCTACCATGCTAACCACAACTTGCTTGCGTAAAAATTCTTTGCATTCTATCATTCATGATTGTTTTATGTATATTTTCAACAGTGTTCCTATCTCTAATCAGTAGAATGACAACTTAATTTCAGCCGTCTGTATGTCCGTCAGAATTCCTATATACATGTATTGTGTTTGGACCATCCAAGATAAACTTTATAAATTGAAAATTCTTGGGTAGAGGGGTTCTTTGAGATGGTCACCATCTCAATGATATCTAGTATCATAATAATGTTTTTACTTTTTTTTTTTGAGATTCTGTAAAATATTCAACTATGCATGTTTTCTTATATTAAGTACTGTTACCATAGCAACTTTTTCCCCTAACTCATGCATCATTTATTTCTGTATCATAGTAATTCATTTGTGTGATCAATTGATGTTCAGTTTTTAGTATCTGTTAAGTGTATGTGTTGTATTTAAATTGAGTTAAATTAGTTTTGGCATTGTTGCTATGGTAACCATTTATGTGCTTTTGAACATATTTTATTGATTAAATCAAAAGGATTGGAAACAGGTTCTAAAATAACTTACTAGTTCCTCTCTTTATATAATACAATATGTCATGCAAATTCTCAGCTGTGTTAAGGAAGGAAATGGAAAATGCGATCTAAGTACCTTCTTAAAATGTATTATTTTTAAAAATCTTTATAACAAAGTAACTGTTTACATGTAGGTAAGGTAATATAGATATCCATAATGGATAGGTTTGGGTCTGCACACAGTACCATTTATATTGCATGTATCAGCTGTGTGTCACGTGACTGGTATAAAAATAGAATTGATGAGCTGAATGTAGAAAATGACGCTAGTGCAAGGGCATACGCAAGTTTTTGGAGAGAAAAATTGTTACACATTAAAAAAGATTTACATCGGCTACCCGAAAAGTGCTGGGAGCTAGTTTGAACTGCTTCGGAAGTACTCGAAATTTTGCCGAAAATGCGTACAATAGCTAAAAATTCCTACTTTGCTTTAATTCTGTCATGAATAAAAATAATGCTACGCCGACCATAATCAGCTCCCAGCACTTTTTAAAATATACATGATATAGGCAATTGATATTCCGTATTTCAGCTCAAACAGTGTAGTCTATGCCCTTGCACTTTTGAGGTTAATTAGGAATACAATTATCGTGTTAGCGATATTCTTTACATTCTATGTCGTTGTGCAGCTCCATGGCACCTAGATAAAATAATAATCTACATATGTGTTTTAAATAAATTATTTACTTTCAATTTTATTGATTAGATTTAAACATTTGCGATGGTTTTATATTTATTTAAGCATTTTTGTAATTATTCAACCAATGGATCCACTCCTCTGGATCACTTGTACTGCGTCAAGTCAAGGCTAGTGACGTCATTTCTGACATAAGATTTGCTTCTAATTACTCGGCAGTGTTGTTATCAAATGTTGTGATTTTACATTCTTTTATAAATACTTGATAAAATAAATGAATGCAAGTTTTCATTTACGCATTATCATGTAGTTAAATAGATTTTTGTCGCTTGTGAAATTTTTAATGACGTCACAATGAAACTTCCCATACAGTGCATCACAAATGTGAACTCAGGCCTTCCTTAACGTAGCTGAGTTACAGAAGAATGATACAAATGATACAAATAAAATTTAACATATAAACTAAGAAAATTTACATGTTTTATCAATAAATTTAGTCGCCCGCGTGGTGCAGTGGTTAGAGCGTTCGCTCTAGAGTCGCGGAGTAAGGACTTGATCCTTACGTCGCGGGTTCGAATCCCACTGTGGGACGTTGAGACCGGTCCTTCGGATGAGACCGAATAAACCGAGGTCCCGTGTCACAGTAGGTCCTGGCACGAAAAAGATCCCTCACTGCTCAATGGCCCTGAGTGCCGAGTAAAGGAAAAATTTGCAGCTCTCCACCGGCAAGTGGTGGCGTCTCCATATGAGTGAAAAATTCTCGAGAGGGACGTTAAACGACAAACAAACAAACAAACAAATCAATAAATTTATGAACAGCAGCAAAAATACTGTTATTTATCTGTAAATGCAAATTTTCATCACCACACAGTTATAGGTTTAAATCAATAGTGACCAATTCAAGCCTGAACAAGCGATTGAAAAGAGTATTTCTAGCATTGGAATAATTTCTGCATGCAAAAAAAAGAAATGGTAAACATCTTCGCGTTTTCCACATGAACACGAAGGACTATTAATAATATTTCGTTTATATAGTTTAGTATACAGTAATGTCTTAGCTTGGTATGAATGATATTGGTATATCGCTTTCCATACGAAAAGTATGATGAAGGATTTTTAAGTTTTCCTACCAAGTTTTTTCGGAATGAATTAATTGAGATGGCTTCCCTAACCTCTATTTTTAGTAAATTCCATTGATTTATAGCATCGGGTACGAAGGAATTCCTAATAATTCTAATATGCATCTTGGATCAACATAATCTTTATTATGAGTATTGTATGTTGATGCATGTTCGCGTTTATTGGGGACAATTTTGTGCCAATATTCAGGTACTCTGCAATATGCAACTGCAATATGTCGCCTGGCTTTTAATGTTTCCCATCCAGTCTCAGAATATAGTGCTTCTCTAAAAACAAAAATAGGAAGTCCTGTTACAATTCTAGAGGCAATTAGTTGTACTTTTTCAAGCTTTTCAGAATCTTGTTTAGAGCAGCCATCCCGAACAATGGAAGCATATTCAAGCATAGGTCTAATAAACGTAATATACAATTTGACAGGTTTTTCCTACCGATTTTGAACCTAAGTTTTTTCAAGAGGTCAAGTTTTTTGTAAGCACTGCTTACGTCACCATCAATATACATGTATTCAGACCTACTAAGGTTTTGTGAGAATAATAGACTCAGATGACGATGAACTGGAACACACTCCAGTCTGTCAACTTTAAAAAATAATTTTGGCATAATAGAAATGTCTTTCTAACTGAAAAATACAACCTTTGTTTTGGATGGATTCAATCTAAGTAGTATGTGCGTTTTCAAGGATGTACAACAATAAAATAAATGAATGGTTGATACCAATATGTAATTTACATATATTCTAGTTTCATATATTATCTTCAGCTCTTTTAGAAAAAAGAAACACGTTGAAAGAGTATTTACAAACATATTTGAGATTTTTTTGAGGTCAGAAATCGGCCTAAATAGGTCAATAAGAAATTTAAATTAAATGTTTAAGTAACCATAGCAACACCCTTCATTAGAACCAATACACAAAATTATGTTTCTCAGTGACTTCTACCAGTGTACCAAGTTTGATTTAAATCGAACAAAAACTGTCTAAATGAAAACTGACTATTTATGTGCTTTGTATGAATAGCATCAGCCATTATTCTACCAAAAAGGAATATTATTCAGTTTATTTGTACATCTTGGAAGAAAGCGTGAAACTGGCAAAATTGGAAATATGCACCTTACGTCATTTTCATATGTTACAATCAAAACATTAAAAGTTACATAATGAGTCAAAATCATGTGTTTCTTTTAAGATAATTGTATCATAAAACAAACGGTTTATGTGAAATATGAATAAAGCGAAGTTTTGACTACTCAACGGCACTGTAAAGCAAGAAAAGAACTGCAAAATGTAAGTGCCGGAAAAGCAAAAGTTGTGTCTATCCCTTAGTTGTTATTGTCAATGTCAACAACGTCAAGGTCATGCGACTTTTATTCTTAGCGTTAAATAAACAGCATTTAACTGCAGCAAGCAAAAGTGAGGAATAAGTTCTGATCATCTTTATTGAAGATTGTATAAAATCCTTGGTCATCTGACATTTATTTCTATGGAATTGACAACATGGCAAAGTCTTCAACTTTTCTGCGCATGCCTACAATAAAAAAGAAGAAGTGAAGCAATACTTTTGTGTTGGGACAAACAAAAATTATTTTTACCTTTATTTTTCTCCATAAAAGTCGATTTTTTAGATTTTGAAACTTGTAATTTTCTGAAACCTAATATCTTTACGAATTAAACAAATTTTGCATGCATCATGCGAAAATTCTGCTTTTGTCAATTTTTCCCTTTTTCATCACGGTGTCTCTTTAATGATATACATTGGAATGGGTGGGTACAATTCAACACGGACGTCTGAGAAACATTGGATTGAAATTCTAGTTTGAAAGTCATTTTAAATCCACCTCAGCTACGCTAGAATCATGGTGTTACTGATTGGCCCAGAAAACAAATAATTTCAATTTCGGTATAGTTTGAAATTAATATGAATCAGAATTTCTGTTCAGTGTTTTTAAAGAGATAAAAAGGGACAAACACTTGATTCCTGTTTGGGATCTTGGAAACAAAAGGCATGGAGGCATGATCTGACACGACAATTTTTGACCCCCTTCCTTCTAGAATCACATGGCCGTCACCTGAAAAAATAATCTCTGTCCTCTATGACTTTTACGTGTCCTTAATTTATATGCTAAAAGATTCATATAAATTTGAATTTCAAACAACATGTATTTGGGAATTGAAATTATTTGTCTTTTGAATCATACATTCACACTCTGCGTTTGAAAACAGCTCAGGTGGATTGAAAATGAATTTCAAAATAGAATTTCAATCCAATGTTTTCACGGATGTCTGTGTCGAATTGTATCCACCTACTTCATTTTTATCATTAAATGTTTTGACTGTAACAGATGGAAATGGCTTAAGCTGTGTATTTCCAATTTTGCCAGTTAATGTTCTGCGGTCTTATGCACATTTATGTTAGTGCTAATATTCTTAACAATTTATATAAGAATAAGTAATAGAAAGAAAAATAATTGTAAATGCATATTTGTCTCAGGGGCACTTGTTTCGTAAAACAGAGCACTTAGTTAATGGAGGAGTGCTATTTAAATGCAAAACAAGATCCTGTGTGTCGTCTCCAGAAAAAAAAAGTACCGATCTAAGAAACGGTGGGTCACGCTTAAATACTATTTGTATATCTTTTACTCTGTTTTTTTTCTTAATTTACTTAATTATTTAGTAAGGCAGAAAACTTTCTTTCAGATGTAGTACTCTTGTCCTATAATAATCTGGTAACTTTCCAGCTTGTGTAAAGTTATACAACTTAAATGCACATGTAGCTGTTGTATATCCCAGGTGCTTTTTAAAGTAAGCGTTTTTCAGGGATGTCTGCACTGTCGTGTTCTTTTTTCATTATTATTTTCTTAAAAATTGCATGTCAATTCCAGCAAATTGTTACCTCTAAATAAAACAAGTTAGTGTTTCATCTTATTTGCATCTTGAGCTTAGTCTTTAAGTAATAATTAAATCACCTGCTTAAAATTCTAAATTTTTCTCCTGAAATTTAAATATGATAGTGGATAATGTGCATTGCAAGAAAGTGTTATTGCTGGACTTTTCACCTTGTGGCAGGCCTCCTCAAGCTGATAGTTTGTACATGTACATAAACTTAAATGATAGATAACAGCATTACGCATGTATATCATTAATTTTAAATTTTAAACTAAGCAACTAAGAGTATGATAGATCTGCCTTTATATCACCGGTAGGCGGCTCTACATCTTTACAACGTCGGAGGTCCTGTGTCAGCTTGTTACGGGGGCAACGAGTTGACATAGGACCCCTGGGTTGCGTTCAAGAGTAGCCTCTACGTAATGTTACGGTCTTGTGAGATCAGGAATTTATTCTTCTCCTACAAAGACGCTCATACAGTCACGGTAAACATTACTAATCAAAACAACCGTTTCAAACTACTTAAAGCTTAAGCTGTATGTGTATAAATACAAATAAAAAAGCGTTAGTGAAATGAATTCAGGCAAATCTGCATTTTTTTTCTTTATTCAGGATTATTTATACATACACATATACATGTATATACATGTAGTATAATCAGGAATATTAGCAAGGACTCACTTTTGGTATTTCCCTAGGGTAAAATAGAAGATCACAAAGACATTGTTACTATTATCTTTCAAGGCACCACAGAATCGTTTAAATCATTTCTCGTAAGAAATAAATGCTGCTTTTCAATGACAAATCGCTAAATCTGCTAATCTCTAAAAAAAAATTCTCCTCATACGGTATAATCAAAATTGCAAAAAAAAGAAAAAAAAAAGAAAAAATCTAGTCATGAAATACATTGTATTTAGTCCTGCTTTACATTCAATTATATTATAAAAGTGTTAAATATATTTAAGAATTACCTTCCGGCGTCCCCTGGCTCGTAATATAGCAGACAGTGTGTAAAGTATTGGATTAATTGCGGAATTGATGGGTAAAACAAGCACTATGATCCAAGCGTAGATTTCCAGTGGGGCATCAATTCCGGAAAATGTCAACATTCCTGTCATCAGCAAAAATAAAGGGTAATTCCCACAAAGTTTTATTTTGTTAAATGAAGCGAAAGAAAATAGGCTTCTTAAAGACAAATGCATGCTACATTTTTTTTTTCTTATCAAATCAAACATGAAATTTAAATCAAAATTGTGTACGTAAAAGAATTTAATTCTTCATTTAAAATGGCTTTTAGTAACGTCCTATAATTAAAGACAAAAAGTATATATATATATATATATATATATATATATATATATATATATATATATATATATATATATATAATCTAAATTTAAGTGAAAAACTCAAACTTTATATTATAAAAGTGTTGGCAAAAAGGAAGAATTATCAAATTCCCACAAAGTTTTCAATTTTTAATATTTAAGAAATTTGCATCAGTTACACAAAGTTTGGTTTAAATCTATCCATATTTTGTTTGTAATGTCTTTCTTGAATCTGTCATGAAAATCAATAATTTTTCCTCCAATCAAACGAAAATATTATATAATTTGACATTGACTGGTACATGTACATCAGCCCATGTCAATAGATAATCTGACTTGCTGAAATTTAACAGCCCCCCTTCCACTACAGAATAAAAAATGCCATATATATATATATATATATATATATATATATATATATATATATATATATATATATATATATATATATATATATATATTGCCTGTCCTTAAAAATAGACGAAATGTTATGTAAATATTTATTTCTAAGTACTTGGGAGTTTAAATAATTTTTCGTCTTTATCGCTGTGGTTATCTTTAGATGGTTTGAAAAACTTCCATCTAGATTTTCAATCTTATGTTTTCTCAGATATTCGCGTAGAATCCTACCCGCTCATTTCAAATATTTTACATGTATCATATAGCAATGACTAAAAGTACATATTTCCAATCTGGCCAGTTTATATTCACTAAACTTGTATTCTTTGAATTTCTGAAGCTCTCACCAATTATTCCAATAGGTATCTAGCATAGGAGATCAGTGACCACCACAGCACAGCTACGACAGTCTTGGCTAGAGTTACTTCCCTTCGACGTACGTTTGAAGCCTGGCTTTTGCTACCGGATTTTAAAACTTCGTACAGGATACGAAATTGTCCAAAAATGATGCCAAGAAAAATAAGGAAACTTAAGCCAATGAAAATGACCATTGAATATTGCCAACCAAGCTGCCTATAGACCGATAATGGAAGAGATATACATACAGGAGATTGAGCATAAAAGTCTTCAAACATTGACAACTCTGACGGTAATATTGGAAACACAGACAAAGAAATAGCAATAGCCCAAGCCAATGCAGATGGTCCTAACATCCAGGCCCTATTTCTTTGTGAAAAGGGATTTTTGATAGCCATGACTCTGTCTATGGTTATCATTAAAACAAAAAGTGCAGATGCTTCGCTTGATACTGTGGCCAAAATCCCTGCAAAAGTACAAAGAAAACTATGTCGCCAAGAATAGTCCACAAATCCATATCTCCCTGTATATATCAGATTTGTAATGGCTATGATATATAGATATACACCCATGAGGAAATCAGCAACACTCAAATTTCGTGAGAAAATGAAATATGTAAATGAAGATGTTCTAAATGTGGAAATGCTGCAAATCATTGCAATCATGTTTCCGATAGTAGCAAGAAAAGCTATATACCAAATGACAACATTTAAGACAGGAGCACTGATTAAATGCTCACAAGAAGCTATTTCATTAATTGGAGCAAAGCATTGCAGATCATTACGGCTGCGAGGTGTTGCACAGCAGATAGAGAATTCATCAACTTTAAGAAATTTTAGATTAAACAATCCCCAAAACATTCCATTTACAGACAAAATGCTCTTGCTCTGTATAAACAGATCTTCCAAATGTTCCATAGCTAAAAATAGGCCTTCAGGAAAATGTTTGATATTGTTGTACGACAAATCTAGGGTATGCAGAACCACTAAATTAGAAAAAGCCGTCTCATGAATAGCATTTATCCTATTATAGTTTAAATACAAATAATGAAGGTTCTTTAATGATATAAAATATTGTATGCTCACATCGGTGACTGAGTTATTTGAGAGGTCAAGAAGATATAACGATATCAAGTCCTCGAATGCATTTTCCACAATGTCTCGTATAAGATTATTCTGTAATTTAAGTATTTGCAAGGAAGAAGATTCCATAAAATCTCCCTTTTTTATGATTGTTATTTCATTGGAAGAAAGATCAATCATTTTAGCTTCACGTACCTGTAAATTTGTCTCATTGATATATTTTAATGCATGGTTTCGCATTGAAAAGTAATCGCTTCTTATTGAATTTTGTGAATTTTGTATCTCGAAAAGATTGTTTATTGTAATCTGTAAAAAAATTGATAAATGTTATTCCACGATTTGAAAGGCAGAGTTGGTCCGTTTAAGACACATGTGCATACACTTGAAAATATCGCACATCTATCATTATTTCCTGTATTCCTTGCAATATTCAACATTTCATTCGTATCCCATTTTTCTCTAGGCACTCCAGAGGGATCTTTGGAAGCAGTCGTTAGTCTAAAATTGCTTTTGTTTGAACTGATGCCACAGGGAGGACTCAGGGAATATTCTAAACTACCGGATACAATAGATTTGTTGGAATTATAAGTGCCTGAAACAGATCATTACGTTTTTACATCGTTGTTGCCATCTTTTCTCTCTTTTTTGGAGAGAGACAGTTGTTATGTAGATGAATGCAAATGTGAAAATTTTGCGTAATCCAAATGTTTAAAATCAATGTTCGAGAGTAGCAGTTTCCCGAAAAATCAATACAATAATACAAACTGTTAAAATAAATAACTTACAATATTGTTCATCGCTTCCGTCGCTGCAATCTTTCTTTATATCACAATACATGGTCCAGTTTATACATTCTTTACTTACAAGGCAACGAAATTCTCCAACATTGCAAATTACAGTAGCTTCAACAGATAACAAAACAATAATAAAACAAAAAAGAAAATAGTAAAGTAAATATGTTCTGAAACTTGATTTGCTTTTTTTTTTTAAATATATCTTTATCAAACATCGAAAAAAAAAATCATATGCATATAGTTGATGCACAATTCAAAGAATAAAAGATTCCAGCATTTTTGTTTTTGTTACACTGTTCAATTAACCTTTATTTTCCCTGTCTTGAGAAGGCTCTTCCATCATTATCCATCATAAAATATTTGATAAAGTTTGAAATACATTTCACATATCTTTTCAAGGCAGAAATTATCCTGAAATATCTCCATTTGAGTTATCTCAGAGTCTTATACATTTCTTAGAAGGACAAGATGTGTTTGTGAAACACTGATGACCATGTGTGGCAACTTATAGCAAAGGTTAAACTTTTTTTCAAATGCAAATCAAATATGTTGGTACCCAAAGTAAGGTCTTGTCTCTAGGAATAAACCTGTGAAATATGAAAGCCCTAGCAGCAACCACTGAATAAATAATAAAAAAAAGGTTATAAAGTTTTTTTTCATAAGTATGTCAAACAACAAGGTCAAGATCAAATGGTCAAAATTAATAGTGCCCAAGAAAAGGCCTTTTCCCAAGAATTACACAGGTAAAATATGAAAGCCAAAACACCAATCGTTCAAAAGTTATAACCAAGATTAAAGTTTACTAAAAGTAAAACACCAGGGTCAAGGTCAAAGGGTCATTGTCGCTGGAATCCAAAGAAAGGTCTTCTCACAAGGATTATATATGTGAGGTATGAAAGCCCTAGCACCAACCATTCAAAAGTTATGGCCAAGGTTAACAACACTCATACAGTGTACGCCTTGATTCTCACTCGTTTTACAGATTAATAAAAGGAAAAGAAATCAACTGTTTTAATTTAAAAAGAATTTATTATTTAATATTTGTTGCGCCTGCATAGCAAACCTTTCATGTTGTTTTGAATGTATGTTTCACAGTTATGTTTTCGTTATAGAACTAAAGGTGCATGTTTACACTTAATACAAAAATCGTCTGCGCTTAAGTTTGATTGCGTGGATTACGTTTCCCTTCAGTGCATATTTTAGCATATGTCCATTCTAAAATAGTGTCTTTTTAGAATTATTATGATTAATTAGAAGTCTTGTAGTACTCAGCATTGAAAGATTTATTTATTACCGGGATTTCATTATATATGACAACTGGAAATACATAAGAATCAGTAATTGCGGAAACTGTATGGTAGATATGAATATATCCGAATTGTTAGCAGACGAATAGTTTCTGGAAATATATACAATGCTCTGACCTCATTTATGGGCGCTGCATTGTTTTAATCACGTGACTTGACGCCATGAAGGTGCTGACAACGTCATAATTCGGTCATACTCAATGCAGCAACTTTAAGACTCGTAAAATATAAAGTTAACCGATACATATTTTGTTCATTTTGGTCTGTTATTTATTTATTTATTTATTTATTTTTTTTGTATAAATGTTATTTATTCTTGGATCCGTACCGGCACAAGCGACGTATATTGTTGATAAATATTACGCCGGGTAGTTCTTTGGAATAAATTTTAGCAAAATATTAAAAGGTAAAAATTGATACTAGTAAGTTTGTAATATCTTTTACAGAGAGAGAGAGAGAGAGAGATGTTTCGCAGATCCGCAATTGAAAAGCAGTTTTGGAAAATGCGCATACATAGAAGAAGATCTAGACAAACCAATGCTTTACGACGGGAACTTTGACTCGGGCTTTAATTCTAATTTTTACGATGGTTTTTTTTTTCAGTATGTTCAGACAGTATATATATTTTTTCACTAACTATCGTGTTTTAAAGAGGGATGAGTGTAAGACTAATCCCCCCTTTTATTAGTGCAGCATACAACTTACACCTTCTCCCACTTTTTTCACATTTAACGGAGTTAACCACTCCACCCCACCCCCTCTAAATTTGCTTCCGATGCTTTCGACTTATTCAAAATTCATTGGGGGCTTATTATTTATAAATGTCGACAACTAAGTCTCTTACCTGCCACACTGAAATTAAAAAGTTTTTTTTTTCCATATTCCACCAGGCACGCATGTAATTTCAATATTAAGGCTGATCATGCAGATCAATGAAGTACCCCCCCCCCCCAACCCCGTTTCCTTTTCTAATTTGCTTGCGACGCCTACGATATTATGTTTTTAAGCCACAGCGCTATCAAATGATCCCTGAAATCGATATTATGATAAATTCAGAACTAATGAATTAATTACTATACATTTCTCCGTTTTCCCCAGATTCTTTCTATTCGTAATTTATAAGTACCCAGGACTGTGAGTGAAAGGTGATGGAATTTTGAAATGACTTGTACACGTATATTTATACTTAAACATATTCCTGTGTGATATGCTTTTTTTAGCAAAATGTTTCTTAATGTATGTATTGAGAATTTTGATAAACAAGGTTGTACATATTGTAGATAATATTTTTCATATAAATTACGATTTTTTGGAGAGCATGCGACAAATCCTTTTATGCACATGCAACACTTCTTTTTTCTTAATATGTTTTTTTTTTCCAACAATCCTGTTCTCACATGTGTGCGATAATTTCATGACTCTTTACCTTAATGAAAATAATTCATGCATTAATTCAGTTGCCCTCATCTTAATTAAGTTTGTGTTTAATATTAAGCACACTCTAATATAAAGAAAGATTTTTATTTAAATGTTTTTCCTTCTCAAATGTTATAAACGTGATACATGTAAGTCATATTTTTAAATGCTAACATTACCGATTTCTCTGCAAGAGTGCTCTCTCTCTCTCTCTCTCTCTCTCTCTCTCTCTCTCTCTAGGTCCAGGATGAGTTTTAATTATATAGATTAATTACAGACAACTTTAATTCGTTTTTTTTTATTTTTTAATTTAACACTATATAGAGAGTAAAAATAACGCAAAAAGTAAAATAAAACGATATTTGATAAATAACACGACGGTCGTCTAGATTTTATCGACAGGTGTTACAAAATCTTTTTTTTTTTTTTTTTTTTTTTTCTTTTTTTTTTTACGAAATATAGGGTTTTTTTTAATTTATTTGATTTAGTTTAACACTACATGCTGTAAAAAAATTATACATAACGTCAAATAAAAAAGAACTTAGTTAAATAGCACTACGGGCTTATACTTATAGTCCTAGGCGAACTAATAAATAAAATCAAATAGATAAAATTAAAATAAAATACTGGGTATATATTTTAAAACATGTAGGTTTTCTCAGCGGGTTTATTTTCTACCGACAACCTTTAGCAGTCGTACTTCAGCGTTTTCGCCCTCACACTGCTCAACGCGTTATCGGCAATTCGGTTGTTATCGGGCATTCGGTGCAAGAAAGGGATGTTTAGAATACGTAGGTGATTTTAGATTGCTTAATTCAATGATAATTGCGTACTCCAGCAAACAAAGTTGTGATCTTTGGCAGATATATGATTATACTTTCAGCAGCAAAAAGCATAAACCAAATCACTCTCTTATAAATGATCTACAGCTCTTTCAAATGATATTTTATAAAAATTTCGGAATATGTCATCACATTTTAGCTTTTGTAGAGGTCAATTTCAGATTTTTGTATTAAACAAAATAGTTTATATATTCTATGTACATTTATACACCTGTAGATAAGCAGACTAAGATCAAAAATCCAAATTAAGGGTTAGTTATCAGGCATTTAAAATGTCTCGTTAGGTGAAAACATGTTATCGTCAACAAGGCTGATGTTGCCGGATAATTCGGTTTTTACGAGTACACGTTATCGGAAACTCAGGTTAAAAAGTTTCCTTCAGCGTCAGAAATAGATTGGAAAAAAGTCCATTATAATCTGTCAATCCTTGAAAATTTCAAACGTAATGTTTTTAAAGTAATTTTTGAAAATTTCCTAGCTGCCCATTGTTAGTTTTTTTTTTATATATACATGTATATAATTATGATTTTATAATTATAGAACTACTTATCTGTTCAATCATTTTTCGGTTTTCCATTAAAGATAGCCACTATTGGCTTCAGGCGGTTTCAGACGTAAATGTACATGTATATTTAACCAATCTATAGTTTCTTTAGTTACGATCTATTAATTCATTCTTGAAAAAAAAACATCGTTCAGTAAAAATAAATAAATACATAAAATTAATTTAAATCACCTGACAAGTCTAAATAGAAAATCTTTTCGTCCTCAAAATGTAGTTAATAATAACCATAATTACATTGTCCGATATAAGAAAAGTGTTTTTAAAAAAATGTTATCCTGAAAAAGAATATATTTTGTAACATAAAAAATCGCCGATATTTCCATTGCGCACCTTAACTGTACTGCGAAACTAATACATGTATGTACTTAGTCCTAACAAAAGAAACAAAGATGGTTAATGGGAGATCGAAAATGCAAAGTCAAGGAATAAAAACGAAGCAAAGAAAACAGAGGCAAAAGCGAAGAACAGTGCGTAACTGGAAGGAAACACACAGAAAGAGTAAATTCCTGTGAATTCAGCAATTGTTGCTATGCTTTTATACTGAGAATAATGCAACGTAAGAATCTCATTAAATAAATCTGGCATTTGTATTTTGGTTACAACAGAGATTTATAATTCAGAGAATTCGCTAATACGATACCCTAGCAAACAATTACTATGTTTAACTATAGTTTACTATAGTTAACTATAGTGAAAACTTTGATACTTTGATTTACTATGAAACTTTACTCTGGAACTTTTTTTGAGATTTCAAAGCTTAAAATCTCTAAAATTCGATAACAGTAATGTAAAATTTGGAAATACTGTGTGAATATACAAATAATATTTCAATTTAATATAAAAAATGCGTATATAGGTATGAATTGAACAACAAAAAATATAACGATCTGAAATCCATAGTAAAAATACTTTGATTTACTATAGTGAAAAAACTTTGATACTATAGTAAACTGTAGTTTACTATAGTAAACTATAGTTAACTATAGTAAACTATAGTTAACTATAGTAAACTATAGTACTTTTTTGTTAGGGTATTTTCGAACAGGTCAAGATCATACACATTTCAGTGATTATGAGAAATTCCAAAACATTCATGATTAAAAAACACCCCTTTTCTTAAAGTTACATATTCTAAAAAGAGACAAATGATATCCAAAAATTAGAATTGTGTTCTTGCCACTTTAAATATTTAGAGTTAATGAAGATTTCTGTTGTTTCTTTAGATTTTTCCTAACCTAAGACAACCTTTGTTTCCGATAACTAAAACCGAAATTTCCGATAACAAAGTGAACCATTCAACCGCATTTCCGATAACATCTTGAAAGTTAAAAAAGGCTATTTTTACCCTTTAATTACATCTTTGCGAGATTCTGTCGATGTCATATTGTAGACAATAATTAATATGAGGTAAATATAAGAATTTTGAAGAGAGGGGCTATATGCAGCAATGCCAATCGGCCAAAAACGTGCAAAATATAACAAATTTGACTTTTAAAATCTTCTCAAGACTTACAAATACTATAGTAAGATATATTGGGGCTTTTTTTGTATCTGTATTCATTCTTGTTCACAAAAAGCAGAATCAACATTCTCTGTTTCTATTTTTACAGTGTTTATTTGCAACAATTTACTAACCTGTCAAAAGTTGTTATCCACTGAATGCCCGATAACAACCGAATAGCCGATAACGTGTTGAGCAGTGTGGCCCTTGTACAACAAAGACAACACAGTGCCTGCCACCTCTTTATTCATATGGCATAGTGTCGCTCTTGTCACACTGTCTGCACTGAAATGGCGGCCGACGACAACACCGCCGTGTGGAAAGAACGATAACTCTGTAAAACCTGGGAAAGGGAATCGTGTATATCTCTAGAAATGATAAGCTTAAAATAATTATAAAATTATAGATATATAAAATAGATCTTTTGGAGTATTATAAGTAGGTTGAATAATCCTAGTTTATTGATAAAAGTATTGTTTTTGGAGTTTCACAATTTACATATGACGTAGTATCTGCATCATTGCGTCACAGTATAAAAGCAGCAAACTCGAAGCGGTGTTGTCAGTTCCCTTGCAGAGAATTCAGAAAGAACATCTACATCAATGTCAGTAGGTGCCAGTCAAGATTAAGGTATTTTCATATTTTAGATAAGTTAGAAAAATTTGTTTTAGAACTTCTTAGCCTATTTAGAAATAGAAAATTAAAAGGTGAATTCTTTAGGAAATATTTGAGAATTTATATGTTTTAAAGTATTCAAATATTGACTACTCGGTGCGGGATTCTGAACCAAAGTTTGTTTCTTAATTTATCAGTAAAAAATTATTATTATTTACTGTGCAAGTTTACGATGATGAATTTAGAATAATTTATTCCATTTTTATTGAGAATTTAGCAAAAGTTCATTTACGGTGAATTTTGGCACCAGCGACACCGAGCGCCGGGTAGCACCGAGCATCTGGTAGAACCGATTGCGTCTGTATAGTTATACTTAGTAGTAGCAGCATATAGTACCCAACATCTTGAAGCTCCGCAAACTGAGAAGTAGTACAGAACACCTAGTAGCACCGGAAACCTTGTAGGCTTGTAGCAAAGGAAACTGAGTAGCACCGAACTCCAAGTAGCACTATTTATTGTCTTTGATGCCATAATAATTATATGTATTAACTGTTAATATATATATATATATATATATATATATATATATATATATATATATATATATATATATATATATATATATATATATATATATATATATATATATATATATATGTATATATATATATATATATATATATATATATATATATATTTCTTTATTAAAACTAGGTACCTTAATTCGAACCCAACTATTGTAACGTGCCTCATAGGTACCAGGTTGATGTAAATCACACGTTACGATTGGTGGCAGCAAATTTATTTATTTATATTTACCTATAAAACTCAAAACATTACATATTCAATCAACCTTTTTGACATTGTTGTTATTAACGACTTATGCTTTTTTTAAATGACTCGGATAAGTTCTTATTACTTATATTATTAAGACCATTTTTAACGACAGCTACCAAGAACCTATACCCATTAACTGTGTCTCCATACATCTTAGAATGGATAATATTGACATTAAACAATTATTACTATTTTGAGGTCAAACGACGATTCAGCTACCTGAGGAGGTTAATATTCACCAATTGCAAGCTCGAAGATACTTAGAAGATTGTCATCTTTATTTTTCACTTTTTTTTTTTTTTTTTTTTTTTTTTTTTTTTGAATTCCTAGTCGAGGCCTAGAGAGTTTGAGAGTTGTATTATTTTGGAATTTCTCGATCTATCTTTAGTCCTATGCAATAAAAAAAATGTTAACCTGGAAGGTGTTGGACAGGTGAAAATAACTTATTATTATTTCTCTAATAATTGATATCATCCAACCAGAAAGTCTGGAGTTATTCAAACATATTAGAGATTTGAATAAAAGGTCTAGAAACGAAATAATGTTTTATCAAAACCAATTAGATATGCATAAAATATATATATATTCCTGACTTGATAAAACACGGAAGCGAAGAATTTTTTTTCGGACTTAGCATATTCAAAATAGATTGCAAAACCATGCTAGACCAAAAAATATCACTAATTTAGTTTGTTAGTAACTCAATTTAAGTAATTTTGAAAAAATCATTGAGGTACTTTGTTTACTTGTATAAATAGATAATTTGTTTCTGTTTACTTCTTAACGTTTTAGCTCACCTGAATCGAAGGCTCAAGTGAACTTTTCTTATCATAGAGTGTCCGACGTACGTCTGTCGTCCTTCTTCTGTCGTCCGTCGTCTGTAAACTTTCTGCATTCTCGACTTCTGTCCAAGAACCGCCGGGCCAATTTCAACTAAACTTGCCACAAAGCATTCTGGGTAATGGGGATTCACATTTGTTCACAGGAAGTGCCACGACAATTTTCAACTGGAGATAACAAAGAATTCGTGGAAATTTGGTGGCATCTTTTAAAGTCGTATTCTCAAGAACCACTGGGCAAGAAAATGTGTAACGTATGTGAACGCTTCGATACATACACTAGATTCAAGTCATACATGTACATGTAACACCGGGGGGGGGGGGGGGTAAGGTTGGACCACAAGAGGGGGTCGAAGTTTTATATGAGAATATATAGTTAATGTCTTTAAAAAATCTTCTCGAGAGCAGCAAAGCCATGATTAGTCATATTAATACAGAAGTATCCTCAGGTAGTGTAGATTCAAGTTTGCTCATGTCATGACCCCGGGGTTAGGGTTGAGCCAAAAACAGTGAGTCAAAGATTTAAGTAGGACTATGTAGGTGTAATGGTTAAGGGACATTTGATTAAAATGCATTGAAGACGTCAAATAGTGGAATGACATAACAACCCTTGGAATGGACTAGTCAAGGGTATATAAGGCAAAGTCAGATGTTCAGAAACTAGCTGAAGAAGTTGGACGTTGAATCACAATAAAGAACGTTACGTGTAAGTTACGTGTAAGAGCAAAATAAAAGTATAAAAAGTTATAAGCCAGTGGCAAGTATCCTAGGGAATTTATATTAAGCTCTGAGTAAATCTGGTGAAGATTGAGACACCCGGTTCGTATCTACCAATGGATAACTAAGGGAGAAACAAAGTGCTAGAAGTATCTTACCCAGTCCCCGTTTCTAGATAAGAGAAAATGAAAATATGTGATTGACTCTGAGATAGAGCTATCTTAATAATCATTCCAATCATTAACTCACGCAGAGTTAAAAGAAAACCTATATATCCCTTTTAAGAACCTGGCCATACACGTAACATAGGAAATATCTTTAAGAACAACTAAGCTTTTATTAGTCATATTTATACAGAAACAACCTTTGGTATTGTAGAATCAAGCTTGTTCAAATCATGACCCCCAAGGGTTGGGGGCAGAACAGAGGGTCAAAGTTTTGCATAAAAATATATAGGAATTATCTGGAAAAAATCTGCTCAAGAACAGAAAAGCCATGATTAATCATTTTATTATAGAAGCATCCTCAGGTAGTGTAGATTAAAATTTGTTTAAATTTAGGTTGGGAAGGGAGGGGTCACAATGAGCAATCAGAGTTCTACATATGAATACATAGGGGAAAAATGTTTAAAATTCTTCTGCTTAAGAAGAGCAGAGCCAAGATTAGTAATGTTGATATGGAAGCATCCTGAGGCAGTGTAAATATTAAGTTCGCCCCCCCCCCCCCTTCATTTTAATACAGAACTGATTTCTGTTTCTTCCTAGCCAATGTGCTCAGGTGAGCCCATGTTGTGGCCCATGGGCCTCTTGCTCCTGTCTTGTTTGAGCGAATCTGGATGCTACCATCACTTGTGACACTAAATCAATGTAATTTTTTAAAGGGATGTTACTCTAATCTAAAAGAAAAAAAAATCTCTATGGAACGTGGTCTTCGTATTGAAAATTTTAAATATCGAAATATAAGCGCAAAGCGTCGGTCATATTGTATTTACGTAATTATGTACCTGAGTGTGTATAATCACACCTTTCTCTATAATCCCAATTAAACTGATATTATATTTAATAACTCGAAATGTGAACTAAATATATATATTGATAACTTGATTTTTTTTTCAATTTGTGACCAACTTAGAGGTTTAAACCATTAAGCAGGTGGTGCACAGGAGGCATCATGTTTATAATTTTGGGAAAGGCCGGATTGAGTATTCATTGTTAACAGGCAAACGATTTCCTTTAACATGATTATCGTAACAAAAATTGCATTAAAATAAAAATGTAACATAATTTGGTGTGTTTGCACTATTCGGCTGAGAGAGATAACAGATGCGAAGCTCTGAAGATAAAAATAAACATAGATGCTGGCCACTAGGGTTTGACGTTTTCACCTGGACGGTTCCAAGAAAATGATGCATTGGAATGCGGTTGGTAATACTTGTTTATCAAAAGATGTATTTGGTTAGGAGGAAGGAGCAACCAATAGTATTGAAGTGACCAGAGGTCAGTTGTTGGTATGAATTAGCTACAACAACTAATATTTATCGATTATGCAAAAGATAGGAAAGGATTTTTAGAGTGCATTAGGAAATTAAAGAGTGTTGGAAGACAGAATAATAGTAATTAAAATTCAAATTAAAATTAAGAGTCATTATTGCAAATTTTGAAGGAATAACAAATATGGGGACGTATGACTTCAGGCATAAAACAGGCGGCCGGGATAGAGACAATTTCAGTGGAAAGCTGAATTGTGACTGTCTTGGTTGCATTTTGTACAGGTGAGATAGTTTTGTAGACTTGCGTGCGTTTTTGTCAAATTGTTAAATTTTCACATGGCTTATTTTATTTGCAGGTTAAAATATTTAATATTATAAGTAGTAATATTTATAACAATGTTTAGTATAGTGTGTGAAATTATTCATTGTAATTAGAAATATTAAAATGGATTGTGTAATTCAATAAACAGTGGAAAGCTGAACTGTGACTGTCTTGGTTGCATTTTGTACAGGTTGGGTAACATCTCCACCCCCCAACACCTGTGAGCTGCTGTGGTCAGGAAAGGTCCTCATTTATGGAAGGTGGAATTTGACTAGCCAAGCGTCCTTTAGCAAAAATAAAAAGTTGACTTGGGTCACACCGACCAAGCTCAAGGATTTAAAGAGTTGTTATGTTTGTTGTTTCCCCTCACTTGTATAGCCAAAGATCCCGGGTTATACAAACAAAATGCATGATCGGCCCAATGTCATTTGGGACTCTGCCTCCTCAAACTTCAATGGTTGAGGTGTAGGGAAACAAAACAATTAGGCTGGAGTCCGGAATGAGGTTGACCCGGTTATGATATGATTAACAATTAGTAAAAGCAGAAGACGGAGTGTTCATTATAAATAACAAACAATTTATCTGCTAGATATCAATGAAGAAAGGAAGAAAATCAGTTTTGATATCATTTACAATTTACTAACATCTTTTAGGATATCTTTCTCATGAAGGGCGAATATACTAAACAGTATCAAGTCGAATTTTGAGTTTCTTGAAAAGGGTTCCAGAAAGGTAATGACCTTACACAAGACACTTAAAATATTATAACTAAATCTAAAAAAAATAAATTTAAAATAATTTTTAAAAAATGAGATCAAATAAAGAAGACCTGCCATACAAAAAGAAAAAAAAAATATTTGAAAGGCCGTCATGCAGGAATAGTATCTATGTAAGGAATGAAGCTTATTTCAACCTATGTTATACGATATAACATAACTTGGGGCAGTTTACGCTTTATAAACCGCGAAGCAGTTAATAAAAAAGCGTTAATTATCCCAAGTTATGTTATACATGTATCGTATAACATAGGTTAAAATAAGCTTCATTCCTTATAATTTAATTTCAGTGTAGACAATAAGACAATTTTTCCTCCAAGAATGGCTTCAAATTGAGCATATTTTAAAAGTAACGTCAAGCGGAGTAATATGTTTTTGACGTAACTCATTGTGATGTAGGCAACTTATGTTAAACGATATAAACGAAATCTTTTATGCAATCAAATAACATGTTACAACTCAAATTAAAATATTCCAAAATGTTATTCAAGTCCTTATTCAGTACACTTCTTATTGCATAAAGGCTTTTTCTAGTTAAAGCAAAAAAAAAAAAAAAAAAAACAAACAAACAAACAAACAAACAAACAAAACAAAACAAAACCAAAAAAAAAAAAACCAAACAAACAAACAAACAAACAAAACTTTTGAGTTCTACAAATTTAAATAATTTTGTTACACGTTTAATTTGATCGAAAGTAAGGAACAGTGGTTATTCTTAAAAGTTCACTATAGTTTTATTTTGCAATAATTATTGTCAGGCTTCGAATATAAGATTAATAAATCTTTTATAATGCAATTTGGCCATTAGGAACTGAATCCATCAATGAGATGAAAATAATCATATATTCTTTAATGCATTCGTATATGTATTATTTTTCAGGACGTTTTAAAAAAATAAAATATTTTAAATTGCACATGTATTTTGCATGTTTTTTTTCCTAATCTCTATTTAATTGCTAAAAGGGCAATCAAATGAGATGTGTCCTTCTTCATAATGAACATGAGTACTTTTAAATGTTATTCTACAAGATATATTGCATTAAAAAATAACATTCTATGCATTATGTATAATTTCTTAATATTTAGTTACCTTAGACTTTGTTCTCATGGGTAAATTTATCTGCATCTTCTTAAAATAACTCTCATCAAAATGTTTTACCAAAACAATGTCTTTTTTGTTTCCAGAGTAAGTACAACTGTGTATATCTGTATCACTTGGTATATATGCCACTGATAATTTGGTAGATCCAGTCAACATGTAAGAATAATGAAGACACTGGATATCGTTAGATCGTGGAAGCTCCTCGCTTATCAAGTAAGAACATAAATAGATTTTCACGCTGTCAACAGGTTTGAGGCTCCCGAGATACAAGAAAGGTCTGATAGTTGAAACTAGTACAGTTGTTTTCTTTTGAACCAATCCTTGAAAATGAATTTGTAGTATACAATTATGTTTTGAAAAATATTGATTTCTTGTTTCAACTTCGATCTAAAACATTGAAGTAGTAAGGAGAAAACCAATGTATTAATTTTTAAAATAATTTTTATGAATAATTTCATGAAATAAGAACTCAAGAGCGATATTTTTTTTGAAAACTAAAATCTTAAATTCCTTTTTTTCAAAATACACAGATTTTACTTTTAAATTTAAACAATAGGTAGCGTTTTAATGGTTAATTGAAAGAACCAGTATATATCAGTCAATTTAAGATTTTATTTATATCGGAAGTAATGTCTAGGCATGCATGAATAGCGAGCAGAAAAAAAAACGCTATAGAAAAAGACATGTACTCATGCATCATAACATAATGTCAGATGATTTTAATGACAGTATAAAGAAGATGGGCGAACAAGGCGAGCGAAGTGCCTATAGTGCGACAAAAATGAAGACGAAAATTAATCTCAATTATAACTAAAATTTCTTTGATATTTCATCTAACATTTAAGAATACCTTACGTAAAATCTCCACAATTATTTGCCTATGAAATAGCATACACACACTAAAGAGGACAAAAAGGATCATTTTCTCAAAATGTAAAACAGTTTTTCGATATGAGCGGGTCTTTGCTCCATTTTTTTTTTAAAGTTTATCCTCAAAGTTTGCCCAAATATAAACATTTATTGGTTAACAAAAACATGGAGCAAAGACCTACTTAACCTTAAAAATACACTTTTATGACACAACATTCGCATATTTCAGAGAAATACTTGGTCCATTTAGTCAAGGGTCATATAACAAACATGATTTAAATGCTACTATTCTTCAGGAGCTATGTAGCGTAGTGGTTAGCGCGTTAGTCTCAAAGGAGAACGATACTAAGGATTTCTATTGCTAGGGTTCGAACCCCACAAATACCACATAATTTTTTAACTCAAAAATTTTTGTTTATCATAATTTCATAAATTTCAATAATGAGAATTTTACTTTAAATACTAAATTCACGAATTGAATAAGATTTTTACATATATGGAACTATAGGCATTCTGCATGCCTTCTTCACCCATCTCCTTTGTAGTACATTGCAAATACAGTGTACCTCTTTTCCTCAGGTAGTCTGTAGCTGTACGGTACGCACTGGCCCTTTGAAATGGATGATCACTGAGGACTCGTATTGGAAGTGATAAACTGGTATAATTATCTGTGTAGAATATGGCGTCTGTATAATAAGATATTTGATCAAATCAATTCTTTTTTTTCAAATAATGCTTTAGATTCTACTTCATCAACAGAATTAATGGTCTTTTACCAAGCATATGTTATCTTCTAATAATATCTGAAAGACTTAAAACCGTTTTGCAACTTCTCTGTTGATAAAATTCAGAATCTTTACCTTCAATTGTACTTATATTTTGACTATCCTTTGGAGCAAGTCTTATCCATGGTACCCATACGACACGTTTACGAAGTGGGAAATCGTAGGTAAACCATGGGATGCATTGAGAAATATTAGTCCTTGACGAACATTTATGATATTGTTCTAATGGATTGAAACTTTTCCAACTACACAAACCTTTCTCAAAGTCGCAGTCAGCTGAAAAACAAGACAAGGCACGTGCACATGTGTTTTGTGTGGGAAGTGATATTTGAAAATTTTAAAGATGGATTTCTCGCATTGTAAAATAGAAACTGCTCTCTCTCTCTCTCTCTCTCTCTCTCTCTCTCTCTCTCTCTCTCATTGTAGTAGTGACCAATCATGTCAAACCTCGATTTAAGTAGAGGAAAGAAATGACAAGAATCTTTACTTTGTTTTTAGAGTTATTATTTTCATTATTTATTATTAACTAAATTATATGAGGATTCTTCAATCATAACCTGTTAAATCGTATCTGGGTGATTACTCAATTAGAGTATAGACAAATTGGTTTAAGGTCAGACGATACGCTCCTCGAATATGTGTTTTGTATCTCTTCTTCATATAGAAAAGATATAATTATCAATAAGTATCTTCACCTTGTGATTTCAACACTGTTTTAAATTTGCTTTTAAATAGAAATACGCCAAAATTATATTATTGGATATTCCAGTGAATTTCTATAGGATTATATATATGAAACACCATCCTCTGGTATCTTGCACAAATGTCCGGTAAGGTACAACAATTTTTGTGAGTAAAACTTTTTAAAGTAACAATATTTTAATGATAAATTCTTGGGGAAAATAATATATTACTTAGGAAATGATACACAAATGCACTACATGTGATAATGTATTATGACATGAAAGTCTTTTTCCTCCTATATTTTTTCTTTGTTTGTTTGTTTCTCGTTTTATGTCCCTCTCGAGAATTTTTTATTCATATGGAGACACCATGATTTGGCGGTGGAGGGCTGCAAATTTATATCTGTACTCGGCACTCGGGGTCATTGAGCAGTGAATGAACTTTTTCGTGCCAGCACCTACTGGGACACGGGACCTCGGTTTATACGTCTCATCCGAAGGACCGGCCTCCACGTCCCGTATTCTATCTTTGATTGTGTATTATAATTTTGTTAACAAGTCAGAAATAACTGTGGCATAGGAATTGTGAATATTTCAATTGCATTTACATTAATATCAATGATCTCAGTTAGGAGAAAGCTCCGCCCATTAAATTAATAAATCCCAACCACTTGGACTGCTAGGATTGCTTTTTGGGACCTTTCTGACTGCTGGGACCACAATGAACTGCTCTGACACTGCTGTAGGACAACTCTGGGACAGTTGTTGGACTTCATTCGAACTGCTAAGCAGTTCCAGAGCAGTCCTGGAAAATAGTCCCTGGAATTGTTGTGGGACTGCTTTCTGTCATCTTGGTTCGGTTTTACTGTAAAAATTGATCTCCTCTTGTGGCCCCTTCTTATCCACGGAGATACTGATTTGAACAAATTTGAATATACATATGTCAGGAACCTTCGCGAAATTTTTATCTTTTCTTAAATAGCAAAACAATCAAAATAATAATAATGATCACTAGAAAATCTACTATTGCAAGCTGTAGCGTATTTCACCCGAACTGAACCATAAGCTATAAGATTCTTCAAATCTTAAAGAAGTGAGTATTCATAGCCCCACCCCCCTAAAAAAAACACCTCCTACCTATACGTTTGGTAGCTTTGGTCGAACCAAAGTTACGGGAAGCAAATGTAGAGCAAGGTTTACGTCAGCATATGGTTGAAGCAAAATAGTTCCTGAATTTTCCTCTTTAAATCGGGCATTTCTGCATTGGACGGGGTCAAATATTTTTTTAATGACATTATAAAGTATGTGTATACTTTCTTAGTTTAAAGGAACCATGAACACTTCCGGCCTGCTAATCTTTTAGGCTCAGTATTGATGAGGTTTTCACGGAAAAGCGGGAGCGGATCACAGGATTTTCAATAAATAAAAACGATGAAAATTAAATCTAAATAATTCTTATCATTGAATGAAATTATTCATATTCAAGTAATACATTCACCAGAAAACGCAAAATGCTACTGAATACAGCTGGCAATCGCTATTTTGTTTTTTAAAGATAAATTTATTTTAAATATAATAATTATAATTTCTATAGGCAAAACAGATGAAAAATGAATGCTGGCAAAATATCAGATCACATCAATGGAACTTGATTTTATTAATGAAACTCATATCTTCCTTTCAATGGTAAATCTTATATCTTGTATATCTACCTCTACCTCGCTATTCTAGGGGGTGGGGGTTGTGGCCTTGAGAAGAGACTTGTTAATTAACCAACATATACATGTTGTAGTAAGTATGAAGCCATAAAATTTTGAAAACTTTAGGATGAAGAAGTTTTTTTGTGGTATGAAGTTCAAGATCATTTTATTTATAATCTGACATAAAACAAAACTTGCTTTCCTTACAATTCAGAGAGAGATGGGGGTGGAGGGGTGGTAAAGTATTACATTGTCTTTATTTAAAAAAGATAAATAAAACTGCGCTCACAACATATAAACAATCCTTTTTATTTACGAAAAACTCATTGCTATGGAAATAAGAAGTTTGTCCGTCTCTTCTCCATTACAAGAGAAGTTTTACTTTTACACTATGTACTTGTGTGTATTTATCAAGTAGCGTCCCCGTAAACTACAAAAATGAAAATAGAATAGTTTTAAGTGTTTAAGAAACGTTGGTCCTATGTTTTTTGGAAATGCTAAGATATTTGATTTCTTCTTAATCCTATCAAGAAACCGGTAATATAGAAAAGCTTTCATAGGAGAGCCTTTACGTACTCTAGGATTATTACAGAAAAAAAAAAAGAAATTAGGAAGAAAAATAAATTGAATATTATTCACTTCTTAAAAAAAAACTGAGTTATAAACGTTTACATGACTTTTTTTTTTTTTTTTTTTTTTTTTTTGCCAGTTGTTTCAAGAAACTGCAAATACAAATAGTTCAATTTGTATATGAACAACACCACATAATTTTTCAAGATATTCTTAATTTAAGATTATAGTGCCATCAGATGTTCGTAGACAAAAAATCAGCATGCTTTACCAGGGGTTTTGAAAAGATATCAATTGATGAAAATTCTTGTATAATTCAAAGAAAAATATACAAAAAGGAGATGGGCGAACATAACGTGCAGAAAGCCTATAGCTTCAGAAATATAAAAATCATGTTCAGTTTGTGAATTTAATATTTAGAGTAAAGTTCTCATTATTGAAATTTATGAAATTGTGATAAACAAAACTTCTCTGAGGATAATTTTCTCGGAATTTTTTTTTCTTTTATTAAAAAAATTAATGTGGTATTCGTGGGGTTCGAACCCTAGCAATAAAAATCCTGAGTATCATTTTTTTTTTCGAGACTATCACGCTAACCACTAGACCTCACAAGTCCTGACAAACAGTGGCATTTAAATCATGTTTGTGATATGACCCTTGACTTAATGGACTTCAAGTATTTCTCGAAAAGATGCGAATGTTATGTCATAAAAGTATATTTTTTAAGGTATAGTGGGTCATTGCTCCATATTTTTGGTAACCGAAAAATGTATATTTTTATGTAAACTTTGAGAATTAACTTTCAAAAAGGTGGAGCGAAGACCCACTCATATCGAAAAATAGTGTTATAGTATGCGAAAATGAATCTTTTTGCCCGCTTTAGTGTATGTCTAATATTTCACAGGCAAATAATTTCAATCTTTGAGGGATTGTTGCAAATTGTAGAGATCTTACATAAAGTATATTTTAATGTTAGAGGAAATATCAAGGAAAATTTTGATAATATTGAAATTTAATTTTTCATCTTCATGTTTGTCACACTATAGGCTTATCGCTCGTCATGTTCACCCATCTCCTTACTACACATATATTCTAGATGTTTTGTTTATCCAAACTTGTTTTAGAAGAAGTGTTCAATAGCATATATGCACATTAAAATGTTGCACGCAGTTCCTTTAAGTATTGGAACTCTTCAACTCCAGGGAAAAAGACAATAAAGTTCAAACTACGTTGCGTATGTCCTTAAATTATTTTTTCTATTCTGATGGCAACGTTGGTGAAAACTTTCAATGAAATTAGCAAAACTACGAATAGCGTTATTAATTACGATTATTGTTTCTGGAAAGGTTTCAGAAAGATTGTCAAAGCCTTTTACGAGAACATTCAAGGACAAAATCAAGTGTGGAAACATCGCAAAATAGATAACTCGACTGCAGCTTTTTAAGGGGGCCGACTGGGGTTTTCATTGCGCAACACTTCGCGCAGCATAGTAAAATAAAGCGTATTTACTTTTTTAAAGCAACTATTTTTACTTAATTTATAAATATTAATAAATTTAGTCAATCTAAGGTTAAAAAATCTAATTACGTTTATAAATAACTGATTTTTTAAACGATTTTTCAAATGATGGGTAGATAGACGTCGTAATGGCGTGTTTTTGACGTTATGAATAACCGAAGTTCTTTAAGTGGGGTCATTAATTATATCATAAAATAAAAGGTATAAAATAGATGCTCTTGAAATTTAAAATATAGGAAATTGAGAATCTCACAATCATTTTTTATTATTTCTTATGTCAATCTGTGGTATCTATCATGTTTTGTTGTACTCCATAAAAACAGGAAAATATCATTTTTTGACATTTTGAGATGCCCCCTCTGGAAACCAGACGGTAGAATTTTGTGTTTCTTGCATAAAATGTACAATATAGTATTCCCCATCAAATAATTTAATTTGAGCAAAAAGTCTGTAGTAGCATTTGTATAATTTGCTCCGAAGTGCGGTATTTTCCTATATAATCCTATGGTAAATGTACCTGTATTTTGAGATGGTCCCTAAAACATAACCAGACGGTAGATGTTCACTAAACTTGGCATATATACTGAAGTAAGTGTAAGGTACATATGTTATGAAATTAAAGAGTTTCTCTATTATAGTTTTCATACAATAAAACCCCAGCCGGCTCCCTTAAATTAACCGTTCCCTTTGTCCATTCTATTCCATTGTTTTGCAGGAATCACTTTGATAGGCTGCAACAAAAAAGTCATTTAAGTTACACCACAGATTTTACGACATATTACTGGATAAAAAAAAAAACAGAAATTTAAAAAATGTGACTTTCCGTCTGTTGCCATGGCAACATTTACAAATCTGAAAATCCACACGGATAATTACAGTACTAAAAAAATTTGAGTAAAGTTGGTACTAAATTTGCTACGGATGCTTATGATACATCTATAATTTTCTCGACACTTTATATTTATTTTGATGTCCATTCTCGCACCGTGCAGCAGCATTTGTAGAAATCATCGGCAAATTCACTTCGCACAGATTCAAGGAATCATGATCTGCATTAGTGTTGCAAGTTTGCGGCCGATTTGATTCTTTGCATTGATGACATCCTCCATGGCCTGCATTGATCAGAACTTAAAATCAACAAATCAAACCAATGAGAAATATATTAGACATTTTACCTTTGAGAAGCAGGTAAATGCGGATCTCTTTATACCCTTCTCATGTGTAACAAGGAGTATAATTACCCATTATATAATATTTTTATATTTTTTTAGACCCTCTTCCTTCCGTCTATGTAATGAAATAAAGCTATTCCGCCTCATATACATCCAGAGAAATTAAGAAAAAAAACTTTAAAAGAACTGGTACTACTTGCAAGGTCAGTGAAATAGGGGTAAACTTAGTAACCCATGGCCGTAGGAAGGGGGGGGGGGCGTGTCCCCCCCCCCCCCCAATAATTTTGCCGATATATAAATTACTATAGAAAACTTAGATACTATATGCTTGTGCCTCCTCAATAAAAACGTCTGATGAGCTTTTTTTTTTTTTTTTGCTTGTCAAGAAATTTTGGTAGTTGATAGTGCCCCATCAACTGAAAATGTATGGCTGTGCCCCCCCCCCCCAAACTGAAATTGCTTCCTACGGGCCTGTAACCTTCAAACAGTAACAGGGAGTGAAAAGTCAGCTTCGAATCTATATACCAATCTCATCTTCCAAAGAATATGGTCACAAACACAATTACATGTACTAGCTGTGTTTGAACACTGACTTCCAGTGGTTTAAAATTAAAGCAACTGTTTACGTGCACATACAGTTAAGACCATTTCGGACACATACACCACAGGTACTTGTGGACAAGAACCCCCCTCCCCCCCCCCCCCCATTCAACCCCAGGGCTTGTTGGACATTTTTTCACAAATTACATGTATATCTATTGCATTTATTCATCATGTGTACCATAGGAAAAATCGTGAAAACCCCAAAATAATCGTTCCACACAAAAATACCCCACTATACATTTTTGTGTGGAACGATTATTTTGGGGTCTTCACGATTTTTTCCTATGGTACACGTGATGAATAAGTGCAATAAATATAATTTTTGAAAAAATGTCCAACAAACATCGGGGTTGAATTGGGGGGGGGGGGGGGGGGGGGGTTCTGTCCACAAGTACCTGTGGCATACATACAATTCTTTAAAGCATACATGAGGGTGTCATGGTCATTCAATAAATTCTAGTTTCACCCCATATGAGAGTCCCAATGAATTCTAAGGAATAATATATACTGAGTCAGACATGCATAAGAAACATCCTACTTCTAGAGAAAAAAAATCACATATAAAGTATTTATACTTTAAAAGTAGAGGACATCTTCAATTTTGCAAAGTCGGTAAAACTGTTGAATTATATTCATCATGTTACCCGAACAAAGACTGAGCCTATTAAACAGATATCTTAAACTTCACGTAAGAGTTCGGTTTTTTTTTTCAAAATAAGTATTGCAGCAATGTTCCGAATTCTCCTTAAGTGATGCCAAGGCTTCCTGAGAATGATTGTAAGCACACAGTGACTGCTTCCAGCCAATGCTTTGGCATCCGTATCCGGTGTACTACACTGCCGTTGCTATAGATTTGCGATACATAAATTACACTCTATTTAAATGATACAATGTAGTATACTTTATGAAAATTGATGTTTCAGTTAAAACTTCGAATTATTAAGTCAAGTTTCAAGTTTCTTTATTTCCTTAAGCCAACTGGCTCCTCAGAATAATAATACAATCATTTTCGAGATTATCACTTAATAGTCATGTTTTAACGACTCTCTTCCTGTAGAAACCATACTGACTCAACTACCATGCCCACCTTTGGCCAAGCATCGGTCTGGTGTCCATTTTTTTTTAATGCAAGTTTGTGTACACACGCTGCAACTAATTGCATAATATAAAACAATCCTGTATTGAAGAACAAAAGCGATTTCTCATTCAAATTATCAAGACAAGTCAAACTTGGTAGATCCCTGTTTTCGAAGCATTTGATCAATTGCTTCTATGCCAGTATTGAATAATTTTTGCATTAAATGTTCTAGAAAAACAGGTACATTACCGAATTTAAGAAAATCTTATTAGGTTAATACAATAAACTGATAAATATTCTATCCGTGAGTATAATGTTTTTGTAACAAGTGTATGCATGATTGTTTTCTACAATGACACTAAGATTTGAACTCGCGCAAGAGCAAATCATAGAAAACGAAAGTGTGATTACAAAATAATACGTAAATCAAAACTTTTAGTGTGTTGTTGATCCAGATCGAGTTGATATATTTAAATATTGAGTTAAACGTTAGTTGATTTTTAAATAAAATTACGACATCCACACAAGCCACGATTAATATTATTGAATTTCTGAAAGTCGCAAAATTTGGTATTACAGGATACAAAAATATGAAAGGCAAGCAGATGCGAAGATACTAACCAAGACAAATCACAAGCGAGGATGTTCACCTAACAGGCACGTAGTATCGATTTTGAAAGGGGGGCAGCTGGAAAAGAAATACAACTTACCTGAATAGTCTTGGACAGATAAAAAAAAATAAAGAAATAAAAATGGAAATAGGATAAATTTCCAAAAGTCGAAAATCCTATTTCGTTGGGGGGGGGGGGGGGGGGTTCAAACTTTTTTATCATAATTTTTTTTTCTTAAGATTAACATGACCGGATTTCACTACACTGCAAAGTCCGGGGAAGGGGGCAAACGGCCTTTCAATGAACATTTTCATAGTAAATGAACAGTAAAAATTTAGATTTCAGAAAAGGGGCAGACCCCCCCCCCTTTTTTTTTCCCAGATGCTACGCGCCTAGCTGCCTAAAAATTGTTTCGGAGATGATTGATTTGATTTTAATAAAGCACATTACGAAAATAAAATCATAAAAGGTAGAGTTTTTTTAAATACTTTTTATTTTAAGGGGAAAAATCAGTTAAATCAAGAAGAAATGTTATTGAAACGCTTAACTTAGAATCTTAGAATTTTAAAAGGCATATTTCAATAATAATTCTGATCCACCAAATAGCAACAGTAGAGGGCGCTGGATTCGATAGTGAACTAGAGTGTGCCAAGGAACACGTGTCGCCTGCTTTATAGCATCATTAAAGAAGGATGGCCAGTAAATTATTTGCTACTAGCATTATTATGACTTATAACAGCAAAGAAAAAAATCCACAAATATTAAGACCGATAAAATAGCATTTATCATATAAAATCTGACATTCACATAGAAATATGATTCCCCAACCTTTAAAGCTAGAGTTAATAATAATTGATAATTGAAATTACATATTAGAAATATTCATTTAAAAACAAGATACATGTAAATACATGTATGTGTTTAATCCATCTTTCCTCCAGAAGCAATCTCAGTCTTTCTTTCTGTGTATCCATCTGTCACACCCTATATCTTGAGAACTATAAGAGGTATGTATTTGATATTTTGCACACATATTGCTTTGCACTTTGGCTTTTGTAAAGTACCATCATTAAGATGTTTGCAGAACTACAGTTGGTGATTATCATTTCTCTAAAGTTTCAGTAATTTTGTCCAGGTCATTTTCGAGAAAATTACAGGACGGACTCATTAGCAATTTATTACAAAATTGGTCACGTGACATCAGCTTTTCTTCAATTAATCGTATTTTCCGTCTATCCATTTCCATTTTTTTGTCTATTTTTTTAACAGGAGGCGAGGACCACTTCTTTAAAGTTTCAAAAAGATTTGTTTAAAAGCAGCCGGGAAAATGAATTTACAAAGTACCACTTTTTATCATTTTCCGCGGCAACAGTCGCCATTTTGAAAATTTTGAAAAAAAGATTCCACATCTTTTTTTAGTGATCATTATGACAGTAGAGTTTCATCGAGATTGACAGAGCCATCTTTGAGAAATTGTGCCTACAGATTTTTTAGTCGAATAATAGCAATATCCCCCCGACTTCCTCCGGGTTGACATAATAATAAATCGCATGTCATACAAGCAACAAAATGCGATATTTAAATTAATAAATTTTATAAGAAAAAAAGTAGTTTTAAGTATATACAATAATTAGTATTGAATGCATTATCTTTATTTAGCCCAGTAGCTCAAATACCGATGGTATTCCTTTTTAATATTTCTACCGACTGAAACCAAAAAAAAAGTTGATCAGCATGGAGTAAGGGTATCCAAGATCTGAGGTGTATAATGAAGTGCTTTCTTTTGAGTTATTGATTTTATTAAATATACTCTCTTTTTGGTGCATATGTCAATAAACTAGATATGAGATATTTTTAACTCTACATGTCCACATATTCCAATCTTTGATCTCTGACCCTTTGAATTTTCCCAGGGCTGCATTAGTGTCCAGTTTTAATTTTTCTATATTCTTTTTATTCCCAGTCAGGATAAGTCCAAAGCGTTCGGCTTTTTTTTTCCGTCATGCATGTGATGTTTCAATCTATGGCATTTGAATAGGATGCTTGTTGGTTGCTTGTTGCATTCTTGCAACAGAAAGTTGCTAAATTTACTGTGCATTATTAGGTATGAAGGTCATTTTGCAAATACTTGACGTGTAAATTAATGTATATTATTGTGCAAAAATACACTTGCCATTATTTTTTTTTTTACCAAGCTTGCATCTACTGGTATATCGAATCATTCAAACATATTTACTACTTTTTCCTTTTGCCCGCAATGGTTCGAACCCCACTGCGGGGCGTGGAGACTGGTCTCTTTCATGAGACCTTATAAACCAAAGTCCTGTGTTGCAGTGGGTACTGGACCGAAAAAGATCCCCCACTGCTTAAAGGCCGTAAGTACCGAGTACAGGTCAAAATTTGCAGCCCTCAACCGGCAAGTGGTGGCGTCTCAATATGAATGAAAAAATCTCAAAAGGACGATTAACAAACAAACATACAAAAATACTTTTTTTTTCTTTTAGGTAAATCTTTTCCGATTTATCAATGTTTTTAATTATTTTGTGAGTCCCTAAATGCTTCACTATCGGAAATTTATATTTAATCGAGTCGACAGTAGGGTACGAAAATTCACTGTATTGCAAAAAGCTCATTGGGTATACATGTATTTCTGTAAAAAAAAAAAAAAAAAAAAAAAAAAAAAAACAAACAAACAAACAAACAAACAAACAAGGTACCTTAAAGCAATATGGCTGAATATGGTGAGTGGGTACGAATAAATGTATTGTATACATGAGAATTCAAGACTCTTTTAATTTGATATAATTACAGATGGAATATTTCGGCTCACTGAAATCAAAAGCTGAGACATTTACCTACCTAGATGTCTTCCTAACACATGACTGATGATTAACGTTTGGAGAAACACCATACAAAGGAGCAACGCTTCCATTTCTCTGTGAAAATCCTTATTTTTCTTCTTTTTAGTTGCTGAGCTCAGTATTAGAAAATTTGAATATGAATATATTTTCAATAAGTACCTGTATTACTAAAAATTAATTTGAACTGATTAATTATAACTTCATTTACATTATATCAAATGTCTATGGCAATGACATTAATATAACTGATAATAATTTACTTAGCTTTTCCTATTTCTTACTTCTACTTTGTACAAATATTTATCTAGAAATAAATATAAGCAATGAATTTTATTGAAATTCATTTTTTTTGTTTGTCAATGATTGCATCTATTGCGATAAACATACACATCTTAAAGAACATTTATTTTGTTTTCTGTGATGGCTGTATCTGTTCCCGTCTTATCAGACAAACAAACCCTTCTATTGTTGAAATAACACATTGAAAGTTGGGAATCTAAAATTTATTAAACACTACCCCCCCCCCCTAAATAAAATAGAGAAAGAGCGCTAAATACTTAAGTATCAATGTTGTTGTTAATTACCAGCAGAATGAATACGTTTTCATTTTATCCTTTATAAATGTAAATGAAGAGTCAACATTTTCCAACTTAATCATGTACATCTACATAGTTTAATTTCTATTCAATTTTAAAAGCCTTAGGAACACTTACCTATACATCCGAGCCAATGAAAAGATGCAGACATACTAGGTGATAATTGAGAGTTTTAGCTTATTGAATGCAATAATTTTCACGTTGAAATCTCATCATGATATTTATTTTCGCCTAAGGCAGTATTCTAAAATGTGTTTATTTATCGTAACGAGTTGGTATCTTAATCTCTATACTGAAGGTTGTGGCAATCATTATAACAAGATTTATTAGCGTGATGCCCCCGTATGACACTAATGGCTAAGGTTAAAGTTGCTCAAATGCTAGACAAACTTCAAGGTGAAGGTCGAGAGATAAAAAAAAAATGGAACCCAAAAAAAAGGTCTTGTCATAAGGAATACACCTGTGAAATATAAAAGCCCATGCACCAATTATTCAAAAGTTATGGCCAAGGTTAAAGTTTTTCAGAAGTAGGTCAAACTCCAAAGTCAAGGTCAAAATTAATCGGGCCCATTGAAAGGACTTGTCACTAGGCATACACCTGTGAAATATAAAAGCCCTGGCACCAACCATTCAAACGTTATGGCCAAGGTTAAAGTTTTTCAAAAGAATGCCAAATTTCAAGATCAAGATAAATAAATGGAGCCCAGGTTAAAATCTTGTCATTATGAATACACCTGTGAAATAAAAAGGCCTAGCACCGACCATTTAAAAGTTATGGCCAAGGTTAATTTTTTTTTGAAAGTCAAACATCAAGGTCAAAGGGTCACATTTGCTGGTATTCAAGGGAAAGTCCTGTCACAGAGAATATGCATGTAAAAGATGACAGCCCTAGCTCCTACATCAAAAGTTATGGCCAGGGATAAAGTTTTTCAAAAGTAGGTCAAACTTTAAGGTCAAATGGTCAAAATTGTTGGTACCCAAGACAAGGTCTTGACAATAGAAATACACATATATAATATGAAAGCCCTAGCTCTAGCCATTCAAAACTTGTTACCATGCAAGGATAATGTTTTTTTTCAAAAAATAGGTCAAACTCAAAGGTCAAGGTTAATGCTTTTGTGGACAAACAAACAATCAGATTAACAGACAAAAGGACAGACGGATTGACATAGTAAAACTATATGCCCCGAATCTTCGATAACGGGGGTATAAAAATAAAAACTCCCTTAGAGCGTTATAAGATTTAAGTAAAGATTCGTATAGGAACGAATTATCAAAGGTATAACGATACAAATTGTTAGGAAGTCTGAAACAAACAATGACGCATGAATCCAGTAGAAAAAGGATCAGGTGCCTAGGGAGAGAAAGGATCTACTTACGGCACACAACAGTCATAAGTCCTCTTTATTGATCGAGTGAGCAAAGCAAAGTACACCTTTGTTATGATAAGTAATGGATAGAAGCCTAACAGTTTGTTTGAAATGATACGGATTTAAAAAAAAGGACAAGTGATAGGTTAAATTACAAACAGGGTAATTAAGATTAACATAGCGATTGTGAAATGCTAAAATTTTACAATATTGTTGATATTCCTGTAACATTAACTTATTTGATAGAACTCAGAGCATACGTATCGAATCAATTGGGAGACAAACATCATATACTGCTGATAGTTGAAATGAGTGCAAAAAATTTATCCGTATCATCTCTTAAAAAATAAGATGAAATACATAGCAAAATAATCTGTTTCTCATTGGTTTTATGTTTATGCATCTTTGCTTCGAGTTTAAGGAAAAAATACCCATCAATTTCCTTGTTTTTGTTACTGTTAATTTTACAGAGTGTGATCCGACTTTCCAGATCACCACACTGTGGTTTTCTGAATCCATATCACCCCTCTCTGAAACTGATGACGTAGTACACAAATAAATGACGTTTTTATTCTCGCGCATCAAAAAGTTCCTTGACAAAATGGTTTAATGGATAAAAGTTATATAATTGATCCAAAAAAGTTTTCCTTTTATTATACTTTGCTAGTTATAAAGGGGTATATAATAAATTTATCATTATAACAGTAACTTGATCCGAAGAGCCGTATCACGTCTCGTTGACAGGCGCGGATCATCAGATCAAACGAGACGCGAAGCGTCGAGTTTGATCTGATGATCCGCGCCTGTCAAGGAGACGTGATACGGCTCCTCGGATCAAGTTACTGTTATAATAATATATATATATCACATATTTTAAATATTATCAGTTAAGGTTAAAATAAATATCTTTGAATATACATTTTTGAATGTGAATTTCTATTTTGTTTTCTCTCTTTTAAAATGTGATTTTTTTTTTCTTGGAAAGGTGATTTTTTTTATAACCGAGATATTTAAAAAGAAAAATGTCTAAAAGACTCACCATTTGTCGCACATAAAACTATTATCTTAAAGTGGCAAGGTTTTATGTAGCTATATATATAGAATAATGTCGTAAAAATTCGTAACACCTACCTTAAATGTAAAAGAACATTAGTTCATGATTATTTTCTCAACGCTCAAGTCAAACAAAACCTGACTGACATTACAAAATTGATAGAAGAAAATTTAATTGCAATAAGCAAAGGCATAATGTTTGATATTAACTTATGCTAATATCCTTTGGTATTTTATACTAAATTGCACTTCATATTAAGCAATTAATGTAAATGACTCTTTCGATCTTGTTTATTATATGGAGCTTGATTAACTTAGCAATCTAGGAAAGATCCTTTGTACTGAAAACTAACATTTTCAAAGTACGTGTGGCTTAAATTCAAACATTTTTGATATAGTAGCACGTTTAAAGTGTCAAATTCAGTAAAATTGAGTGCACAACAAATCTATATGGGCTGAATACTCAGCATATTCAGACATAATTTCCATGCTTTAGTATCAGTAAGTTAGAGCGGAACGTGCTATAATTTATGACCTTGTCCTGTACTTGAAGTGGCACCCCTTTGCTTTTAATCAATAAAATTATCAGTTACAAAAAAATCCATCTTGTAAAAAATGAGTATTTTATTATTTTTCTACAAGAAATACACCTTACTTACACAGTATTTATTGATGATATTAGTATTTAAATTTTTGCTTTCAAAAATTGCTTGTCATCAGAACCTCAATGCAATCTTCTTTAAATTATCACTGCTTAGGTTTTTATTATCATTATTGTTATTATTTTTTGAATTTTTTTCTTGGTAAATCCTTTTCTACTTTAAGTGGTCTGAATTAATATCAGAATATTTTATACATGATGGATATCTAAAGTTAGAAAATTAAGCCATAATATGGGTCGGATACATTATTTTTGGCATATTCTATGCCAATAAGTTTCAAAATATATAATTCTCTTAAATAGTATTGATACTGGTTACGTCATTAATGCTTTCATATTTATCCCGTGTTCATTAAAAAAATCCATTAGTTATATATTTAAAGGAAGATGATACAAAGAAACTTTTATCAAAAAATCTGAAAGTAAAAACTTGAGTCATCTTTACATAAGTACAATAAACAAATATAATCTAATAGTTTTTAATTTTTTATTCAAAGTTTCACAATATTGGGATTTAAAGTGGCAAAAATTCGTATTGAGAAATAAGGATGTTGCTGATAGGTAGATAGGTTGATATTTTAGAAATTTGTTCTTTATTTTTATTTTTTGCATAATGTACAACAAAATAGGCCCAAAAATTTAAACCAAACCAGCATCTACTTGTCATGATCGGGCAAACAGAAAAATCCGTAGATAATTTACTGTCAAAATAATGACCTAACAGTTTGTATGAAAAAGACAACATTCAACTTTTTTTTTTCTAGTTAGTAATAAGACATCCAAATATAACGCAGATATGTAAGACTCTGTGGTGTCTTTTATTTCGAGTTCAAAGAATTTTATTGAATCAACGTAGAATGAAAATGAACAAGCATTCTGAGAGTATTGCATTAGCAATACTAGTCCCCTACCGGCAAGCGTAATCTGGTTCCCATTAAAATTGAATTCCGTAATTCCGTTAAAAAATCGTTGAAGCATAACATAATGCAAACCTGATCTATAACTCATCAAGGTAGACTCACATTCCAAATATCAGCTCAATATCTATCTGCAAATATTTAGGAAAAAAGTGCGGAAAACCCTTAAAATTAAAAAGGCCGTAATTGCCTTAAAAATCATTGAAGCGGAACAAAATCTAGACTTGATCTGTAACTAACCAAAATACGCCCACATAAATGTACCAAAAAATCTGCTCAATAACAGCAAGCTTTTAGAAAAAAAAAGTTCGGAAACCGTTAAAAATTAAAAACGCCGTTATTCTCCTAAGAAATCATTGAAACGGAACAAAGTCCAACTTCATCTGTAACTAACCAAGATGCACTCACATACCAAAAGTCAGCTCGATATCTCAAAGGAAAAAGTGCGGAAAGCCAAGTGGGACAGACTGAGACAGGCGGAGATACAAACATACAGACAGCTAGACGGACAGACGGACAGACGAGGAGGAAACCTTAAGTCCCCTACGGTTTCACCGGTAGGGAACTAATAATACTAATTGATAAAACGTGGCCGATATATCGAAATGTCGAATTGAAGGCCACACAGCAAGATAGTTTTTTTTCCTGTAGAAGTTTTTGATTAAACTCTGTTTATATGACCACAAAAATAGGAAAAGAATATGTCTGTTAATAATGGGGCGCAACTAGTACCACTGGAATTTTATTGTTGGACAACTTGACATCCTAAAACTACATAGATATTGTAATCAGAATCTCAAAAATCTATTTAATACAACTTTGTAGTATTTGTGTGTATAATCAGAATATTTTTAACAAAACAATTTTGGAGATGACCAATGACAGGTTTATAAATTCATGAGCTCTATTCTTATGATAAAAGTAGCTGTCAACGATGTCAAAAAAGCATGCTCTTTAATTTATAGCGGAGAAAGGTTGTAAGTATTAAAAGTACAACATTTTTATGCTAATGATTTTGTTGAGTTTTGTGATTTCATTTTTTCTAAAAGTTTTTTTTTTGGAGTTCATAAGTATCTACTTCTCTCGAATATGTTGTTGTACTGTATTCCTGAACTTTCTCCTTCACTGTTGTTAATACAATGTATCTTGATGAGCAGTAAAGAAAGAGGCTTCGTAGAACATTTGCTAAAACCACCCACTATGTATGTTTGTTAGGATTTTTAATATGTAGTTTAGTAACCAAGTATAAATATGCTCTTCCAAATACAATTTAATTGCTGAGTAAATTAAACATTTAAAACTGACATATGATTCTTAAGAATTTCCTCTTTAGAATGGAATCTAATGTGCATCTCTCTCTCTCTCTCTCTCTCTCCATTCATCCATCCATCCATCTTTTACGGGTCATTCTCTTGACAGTACAAGGGGTACTTTGGCAGTACAAGGCGTGCACCTGGTACACACGAAAGGCCCTCAGTTATATTTCAATTCATCACACAGCCAGAACCATCCAAGAGATGCTGCATATACACAATATATTCAACGTTAAACTCAATGCTATTGAACATGTATTAGACTAAATAAACAGAAGAATTAAACAATTTCCGCATGCACAGAATCTAGCGGATCTTGAACATCGTGATCTAGTAGACACCTGAAATAATCATCCACTTGCTACACTATTACAAAAATTTTATGAGGAGTAGGTGCCAAACAGATAATTTTGTACTTATCAGGGACACACGCGGAATTCATTGAGAATGTTATTCTGTATGGTACTGTTACGTTTTGTGTTATTTGAATAAAGGATGCAGTAGGTGATAATTAAAGATAATTTGTCACCTATATAAAAGGTTATTCTTTATTTCAAAGAAAACTCAAATCTACATAAAAAAAGAAATAGTGGGTGACGAAAACGCAGGTGGAGGTTTTGAATTTTTTTTACCATATATATATATATATATATATATAGAGAGAGAGAGAGAGAGAGAGAGAGAGAGAGAGAGAGAGAGAGCACTACAAAAACCAACAACACTGTATATCCTAAGTGTCTACAAAATAGATACAAGTCAAGGATGGAAATTTATATAAAGCACTAAACATGACCAACGACACGAAGAATAGAAATTGTCAAATTTTCGGGATGCCCTGTCCCTTCCTCAGGACAAAGAAAAAAGTTAAGAAGTCATAAAAACAAATTAAAGGAAATGAAAAACAAAAACGGCTAGCACTACTACTAAACTGCCAAACACTATTTATTTACAATGTTACATGTTTAATTTGAAGTTTATAATCAGTCGTAAAGACAGAAATCCGGTATGAAATACGTCCGGTCTCTCGGGTGTGCTCTGGTGAAGTGCGATTTACATAATTGAACGAATTAATTATAGCTATTTACGGCCAAGCAGTAAATCGTACACTGTCTTATTCTCTCAAAATAGCATAACTTTACCCGATAAAAAGAAACCAAAGAAAGATAATTTAGATGTATTATACATGTCATTTGGAAATGTTTTACGACTGTTATTCTCTCTACATAGTGTTAACTTTACCGTTAATTCGTATTATCAATTCTGGAACAAAACACGCACAGATTTTTTGCTTACATTTTTGTTTATTATTTCTTTATCCGATAAACAGTCCTTAAACATTAAGTTTCAAATTTAGTTTCAAGATGTTAATAGTCTAAAAAAATGGAAAAATACTACAATTATCATTTTGACTTTCAATGTTTACTTGCCTCGAAGAATAGACAATCATTCACAGAAAACCAAAATCATGAGTTTCAATTGATTTTTGGCATAAGCATCCCCATAAAAGTAATAGTAAACTTGAAGATTAGATTAGCTTATGACATAACACAGCTTCAAATTTGAAAACCTGTTCTTGCATAATCCCATTTTTTTCTTCAAAAATATATAGTAAATATTGTACACGAACATACATACGTAGTGCTTTATGACATAATTTGGCATTAGCCATTAAATTTTCATTGTTCGGTTCAAGTATGTAGAGTGATAAAATCTGATAAGAAAATCTTCAAATGTCTAGACTGTACATTCTTAACCTACATTATACAATGATCTGACAGTCGACAAGATATTGAAAGGCACTTTCAATTAAAAGTGCATTAAATGTCACATGCACGATATTTTAGTACTAAAAGTATGGTACAAGTACTTCCCAAAATATTCTTGAGGCATATATAATATCATATAACTTTCCTCTACATTCGATTGACAATATGTTTATTCTCTTCACTAACCCTAACCCTGAAGAGACTCTCCGACTCCTCTTGTGTCTCTCTTTATGTCAAAGTTCTTGAAATCTGATATGTCAAAACATTTTTTTTTTCTTCTCAAGCCGTATCTTTTGCAGTTACTCTGATTTTTATTGCAGCAGCTACATTTCTTTTACGATATTTTCTCTTGATATTATTTTGATTTGTTTGTGTGTGAGGGTGCGTGCGTGTGTGTATTATGCGCATGGCTAAATATTCAATTGATTAATCTAAGATTTCTCGTGAAAATAAGTATATCTTACCGTATGTCTAGTGACATAATAATTTCGATATTTTAAGTTTTGTCAAAGCATGATTTAATTTTTTTTCTGAATCGTATGTTCATCATTTTTTTTCTTTCTTAAATAGCAGGACATACGAGGGTTATTAAAAAAAGTTCGCAGACACATTGATTTACGGAAAATTTATTGTGCACTTTGAAGGATGACGTATGTCTGATTAAATTCTTATATTATGTTAATTAGGTCCATTTACTAAAATTAAAAAAAATATATATATATACAATGATATTTATTGTGTGGTCATAGGATCAACGGCAATCATTGGACGTCTCTGACGTTAGGTGACAACCTGATTCCAAACCTGTTAAGCTTCATCACAGCTCTAAATACATTTCAGTTCTATAAACTTTTCATGTCTTTTCCCTACTTAAAAATTGAATAACTATAGCAAGAGTTGTTACATTTTTAGCTGTGTATCGAATATGAGTGAGATTTTAAAATCGATATCATTCAGTAAAGCAATCGGGTATGGAAACAATGCAGAATCCATAGAAATAATCCATATACAGAATCCATGCGATAAGCGGTGTACTTGGATATCGCATAGACTGGGTCATCAAAAATGTAAATCCGTTCATTCTTACAAAGCTACTCCATTTGAACACTTTTGTCCAAAATACGTATACATAGGCAATCCCTGAAGTCTCTTCCCGGTCTTTTCCTGTCTGAAAAATAATGTTTGAATAGCTCGGTGCTCCAAGACGTTCAATAACGTTGCAATTCCCGACTTTGTTTTTACACATTGATCATCTATAATTTATTAATAAAAAAGATATAACCCCTCTAATTTAATTCAAAATTTTGCCAAGTGACCTTTCGTGAATATTGTAGAGACAGGTAAAATATAATTATATTTTCTGCAACAACAGTGAAATTTTTATTTCAGGAAATTGTGTATGTAAGTTAAACGTGCAAAAAAGTGACATGGTCTGTGAAGCATGTTTTATCAAAATTATATAGCTGTATATTTTTTAAAGATCATCGGGAAATACCAAATATTTGCATACTGGAAAATTAGTAGTTTTTATATCTGCAGTTTTCTGGTTTCATGCAAATATCTCGCTCATAATAGAACTTGTCCGCGAACTTTCCTAACAACCCTCGTATATGGGTCTTGCGTGGCTATCTTCTGTTTAAAACAGTTACTGCTGTAGATATCTCAAAACATTTGGTACGCCACAAATTCACTAGATATTGCTTTCTTTTGAAGATATTTATAGTAATATGTTGGTGTTATCTTTTACATGTTCTTTATCCATAAGCATCATATCATTTGATAACCAGATACATTTTGAAAGATCTGTGTGCAAATAGGTGATTGCATACATATATTGTAGTCGTTATTTACTAAGAACGTATCCAAATGCAATATTTCAGATTTACAATACTATTATTCAATACTTTCCTGTGATTCTTTTATGTCTACAATATAATACTAGGTGAATAAACAACAGACTCGGAAACATCAAAGTCCCCTGCCCCAGGGTCTTATATGCTGAGGATTGTGTACTTGTCGGTTGCATAAAAATTATACCGTTTCTGTGAAAAATGCTTATGGTACATTCTCTAGTTTCCGAGATCCACCCCTCATTTTTTGCCTACTATATAACACTAAAACATTTGGCTAGGAAAAATGATAGTCCCCTGCTCCGGGGTCTGAAATTTTAACCAGTAACCAGTTACTATTTCTGTGAATAAATAATGATAGTCCCATCTCTAGTTTCTCAAATCGACTCCTCAATCTTTTTATGCATTTTGTATCAGAGTGAGTGAATAAACATCGCGCTATAAAAATTCGCAGTCGCCTTCCCCGTTGTATAAAATTTTCAAGATCTTGGTCAGTTCTACTTGGCGATAGTACCATCTCTACCTTTTTTCAGATCCGCCTCTCAAGTTTTTATGTCTACTGTATCATGCTAAATTGAATGAACATCGGGCTCAAGATCATCGAAATCCCCTGCTCCAGTGCATGAAACTTTAAGGGCGGGGTTTTTGTGGTCAGCTTTCAATCCATGTATATGAAAAAATACTGTCTGAATTACATCCCTCATGTTGTATGACTACTGTGTGATACTAATCAAATAAGCATCATGCTCAAGAACATTGAAGTCCTCTACCCTTTATCTGAAAATTTCGTGGTTAGGTTTTAGTTCTCAGCTTGCACTTCTGTGAAAGAAATGGTAATGATACCGTCTCGAGTTTCTGAGATAGTAGCCCAGTTTTTCGTTTGTATTTTGTTTTTTTTTTGTTTTTTTTTTTTGAGGGGGGTTATTTTATTTTTTTATTTTTTTTTTTTTTGTTTGTTTGTTTTGTTTTGTGTCGTCTGTATATTAATTATGTACATTTACTAATTGAATAAGCATAGAGCTTAGGAATATGTACATTGTTTACATTGTTAGGCCTAACTACATTCTTAATACGTCCTATGTTATTTGAATTTGAAATAGATATGCAACTGTTAATTTTTCCATACGCATTTTCTTCCATGTATGCAGTTAAAGGAACCAATTAATACCCGAATGAAATGCCAGAAAAATAAAGAAACTCAAGTTGTGAATGACGTTGTCAATAAACTTGAAGAAACTCTTTTGACCCTACCTTTTCCAAAACTTTAATTTCCTTGAAATACTGCACTCTGAGATGTATAATCTTTTAATGTTCTTTTTTTTTGAAAAAAAGATCTTCCTGATACTCAGCATTGTTAATTTCAAACCAAGGGGCAGGGTTCTTTAACTTTTTTTTTCTAACCCAATGTTTATCCACTTCATATTATCAACAATGTAACAGGAATTAAAACTTGAGTGGCGAATCTCGGGAATTAAAGATGGTACCTTCAACATTTTTCCACAGAATTGGTACTTGGCCACTATTACCCCAATTTATCTCACAATTGCAGACTCCGGGACACGTTGGTGTTGATGTTTCCGTCCCTGGAATTTATTCATGTAAGTATTATACAGTATATATAAAAACTAAAGGTGCAGATCTCATATACTGGCATCTTGACCATCTTTACACAGAAGTGGTACATAACTACTAGTACCACACTCTAAATATTCCATGCCCCAGAGCATGAGATTTTTTATTGTCCGGTGTTTATTCACATTGTATTATACAGCACGAAATTAGAACTTGAGAGACGGCTTCCAGAATCCGAATGTGGTACTATCATACTAGTACCCAGTCTAAATAATTTTAAACTTAAATGCAGGAGAATTCGATGTTTACAAGGTCGAGGATTATTCGTTAAGTATTTTATGCATTAATCATGTAGGAATGAAAACTTGAGGAGCGAAACTCGGAAACTAGAGTCGGTATCATCAACATTTGTTTTTTCACAGAAGTGATAACGGACAAGTTTTACCCCACTCTAAAAAATTCAATCAGGTGATTTCGATTTTTTCTCCATCGATAATTATTCAATAAGCATTTCTCAGTAGGAATTCAAAAATCTTGAGGTGTTGATCTCCAAAAATAGATCTAGTGAACAATTTCTCACAGAATTGGTAAGTAGCAAGTAGTACCCTACTCCCAGAATAGGGGACCTCAATATTTCCAAGTCTGCTTTTAATTCACTTTATAGTACTGAAGCAGAACGCTTTATCTCTTTAAAAAAAAAAAAAAAAAAAAAAAAAAAAAAAAAAAAAAAAAACTTTATTGCAAAAGTTATCGTCCTTGCTATTTCAATTACTTATTACAAATGCAAATATAAATATTACATTTTTTAATTCAAGTTAAAGTTTTCAATTATTCATATATGATTCCTTACTTGATTTGATAAAGATTTCCTAGTTTTGTAGAAAATTGATATTTCTTTGTAAATAATAAAACACTATGTATTACGGTATACGTATAATATGTACTTGGAGTCTACAGGATTTTTATTTAAAAAATGGTAAAGAACGATTCCAGGAGTTAAACACGAACCACCTGTTCAGTTAAATATGAGTTTTAGGACTTCCCTACTTATATGTACAGCTTTAAGTAGCAAATGTGCTGTCATCCGTGCACATTACTTGTCACAGTCTGTGGTCAGCTCTGGACTTTGCATCCCTTAGCAACTTAGTGGAAGGACATCTCTGCTTCTTGCTGCGCAAGATCAGTGCGAGGACTTCCATACACGTATCTTGTTACAGAGCAGTAGTGTATGGACATCCCTGCCAGTGTCTCTAACGTAGAACCGACTATTTAGTGACAGATGTGCTGACATCCCTGCTTGTCACTGCGCTAGGACACACCTGCTTGTACATGTCCTTATGAAGGTGCGTTGGTGTGAAGATTTCCTTGCCATTGCAATTTTTCGCTAACACTCAAAATTCTATTTACACGCAGTTCTCCGTGATTAAGACTGCGCATTGTGAATATTAGCAGCACTACAGGGTTATCTGCTTCTATCACGTTTACATATACGAGCCCGCGGGGAATCACAGGTAGTCACCTCCTCTTCATGTTACATTTTTAATTGTAGGTATAAAAGCAGAAACAGAGGATTTATGTAACTAAAGGCGGCACCATACCATCTTTTATCCAAAGAAGTCTTAAACTGTTACTGACCTCTGGTAGTCCAACATGATTTTTTCAGAGACAGGGGCAGCGGACTTCGACTTTTACAAACCCGATTTATTATACAGTAGGCATAAAACCTGAGACGCAGCTAGGTTAAGGACGCCCATTAAATATACGCCTTAATATACATGTATTCAGAGAAAACGAATACAATTTTATATTTTAAGCATTAGTTTTGTTGAATGTGAATTGTGGTGTTTGCACTTGTACATGTACAATGTATATATCGGGTTTCTGCTCAGTTCGGTCAAAGCGACATTGCTTACATCAGCTGTTTACGTGACAGTTTTAAAATTAGAACATATACGTACTACTACAAAGATCGTAAAAATTCAGCGATATACGGATATCTTTCCGCTATAAAGTTCATTCTGTTTTCTTTCAGACTAATTCCTTAACATGAAAATTTATAGTGCTGGGAGCAACTTTTGTAAAATTTAGCCATTTTTCTATAAATTCCAGACATAGATTTAATAAGCATTGGAATAATGTTACATTACCGAATAAATAAACAATACACAACCAGCTCCCAGACTTTTTCAGCACGTATTTAAAAATTCGGAATTTTTAGTCAGGGTATCGTTGAACTTTTGAAATTTTCGAGGGCCTTGACTTGTCATAATACCTCGTTACTGTACAAATGTGCTCCCTACGGCTAAAAATAAAATCTAAACATTATCAATTTAGCTTGACAGTAAAATGTGAATTAATATTTTTCAGAATGTGTTTCTATTCAGGCCTCAAGTACAGAGATACTGCGTGTCAAACTAAGAAATGACATCATCTCAGTACAGCGAGATCAAGCCGGCTTTCATTCTACTTACGCTAAAGTGCTATTATGGCAAGATAAGTTGCACATCAATTTATATATCTTTATCATATTTATGAGATTCGAAAGTATTATGAGTGTGTTTTAAAAAAGATCGTATAGTATTTATTTATAGAGATTCGTTTCTATCGTTTTAACCCGACATCAAAATAGTTTTGAATTCCCGAACCTTTGCATAGGCTTACATAAATATGAGAGTCCTTAACCTAGCTGCAGAGGTAGATATCGAAAACTGGAGATAGTGCCATTACAATTTTTAAAAGAGGTAGGGACACATACATTTAAACATTTCAGTTTGCGGACTGCATTCTACAATGCACTTCACTTTTGAATTGGGAATTGCGAACAGCATTCCAAAATCTGATTGCCAAACTATGCGCGAGTAGATCAAGCCGCAAATGGTGGCGTTTTTTCGCACGGGAATATATGGTCTAATGTAAGTAACATAATGAATACATCCATGTAAAGAAAAAAAAAAGTTTTTTGTCATTGGTCGCATATTCTAAAAAGATTTTCTTTAGTAGAAAAGGAGTCTTTTAGAAGAAAATATTAACCATTGGTTGGCTCTTTTCCAATAATAAAATGACCTTTTCATACGACTTTCCATAAAAATAAGATTCACTGAACGAAAAAGTATATTGTATTGAGTTGTTACATACGATACATCATGTACGTATCTTTTTTTTTTACTACGTGACTGCGGCGATTTCCCATACTTCACGATCATTATATATATATAATATATATATATATAATATATATATATATATATATATATATATATATATATATATATATATATATATATATATATATATATATATATATATATATATATATCAGAGATGTCAAGTCGGTTAATTTTTGATAATCGGTTACTCGGACGTTTTTCCGGTCGAGTACGCAGGTATTCGGCAATGTAAATATAAGTGTGTTAATTTTCTTGAACCCCGTTAAGCTATGATAAACGTTAATTTTCTTGAACCCCGTTAAGCTATGATAAACATAAAAGCTGTTTTTATCACGTTTATTAATGTATATTCTAAAAAGAGGTAAATTATTGACAAACAGGTTGATGAAACAAGAATATCAGCAGTCTCGTTTAAAGTCATCATTTCGTAAGTTCTATGGTCGATGCAATGACCATGTCAGCAAATACATGTACAATTTATCATTGAGTCAAATGCTGACTGACGTTTTTCATACTAATTGTAAGGCCATTATTTACACACTGAATTGTCGACGGATTTTTCCGTTATTTCCCGATCATGACAAGGAGTGTACGGCGGGTGTGACCGGTCGGAAGGGGATGCTTACTCCTCCATGGCACCTGATCCCACCTCTGATGTTTTGGAGGTCCGTGTTTGCTCTGCACCTATTTTGTAATGTTTAATGGACTTTTTGAGCTTGAATACTGTTCGTTATCTCCATATATTTCATTGTGTGAACCAACTTATTTATTTCATAGTATATGTCATCTCCGAAGAAGTACAGCATTAAATATTCACAGTTCATTCATAAATATCAACTTACAAATATTGCTGACTGCAAGTAGATATGAAATTCAATTAGTAATTATCAGAACTCCAGTAAACATGATTCATGTAAATACAACTCTTTGTGGACCAGTTACAGTTTGGATTATTGTACCAGTTACAGTTAGTATTAGATATAAAGGAAAATATTAGAAAAAAAAATCGTAAACGTTGTTTACGATATCTGTACTGGCTCTAGCCTATTAAATATAAGACATCCGTGTACATTAGGTGACATTGATAATACTATGGAAGTGTATGCATCTAGCAAGGCTACATACTATAGAAACACCTATGATGTCCACGTTATTTGTTTTTTATTCAGTACCAAAAATTTGTCAAACAGATACGAAAAACTAGGATCCTTTATTTTTTTTCAAATAATCCTTTTAGAACAGAGTTTCAATTTTAGATACAAACCGAAAGGTATACATGTAACAAATGAATAAATCATGATACGAAAAAGTTGTTGGAAAACATAATTGAAAACATTTTGTAAATTCAGGTTTATTTTGTCAAAATCTTTATATCATTCATATGAAACATATCCGTATATACATGTACACTATACATTTAAATATAGATAAATCGAGAATAAAATCTAGAAATCATAGAAGTGATTTGTTTGAAAATAAAGAAGAAAAAAAAAACGGGGGAGCCTAAACAGCACTAAACATTGTTGTGAGCACGGATTAAATCAATTCTTTTGACACGTAGCTGTTGCTCTTTTTTTCAATTGTTAAAGCGTAAGTGTCTTAATGGAGGCAGTAGAATTTAACAAGAGGTGTTTGAATATGTTAACACGATTTTCGTATGTATATTGTTATTTGCATAAGGTTACCCTAACTTCATTGTGAACAAGGAAGGTATGTTGAAAATAATCGCATCACTTATATCAAGTTTTTATTTAATCTTCAGAGTAAATGGTGAGAACATCTAATATAATATTTCATGGTAAGTTTTTTCCTCCCTTTTCATTATAAAATGTGTTAGTTTATATTTATATGACCAAAGTTATTTTTATTAAATATTATAATTAATATATTAAAAATATTATAATTATTAATTATTATTAAAGATATTAGATTCTCAGCCAGGAAGGATAACTCTTAAGTTTATTATTTTATCTAAAAAGTCTCAAAATGAAGCTTGAACTTGAGATCTTTTCGTGCAACAATTTTCATTTTATGCATCTTTATATGATTCAAGGTTCTTTGAAGCCTTAGAAACAGTCTTGTAAAATGTTGACAGCTGTACCCCATAAAAGAAAAAAATGAATTCATTTTTAGAGAAATCGAATTTCCTCTTGCCTAGCATTAGATACCACTGCTTATTAGCATGATATGAAATTAGATGTGATATTTGATGTCTAGGAATAATAGCACAAGTTTTTTACACCATGTATTGTATGACAATTTAACTAAAAAGAAGAACTAAAATACTGTATAGGCATAAAAAATGCAATTTTCTCCAAATGCCTGGATACCTATATTTTTCTTTCCTAAATTATATTTGTTGATCAATTTTCAATTAGAAAATGCTTAGCTGGTGTTTGTATTCGCATTTCCTGAAAATATATTTGAGATTTGATAATTTCCCTATATAACATGATTAACTATAAAGTTGAACTTTGAAGAAATTCCATGGGTAAATTCACGTTACTATGTGAAATTAGAGACATTTTCGTGAGCATTTTTAGTTACTTAAAAGCCAACTTTCAAAACCTGAGGATCGGACTACCTTAAAAAAAAAAAAAAAAAAAAAAAGTCTCCATTTCAAAAATAACATCTAAAAATAACTCTGACAGAACGTATTCATTGTATATCAAATCTCCCCCGATTCTTATTCTATTCCACAATGAAACAGTGTTGGTTGATTTGCGATGATATCTAGCAAAGCATACATTTTTTTTTTTATATATATATATATATATATATAATTTTGCTTAATTTCCATTTTGTCTCTCTTTTGTCTTAATGATATTCACATTTACCAAGAGAGAGAGAGAGAGAGAGAGAGAGAGATTCTACGAATTGTCCTTTAATCCAGAAACTAAAAATTAAAGTATTTCTACTATATTATATACATAACTATAGTAGAAAAACTAGAATATTAATATTTTATTTATTTATTAAGATTTATGTGTAAAAAAAAATGTGGATTTGAAAATGGTGTACGCCAAACAATTTACATCTACGTATTTAGAATTCTTGGTATCACATATAAACTTTGTCCTTAAATTGATAACGTTAAATAGTTAGGGCGAGTTGTCAGTGTGAATGTGGCTGGGTTGCATTGTCCCAAGAGCGGTTTGAGAGGGACTGCCTCTCTAGCATTCTAGCGCAAGCTGACTTTTTCTTCATAGCATCCAGATTTAATAATATAAGTGTGTATTTTATATATTTTCTGCTTGTATCTCAGGGTCCACACACAGACACACATAAAATCATATCTGACAGGTCTAAATTCATTCTTCTCTTTAATTCTGATCTCTTTTCTTTTTGGAGGTCTGTGTTTGCTCTGTTCACAATCTGTATTGATTGATTGGGCTTTAAGCATGATTACTTTTCCCTATTTTCATATTTCACATTTCATTCTTGTAGTTGTCAGCATGTCATTAAATATATGACCATCATGCAACGGAACATGGATATTCAGAGAGCGGGCATTCGATTTCACATCATATCATCAAGATTTATTCTGTTCTACATTAAAGGGTATTCGTGTAGAATTGTTGAAGCCGTACCATTGATATTTTGGTTTAACACTGGTATGAACTCCATAAAGCTAAAACGCTTTAATAAAAGAATAGAGGATTCAAACAGAGAGAGAATAAATAAATAAATGTATCTTTAGGACTTACATAAAACCATTTGTTTCTCGACCAATGAAAACCATGAAGAAAGATTATCAATTTTTAAAGCATTTTATATTATAATGTATACATTAAGACTTCTGGAAAAAAGGTTCCTTAGAATTTGTTGAAAATAGAAAACGTATAAACGATGTTTATCGATATATAAACTGTGTGCATTTTTTTTTTTTTTTGCTTCACAGGGACAGAAATCATAAGCTCATATTATTACTTACATAATTTAGTTTCATGAACTTTATAAGTGTGTATATATTTTCCCTAGACAATCCATAGAGAATCAGAGATGTTTTAAAAGAAAGATTTTGGGAACCATCTACAGTGTTCGGAAGTATCTTTTTATGTTTATGATATCTTCAGCTATGAAGAAAAGACATTCAGGATGGTTTGGAACTATTGCCATTTTGATGGGATTTGTAGGTACATGTTGGAATTAAAGCTTAATAGGCTTTCATACACACTTTTTATTTCTCAAATATTTAACCTCTTTGATAGAACGAGCTGCAATTTGTAGAGAGAGAGAGAGAGTGAGGGATGTTTAATCATTTCCATATTTTTATACGGTATGTGTGAAAAATGTTAAAACAGTCGAAATAAACTTGTAAAAATATTTCTAAAAGACTTTCCTGGCCCTCTTTTATTCTTGTAGATCTATACGATATAAAAGTTCTCCATGGACAGTTTAACGTGGATTCAATAATTAATCGAATTAATTAAAAAAAAAGTAATAAGTATATTTCAATTCTCCGATAAATATACTTGACTCTTATGACTAACTTTAGTCATATAATTGAATACATGTATACAACATTCCTAGACGTAAACAAATTAACGTCTTAACCTTTGTTCACTCATTTATTAAAAATATTTCTGATAAAAAAAAAGCAAACACAAAAATTGTCTTCTCAAAAGATTGTTACGCAGATTTTCATTCTCGCTTAGTGATAATTCTATGTAGAAAATATATCTTGGGTGAAATTCTGGTACTTCTATTAACGTCGTCAGTTGTCATTTACAGGTATATGTGCTTGCTAACGCCACTGAGCGATAATGAACCATTTCCACTACTGTTCATTTGGAATATATAAAGAGTGAGTCGCAGAGGCGGTAAGATACATGTAAAACGGTTGAGTGAAAGCAAACGCCGGCTTCGCTCTGGCGGACCCAGAGCTGACTACGAGCAAACAGACAGCAAACCCAGACCTTATTGTTTTCCGTCTCTTTTTTATTATTATTAAGGTCTTCAGCGGAAGACTTTCTTGTTATTTTCAGGTTTCTTTTCCACTATTTTTATTATTATTGATTTTTTCCCCGATTTTTTGAACTGAAGTTCTCGGAAACGGCTCGCTCGATTTTCATGAAACTTTCAGGTATGATTGAAGAAAAAAAATGTCGATAAATATGTTTTGTTTTGATAACGTCACTTCCAATGACGTTAGATTTCTGCGATATAGTGATTTTAGATGGTCATTTGTCCGTAATTTTCTCAATGACCACTTAACATAGAAGTATGAAATTTTCAGTGATGACAGAGTAATATATATAGAAGTGAATTTTCTATTTTGTTACCACTGCATGTACACAACACATATGGTCGCTATCGCCCCAAAAAAGGCATATTTAAAATTTGTAACACATTTTTCTACAATATATCTTTACCTGTGAATATTTTGTTAAAGCATATAGAACAAAAGAAGTGCAGAATTACAAGATCTTTCAAATGATACCGTTAAAAAGGGGCTGACTCCTAAAATAAGGGGTCTAGAGGGGCCAAAAGTTTTTTCTCACTATCTTAAAAAAGTATTGAGAATTTGTAATACATTAAAGAAGCAAAGTTGTTGAAAATAACAAGTAGCTGCTAGTAAGATCGCCAAAAGACGTCGAATGACGTAACTTCCTGCCAAAAAGGAAGTAGACAAAATTGCTGAATTTTACAGATATTGTTATGGAATTGAATAATGAATCTCACAGAGGACGTCCGACCACGTTTCCTGTCCAAAAGTCGTCACTTTCAACCCACTTCCGTGAAACCGGATGTAGCCAGAATGACCTATTTTTACAGTTATTGACGTAAGATTAAATGCTTAACATCAAACAACACTTCCCACTTCATTTTCTGTCGATTTGCATCACTTCCGGTTGAACCGGAAGTACTGTAGTCATATATTTCTTTATATCACGAATATCAGCTTAGATTTCAATCATAAAAATATACTAAAGATAGATCGACATCATTTTGGTCTAATGTTCATCTCACCTTCATTAACCCATCTTACAGGCAGTGATACTAAAAATCGGACGGAAGACCTTCTCGTTACTTTGCAACGAACTTTGCTCTAATTATTTTTTTTTTCAGGGAAGATGCATCATGAGAATATCTCCAGGAGTGTTTCTCACTTTTTCAAAATTCACTTCGGTTAGCGATTTTTGGGAAATTTGTATTTTTTAGGTGGAATTTTGTCCGCTTATTTTCTCGAGAACGACAAAAGGTATGAAAGTGAAACTCACGGACATGATAGAGCATCACATGTAAATGTGCTGATTGATCTTTATTTTTTCGTCATTTGTACTTCTGGTTGCAAACGGAAGTGAATTAAAAATTCGAAATTTACATTTTTTTTTTTTTTTTTTTTTTTTTTTTTTTTTTGTTTTTTAGTATATTTACATGAAACTACTATGAATAATAAAGAGTTCAATCAGAAGGCTAAATACATAGTTTTTTTTTTTTTTCCTTCATTTTTTCAAAATTGATCAATCCATACCCTAGATATTCTCATTTTTAGGTTGGTACGGTGGTCTTCGCTAGCTAGCGCAATGGCTAGCAGGTTGGATTTTCACGGGCGCGACCACGGTTAATATGCAGAATGCGCTATTTTTATTTATTTTTTTTTTTTAAATTACAGTACCAACCAGACCCAACCTGACACCTAAGCAGTCCCAGAAAGCAGTCCCCGGGACTGCTTTGGGACCGCTCTGGGACTGCTGTGGGACTGCTCTGGGACCGCTGTGGGACTGCTGTTGGACTGCTCTGGGACTGCTCTAGAAAGCAGACCCAGCAGTCCCAGCAGTCCCTGGGACTGCTTTCTGGGACTGCTTTGTTCACTCATGCATGAAAAAGGTTCTGAGTGACATGATAGCTCCGCCCCTTGTGTATTCTGAATTTGCAGGCTCCCTGTTGTTGTTTTGTTTACTTTCAGCAGAGAGGTGTTTAAGATAAAGAATAAAAAAAAACCCAAGGATTTTTTTACAACATTTTAATAAGTAGAGACAGATATACATGTAATTACTAAATGTCTTCAGGGGATGTAAATTTACACAATTGTAGTCTAGAATTAATTTTAAAAAATGAAAGTAGTTAAAAGGGAAGTCAGGAGATGACTTTTATCCTTTAAATTAAACTTTAATACAGGTGTTTGAAAAAAAATATATATATATATCTAGGCCTATTTAATTAATCAATGCTAATTAAAACTTTAATACAAGTGTTTGAAAAATAATATCGAGGCCTATTTAATTAATTAATGCTGTCAAGTTACGGAATGCACTCAAAGTTTGCATTAGCACTATTTAAAAACAAACAAAAAAAAAAAAACAAACTTGTCATTACAATAACACATTCAGAGGGACGTACTGTACTGGATTTTTTTTTTTAAATTGAAAAAGCTAAAACCATATGCATGCTAAAAAAAGAGCATTCCATGCTATTTTTTACCGCCCTCAAATAAAACCTAATAATTTATTAAATTACCATGAAATAAAATTATTCTATCATTCTTCAGTCATTTAAAACATTATATTTGTGAACAATTATTGTGGGATTTATTTATGAATTTGTTTTTGATTTATAAACAAGTAATTAAAAGAGTAAATTTATAAACATTTTAAAATATTGGGAATTGTGACTTACACGTATGTCTTATTTGTTTTGTTTGTGTTTTCCTGGCCGATTAATAAAAAGCAACGCAAATGTATAAAATGATGTCAACACCTGAAGTTTCAATCGCCTTCGGGCATGATTAGCAGAAAGTCAATGCATGTTATTTGGGTATCAGTGTTACGCATCACTGAACATGCTGGTCAACAATGACACTAATTTCAATCTATGTACTGCAAAAAATCTTTGTTTCAATAAATGTGTATAAATTTATTTCGGGATTAATTAATTTTGAACATAATCTGAGGGTTCCATTCGCGTGATTTACAGATGTACACTCAAACGTTTATATAATAAAAGTATTATTGTTTTCTGTTACATAGATAATTTAACGATAGTTAAATTGGCAAGTCAGTGAAAATAATCATGACTGAAATATAATACACAAAGAATTTTTCAAAAGCTCCAGTATACTTAAGAAAACTGCATTCAGAGTATAGTATGGAAATCGGCCTTGCTCTATAATTATAAGGCCTATTTAAAGCTTGTTTTGATAGAAAATAAATAACTCAAGCTTAATTATCTATAAAAAAATAAATAAATAAATATGGAAACCAATATCAATCACAGTAATTTAGAAATTGATTTATTTTGGTGAAAAATTAATATACCACAAAACTGTGTTTAAATATTCATGTTATTTATAGGTGTGAACGTCGTCTTTGTTCAATATTTATTATTTGTTTCTATACGCGTAGTGTGATTTTCTTAACAGTTAAAAAATGACTGTCGCATGAGAATTGATACTGCTCAGAAAGAAATGGATCATGAATTTCAACTGCCTTTTATAGTTACATTGTTTATTGGTAATCTCATTTCTGAGTAAGCTCCGCTCATTAAATTAATTAACCCCGCCCACTGGGACTGCTGGGACTGCTTTCTGAGACTCCTGGGACTGCTTTCTGGGACCGCTGGGACTGCTCTGAGACCGCTGTGGGACTGCTCTGGGACTGCTTTAGCAGTCCCAGAAAGCAGTCCCCGGGACTGCTCTGGGACTGCTTTGTGTCAGGTTGGGTCTGGTTGGTACTGTACGTTCTTCAGCTGAAAATAACATTTTATCTTAAATCGATATCTATATTTTTTTTTTGTTCGGTTTGTTATATTTGGTCAATATCAACATTTTATTATATTTCATGTAAGAATACAGTTACAGTTACCGGGAATACACAAGGTAAAACTGTTACGTTATGAGCAGGGAATCGACTTCTTTGTTGACATGGTATAGCCGATTCTAACTGGAGGAATTTTTTTTTTTCGTTTCCTCTCTTTTTTCTGACTGAAAATAACATTTCTATTTGGTACCTTCACCGACTTTTTAAAGCTTTGTTTTTACGGATTATATTGGAAATGAAACTGTAATAATCATGGTCTTTTTTTGTGTGTGTGGAAAATCTGTGGTACATGAATACATATACACATGTAAGAAATATTGACATTCAGGCATGTTTCTAATGAGGCATTGCCGCATATCTTTTCAGCAAAAAGTCGGTCGGAATACCACTTTTTGCCTAAGCAGCAAGCAGACATCTGGTTGTTTTTATTTTTCTTATCTTTTCCATTTGAGAAATATTGAGAACTTTATTTTATATCAAACTAGACTAATTTATTAAGATGAGTTGAACATTTTTTAAATTATTTATTCGCGAATGTAGAGGGACTTACATGTATAATAATGTTTGTTAATTATTTTTATTTCTTCAAGATGTATCCATTTTCATCACAGAAGGTTATGGACAAAACTTCAGTGGATCTTGGTATGACGCTCACATACATTGTCAAAGCTTGGGAGGAAGCATAGCCTTTGCTATAGATGAGTCAAATGATGGATTTTCTTGGACGGCTTATTTTCAAAGGCACTCCATGTGGATAAAATTATTAGGTATCGCAATGGTATACAGTGCTGATATAATGTTTAGTGGTGATAATTTCATAAAAAATATCTTTGTTTACTAATATGCCTACGTCATATATCTACATGTATCTTGAATCAAAGAGGCAATTATGTGACATTTGGATATGAAGAACCACATAGCCAAAAAGAAAATGCAATATCTATTACTAAAATTTTGAAGAAAAAATATGACGAACAATTTTGAATTTTTGTATGCATTTTTTAAAAATTAGTTGAATGAATATATAAATAAGAGGTAAAGAATTCCTATTTAGGTTGCTATAATGAAGATCACATTTTAATTAATGGAAGGACAGCCGTATTTTCATTGGGAATGTGTCAGGAATATTGCACAATAAGAAATAAAATTATCTTTGGAATACAGGTACTCATTTATAGTAAACTTAAAAAAAAAAAAAAAATCATCAGTGCAATCTCTTCCTGTATGACTTTGAAGTGAAACTAATATTAAGGAGTCGCTTTAAAACACTGCAAATTCCATATTATGTTAAGTATTTGGTATTTCTCCACATCTTTTGTAGAAATCAACATGTGCATGCATAGATAAAATACCGAGTGCCACATCTCAAAACCCAGGTAAATGTAACTCTGACTGCGGTAAAATAGAAAAAAATGGAGATGTTGCCTTTTAATGAATGCGGTGGACAGAGGACATACAACCTTTATATTTCAGGTGAAGAGAAAGATGTGTCCCAATTAATAAATTTTGTGATCTTTATAGATACGATGTACATTATTATTAAAATATCAATCATTCTGTAGGAACTGAATTTGAAAATCAACAGGCAGATACAACTAGAAATACAACATGCGTGGCGATACAGTGTGGTGGTTATTCCAAATATCTCTATGAAAACAACTGTAGCTTATTTTATAGCAGGATTTGTCAAAGAAATGGTAATACTGAAACTAAATTTAAAGATCTCCAAAAAAATATGTTTTTCATGAAATGTATATTTTTCATGAAATGTATATATTTTCAGAACTGAATTAAAAATTTCAGTAAACATTGAGATCGACCTCTTTCAAATTGCATAAAGGCTTACCAATTAACACATAAGTCCATGTCTAACGATTACTAAGGCCCTGATATCTGAATGCCAAAAAAAAAAAAAAAAAAAAAAAAAAAAAAAAAAAAAAAAAAGAGTCCAATATACTTCATTGTTGTAATTTATAGTCTCTTATTAAGATTTCAAAACTATGAATTAGAAATTTACGCCTCATGTTATAGAAAAATAATGAATTCTGGAGAATGCTCTGCTTGCATAGACATATATCAAACTTAAATACTGTATTTTTCTGCGATGCCTGCTTATTCGTTTCGAAAAAGTTTTGCAATGAATTTACCACTATAAATTTTCCTGCTTTTAAATACAGTTTTGTGTATTTGAAGGTAATTTCGAAATTCAATGATTGTCTCTTTTGTAACCGTTCACAGTAGCTCAGTCGGTAGAGCTCTCGCTCCGTGATCGAGTGGCCGTGAGTTCGAATCTCGGCCGCGACTGACCTAAGTCGATAAAAAATTGGTAGCAACTGTTCCTTCGCCACGCGCTCGGCACTTTGAAGTGAAAGTTGCGGGTCCTTCGGATGAGACCTTAAAAACCGAGGCCGCGTGTCACGGCAGGCGTTGGCACGATAAAGATCCCTCACTGCTCAATGGCCCTAAGTGCCGAGTAAAGGTCAAAATTTGAAGCCCTTCACCGGTATATGGTGACGTCTCTATATGAGTGAAAAATTCTCGAATGGGACGTAAAATAACATACAATCAATCAACCTCTTTTTGTAGAGGATATATCGAGAGAAAAAATACAGTTAAAAACTTGTTTGACAAATAAAAAAACGTTTAAAAGAAAACCATTTTGGGGACCACATTTTTCAACATAACCTACTTTAATCAATACTTATTATGAATATAGTCATCAACAGACTTTCAAAATTCAAAAAAATGATAATTGCCTATCAATTAACAAGAGAGAGAGAGAGGTCACTACTTTTATTATGCATTGCGTTTGTTTTTTTTCTGCTGCAGTTTTCGATTTTTATTTCATAATACTTTTATAAATGTAAACTGATGTCCTTTTTTCGAAGGAAGCGAGGCCCTTGATAAACAATCCTGGCAAAAGTCAATGGAGAAGTGTAAAGTTTCAGATTCTCCTTCGTATCTTCGTGGTGACTTCTCCTTAGAAAATGTAACACAAACGTGTGCGGCTTATGGAGGACAGCATGCTGGTCCATCTTGGATTGGTATTGCAATTCAAATTTATCTCAGTTTTGATAAAAAAGGCAAGTATATGGTGAAAAAAAAAACAATTTCCTTTAAACATTTAATTTTAGTATTAGATATGACGTTTAAGAATGCATTATATCAGCATGTTTTAGAAAGGGAAGAAGGGAACTTGTTAAGAATACAAAACACAAATGCAATTTTAATAGTCTAATTCATTAATTAACACCTGACGTTCATAATCATCTAAGTTTGTTATAGAAAATACGATTTTGGATATTGCTCAGATCTCAATAAATTCCACCTGGATGTTATTGTAATTATTGTATTTTTTATAAGCTATTTCAATGAATAAATAAGGGCTAATAATAATCTCTACAAAAAGGTATGATTAAATCATTAATGATTTTCCTTTCTTTTATATTTTATTTGCAATGAAAATCATCTACATCTACGCTGTAATTTTATGAAAATAATATCGCTTATTTGTATAACAGGTGTTGAAATAAATCAGGCTACTCCACTCAGATGTCAAAGATGCTCTAGAAAGGGATGTCATCTAGTTCAAAACTGTTCAGAAACCGCAGAATATAGGTGTATTGGGGTGGGTATTGCCTTTTTACTCTGAATATCAAGAACAATTCTTTTATGCATTAATGCTAAAAGCACAAAGCATTCTTTTTTCTTAGATCTGTTGGTTTATCTGTGAAAGTGTGTAAATGTAATCTTCACTTGGCCTTTGACAAAATTTATTCAAAGATTTATTTTAGCTCTACTCCATGTGTAATGAAATTGATGTTTCCATATTCAGTTTAACTCACAAACCAAATTCATGTGTCCTAAAATTTTAACTTTTACTTTCTTTAAACGTAATCGTTTTTTGCCTACATGTATTTATGTGCCTTTGAACTTTTAAAGATTCTTATAATGATAAGATATTTTTTTTAATTTAAAATTTAAAATTTATGGTTTACAAAGATTTTCGCATTTAATTTGTGTTTAGACATACATTGTACAGACGTGTGCCATAATTTAACGGCAAAAATTTAAGATGGCGTCGCTCAAGCATGAAGCGTAATGTAAACAATAAACATTAAATAAGTAAAAAAAAAATAACTTACCGATGTTTAATATTTTGTCATTTCACCTTTGACCCTCAAAACTTTCCTCATGCGTCTCGGCAGGGAATTATATAGCCCCTGTATTTATTCCAAAGGGAGATTTTGCCATATGTCTACGATAACCCTGGAAAGTTCATCGGGGGTAGTGATATTTTCCACACGATGTTGCAGTCTCTGTTTAAGTTTTATCCACACATTCTCAATAATATTTAAATCAGGCGACTGTGCAGGCCAGCTGTTACAATTAATATTGTTCCTTGCTTTGTAATTTTCGACATCTTGGGCTCGGTGGATCGGGGCATTATCGTCTTGAAATAAAAAGTTTTGGTTCGGAAAATGTGTAGCTATAACGGGCCACACGTTGTCCTCAAGGATATCTATATACTTGAGTCTATTCACAGTTTCATTTATGGTTGTAATTGTACCCACACCGTAATATGTTATACATCCCCAAATCATAACAGAATATTCTTCGTTGGGACGGGGGGCAGACACAATCGGGGGACTCCGCTTCATCCTTTCGGCGCCATATATAGAACCTATTGTTTTGACCCAAAACAACTTGACTTTCATCAGAGAAAATTACTCTGTCCCACTGACCATTCACACGCCAATAAAGTTTTCCTCGACACCATGCTAACCGCTTTTTACGATTCACCTCTTTCACACGGACTTTCTTTTTTACTATGCGTCTATGGTAACCTTCCCGGTAAAGACATCTTTGGACAGTTCTTTTAGACACTTCCCGAGGTCTAAAGGTATTAAACTGGGTGGTAATTTCTTTCAGTGGAGTTTTCCTGTTGGTCCTAGCAAGCCGAACAAGCGAACGACTATCCCTCACTGACAGTAAACGCGGATGTCCAGTTTGAGGCAAATTCTCTACTACACCTCTTTGTTTAAAACTAGAGATAACTCCTGTAACAGTTCCTCTGGGAATGTTCAAATCATCAGCAATCTGTTGTAACTTATATCCCTTTTCTCGCATATCTACGATGACATTTTTAATGTCATTTGACAAATGTTTACGGTTTTCAGCCATGATTAAATACACTATGTAAAAATTTCCAGAGGCAGACGACAACCAAACATCCGGTTTGAATTTAAAAACGGAAGTAAGAATAACCAGGAGCTAAAAATAGATATGTGTTTTCCCCAAGAATATAATGTATACCGAGCTTGTTTACATTACGCTTCACGCTTGAGCGACGCCATCTTGGATTTTTGCCGTTAAATTATGGCACACGTCTGTATTTTCCTAAAATTGTTTGTTTCATACAGCTTTAGAACTCTAAAAAACACACAAGTCTTTTAATTAATACGTGTAGTAAGCTACCAAAACGTTTGCGGCTTAAAGACAAACTTACTGCTTTTCGTTTTGAAATTTGTAAGATTATATGGATAGAAACTAGGTAAGCAAAATGTCTACATATTTTTACAAAAAAAAAGTATATTGATAATAAGTTTGTTCAACACATCCACTATAGTAATAGTTAGATTTTAGCTCTGTTGGATGATAATATAGGTAAGCCTTGCCATCACTAGTTCGGTAAACAAATCACCTTCAGTTAGAGATATTAGAGTAAGTTTTCATTTGTGATTGTTAAAATAATATTCAATATATCTAAAATCTTAAGCAGACAAAAGAACGAAAAAACATTTTACGAATAAGCCATTGAAAGCTTGTTTCCCATACAAACAAACAAAAAAAAAAAAAAAAAAAAAAAAAAAAAAAAATTACAAAAGCGTTTCAACGCTATTGACGGGTTCGATTTGTTGTAGAACTTTACAACGAGGAGAATTGTCATAACGTTGTATAATAAAAAAAAATGTGTTTAAATATTTAATATTATTTTTGTTAAAAAATAAATGCATGTGAATGATTTAAACATATAAAAAGGAGAAAGTCTTTGAATACATTGTATTAGTATCAGTTTCAAAATTTATTATCAGGTTCCAACAACGACTCAAAACACCCAATCAATCGAGATTTCGAAAACAATCAGGAACCATTCAACCACATCTGTATCAAAAACCAAACCAATTTACACAAAAAATACGCCTTCTTCTATTTCGAAGAAACGAACATCTCTCAAGAAAATAACATTAGCGAAACCCACCCTTCAAACAAAAGTTACCATTCAAACTGAAGCATCGGATGCAGGTAAATTACAATATTAAGGTGAGTCATATGTATAATGCCCGGCTTTTAATCTTATTGTAAACCTAGTTTCTGTAAAAGCACTTGCTCTAATATGATTTTAAGATTCTCTAGTCTATTTTGAATTGTGTCATTGATTCTAGAGTTTCGTCAATTCCATTTTACATCAAAGGGCAATTCACTGTAACTACATGTGCAATGGAATTTGAACTGCCCTGCGCTGTGTTTAGGGCTTCCTATAGCTATCTTTTCAATTTTCAATGTAAGAGTATCCGCCATCCCCACCCCCTCCCTGGACAAGAACAAAAACACATAGACAACATAGTATTGATGAACAGATGTCAGATTTTCTCACATGCAAATATAAAGCGTTCAATTTATTTATCTGTATAGAGGGGAAAAAAAATCGGTAATATCTCTATCTAAACATTTGTTGTTTGGCATTATTGGTGGTAGCATAATAGATATATAGGCGTGGGTCACCAAAGAGGACACACCCAATATTCAAAAAAAAAAAAAAAAAAAAAAAAAAAAAAAAAAAACGTACGAAGCAAAGCATCATAAATGATATGGCTGTTCCAGGTTTACCGCAAACATTCATTTACCTTAAAGCTCGTCAGTGTTTTCTTTTAATTGGAAAAAAAAAACTTTACCAAATTTATGTAGCAAAAGTAAGCATAAAATAAACAAAATAAATTCAAGCTGCAATTTTTTGTTCCGGGTTGATCGCAAACAATGAAAAAAATGTTATTTTTTACATTATAAAATATCAAGCCAATGTCCACAGTTCAATTTTTTTTAAAAAATATCATACACATTCAGAAGCACAAACTTGACACATCATCTAAATGGATGGGAGCAAATACATTCAAACGAGTTACTTTGGACTTCAGTTCCCTACATTAAAGATCGAGTTATTGCTTGATTTTTCAAAAATCGTTCTTTTAAGAAAAATATTATCTATAACCTATTTTATTAAAACACTGAATACAATAAACGTTGTTGAAAGCATATTTTAAACGATATTGAGAGTTGAATTTCAAATGCGGCAATTGCGAAATACAGCACTGACGTCATAGGCGACAATTCAGTGACAGAGAGATTAGAATATGCACACTATTTACGGAGTTATCAACAGAAAATGCAGCTTAATTACGAAAAATACTGAAAAAAATCAATTCCTAATGTGCTTTTTGATTACATGTACAATAGAAACATTTACTACTTCTAAGGTATAAGACTTTCACTGAAAGAAAAAGTTAGTAAAAGTTACTAGAATAACTAGTAAATTTTACTGTCCATATAACCACTATTCAGTTAAGTAAATTTTACTAGACGATAAGTATTTGTACTATTTGATTAGTAAAATCAACCAGTTATTTAGGCATATTTTACTAGCGAAAACTAGTAAAATTTACTTTCTTCAAAGTACATTTAGTTAGTTTCTGGTTATAAACCCTCTGGAATTTATACTTTATTTTAATTTTATTTATACATTTTTTTAGGAGAGAGTTTACTCTCTAAACAACGCTAAACACTTCACAAGTTGTACAAGTAGCATTAAAAATAGCTTAACAATTGAATAAATAAAAACAAGTAGATTAAATCTCTAACACAAATTATAGTTTTATTTTACAATGACAAAAACTGAATGAATAATAAGTCTTCTACAGTAAACACTTTTACAATTATATGTAAACCATTTCAACAGATGAAAATTACAATAGGTCATAGAAAATAGAAATAATAAAATTAATTTCTGCATGTGTACAGTACAGTGTACATGAATATTTTTATGATTTTTTTTTAAATTTACAATATTTTAACAATCAGACAGGATAGATTACAAATCTGATGTCAACATAGCAATGACAGAACACCGAAAATCCTTCTCTCTAAATTAACATCACTCTGCTATTCTACCAAGATGTTGCACAGAGGTTTTTTTTTTTTTTTTTTACCCATTTCTTTGGACAAGGTACGCATGTAGGTCAAATCATACATTGTAGAAATTTCATAAGGCTGAAAGGAAATGTCACATCCAGTAACGTTTACTCCTTCAATATGGACACTGAAATAATCTTCTCCCAAAGAAAACAAAAACTTCTCCCTCAGAAGGATTTACAGTCCAATTTCAGCACCCCCTTCTGGCCTCTCCTTGAACAAGAAGGACAGTCTGGTAGAAAGCTAGGCATTCTTCACCATCTAAATTAATATTGAAAAAATACTATAAATGCAACTTTTTCGGGCCTTGCATCAAAGACAATAAGAAATATAAGCTAAAGAAAACTTGCAGTAGTAACAACTGTAAGTCTGGACTTTGAAATACTTTTAAAAATTAAACATGTTAAATGAGTTCAAAGTCAAATTTATGATTATTGATATCTGAAACAGTTGCTCACTCACTACCATTTAGGGACTCCAAGATTCACAAACACAATGTGTTTCTTTCACTCATTCCCTCAAATGCATATACCAAGATCGCAAACCATTCAGAATCAATACATGTATATGAATGTTTACCTCATAAATATAAGTCAACATAGATTACGATTTAAAAAAAAGACATGTTCATTGCTTAATGTTATATAATTAAAGTGTACAAGTGTAGCCTAAATAATAATGAAATTATAATCATATCAAATCAGTAGCTCACTAACTATGCACTTGAAGGTTCCAAGATTTACACAAATATGTATCACTCACCCTTCAAATGTATATTCCAAGATTGCTTACTGACTGTTGCAGTTCACAATGATTTTGTAAATAATTCCCTCTTTCATTAATTACACATATTGACAACTGTGCACTAAATCGGAACTATATTGCCTATCACTTTTCTGATTAATATGTATTATTATGAGAAAAATGTATAATATATCAATTCTTCATATGGTATACTAGATGCATGCAAACATTTTCAAACCAGTGGCAGGAAAAAATAACAAAGGGTCTTCAAGACAGCAAAACAAAAACTAAAAAATAAATTTGTAAAGCTTAGATAGGCAATGCTGATGGTTAAAATATTACTCACCAAATTATTTAACTGATTCCTCGTCCTTAGCAGTGTTCCAACCTGCCTTCTGAAGTAAACATGGCGTCTTGGGATGGTCTTATCTTCACATCCTTTGTTTGAAAGGGCGCGGAATATTTAATGAAGTAATATGATCCCTAAGCGCAGCCTGGATGCTTGCTTATCTAGTAACTTTTACAAGTTGGACAGTATATTGTTTCGATTACTAGGCGCGCTAAGAAGATTACTAGGCAAAGTGGTTATTTCTACTAGGCATTTCTTTCAGTGTTTGGGATATTTTCGTTTTTTATTCGAAACATTTAGCATCAGTACAGCTCCGATTACGGCAATGTTTCGTGATCGGAAATTTATTTGTCAAGACCGCCATCCTTTACAAAACATAAGTGAATTAATGTTATGCTTAAATCGAAGAATAACAAAGTTATTCAATATTAAATTTGTGGATCAAATAAGTTTACACATGTGATAAGATAACAAATCAAATTGTATTGAGATGGCGAGTTTCTTCGTCTTTGCCGCGTCTCCTTCGATATCGTCGCTGCTATTTTTACAATGTTAACAGATTTTTCAGATTTTTTCATGCTGACAATTCTAAAATATAAGGTTGGATATTCAATTTCATATCGATAAAATCAGTGAATTGGTCGTTCACAAATCAGAAATATCAGGTTGCATCGCGTATCTTTTAGTAACATTAAATTGAAGAGCTGATCAGCCATTGTCGCCTTTGACCTCACATGGTCACGTGATTGCTATTTAATTAACTTAGATTTAATTAATTTAATTCAGGGGTTTTTATTTGAGTCAATAATTGGTTAATTAACGGGGTTTATTCGCAGTAAAACACAACATTTATAAACTGTGGTCATAAGAAACGTTTTACGCTTTTTATTTCAAAGATTTAGAAACATGCGATAAGTACTTTAAGGATGCCACGATAAACTATTGGAATGCGGAATAAATTGTAGGACATAATGATGTTCAGAAAGAAACAAGCAAAAGAACCAGAGCAGTACCTATTCAATTAACAAATCAATGTTGCCTTTATTGGGTAGGGAGGGATTGGGTTTTTAAGTAAAGTAAGCAGGATTACGATACTGAATACTATGTGTGTTCAAATTAAAAAAAAAAAAAAAAAAAAAAAAAAAAAAAAAACCTTGTGTGTATATTTCACCCAAGTACGAAATAATAGTATCATTGGGTAATTTACGTTTTCGAATACACGAAAGCCATTAAAGATTATCTTGGATAATACAAAATGTTTCATGATGTGTAAATAAAACTTGAACCAGTTAACAAGGCCAAAAACCATCTACCTACCAACATACCAACATTACTGGGGGGGGGGGAGGGGGGGGGGAGCATGCAATCGGAAAAACCCATTTTTAAGGACAAATGATTTATTGAAATACAAACAAACTTTTTATCAAAGTTCTTGAAAATAACAAATTATTTCATATTTATATAAATAAAATGAATAAGTTTAACAGTATAGTTTTTAATTGTTCATTCAAAGTTTCACAATATTGGGATTTAAAGTGACAAAAATTATATAGATCAATAAGGATGGTTGACTAAATGTAGAATTTTGAACATCATAGAAAGTTTAGAATTTCTAAATATTTTAGAAATTTATTACTTGCACCATTTGCAACCAAAATAGGTCCCAAAATATATACAAATCATTGCATCCAATTTTTTGGTACGTCTCATCTGTCCTTAAACCCTAATCGGATCTGTATAAGGCGAATGTAGGAATTTTGTTTGCTGTTGAGTAATGTTCGTCACATATAAAATCTACAAGCAAGAGGAGGTGTATATGTCACTTTTTTGGACTTCGCAACAAATAATGCTTCAGAGTACTGTGCCTTTTGATCAATCCAGTTAAACATTCCGATGATTACTTGGCGTTTTGTACACATATCTTTGAACTTATATTGAGCTTACAGAAAAATGAGGTAAGCTCTACTTTTTCATGCTTTGTTTGACGTACCACAAACATAATCCACTCATTCTTGATTAATCACTAGATGGATTTGGTACTTTGTGGTACATGTGTGTGTTTACTTTCATATTGAAAAGTTGTTGTTTTTTTTCCGATGTATTTATTATCACCTTTTTAAAAACTGTTTGATGCACGTTAATTTCTGATAATAACAAAATGAAGCTTATAAGTTTGATCTTATTATATGAAGTCCATCTTTATCATTAGAATATTTTGTACATTATTGTGTTTGGTTGGCTGTATTGGTGTCTCTGTTAAATGTGAAAATTCGTCTCAACATCAAAACTAAGAATATTCAGTGTTTTCAGTGCAGGAAAGAAAATAATTTTATTTTTAGTTGGAATAAAACCAAAGTCATTGATCAATCATGTGTGTGTTGGCGTCAAATGCTATGTCTTCTGTCCTTCAGTTGTCCATCAATATATTTGTTAAATTTATATATTTCCTGTTATCCAATGATTGTTTCATTGAATGAAGAATATCACAGAACGGGCTCTGGTACGTAAGACTAGAGTTGGTTTTTTTTATAAGAAAAGACTTCTTTTGTTTCAAAATCCAGATACCAGAGAGACTGGGATTCATGCAGTATTAATACATCTAATGTGTCGTCTGAATAGATATAAAATTTTGTAATCCGTATTAATACTAAGAACATCATCGTATAGAATCAATTCACAAAGTTTGATATAGTAAGAAAAAAATCTTCCCAACTTTATTTTTTGCATCATGATTATGACTTTCCGCCTTCTCAACCGTTTCTTCCCCTTTCACTAGGGACCTTTGTTTTCTAAATATTTTGTAGCAGAGCATTTTGAAACGTAACATAAAAATATCACATGGCATATCTATGTGTAAATGTATTTGTTAAAATGTGTTTAAAACATTTTTTCTTTAAATTAGGGTAAATATATATGAAATAAAATCGTCTGCTTTCTTGTTACAGAAAAAGAGCCAAATATCTACATACTAATACCCATTAGTGTTATTCTTCCCATCCTTTTGATGGTTACACTAGTGATGATAATCATTCTCAGGTATGATTTCATTTGGTATAAATTTAATTCTAAAAGTATCTCTAATTTAATTAAATGTACGTTTCTTAGGGTATTATATTTTGCTACTTCCATCATGTTCTTTTCTGATTATGAAAATTGATTTTTAACAAAAATAATTTTAAGGCGGAGAAAATGTGGCGAAGAAGATATTGTCCAAATAAAGGAGCTACAGCAGGATGATACAAATCAATATGCACAAGTAGACAAGACAAGGAACAAGGAAAACTTTACATTTGAACCACAGTCGAAGAACCCCGAGAATTTAGAGGTTACGAAAGAGTTAAGACCAAACACTCTCGATATTGATAAAGAGGACGGAGTCTATGATCATCTTGGAGAATCAGAATTCAGGGGAATAATAAAGGAAGACACCTATGATCATGCAAGCTTTGTGGTAGTTAGAGGAGATTGTGATTATGATAACACACAGAGTATTAAAAGACAGGAAGAGGAAAGTACCTACGATCATTCCATGGTAATTCGTTCTGATGGGTGAAATGCTGGCCATTATTATGAATTTAACGTGTCTGATGAAAGTTCTTGCAAAACGACAAGTGAAAATGTCAGAACATAACATGTGATATTCTTTTGAATAACAGTTCCACAAATTTAAGGAATTAAATTGAACAGAAATGACTAAAAAAGCAATTATTTATGGTTTTCCTTGTTTTCTTTGTTTTCCTATTTTAGAGCATAAAACTAACATATTTCACGTACATTAAATAGAATATAAGGCAAACAAAAGTTCCCTAAATTCAATAGCTTGGATTTATTGTTTAAGAAAATGCTATACCAATTTTCAAAATCAAATTGTTACCAACAATTCAAGTAATTTGTCCATATCCCCAAAGCATTTAATCGGATTCCGTAATCTCGCAGGTAGGTTAAGGCTTCCCGTAGAATATGACAGTGCACTCTGTGCCTTCACATCTCTGAACTACCAAAATATGACGTCATAATGGAAAATGACGTCAGGTCACTGCAAACTTGAGGTGTTATGACGGGGAGAGTGTCATGAACTTTACACTTTATTTCAAACTGCATGTAAAATGCTAGATAGCTATTGCAAAATTCACGGGTCGTTAAAGGTTTTTTAAGTCTTATATGTCCGAATATTTTAAAAATACACAGCTTACATATCCTTGATTGAAATTCATCATGTTCAAAATGCTTATGAAAAATATACTTTTGAAATGTACTCTGTTTTATACCGTGGTTGGAGGTAGAATTTATTTTGTGTGTATAAAAGAGTCTGGCGCAGGTGATTAATGAGGATTAATCTGAGAATTTTTGTGGAAATCTGTAAGAAGAGGTTGTTCTCTAACTGAATCTTGCTTGGGAAAAATGTGTGTTGGCTTTGTTTTAATACAGATTACGATATTGTGTGGAAAATACCCTCAAATTTGTAGGTAAGTTGAATTTCTCAGGAAATATTTTGTACCCAAGTAATACTATGACTTTTCCCAAGCACATTTCGGATACACAAGGATACGATGAGTTTATTTATATAACAAAATGTTAATAATTATTGTGTTAATCAGCTGCGCCGAAGCGATTTATATGAAACACTTCAAAAAATTATAAATGACCGTCACGTGATCAACAAAGTCATGTGATATCATAACAAATATGCTAATATATAGCCGAGGAAACCCTTTATATAAATTGGAGGTACTAAAGTTCAATACTTATAAATTAAAACCAAAACCGACCTCGCAATGACATTATGTTTGGAGCGCATTTTAAAGCTTCGGGAAGCCTTAACATAGCTGCGCTGTCTCCTTGAAACCCATTATTTTAATTTACAAAAATCAACGAACCTATAAGGTATTCTCTCCTCATAATTGGAAATCTTTGATAATTTCGTGACAATTATTATCGATTTTTTTTCTTTTTATAAAATTCATTTTGTTTAATCAAGTATTGACATTTTTTTCTGAGGTCATTGTATTCAGATATATATTGATAAATATTAATATGTAGGAACATGTAATCCCAAAAACCAAAGAAAGACGTTAAGGTTAATGCTGACTTTGGAATGACATGAACTGGCATGGGAAGCAACAATATTAAGGAGAATAAATTCTTGTTAGCTTAGAACATCCACACTTGACTCGCATTTCTTATTCTTTTAATGTCTGCTGTATTTGAGATGAGCATTTATAATTAATATAATCAACTATGATAACGAGAGGAGTAATTATATTGAACTGTATACATGTGTATATAATGGATCTTAAAATTTCGATTTGCATGTAAGGACAGATATCTATTCAAAATATTTACTGATATATGTTAATACATACATTTTCATAAAGTACATAAATTATCTAGAATACTTTGTGTTAAAACAATCAATTATGCATTGTCATCTTCCAAATAAATAATAAAGGAGTATTCTGAGGAGTTACTATAATTACTTTTAGTTATATATATGTTCCCATTTTCATGCAAGCACATTTCATCTATTGAATACATCCTTAATGCTTTGTTTAAAGGCAAACAATAGCAACAACATACTTTCGTCATTTGCCGACAATTTAGATAGAGTGCATTTTTCTCAGCTTGCCAAGGGTTTCTGATTCACTACTCTCCTCACATCACCTCACATGCCCCAGGGTTCGTGGAAGAATAGCAAATAAGAAACCCTTGCCTGTCAAAAATGAATTTTTCCAAGTAGTGTAAACTCTAATTTGCATATAAGTTGTGAACCTGATTTATATTGATTTATCAAAGGTTTATTTTAAAGAAAAATAGTCATCAAAACACTCAAATATGAAACAGATGTGGCTGACTCTATATAGTGTCTTTTATTTCGAGTTCACTGGGATATATCGAGTGGATATATGAATGAAAGTAAATATTGTTATTTGATAAAACGTCGTCGATATATCTGATTGTTGAGTTGAAAAACACAACAGGGGTTTTCTTCTCATGAAGAAGATCTTGAATAAATTCTCTTCATAGTACTATAAAAACATGTCAGCTAATAATGGAGCACAATTAGTGCCCATGAGAATATCAAAAGATTGTTGGAAAACCCAGACTTCAAAAACTAAATAGATATAGGTAATATTTTAAAATCCGAGCTCGAGCAAAACCGTTCAAATGTTGTATATCTAACATAAATGGATGACTCCATTTAAAGGTCAAGACCACAGTATAGTATAGAAGCCTTGATCAAATATTGATATCCAGGACGAGCTTCTATATTTCATTATACAGTTTTTGTTATTATGTTCCCCAAACGAAGTTTGGGAACATATTGTTTTTACTCTGTTTCTTCTTCTTCTTATTATTATTATTATTATTTTTCTTCCTGGGTACTTTTTTGTCCGTGAGTGATCTCCGAAACTACACATCCGATTGAGGTGAAACCTTTTTAGGGTTACTAGGCATGTTATGTAGATTTGCGGAACGAAGGTCATTTTGCGCGCACGCGCATGCACGTGCGTGCGCGTGCAATGCGTAAAATGACAAATATACTTGATATAGCTGTAACTTTTATATTTTTTGATAAAATGCTTTGATACTCAGAATATAAGGATATATTAAAAGTGTGAACAAGATGACATGGTCAACATGCACATGCATGCACGTGACCAATTTACTTGATATAGTTGTAATTTTGAAACTTTTTGATGAAATGCTTTGATACTCAAAACATTTATATGTATTTAAAGTGTAGACAAGACGACATGACCATCATGCACATGCATGCATATGCATGCACGTGCGCGCGCGTGCAATTTGTTAAATGACCAATTTACTTAATAAAGCCGTACTTTTTATATTTTTTGATGAAAAGCTTTGATATTAAGAATATACAGATATATTAAAAGTGTAGACAAGATGATGTGGCCATCATGCACATGCATGCACATGCGCGCGCGTGCAATGTGTTTAATGACCAATATACTTAATATAGCCATAACTTTTATATTTTTTGATGAAAAGCTTTGATACTAAGAATGAACAGACATATTATAAGTGTAGACAAAATGGCATGGTCATTATGAACATGCATACAGGTGCGCGTGCGCGCAATGCTAAGATGACCAATATACTTGATATAGCCGGAACTTATATATTTTTTGATGAAATGTTTTGATACTGAGAATATAAAGATGCATTTATAGTATAGACGGAATGACATGGTCAACCTGCACATGCATGCATGCACGTGCGCGCGCGTGAAATGCGTTAAATGACCAATATACTTAATTGCCTTATTTAATGAAGCTTACAGGAAATGACACCAAAAGGGAGTTGGGGAGCGTTTGGGGAACATCTGTAACGGTCCCCGTTACAATTAATACTAGTTAGACTATTAGGTTACATTATAATGAAAAATTTACACGCTTCAAGATGAAAGATTTTTTTAACACTTACTTTCACTACAACAAAGAGCTTCTTTTAGATTTCTTTTAAAAACCAAGGCCTATGACCCACGTTTATACAGTAGTCCTTTTCGAAGGACAAAAATTATCTTTATAAGCTTTTTTTTTAATTTCAATAGCCTATTAGTTCTGTTAAAAAATGTATGTACTAATGTTTTGTGTCTGTAACTTATGAAGATGTAGCTGTCACATTTGGTTTTTGACTGAATTAGAAATTAATTTAAATGACAGAGAGAAAGATAAGGTATGATCTTATGAAAATGAATGAGGAAAAATATCTCAAAAATTAATGTAAAATCTATGTTTGAAATTCAATTTTGAAAAATAGTTTGATGGTATAAGTAAACTTTACTCCCCATAGTTACATTGGATTTTAAGTACAGAATTATGAAAATTAAAGGTAAAAAAATTCAGATGTGTCTTATTAAAGCTGGAGTAAAATGCTAATTCAGAATTTTATGTGTATGAGTGAGAGGGGTTTTCCTAGAGTGTAAGCATCAACCGTCGTGTTTGTTTATATTGTGTTCTACACGGAAGTAAACATTCAATGACAAGAAAGGAGAGTGGCCGGTAAGTTTATTTTTTAAAAGGGAACATTTAATAAGATTTTCACATCGGTTATCGCTTTCTCATACCGTTGGAATTTATTAAAAAAAGTTGTTTGTGAAATGTTCTAAGCAGAATATGAAGGGAGAAAAAAGGTTAGAATGTTAATACACTTTCGTATACCTGCTATTTGCAGTAAGGTGACACATAAATGAAATTATTTTACTATTCTAAATACATTTTACACGAAAGTGGCGACAGTTTAGAATGTTGGATAACTTGTAAAATTGTGCAAGGATATTTCCATGGTCATCGTCATGACCACCTTTAATGATTTCACAGAAGTCTTCACCGTGTCCACGGTGTTTTCTATACGAAAAGAAAGAAAATTTATTTGGGGAAATGCGGCACAGTTATTGAATATCACTTGGCCGTTACAAATAAACATTCCTTATTTTTGTGATAATTTTGATTTACAATGACCCTATGTGAAATAAACAAATAAATTCATTATAATCTCATCACGTATACCAATATATAATCAAGTGTGTTTTATTCTCACCCTGAAAATAACAATATTTTTCACCTTGGATATCTCGTACATTTTTTTTTTCTAAATGTTTAGTCTAAATGTGAATTTCAAGTCTTAAAGAAAGCATCTAATAACTTTTAAACTAGTGATGTATTTTTGAAAACTAAAAGTACAACTTCCTTGCGTATTATGAGGAAGAAATCTGCCAGAAAAAATCGAATATTTCTAAATTTATTTGGAAAAAAGAAAACATAACTAGCCCTTAAGGGTACCGACTGGGGTTTTCACTGCGCAATATTTTGCGCAGCGTAGTAAAATAAAGCGTATTTACTCTTTTAAAGCAATTATTTTTACATGATTTATAAAAATTAACAAATTTAGGAAATTTCAGGATAAAAAAATCTAATTACGTTTTTAAATAACTGATTTTTTAAACGATTTTTCAAATGATGAGTAGATAGACGTCGTTATAGTGTGTTTTTGACGTTATGAATAACCGAAGTTCTTTAAGTGGGGTCATTAATTCTGTCATAAAATAAAAAGTATAAAATAGATGCTCTTAAAATTTTAAACATGGGAAATTGAGAATCTCACAATCATCTTAATTATTTTTTATGTAAATCTGTGGTATCTGTCATGTTTTGTTGTACTCCATAAAAACAGGAAAATATCATGAATTTTGGCATTTTGAGATGCCTCCTCTGGAAACCAGACGGTAGAATTTTGTGTTTCTTCAATAAAAATGTACAATATAGTATTACCTCTCAAATATTATAATTTGAACCAAAAGTCTATAGTAGTATTTGTATAATTTGCTCCGAAGTGTGAAAAAATAGTGTTTTCCTATATAATCCTATAGTAAATGTACCTGTATTTTGAGATGGTCCCTACAAAATAACCAGACGGTAGATTTTCACTAAACTTGGCATGTATACTGAAGTCAATATAAGGTACATATGGTATAAAATAAAAGAGTTTCTCTATAGTAGTTTTCACACAATAAAACCCCAGTCGGCTCCCTTAAACAACATTTCTCTTCATTTCCTCATTTTGTAAAATTGAGTTCATTCCGATCCGCGACAAAGTAAAAGATACGGACAAATGAGGCAGGAATTGTTCCATATATCTGACAGTTTTTAATCTTTTCTTCTGCTTTTCCCTTGTAGCCCGTCCCACCAAGCTATTGTCACAACTTTTTGCAACATATCTCAAAATATATAAATACCTTGGTCTTCAACTTATGTTCAATGGATAGATCTTTTTTTTTTTTTCAAACTTCCTGCATTTATTCGAACCCTCGAGGTCAACCTGTGTATTGACACGGCTGCAAACTCAAAGTCGACGGGGATTTAACATTGCTAAAATGGCCGCCACATCGGAAGGGGATCCATCATTATTCGTGAATTTCCATACTTTACCGTCATTGACAACTTCCGTTTGTATAAAGGGACTTGAATAAATATCGTAAATTTTTTTTATTATTTGGAATGTGGGGATATGAAGGTGTGAATTACCTCAAAATGAACAAAAGATATTTTATAAATGAGCTCGTTTACCACTCTGCTATTGTTTACGTGCGTGTCTCACTATCTGAGCTTTTCTGGTTTTTATTTCTGTTTTAAATTCATATACATGTAATAATGAAATATATTTTCAGTTTTGAAGTGCATGAAGAGTTTATCCACTTATCCACTTATATGGTTTCCTCTAGATATGTGTTTGAAATTATAAGTAACTTACATGTACGTGCAAACAATTTCTAAAAAGAGGGAAGCTATTGACAAATAAGTTTATTAGGCAGTAATATCAACAGTCTCCTTTAAAGGCAACATTTCGCATATTCTATGGTCGATACAGTGACATCATTAGCAAAATTATAAAATGTCTCCTTGAGACTATTATTGACTGACATTTTTCATACAAATTTAGGTCATTTTCACAGTAAATTGACTACGGATTTTTTTCAGTTTGCCCTATCATGATCAAGGGCATACGGTGGGTATCACCGGTAGACAGTGGATGCTCACTCATTCATGGCACCTGCTCCACACCTCTATAGTCTTTAGAGGCTTGTCTTTGCTCTGTTCCCAATCAGTATTGTTCCGATGGACTTTTGAACTTGATAACTCATCTTTATCTTCATATTCATATTGTAAGCTAATTTGATCAAGAAAAGCGTAACGTGCCTATATATTTAATATAATATGAGTCATCTTAATATCCTCTTTGTCAGGAACTGCGTCTTCAAAATGTTTTTATCTCCTCTCGCTTCCGCGAACGGATAAGGAGTGGAAGTAGATATAATGTGAAAAAAAATGCAGTTACACGTAACTCTTTCTCATGTTAATTTATATGCACTAGTTTTGATATTGCAACGTGCATAAGTAGATATAATTTTTACCATGTTTTTATAAAGTTTATTAGTATCCATACATTAAATGCCAGTTTGCATTCTCTTATCTGTCCAATGATCTCCTAGTAAGATTTAGATTAGAGAAAATTATATGTACATCTTTAGACTACGGAGATCAAGTTGCGGCATGTGTCAAAATGGTGTTGTAAAAGACTATTTTATTTCAAATAAAGTAAGATATGGTATTTCTAAAAATCATTAATGTATGTCTATTGACTACAGACTAGAGAACCAAATAATGAGGTCTGAAGTGATGTCAAAACTGTGCAAGAACCTTTGTCCTGTGAAAATTTCATTCCTGGTGGCGATCCAGCTGCTTCTCATAACAGGTAAAGTGCGGTATTGTGTTCAAAGAATGATAGTAACAAATTGATAGATATCCCTGTCTGTCCTAAATGTGTGTAATAGGCATAGGCCTAGACAGTCATAAACAAGATTAATTCATGCTTTTCGTTCTTCTTAATATATTAACGATGAATATTACATTATATGCCTATTTAGAATTTATAAAGACTAAATGCAGATAAAATCTTACACCTATTTAGTATTCAAAAAGACTGGTTAAAATCTTTATATATGATGTAAATTTTAATGTAATAAGTAGCATGAATTTATGTGAGATTGATTTATCAATGGATTTGAACTTTGCAGTATCTTTATAGATCGGAAACATGTTCTCTAGTACTAAATGAAATCTTTCTTAAGCTTTCATAAATTGAAAAAAAAGCACTGTTTTCAGAAATTAAAAAAAGAGCACTACTCAATCCATTAAATATGTACATTTACATGAGTTGAGGAGTAAGTTCAATGAAAAGTGAAAAGTTTTCATACAGGGAAAAAAGATACTACACGATCCTTGAAATACGTACATGTACATAAAGGAATAAGTTCTTCAGTGAAAAGTGAAAAGTTACATGATTTGTTTGCTTGAATCGTGCTACTTACATGTATGTGTTCATTTATCTCTTCAGTTCACAGTGTATTTGGTGGTTATACGTGGTTTGAAGCACAACAATTATGTCAGAACCACAGTGATCATTTGACAGTAGATACATCCAAATCAATCAATTTTTACTGGACAGGAAACTATCAGCAACTTTCAGATTGGATAAATATTTTAGGTAAAATACTGTGAATAGAAAAATTCCACCCCCGTTTTATTTTCGCCTCCTTTGCTCTGCTGTTGATATGTTCTGATTACAGTTCTTGCTTTAAACATCTAACTGTATTGCAAACTTCGTCTTAAAACGATGGGAAACCAATTTATATTGTTATAAATAAATTTAAAAAAAACTCTATATAAATCTTTACTTCAAAATGTCTAACATTTCCAATGTACTACTGAACGGTCCAGCAAAATCGATTTTAGACCGCAGAGTGAGAGATTGGACCTTTAAATGGGGTATTGGATCGCTTACGTCACACTGTGTGCAGGATGAGTTATACGAGGGGGCATTTGAAAGTTCTTAGAACTGTTTGACAAAATATTAACCGTTCAACGGTAATGACTGAATTTGGTATCAAAATATACACATATTGATACGTCACTTTGTATTTTGTATTACGCAATAACTCCAAAAATTATGTCAGAATCTCGAATGTCTAGCATACCGACCATAAAAATGACGTAACAAGAGACAGAATTTCAGTGAAGTAAAATTTTAAAGTCAACTTTTGTTCATTACTCGGATGCACGCTTACGGACACAACTATCTATTAGTTGGAAGAATGTTTACATAGACTTCCGTCTATCCTATGGAGGTCATATTTAAGAGTTTTGAGGTGGTTTAAGAGTGTGTCAAAACTAGCATGTTATTAATGAATCACGCGCAAAATATTGGGTAAAAAATACGATGCTGTGCCAAAAACACAAAGTATACAATCACAGGAGAATAGTGGACGGTGTTGCAAAGTTTGCTGGCATTATTTCGTCAGATGTTTTAACCAATTTTGCGGGAACGATTAAACCTCAAGAGAGGTTAAGCTAAGGATGTCCCATATTTTCCCGTAAACACCCAAATGGCGCCGATGTAGTTCTAACCCACCGAAACTCGATATGTTCGAAAATTTTAAATCATGGAAAATAAATTAGATTGTACGTGGCAATGAAACTTTTTAAGTCGAAAGTCAAAAGCAATAGTGAGTTTTGGATTGCGAAGTTGAAATAATATGAAAAAATACGCACAGAAACTTGTCCGAGGGCAGAATTTTGTACGTCTTATTCGTAAACGGAAAGAGTCCTGGAACTCAAAATACATTAGTGCAAAACTGCATTTTTACACTTCAGTTTTATACAGAATATGTTTTGTTTAACCCTTTTGACGCCGAATATAGTTACGTCTATAACGTCATGGATGCCGTACTATGAAGTCAACTGAGACGTAAAATAATTTTCTTCGGAAAAAAGCGTCAAATTGATAATGAAATAAGCACCTGTTTAAGCAAGGTAAAAGGATGATCATAGTTTTCAAGGAAAATGCGCATAATATAGTCATATTCATTCCAAAAATTTTTAATTGCCATAAAGTAAATTTAGCAAAATTAATATTTATCCTGTAGCCAGAATTCACAAGGAAATTCTTTACATATAACAAAAGAGACGTTTAGTCTTTTTCAAATAATATTTTTACTAAATGTTATAAATGTATGACTGCCTTCACGAGAAAAAGGGGCCCTTAAATAGCCTGGTCCTCTCTGAGTTCAAATATATATATATATATATATATATATATATATATATATATATATATATATATATATATATATATATATATATATATATATATATATAATTTTTAAAAATAGCTGGGTTTTTTTCAGTATTTCATAAGCATTTTAGAAAGGCACTTTAAAACAACGTTGACGTTACTCACAGAAAACGTACGGATGTCGCGTTCAGCAATTTCAGTTTCTAAACATTCTTAAATTATTTAATAATCCTAATCATTAAGACACATAAAAACTCGAGAAAATATTTGATTTCTTTTTCTAAGCTACTAGTATGTAATTATTCCTAAGAAAAGACGTCATAGTTCATACTTCTAGAGGCAGATCCATTAATTAAGGAGGAGGGGGATCTAGACATTTTGGATCTGGGAACGGTCTTTAATCAGTCGAAAAATATTACAATTTCACACAAAGTATTCTTTTTATATTTAATAATGTAGCTCAATTAAAAATGGATATAAAGCACTTGAAACATTACCCCCCCCCCCAAAAAAAAAAAAAAAAAAATCGCAGATGCCCCATAGAGAAAAAAAAGAAAACTCGAGAAAATATTTGATTTCTTTTTCTAAGCTACTAGTATGTAATTATTCCTAAGAAAAAACGCCTTAATTCATACTTCTAGAGGCAGATCAATTAATTAAGGAAGAGGAGGATCTCATCGTCGGTAACCCACGGGTGATTCACATCGATTCTCTCTATCATCGAAGCTTGTGTACTCAAAACCGTGGTTTGCGACGATGGGGGGATCTAGACATTTTGGATCTGGGAACGGTTTATATTCAGTCGAAAAATATTGCAATTTCACACAAAGTATTCTTTTTATATTTAATAATCTAGCTCAATTAAAAATGGATATAAAGCACTTGAAACATTAACCCTCCCCCCCCCCAAAAAAAGCAGATGCCCCATAGAGAAAAAAAGAAATCCAACCCAAACAAGGGGACAACGCGTAAAGCGGGCCATCCCCTCGCAAAAAAGCAAATCGATCTCGATATAATATTCCAAGCGAATTTTTTAATTTAATATTTTTTAAAAATACGTTGATAAAATATTTTTAAATAAGTTTTTTATTATTCAGGGCCGTAGGAAGCATTTTCTTTTTTTTTTGGGGGGGGGGGGCATACATTTTCAGTTGGGATACTATAATATCGGCAAAATTATTGGGGGTTTCTACGGCCATGTTGTTCATACAAACCAATTTCTTCCAAAGTATGGAATACAAACATAAAAAAGAGGCACATAATGATGTCAAAAGATTGTTTTACGAAAGTTTATTTCATATACATGAAACTATTAGTCAATTTTTTTTAGTTTTTCCCAAGTAAATCAGGTTATATCAAAAGCTGTCTCCTTTTTTTCTGTGCTCTCGACGCTTATCACTTGGACACAGCAATCGTACATCATTTCTTAAAAGGGCCGAAACTGTAATCTCAGGAAATTGGTTTCTTTAAAATAGATTTCTAAGACCGCACGACATTAACTGGCAAGATTGGAAATATACAGTTTACATGTACGTCATTTCCATCTGTTACAGTTAAAGTATTCGATGATCGAGACGACACTGATATAGGCTGTCCAAACTCAAAAACTTTCTGCTTATTTCTAAGATCTACCCCCCCCCCCCCCCTCTCAAGAAACAAATGTTCGTCCTCTTATTATTTCTTTTAAACAAAAACATTGGACAGAAAACTCTGATTTATATGTAACTGTCGAACTGTTTCGAAATTGGCATTATTTGTCTTCTGGATCTATCACTAACACTGTGCGTGCAGGAGTAGCTGTGATGAATTTAAAATGAATTTCGAACTAGAATTTTAATCCAGACGATCGCGCCGAATTATTATAATTACCCGCTCAAATGTTTTGACTCTAATAGATGAAAATGATGTAATTTGCATATTTCCAAACCTTGACAGTAAATGTTTCGCGATCTTAATGTCGGAATGAATTGGAAATTCGCGATCATATTGCCAGATATTTACTAACACCTGCTGGACATAGAAATATAGCCGTTAGTTACGTGTCATGTTTAAGCTTACTAAAGTTCGAAATTTCAATCCTAGGAAAAATAGAATTCCTTGTAGCATTGCGCTTGATCTGAAATAATGGCCTTTCTAGATTCCAGAAATAAAAAAAAAAAATCTCGCGAGAGATTTTATTGTCTTGTTTCCAACTCAGATTTACGGAAAGTTCTAAATTTTTTTTTTTTTTTTTTTTTTTTTTTTTTTTTTTTTTTTTGTAGAATTTGATCAAAGAGATGGCTGTACTGCTCTTGGATCTTTTCTATATTATGCATATTTAACACAGCTGGCCTTTTCTGAGCAAAGTGAGATACAGCTGCATTACAATTTTGACGAAATCTGAAATTGAAACTGAATATTTTGCCAGACTTGAATAATTATATTTTTATGCAGTCATCTTCCTCCGTGACATCAGCTAATCTGACATCTTAAGGCTTTTCATACTTCGATGCCATGATATGTAAATATAATTATGTCTCAAGCAAGAATTAAATAATACGTCCATCACATGTTTTTAATTTCATGTATAAGGCGATGCAGGTAAGCAATATCCAATTAATGTTTGAAACTCTACCGCTCTACTCGACTCTCTTCATAGGCTAAGTGGAATCTTGAAATTACAGAACATAACTGGTATTTTTGCCTGTTACCACAGGACAGGATTAAAAACTTTTTTGTGTGTATATCCTTTTTCCTCAAAGTCATGTACAATTCAACGGAACTTTCAGAAAATGTCTAGATATCCGGGGTGTCGAGATATCAGAGTTGAAACTTGACGCTCAAGATTCAAATGCTAAACATGTCTAAATTATTACATACACGAATTCAATAGTCAATTTAAAAAAAAGATTTCTTACATTTTTCACGGTCATCAAAGTTTTGCACGAATCTCGATTTTTCTTTTGTTTGTTCGTTTATTTTTTTATTTTTTTTTTTTTGTTTTCGTTTTGTTTGTTTGATTTTTTTTTGTTTGTTTTTTTTTGTTTTTTTGTTTTTGTTTGTTTTTGTTTTTGTTTTTTATTTTTTTTTTTGGGGGGGGGGGTATTGTTTTGCTCAAAACATCACCGTTGCTTTTATTTTTATCTTTCCCATAATATACTGATTCCATACTAGTGTTTGGTTTATGATTTTGAAGTTTTTCATATCATTTGAATGACATCCATAACCACTTGTCACATGTAATAGTAACTTTTTTTCTATCACTGATTTATTCTCAATCGGTGTTGCCTTCCGTTCATGGTAGCTCAGTCGGTAGAGCGCTCGCTCCGTGATCGGGAGGTCGTGAGTTCGAATCTCGGCCGCAACTGACCTAAGTCGATAAAAAATGGGTAGCAACTGTTCCTTCGCCATGCGCTCGGCACTTTGGAGTGAAAGTTGCGGGTCCTTCGGATGAGACCTTAAAAACCGAGGCCCCGTGTCACGGCAGGCGTTGCACGATAAAGATCCCTCACTGCTCAATGGCCGTAAGTGCCGAGTAAAGGTCAAAATTTGAAGCCCCTCGCCGGTATATATTGACGTTTCTATATGAATGAAATAGTCTCGAATGGGACGTAAAATAACTTACAATCAATCAATCAATCAATCGGTGTTGCCATATATACATTTATCAGAAGTTTAATAATAAAGTCTTTACAGCCTTCTCTACTATTTAATCTACTGTTTGTTCTGTTTCATGCACATTTTTAAGCAAAAAGTTACTGTCGATTTAATTCTTATTTTCTTCAACTCTATTAGTATAATGCTCTTGGAAAAAGTCCACAGTTTAGCTGTATTCAATTCCTAAACAAGATGCAAGTTCATTTAATTCAAGCTGGCTTTTACTAGAACAATTTTATATTATTTTCAGGGACTACTATTTTTTTAATGCATTTAATCCATTATTTCAATTTTTTATTTAAGCTAAATTTAGATTTTTTGTACCCCCTCCTCCGTTTTATTGTGTATTAATTTATTATAGCTTTGTGCCCCTTCCCTCCTCTTTGTTGTTGTTTAATGTTTAAAAGTGGGTTCAAGCATCCCATGTTACCTGTATTTATATTCAAACAAGGATGAGGTCTCTTTTTCAGTTAGCGGTTGCCTTTTAATTCGGAGATTTTTTTTTTGTTTGTCAATTATCTCTGAATGCTTAACCCCTCCCCTCCCCCCTCCCACCAACCAACACCCATTTGGAAATCGACGCTAAACACCCTGAGCCTGTCTCATCGAGTATATCAATGTGATTAACTAGGGATTAAAATTCAAATGGTTAAAAACATTTTATAAGGTGTTATTCAGAACAAAACAAAACAAAAAACAAAAAAAAAAAAAAAAAAAAAAAAAAAAAAACACTTATATAATTTAAAGAAATGCTTATATATGTGCAAAGAGCTCTCTCTCTCTCTCTCTCTGAAAAAAATATATGCATGTAAATGTATATATCACCGGGGAAAATAAGTGTAAAACTTTCCCGGCAACAATGAACCATAGGGATGCTAACGGAAAGTGCGCCATACTTTATTTATAATTCTAGCGCACTCCTAAACTGACGTCATAATTTAACTTCAACGTAAGAAATATGACGTCATATTTAGACCAGTACCTATGTAAAAATAATGACCTATATTTGTGTCAAAATATAGATATTATTGTGTTAAAGTACACGTAAGGTATAAGGTTAATAAAAGAAAAAGTAAAACATTTATGAAAAACGACATTTTTTTGTCGGTTTGGCGTTGACACAGTAAACGACATTTATGTCGCTTTGGCGTCGAAAGGGTTAATACAATGGAGAGCTTTATAATAGACCGAAAATCCAGCTATACAGTGCAGGGAACTAATTTTGTTACATAAACCAGCATCAGCATAAGCATTAGTAGCATCAGGATCGAGCTAGCATCAGCATCAGCATTTAAAAAACAGCATTACCAGGATCAGCATCAGCAAGCAAAGGATAAAACCAGCATTGACCTACATAAAATCAGCATTATCCTACTAGCATCAGAAAATCAATGAGTTTTAATTCAGTAAAAAATAAAAAAAGAAAGAAAGAATATTGGTTAAAGTATTCACATTATTGATACATAGTGAGATATTATGATCAAATAATTGTAAAAGGCACTTTTATTGCTTTAAACGGCAATGCTGAAATTCATTATCTACTTCCGGTAGCATGATGCTACTTCCGGTAGCATTGACCTAATTATAAAACAGCATCAGGATAAGGATTACTAGCATTAAATCAGCAAGCAAAGGAAGCATTCAAATCAGCAAGCAAAGGAAGCAATCAAATCAGCATCGATGCTGTAACAAAATTAGTTTCCTGCACTGTATGATATTAATAAAAACCTTTTATGAACACCTATAAAGATAACATTACTGTGTTTATTAACCAAGCAAAAAAAAAAAAAAAAATAAAATAAAATAAAATAAAATAAAAAAATAAAAATAAAATATAATATGGAATTGCTGATTTACCGCACCATTCTCGTAGTCTTACTCAACTTCCTTGCAATTTTTATTTTTTGAAATATCTTTTCAATGAAGTCTTTGATAGCACTTTTTCAATTTTCTCATGTAGACAAAAAAACTTAACTTTTCAGAATGTTAAACATTCGAGATTCTGACGTCATTTTTGAAGCTATTACGTCATAAATATATAAAAATGTATATAAAAAATGTAAATATAAGTGCCAATTTTCCAGCTCTTTTAAATGGTATAAAACTTATTAACTTCTGTGAAATGGTTAACATTTAAGCAAGTAGTTCTCTGAACTTTTCAAATGCCCCTCGTTTGTAATTTGCATTTGTTGGAATTCGACAGAATTTTATGGAAATGCGTTTCGCCGACCCCTCGATTCAAATTGAGTGCCTTCGGCATATCAGCCTCAAACAAACAGTTTGGTTCAAGTGTCCGACTGAACGCATGTTGTCCTCGAACCAAGTCAATGAAGGTTTGATTTTGCTTGTACATGTAACTGATCATGAAACAGTTCTTACAAACATTGCCATTGTTCTTTGATTAAGTTTGTGTGCAATATAATACAAAGTTTGTAATCATAAACACTTAAATATCAACATCTAAATAAATGTTACAGTTAACATAATTATATTACTTTGTTCCCGGAAACAAACATTTTAGTCAATAAAAACACTCAGGCAAAAAAATGAACATTTTTTCTTGCTTTTGAATTAGGATTTTTTTTTTCATTTTTTCCTCTTTTTGTAGAGATCATTTAGACTTGTTTCTATTGTGTTCCTATAAAATGTAAGTCATATAGTCATATGAGTATATTTTTTTTTCTCTCTCTCTCTAAAAGTAGGAAAACATTCTTCGAACATAGAATTATACTTCAAGTTATAATTCTGATGGCACAGGTTAATCATTAATGAAGATAAGTTTGTGCTTAAAATTTCATAAATTCTTAAAGGGAAATTACTCTTTGTTAATTAAAGTCAAGTGTGTTCTGTCTTGTAGGTTGTTACAATGCATCAAAATTTGTCAATCAAGGTATTCCTTCAGCAATAAAAATTGCGTCAGTAGGACTTTGCCAAGAGTGTTGTGAAAACATGAATCGTTCTATATTTGCCATAAAAGTAAGTTTATTTTATAGAAAAAAAAATGACAATATTATTGAAGAATCTTTAATACAATGATAAAAACTGTGTTTAAACATTCCGACCTCTATATCTTTGATATACTAATAAATCATAATAATATTAACTACTCTCAGACAGTGTTCATAAATCTCTCTCTCTCTCTCTCTCTCTCTCTCTCTCTCTCTCTCTCTCTCTCTCTCTCAACATACATATGCAAATGCTATTAATTTAGACAGGAAAAAATTTATCCTGAAATTTTTATTTTTAGTTACGTTAATTTTGGACAAAATGTATCAAAACATTCAAGAAATTTTTGTCATAAAACATTGTTTAACATGCCAGAAACATTTCAAAACTGACACTATCACTGACTGGTGATCTTATTTTAAAGATTTCAAACTAAATATTAAAAATAAAATTAGTTAAGGTACACGCGGTGGGCCTGTAAACAAAAAATCAACTTGGCAGAAAAGTAGAATGCTTTTAAATTTATTTTTAAACAATATTTTTTTCTTTTTTCATACTGAAAGTGACGGCAGCATTTGAAACAATTCTCCACCAATGATTTAAATTCGAAGCTGAAATTCAAAGTTATAAAAAGAATTTCCACCGCATAACCATGCATATTTCAATGAAACATATTATGTACTTTTTAAGGCTGAAAGCTGTATTTGTCTAAAAGATGACTTTATTTTGCCCTACGAACAAATAAACTCTACCTTATGTAATTATGAATGCAACAACACAATTGATGACAAGCTATCAACATTATGTGGAGGAACAGAGGCATTTAACGTTTTCTCTACAGGTAATCATGTTTTTTTTTTTTAGATAATGTCTTGCTAAAGAATGAAATATTAAATATTTAATACATGTATTGAAATAACTAATAATTTATTTCTTTCCAAATTTAAGTGACGACATTTCTAAAACGCCCAGAGAGAGGAAATTGTATTTCATTAGAGTGTAATCCATCGAGCCAGAATTTTGCTGCCAACAATTGTACAGATGCGCTCAATGTAATATGCACGACTCAAGGTTTGTTAGCTTTTCAGACTCATGAACTCCAACCTTTTAACAACATTGAACAACATTCTCCCAGCGAATTATTGTTTTTCTTTTATTACTTTCACGTAGTGAAGTTGAACATTTAATTATATTCAATTTAAAGTGCATGACATTGTAAAAAAAAAAAATTATCAAAGAGCATGGTAAATTTCATATTTCATGTTTAGTATTATTGAAATTGTAGTCACACGGGATAAATATAAATCATGGCGTGAACATTTGGACACGTGCGCCAGCAACAACCTATATCCGGTCAACAAAATCGAATTTTCAAATGCAGCTTCTTCATGTAGCTCATTAACATTAAACACTACAGATCCTAAATGGATTGGAATCATTCGGGAAAAGTTTTTAACACGAGTGAAAGGTAATTATCAAAACAAAAAAATTGCATGTACATGTATGCACGCATGACATCGTTAGAAGAAAGATATGGTATTGAATTTATGATTCTATATATATTGCACATCTAGTATACTTTCATTTGTGTTAGGTCAGACGACACGTTTCTCGATATTTTTTTTACAATAGTTTGTTATTGAAATATTGCCACTTTAACAACTTTCCTTGTAAAAAATTAGGTTCTTTGCCTAGCATTTGTGCAAGATACCAAAGGATGGCATTTAGAATACAATCCTACTTGAAATCATAATTATTGCTAATATCATAATTTTGGTGTATGTATTTTTAAGACATTTAAAACGGTTTAGATAAATATTATAAATTTGTTGTATATTATCATTATTATGAAGAGATACAAAACGGATATGAGAGGAACATGTTATCAGACCTTTAAGAAGAACAAAATGCTACTAGGAAAAAATAACGCCTACTTAATATCTAATTATTCTCGAGATTAGATTCTCAATTAATCTTTTTTTTTTTTTTTTTTAGTTTTTTTTATAATTATAATTATATTTGATAGAGAATCATAACCATGAAAATGAGAGGGAAAAGGTATTAATGTGTCAAAAGTGCCAAGCAGGTTCATGTCAGTTCTCAAATTGCAATGAAGATTTATCAAATCGTGTTTTCTGCCAAAATGTAAGAAAAACATTTTATCCTATATTCTACATAATGAATGGAATTTTAGAAGAAAACCGTTTTCTCCCCTCTTTTAGATTGTAACAATTATTTCCCACAAGGTAGTTGATTTTCGTCTTACGAATTGCAATCATTTTCTTTCAGAATATGGTAAGAAGCACAGAAACAGAAAATGGTAATCTATTTTTAATCACATTTAATGTATTTTTCTAATTGTTTGATAACTGAGCAAAAGAAACGTCTTTTTTCGTGTAATTATAATAAACTGATCATTGGAATGGTATATCGTAGATTGCTTATTTAATCAACTTTACTGTGAATCACATAAACATAAAATTAATGTCGAAACAAATACGTAACCTTATGGATTCTTGTTATTTTTTATCATGCCAGATACTTGATTTTCTAAATTATTGTTTCTAAAAACAAAAATTGAAGAAAGTCTCGGCACTTTTTGAGAATATGTGCGTCATCGGATTTACAAATGTGTGATAATTAGCCAATATTTCGGGTCTAAGTACAAATAGTTCAGTGGATAGTGGTTATAGCGCTGGAACGGCACGTCAGAGGCCCTGGGTTCGGGTTCCGTTTGTGATTTGATTTTTCTCTACCTGTGACACATAGCACCAAACTTACAAAACCCAATATTTCCGTGGAAAATGCCTCACAGCATTTCCTTAACTCATAGAATACGGATATGATTTTTTACGAATAAGGGAAATATGTCAACTGGTTACATGTAAAACGTGTGAGAAAAATATATCTGATTTCAGTAGCTCATTGGTTATGGCGCTCGTACGATACGCCAGTGGCCCTGGGTTTGAGTCCTGGTCGAGACTTGATTTTACATCATCTGTGACATTTGCAAAAGCATTAAGTAATGTCATATCACCCATTAAGATAGTATATGCATGTATGTGAACATGTCTGACATGTTTGTCATTTTGGGGGTCAAGAGGATTTTCATTATTATCCGCCACTCGAGATTTCATATCACTTCTAGTCCAGAAGTCATATAAGATGGGTCCAAAATTCACTTTAGGAAGCTACATGTATAGCTAAACTCATACCAAAAGCAACACTGCACACTGAGTTCCGTGCTCATAAATCAGTACAATGTTATTCTGACAAATTCAAATGATGGGAAACATGAAATCGACACTTTCTATAGGTGGCCAACATTTAAGAAATCGGACAATTTAGTGGAATACCAACATTGGAGAATGGGTTTCAAAATGAGATTGTGTTTGGCTTAATCTGAATGTAGATCCAACAATCCATGTTGTATTTGTAAGTAATGTACAACGTTATCAAGCTGGTTAAGCCATTGAAAACCCCAACAGATGCTGGGTAAGTTGATAATAAATATATGAAAAAAAAATTATGAAAACTGTGCCTTTGTTTGTCAAAGTGGCAAGGCCTAGGGCATTGGTATTGTTTGAATACAATTGCTTCATTTTCCAATTGTTTTCTCTGTGATATCTATTTGAAAGTCAAATGTGCTGATTTCTCGAGATTTACAACTGAATGTAAATTTCACCAAGTGAAAGGTCAAGTGCCTAGTATGCATGTCAATCTCTCAGAGCTGTCTTTGTGTCTGACGTTCGTGGGAAAGGACTATAGAAATTAACATAGAATGCCTCGTTATTTTAAATAACAGCAGTTTTTTTTTTATTTACATTTTTATTTCACATACATGTATAAATGTAAATATGAGGAATCGCTGTCTATTTTGTTGGGTATGCCAGGGACATCAACGACAGTTGGAAATGTGAGCATCGCACGTTTTGCAAATTATCCCTCATTTCCATTTATCGTTGATGCCCTGGCATACCTAACAAACAAGGCAGAGATTCCTTGCAAATGATCGAACACATGATACATTTACCTAGAACGTTATCCTACACCACAGAAGCCGTTACATTATATGCGTACGTGTAATGTATTCTTAAACGCAGTTCCATATATTTGACAAAAACAAGAAATAAACAAATATAAATCCAAATATATGTCATTACTGACAATACTATTTAGGAAAAATTCTATCAATTTTTTTGCATTTATACAGGGCTTTAATTGGCGAGTAATTTAGTCGCCATGAAGTCGCCAAATTGGCGACCATTTTAAATTGACTTGACGGTCGTAAAATTCTTGAACTATAAACATTTGCAACATTTTACCTTCTGATGAGACGAAAAGAAATTCTAGAATGGAAAAAAAAAATCATAGCATTGGGCATGTGTTGTTTTTTTTTTTAATTGTTTGTTTGTTTGTTTTTTTTTTTTTTTTTTGGTCACCTTGTCTGTGTTTACAGCGCACAGCTCTAGCAACCGCTAATGATGTCATTAACCGTTGCAATACAACGCTTAATGTAATAAATTATTGCATTAATAGTTGACATTCTTAACCGCTTAATGATATTATTCCTTCATTAAGCGGCGGTTTAGCATTTGACTAAAAGAATTTTCCTGGCGACTAAAAATTTGCTTTGGCGACTATTTTTTTTTCAAATTGGGAGCCAGCTGGCGCCTAACTTAAAAAGGTCACCTAGAGGTCTATTGTGAATTACACCTCGTTATATTTTCTGGTTCCACAAAGTTATGAAAGCACTTTTCCAGAAAGTATTCGACGAAAGCATGTACAAGAAAATAATCAATGAGATTTGACCTCCACAAACGGGTCAAATCTGTTTCAGATTGGGCATGTAGACCTATTCAGAATTAATTTAGCTGACAGACACACTTCATTCAAAGCACTAGTCCACTTCATGATCCCGTTGTCGTTATCTGTTCCTCTGAAAGAGAATTTGAACGACCAAACAATGAAGATACTGTTTTGACATTCTTTTCATGAAAAGTTAGATAATAAAATTCTGTCTTTAAAAGGATAGTTTGTAGATTGCTCGATCATGAGTAAGCATTATTACAACTACTTAAAGAGCAATATTTGCCATACATGTAGCTTCATGGCCGTAAGAACCGGGGGGGGGGGGGGGGGGCACGACGTATAGAGTACTATAGGAAAAATAGATACTATATACTTGTGCCCCCTTGTGTGACCTTTTTTGGGCTGTGCCCCCCCCCCCCCCCAAACTGAAATTGCTTCATACAGGCCTGAGCATTGTGTTTGAATATATTCTTTTATTCATGAAAAAAAAAAATCAAATACACTTGTATATGCAATTTTACACAAGTCGCGATCCTATTGTGATGAATACTAGAATTTGGATTTTATACAAGTGAATGAAGGCCCAAACCATGAGGGGTCTTTGAGAACTCGATCTTTTTGATCTGCCGTCTTCTCTCACATTAAGCTTTTGCATCTAGATAGTTTTTTGGCCTCCCTCTCATCATAGCCCAAACCGGTAATGACCAAATAAATGATCTGCCTTTCTTATTACCATGCTGTTTATTATTATCGATAAAACTTACAGGATCTATCAGCACGTAATTTGAATAGCTGCTGAGAAAATTGTCAACTTCCGACGCGTGAATTTAATTGATATGATGTTACTTTGATTATATCCCATGAATTCTCGCATAATCTCGTGCTTGTTCTTCAATGTTTATACATATTTCGGAAGGAGGGGTATAATATTGGGATGTTTGAGGCTTTATATTTGCAGATCATAAATCTTTATTTAATTAAAGTTCAACATGTAGAATTATATAAAATATTACATATTTTTAAAAGAAGTGAAAAAAAGTGTCGAGACTAAAATGTACTTACGAATTTATGTGCCAGATGTGTTTATGTGGACAACGATTTAATATATATATATATATATATATATATATATATATATATATATATATATATATATATATATATATATATATATATATATATATATATATATATATATATATATATATATTAAATCGTTGTCCACATAAACACATCTGGCACATAAATTCGTAAGTACATTTTATATATATATTGTGATATGGCCAATCCCCGATTTTCTGTGTCCAGAATGATACATGTATCTAATCTTATCTTCCTTTCAGAAAAAGTCTCCATTACCAGTCTTATAGCACCCATTATTATCATCTTTGTCACCGGAATCATTCTTTGTTTCGTCGTGGTTATCTACAAAAGGTAAATACTGGACAAGTTAAAATTAAGGCTCAAGTGAGGTTTTCTGATCGATGCCGTTGATGTCGTCTGCATTGTAAACTTTTCACAATTTCATCTTCTTGTCAAGAACCACCATGCCATTTCATCAAAACTTGCCACAAGTATCCTTTGGTGGATTCAGTTTGTTCAAATGAAGGACCACACCATCTTTGAAAGGAAACTAATTAAGAATAAGTGAAAATTTAATATAATCTTTTTAGAATCTTCTTTTCAAGAACCACTGGATCAATAAAGATGAAACCTGTGTAAAAGAGTCATTACATAATGTAGATTCAAGTTTGATCAAATCATGATCGATCCCGAAGGGTAGGGTGGGGCATCAACATGGGACAAAAGATATACATAGAAATATATATTGGAAAATCTTTTTAAAAAACTTCTCTAGAACAGCAAAACCATGATGTCATATCAATACGAAAACACCCCAAGGTAATGTAGATTCAGGTTTCAAATCGTGACCCCCGGGTGTAGGGTGGGGCACATTAGGCAATAAAAGTTTTGCATAGGAATTATCAAAAGCAAAGACGCTCGCTCCGTGATCGGGAGGTCGTGAGTTCGAATCTCGGCCGCGACTGACCTAAGTCGATAAAAAATGGGTAGCAACTGTTCCTTCGCCATGCGCTCGGCACTTTGGAGTGAAAGTTGCGGGTCCTTTGGATGAGACCTTAAAAACCGAGGCCCCCTGTCACGGCAGGCGTTGGCACGATAAAGATCCCTCACTGCTCAATGGCCCTGAGTGCCGAGTAAAGGTCAAAATTTGAAGCCCTTCACCGGTATATGGTGACGTCTCTATATGAGTGAAAAATTCTCGAATGGGACGTAAAACAACATACAATCAATCAATCAATCAATCAAAAGCAAAGACATGATTAGTTAAATAGATATGGAAGCATGCATCCTTAGGTAATGTAGATTGACGTTTGTTCCAATCACGACCCCCGGAGAAGGGTGGAGCATCATTTGACAATTAAAGTTTGATATAGGAATATATGGAAAAAAATCTTTAAAAATCTTGTTCTCCAGAACAGCAAAGTCATGAGTAGTCATATTAAATGCAGAATCTCCCTCAGGTAGTGTGGATTCAAGGTTGTTCACATCATGTCCCCGGGGAAGGGTGGCTAGGCCAAAAAATAAATAAAATAAATAGAATTAAAAAAAAAATCAAAGTCTTTTCCTCAAAAACAACAAACACTAATTAGTCAATTTATTATATAAAAGCATCCTTCGTTAGTGTAGATCTAACTTTGTTCAAATCTTGACCCCCAGGGGTAGTGCGGGGCCAAAGCATTGGGACACATATTTAATCATTAATTTTCATAAATGATTTTCGATTTTGTTTAGCCAAAGTATTCAGGCTCCGGGATCATGAAACATGTTAAGCCTAAGTCAAAATCTTTTTATTGTACTAAAATGTTGTAGAGGTCAAGTAGACTATAATTAAATTTTTTTACAATATAATTGCTTTAAAAAAGTTTTGTTATCTGCAAATCACATCAATAGTTGATAGTTTTACAGGCAGTTGAAAGGAACAAGTATCAATAAGGCTTATCTGTGGTCCCTGGTTACTTGTCAAATTTCGAACATTTATTAAAAGATTTAAGAATTAAATTTTATCATTAACTAATGCCTTTATTATTTGAATCATCATCTAAAAATGTCAAACAATAGATATAGGCAGCATACGAAGCTGCGTGTTAAAGATGAGTCCTTTGATTTTCATGAATATCAAAAGAAATCAGTGACACGTACACACTTCAAAGCTTTCGTAAACACCGAGCACAGGTTTGTTCAGAGTCGACTTTGAAATATAATGTGTATATTATATGTGTAAAGGTTGAGTGAAAATATCTTTGTTGAACAACCTTGTGCTCTACGTTTTCTAATTAAAAGAATTCTGATTTTGAATCTGTTCGCTGACTTCATTTACAAGCGATTAACCTCTTTATGAACTGTTAGAATCATAACAAGCCACATGGATTTGTATCTTTACGAGTAATTGCCTCCCCTCCCAGTAAACGTGCCAGCTCTCAGTTGAAACGTACTCAGTTTTATATCTGTCAGCATGGACTTGTTTGGTTCACCTTGTTATAGCGTTTTATTGTCAAAGATTTGTAAATAGAAAATTGTATTTGTAGTAACTGTTGATTGTGAATCTTGAACAAATAACTCGTCTTTGAAAGAAAAATGTCATAGCAAGATATTCAATGTCTCCGCCCATTTCCATGTAATAGAGAAACCGTAGTCTGATCGGGGGAAAATGTTCCGGCATTTTTAGTGCGATAGGTTTAAAAAAATTGGCTTGTATGTTTTTATACGTTTAATTATTCATCATAAATACACAATGCTTAAATTAGAAATACTTCGTTATACACAATGAAAACAAACAAAATACCGTATGCTAATATTTAACCGGTAAACCAAGGGTGTAAAAGGGACCACACTTACTATACTTAAGTAGAATATTCCTTTGACTTAAGTGTAAGTCTGTTTTATGATCCGGGGGCCAGGTGAGCGATGTATTTACTAAAAATTTCAACTGTGCATATTATGCAGAGCAGAAATTAAAAACGAAAATCAAGTAGCATCTAATGAATAAACATCACTGTGTTTTATAAAGCTTTTTTTCAATAGTATTTTTTTACTTCCGAGATTGTAATCATCCCTATCAGTTTAGGATGGTAACGTACATCATTAAAAAATGAAACGGTATATAAGAAAATTGGCTGTAGTACAATTTCTTGTTCTGTAAAAATATAAGTGGCATCTGTCAAAACAGATTTTATTTTGAGACGTCTGCCTTCACTTCAGTTAAATAAATGGACGAAAGGAAAGCATCCAGTAATCAATAGAATACTGTAAACAATAAATAACAGTTACTATCGAAAGCTCTATACATGTCTGCTCCAGTTCATATGTATATCTATACCTTGCGTCCCCCGCGTGGCGCATGTGCAGTGGCTAGAGCGATTACATTAGAGTCACGTAGTACGAAGATAATCTTAACGTCGTTGGTTCGAAGTTGGAGACGGTTCCTTCGATAAGACTCTATAAACCGAAGTTCCGGTCGCATTATTTCTTGGCACGAAAAAGATCCCTCACGGCTCAAAGACCGTAAGTGCCGAGTACAGGACTAAATTTTCAGCCCTCCATTGAGAAGTGGCGGAGTCTCAATATGAGTGAAAAATTCTCGAAGTAACGTTAAACAAAAAACTTCTACCTTGCCAAATGTGTATTTGTTAGATACACACCAATTTTACCTATAAGCTCTTGATAGTTTCCATTTATAACCTTACCATTTGAAAATGTTTCATTAACAAAACGAGAATAATATTTTTTTTCTCTTTTCTAAAGAAGAAAACGCTGGCAAAATAGAAATCATACAAAAGTCAAAGACGATGCAACTGACAGTTCAAAGATCATGAATGACAGGCTTTATGATGCTCCAAATCCAATAGAGAGTGAAAGCTACTTTGTCCTTGAAAAATCAAATCAAAACTACAATTTGACTGGCCAGGCAAATAATTCGACAAATCCGTACAGTTTTACAGAGGAGGGACAGTATGATCATCTTGGAGGAAATGGCCGCAAAACTGAAGAAAACAATGATACGTATAATCACGCCTCAGCGGTTAAAGCCAATAGTTATTCTGATTATGACGTCACAGGAAGTCAAAATGGTCCTGAGATAGACTATACTTATGATAAATCAAACTTAAATGAAAATTCTGAAAGTGAATACAATGAAATTAAACTACGAAACGAAAAAAAATATGCATAGCCAGATACAGTTATGCCACTTTATGTTTGGCTTAACTTCACGTATACATGTATTCAATGATTAACTGGATTGCCTCCATTTTTTGGAAACACGATATATTTATATGTAAAGTACAAAGTTAATTGACAGAGAAGTGAACATAATATTTTTTTTGGGTTTAATGGATATATGTTCTCAAAACTAGTTAGGTTAAAAAAACTTTCAGTTTTTGAAACTATATTCATTTTGCAGGCACTTACAGAAATGTAATTTTGCAAAACCAATCTTTTGCGGAAGTTTACTCAATGAAGGTTACATTGTTAGCATTTCTAATGCATGATTCTAATGCTGCAGTTGAAAGGACTGCAATTAACTTCAGTTGTTTTTCTAATAACTTAAAGTTTTTGTTAACTACCTTCCATGTTAAGTCTTGTAGGTTCCTACAATGTTTTAACAGCAGAGAGTAACTCTGAATATACACTTATAACACAAATCGTGGATATTATATGCTTAATGTAGGCCTACTTAAAATTGATTTAAATCGAAACAATGACATTCACGAAAAAAGGGGAAAAATAATGTTTGGCTTTTGTGCATAAAGAAACTCTTTTGTAGATATACATGATTATTAGTTTACTATATATCTGGACAAGCTAGCGAATAGTAGGATTGTAGGAATTGTGGGATCAGGTGTCATGGAGGAGTGAGCATCCCCTGGCGACCTGTCACACCCGCTGTGTTATCACCACGATCGGGAAAAAAATGGAAAAGTCCGTTGACAAATCAGTATGTAAATAATGGCCTAACAATTATTATGAAAAACGTCAGTCAGACTGAATGATTGATTATATTTGCTGACAAGGTTATTGTATCGACCATAGAACTTACGGAATGATGACTTTAAACGAGACTGCTGATATTCTTGTTTTATCAACTCGTTTGTCGATGACTTGATCGTTTTAGAAATTGTTCGAACGTAGTGCATGTTTTTGCGTATTTGTATCGGATTAACTGAGGGACATAAACCCTTTTGCAGGTGATAAAGGTATTTTGTTAAATAAGTAAGAGAAGTTGACGATTGAAAAGTTGAAATCATCACGTTAATCATAAAGCTTGGTTGTTATGTTACCATTACCGTCTTTTTCTAGTAAAATATACAAATATGAAACAGATGTGTCAGATTCAGTAGTATCTTTTATTTCAAGCTCACTGGGATATATCGAGTCAACACTTGAATGGAAGTAACTATGGGACATACTAAAACAAGTCCCATTGGGAAAATATCCCACATGAGTCCCACAGAAAAATAAGTCCAACCAGAAAATATGATATTTGGGTAATGTTTAAGAATATATACTTATAGATTATCATTTGGACCGTTCTCTGTGAAAAGGGGTCTTAATGACAAAATTTTCAAAATTGACTTTTTTGTATATTTTAAATCTGCAACAAATTTAGGATACACAGTGAAAATTTGAGCATTTTATTTGCAATAGTTTTAAAGATATACCTGCTTGAACATAACATGTTGTAATAATACCAATAAAATCTGACGACGTTACATTTTTACAAAATGACGTAAATATTGCATACGTCAATTTGACGATAAAACAGAATAATTTAAGTTTTCATTATATAGAAATAATTAAGATAACATAGAAACAGTAAATTTCGTTCAAAAATAAAATTTCGTTTTGTCATTATGTGCACGTTATTCCGGCGGTGGACAGGTCATGTCTTGTTGAGCCGGTCGTACAGATGGTCTTACTTTCGTGAACAAGTACTGCTTGCGAGCATCAGAAAGGCCGGTGGGTTGTATAATAGCTGGTCTATCCTGGTTAAATACACAGTTTCCGTCTTTTAATATGTTGATTTTCATTTCTTCTGATGAAACCGATTCCTTTACCGTTACAGTACCAGGCTCTGTACTTTGAAAGCAAAAATGTTGGTACTTGCGTATTCCCTTGAGAGGTTTGAAATACTCAGACAGAAAAGCCTTCCATTCTCGCCACTGCCATGCGGAATACCGGACAGTTGAGTTTGCAACTGAGGACTGCTCTACAATTCTTTCAAGCTGATCAGTAGAATCGCAGTCACTTCGTCTGTAAAGTTTCTTGATTAGAGCAAATACGCCATCAATGATACAACGATGACAAACTGGTTTTTATTTTGACCTGAGCAATTATCGGCATGAATTGTGATTTTTCTGTTACCCGTTCCGTACTGAGAAAATGACCAGTCGATCATTCAAATAACGGAATCTGGCCCATGTCTATTCGTACCATCACAACCTATCGTTTCATGTTCATGAATTAAAAAAATTAATTGCTTTGGGATGTCGTCTATTCGAAAACCGAATATTTGAATTTTGCGAAGACTCAGGAAATATAGTGGTCCCATTTGACGAGCATGATGAGGTATGTTTACATTCTGACTGAAATCAAATGTAAAATGTTGAGAACCGTTCTCAAGCGCTTCTTTGATACAATTGTTATAAAGAGCTCTCTGCTCTTGGGCATGGGCTATATGTTCCTGCATTTTGGTCGTTGAATCTATTTTTTCTTCTTTCGATACTGAATCTATAATTAGTTTTCTGAACTTTTCACAGGTAGCGCACACATCATCCCGTGGCGTTGCAATTTTGATATGAGGCAAACAATGGTTCCATATCCCGCAAAAGGTAGAATACTTGACACATCGCATTGGGTGTTCTCCTACATCACAGCTAGAAACATACTTACTATGAACATATTTTTTCGTCACATCAGAAGGGATATATATGGGAGGTATGCAATTTCTCCCTCGAGGAGCTGCTGGCTGGGGCAAACCTATCTCATCCGCAAGACTCTGTATAAATTGAAGAACAGCTTTGATGTCTTCAAATTTCAAGGCGTGAGCAGGCTTGGACCCAATTTTACCATGTTTCCGAGGCGTTGGTCCATGTTTTTTTTCATGTGATCTCGTATGTTCTGTAAAGCTTGTTTTCCAATATCAAAAGCGATCATAAAAGTTTTTCTGCAAACTTCTTTCCAGCAAAAATAAACTCATGTATTGATCTTTCTCGTTTTCTTCCTCTTTTAGTTTTATCATTGTCACAATCAACAAGAGACCCAATTATGTACAATTTCTTCTCATCTTTTTGCATTTCCCGAACATCGAACACATGTGAAAGAATTTGAGATTCTTGAAATTTATTTATGCAGTTGTGTTTGCAGCCACATGTTTTTCATTGTAAATCTCTTATTCTGCAAATGTCTTCATCATCTGTCAATACAGAGCAACCCGCTTCATCACATGTATATCTATACTTCCCTCTTCGTCGCTGTTTAGGCTGTCCAGATATTCTCTAGCTCTGTCATTAATGTCAGTGGGTCTCTCATCCTCTTCCTCGGTGTCAGAAAGACTTAGTTCTTTTGATGCCACTGGAGTAGTGTATGGTGTACGACCGAAGTGCTCAGCGTAGGGACTGTCAAGCTCCTGTCAATAAACCAGTATTATTTGAATGTCGTTTAATATGTTTATTACTATCACATTAAATAAACATCATGCATATATCTACTTGCTGCACGCATTAAAAAATATTGGGTATTACATGGAACAAAATAAAATAGTAAGACTCTGTGTGACATATTGAGGCCCGTGGAAAGCAGCTTCCGTTAGGGTTGGGGTGCTAACAGAAAATTATGAGCCCCCCACCCCCCAAAAATAATTATAAAAATCTTATGTTACTTATGAGGGGGCAACACCCCCCCCCCCCCTTACGGGTCTGTTACAAAGTACAACACGTAGGATATTTTTTTTCTTACGATACAATTTAAGATTGGATCTCTCGATAGGCCTGGGAAGTGTAAAATTGACTTAAATAGTATGTACATGCGCATATCTACATATTTTCAATAAAAACACAAACTATGAAAACAATATGCTCCCTGTATCCTTCTCTCTCTCTCTCTCTCATTGGTCATTGCTGCATATCATTTTGTGTTGAAATAATACATTAGATAACATGTATGTTCTTTGATAGATATTAGATTTCATTGTTCTTTTTATAGAAACAATCAGAAATTATATTTATAAATCTTGTACTAGAAGCGACGCCGTGCGTCGGTTGAATCGAGTGCACAACTCCTTTTTTAAAGTATATCAGTGGATATTTTCAGTGTCGATATAAACTTTTACCAATACAAAAAACAATTAGCCGAATATGGATTACAGTTTCATAGATTAAAAATATCAGAAAATAAAATGAATTTTGATCGACCGCCCTACATATGCTGCCCGACCCTGCTTAGATAATAGTGGATAAGATCCATGTTATATGAACGCATGAATTAAAATACTAATATAGGCCTAATCAAACTCATTTAAAATGAATTCAAACTTTCGAATTAGAAACATTTAATACTTACTGATATTTCATCGTCCATTCTTCATTCTTTCAGTAGCCCTTCACTCGCTATTTAAGTAACGTAACTGTTTATGAATATGGCGTTTCAGTGTGTGTCTTGGTGGATCATAATTTTTGCATTCGCAGAGGCGAGTTTTCGTATATAGTATAGAAAATTTTGAGAACTATTTGTTTGTTTCTTTCTGAAAATGGTTTGTTATTCATTACACCAGAAAATATAACCTAGGGGAAAAATAATCAGCAGTTTATTAAATTAATTCGAATATCAATCGCATTCAATCGTACCTTCAATTCTCCGCGATGTATGCATAGGTATTACGTATAACAGTAAGTAAAGTGATACATTAAGTCATTATTAGAATATCCATCGAAGGTATCTTAAAAAAATATTTAAAATGAAAAGAAACAAATTTGGCATACGAAATAACGACCGGAATACATATTCATTTATATATTTGAACATTGAAAATAGCGGAACTGAACAACGCAATTAAAGTACATAAAAAGAAAAATGAACATGTGCGTTTTAGACGCGAAAATTTGACGTCACAATAAACAGGTTTTTCTCGACGTCAACGCTTATGTCATTAAGCCCGGTTTTGTCAGAGAGCGGTCCATTTTTTTAATATATGTTGAATAAAAATGTCCTTTGTTAATTGATAATACGTCGTCGTTATAATATCTAATTGATAAATCTAAATAATCACACCAAGTGTTTTCTTCTTCTCTATGTATAAGATTTTGAATTCTGCTTCATATGAATACAAAAATAGGTCTGCTAATAACTTAAGGCAATCCGTACCCATGGATATTCCGGCAGATTGCTGGAAGACATGGTCTCTAAAAACATATATATATATATATATATATATATATATATATATATATATATATATATATATATATATATATATATATATATATATATATATATATATATATATATATATATTGTCAACCGAAACTCAAGCATCTTTTTAATGTCAACTTCAGAGTATTTGTGAGTATAATCAGAATGTTTTTAACAAAATAATGTTGGAAATGACCAATGGCAAGGAAAGTAAATTTACGAGTTCCTTATCTTTTTGAAAAAGAAACTGTCAATAATGTCAAAAAGTTTCAACTTTAATTTGTCGTGTGGAAATGGTTGTATAAGTGTTGATAGGTCATAATTTTGATGTTATTGATTTTGGTAAAATTTTGTGTTTTCAAATTTTCTAAAGGTTCCCTTGGAATATTTAATAATCCACATCTGATTTACACCACTTCTCAGATGTATTGTATACTTCTGAAGTTTCTCATTCATTGCTGTAATTATTTTAGCGAGGAGTAAAAGAAGAGACTAGGTAGAACATTTACTGGAACCCGATACTTATTTTGGTTTGTAAGGATTTTTATGAAGTTTAGGAGTCCAGTATATGTATGATAATTCAAATTCAATTTGATTGTTGTGAATATTATTTATTTTTTTTTTTAGCTGACACATGATTTTAAAGAATTTATAAAGAGAATGGATATAACTTTTTTTAAGAAGGTAAATGAATAAATTTCCTTATAAACCTTATTCTTTGACAAGTATACTACATGTAGTATATTTTGATGTTAAATGTCAGTTTAAATGTTTCTTGATGTGTTTACTTTGTGTGAGTGACCAGAGCGATGTAGACTTAATCATAGACAATTATTTACAAGTTTAAAATTTAAGCATTTCATTCATAAACATTGCCTTAAAACTTGATATGTTTTGTCAATAGGTACTTTTTTTGCTGAAAAAAGACAAGAAAACTCATAATGATTTTCTGACATCAAAACACAAATTTCACAATAAACATTTGAAGAAATTGATAATAATTGTCTGGGATAGAGTGTCAAAAAGGACCAAGGGCACAGAATGACTAGTGATCTCACAAAAAGACATACACATTATTTTTGTGTCATGAAAACAATCATCCAAATAAAAAAAAAACACATAAAAATTATACACAAGCAAAAGGGGAAGAAAAAATAGCCACATAACAATAAATTTCCCATGGAATTAAGTTTAATGAATTCCGTGCACACATATTACTATGCGATTAAAACCAACCCGGACCTTATACAATTGAATGATTTAGAGCCGCTTGCAAGTAGCCGGTGTAAAGTATGATTACAGGCACGTAGTATCAATATGGGATGGGCAGGAAGGAGGGGGAATGGCTGCACCCTACTTTTTTTTCCCAAAGAATACTTTTTATTCGCGAAAATGTTCATTGAAAGGTTGATTTGCTCCCCCTCTTCCATTTTTTTGGTGGATCATAGTAAAATAATGCTTGAGTAAAATTTGGTCATGAAAAAAAAAATGGAATATACCCCCAACCCCACCACCACCAAGGACGAAATAGGAATGTCGAGTTGGGTAATCCCCTCCCCCTTTTTTTTTATTATCTTGGGATTTCACTGTCTGCCCCTTTCAAAAACGATACTACATGTCTGGATATTGTTGGGTAAATATGTTTTTCTAGGCAGACAATATTTGAAAATAATTGCTTATTAATAAAAGTTGATATTCAGAAAGAAGAAAAATACATACACTACACGACAATTAAAATTGGTTGTTAGAGACTTTCCCCAACAAAGCTACAAGACACTTTTTTTCAAATTGTGGATCCTGTCAGAAAAGTTTTGCTGTTTCTTGTCAATTAATAGTCAAAGAAACAACTGTTCACTAATTGGTTAGTCACCCTCAGAGTACTGGATCAAGTGAGTACCGTCCACGAGCTAGAAGACCACTGAAACTGACTTCAAAACAAAAACGTTTGATACACGTACCTAACGGACTGCATTACTGATTATCTAAGGGCAAGAGCGGGAGTTGGAGTTTCGTTTAAAATCATCTGCAGTTCTGGTAAAAAAACAAATTTGGAGTGTGTACCTCATATAGAGATGAAGGTTAACAAGGCGAAAGGTTTTATCAAAACAGTGCTTTGCAGAAAGACGGGTCCAGTGGCGGTAGCTTGACGGTCTAGGGAGGTATTCTTAAGTGACTCTGCTATGTCAAGGAAGGCATAGCAAATGTAGTCTTAAGCATGGTTAGAATACTGACATTTAATATTACAATTTTAACTTAAAATAGAATTTTAAAATGCCTTAGGAAGTATCATAAGATACAGGAACATTTGAAACAACTATCCATAAATCCTGGATTAGATTTCTGCTATAGTTAAGCTACAAAATATGTTACAGTGGTAAATGATTTTCATGGAATTTTGAATGATTTGAAACAGTGTATAGTGATTTCATATTCTCTTCAATTTCATAAAACATGGAAAGCGCAGCACAATTAAGGCTACAAAAAGGTGGCGGAGCCTAATTTTTAAGGAAATATTAACTATGACATCATACGAACTAACACTTCTTAAAATAAAATGAAATGATTTGCTATCTTAAACTGTAGGAGACCATCAAACTACATCAAAACTTAATTACTATAATATGCTGTTTTGTCGTTAGTTAAATCCCACATAGCAAGGAATAAACAAGTCACTGATCGCAATACACTTGTAAATGTGACTTCATTTCGTAAAACGCAGTTTGTATGTGGTGAGAGGCGGATCAAGCAATATTTTCTCAACGAAAAATGTATTCTATAATTGATAAAATATTTAAGATATTGAGATAATTAAGAGGACACTTGCTTGGATGCAATGTCTTCTTTATAATTTTATTTATATATTTTCCGCACATTTCCTATTTAATTGATACTGTATTTGTATGCAAGTGCATTGGAGGGTAATGTAAGGGTCTACATAAATCGATCTAGCGCAAAGGCATACACTCATTGGATCATAGTAAGCTTTTACAAATAAACTCTAGAAGTATTAAGGAATTTGAAAAGTGCTGCGAACCTGATGAAATCTTGAAAATGAATTATATCTACATGTATATTAAATGCCGTTGACCAGCAAAAAATACAGCTTACATACAATTTAGAATATAATTTGAACAATAAAATAGCAAAATTTATATAGGATCGCAGCACTTCTTAGAAACTACGATGAGTGTTGAAAATATTTATAAACTAAACTTAGAATTTTAACTTTGTTATGCCCTTGCACTAGTGAAATTTATAGGTAACCTCAATACTGCAAGTAAATGTGATGAAATCACCTGACTGCCGCATCACGTGACAAGTCTAAGTATAAAATTAAATCGTCCACAATATGTAGTTATTTACCATAATTACATTTGTCCGATATATATAAAGTAATAAAATAATCGCCATCATGATTAAGAATATATCTTTAATAACAAAAATTGCTGATATTTCCATTGAGCACCTTACTGTACTGTTGGGGGGTGGGGGGGTGGGGGGGTGGGGGGGGCTTAGAGCTCTCCCAGTTCGGAAGATAATTTTGCTATTGGAAATTGGAAGAAGGACATAAAAAGACCTACATTTATTTTATTGAATTTCCACGAGACCTTATGAAATATCAATTATACGGTGTTCTTCCTGTTGAACAGTACTGAAAAAAATGTAAACATTTATGAATAGGTGTAGAAACAGGAAGAGTTTTAAAGGGAAAAAGTTATGGTATGTTTCCTTGTAACTGGTAACAACTTGCATTAAATAATGTACTTGCAAAATTTATTAGGAGAAGGTAAGATATTTTGCTTTCTTGAACCATCTGTCACGATCTTTTTTCTGATTTTACGGGGTGGCAGTAAATACCAAATTTACAGCTCTGCAAAGTTATCATATTGTGTATTTTGTATTTACTGCCACCCTGGTAAATTCAAACTTTTAAACATGATACATCATTGATTTTCTGATGAGCTTTATTGAGTTATTTATCTGAATTATTTTTAGCAAAGACGTACTCTGTACAAGTAGTTATAAAAATACAAAAATGCCAATTAGAGTTGTGTATGGCAAAAAGAAAAGGACCGCCATATATTAACCAAGCCTACAGTTTATGTCCATTATATACGGGTTTCATTACATTTGTTATTAATTATCTAGTGTCTATCGAGTTAAGGTGAAAACTATGCAATGTAAACTGTTTTATTTAAGAGGCATTCCAAATCATATCTCTAAAGTTATTTCAATAAAATTCTAAAGGTTTCATTCATATATAAGTTTGATGTCATATTATTTTTGGTAATATGTCTTTGTAATTATGATTTTATAAATCCCAATGAAATTTAAAGGGAAGTTCACATAATGCTATCTTTAAAATACAAGACATGCTAATATAAGAATTAAAGATTACAAACACAAAACTTTCTTTGGACATACTTCCGAAGTAAATTTGCAGTAGTCATATATGTGAAGCAGATTTACAGCCAGTGAAGAGGTTAAGTGATGTGCTTATATGGAGTTTTAGCTTTCTTTGGTTTTAAGTTAACATTGTTTCTACCGAAGATCAAAAACAACCAAACCATGGTGTTGAAAATTCAAAATAAGGCATGTTTTTTTCGTATTTTTCTTTAAATTTTGAGCTTCCCAAGGTAAAAAAATGAAATGAAACGTCATAAGTGTACGTTTTAATCGATTTCAGAAGTAAGATCTGCTGGATGATGTAAAAGGCAAAGAATTATGGTTTCAATGAAAGTGATAGGAAGAATAATCAATATAATTGTATGCTGCGCTTCTGGTAATTTGTTTTCTTTATTGAAAGGTCTGGATTCCTCATTTTTTGTGAAATAAATGTAAATATATAATTTTTATTTAATCCATTGCGTGTTTTCTATTTCTTGACCGAAGACCATAATTAAAACAAATCATGAGGATGTTTTTAACGGCCAGTATAATTTGCTTTTAAAAAGTTTTTTACCCCTCGTTCGCTTCCCCATGAGCATAACACAAAAGAATAACATATAACAATATCAAAAAAAAAAAAAAAAAAAAAAAAAAAAAAAAAAAAATAGCAAACGGCTCAAAAAGTGTTTAATTAATAAAAGGGAAAAAAACCAGTTGTTTTAATAATATAATTGATTTTGTCAGAGAAAAAAATCAATGCTACCTGGATCCTCTATGTTTTTTACATGTATAACACGCACTTGTGTGAACATTTCAATGTTCTAGAATACAATGTGTGGTGTTTGAAAACGTTATCAAATTGCCGATAAAGGAGGAAACATTTTATACCTTGATTTTGTGTTTTAAGGACATGCAAAATCAAAACAGTAAATTGAAATGTATTCTTCTCTTCTTATCCTGTATCTTGTATATTTAAACTTTCTTCGTTAGTTGGGTCAGAAAGCGAAACGTATGACTGGTTTGGTGCACAAGAGCTTTGCCGAAATTCAAGCAAACGTTTAATTACTGATGCATCGGATTCATTAAACTTTATCTGGACCGGAAAACACAAAAGATTTTCTCAATGGATAAAAATATTAGGTAAGACAAAACTTTAGAAATACATTTTAATTTGTGAAATATCTTTTTTGCAATACTTGAAGGAAACCATACACAGTAAGGAAGGAAGTTAAGGCCAGATAGTTCTTATACAAATGATTTAATTAGATAAAATTGTAACATAAAACAACCCAGCTTACACATGTAGCCATGGTTGTATATATTTCTGATGAGCACATAGGATTTCATCAAAATTGCGTGCTATCAAATGTTAAATGCACTTAATCTATATTTCAAATAAAAAATGAAATCAGATCCAACTTCAAAGAATAAACCCAGGTATACAAAACCAGTGGTTACATTTATTGTATTACATGTGTTATTAAAAAAAAATCAAAGTAAGAGCAGAAGGATTGTGAATTACATTGTTCTTGAATTTTACCGAAACTGATATATTTGGTAGATTCATTTAGGAAGTCAAATATGTTTAGGCCCATTCACCAGTAACACTGATATGGATACTGTTACATATTTGTAAACTTTGGGTTTATTGTTGTTCTCTACAGGATAAATTTTGATAAACCTTGTAAAACCTGTAAACGATTACTATAGCTATCTTTCATATTTTTTATGTGTATATTAACATGTTTGACATGTATATGATATAAATTCTGACTGTATGATACCTAACAAAATGACCCAATAAGTTCGTTTGTGAATTTAAGAATGTCAACATACATGTAACAGTTTCGTAAAAAGGAATTTAATTGAATTTAACAATTATTGATTTCTTTTTATGCAAAGTACCAGATACACTGTACCATGCAATTCATCAAGTATACAATATTAGTATGAAACAAGAACACCGCACAGCGGAGAGTCCCCTCGCAAAAGAGCACATCGAAACCGATATAATTTTTTACTTAGGTAACTTCTGTGATGCATGCAATCACACACTCCTTCACCCAGACACAAGCTCGTTACTTTATACTCTTAAATTTACACATTTCAGTTAAATCATTAAGTTTTTGTAATTTCCATTGACTTTGTATTTAAGGATCCTCCACACCCGTGATTTGAAATATATACCGAAAAGACTTTTACTTCCGGTTTTGAATAGTCTGTGCACTGACGATTTGTCTGACACCGCCTGTTAAAGAGTCTTACAAATGCTCTTCAGATGAATATTTGTCAAGGGAAAAGTATTCAGTAATATAAAAACCACACCTTAGTCATAAACTTTGAGCACATGCCATGCTCGTCGAAAGAAAACGGTGTTGATTTTTTTTAATTAAAAGAACAGTAGACCTTAGACTATTCGTAGCATAATAATCCTTAAATAAGTGGTATTTTTGGGAAAATGTCGTATAATTTATTTTAAATATTCTGCCAGATCAATCCATTGCGATATCGTCAACAAGGTCTTCTGTAAAACTTACTACTTGTGAAGATTTTCGCGTTTCAATAATACTTATTTCATTCAATTCACTTATTTCATTATTTCATTTTATTGATAAACAGTGTTTATATCTAGTTTTGCTCATTTATATCTGTCCAGTTCAGTTACCAACGAGTAACTTGAGTATGATGACATAAGTGGAAACTTGCTGAAGTATTTTAGTCCTCGGTAACAGGAAAGATAACTCTAAAACTGAACTTCGATGCCAAGAATTTTGAAAAAAAAAAAATCTGCATCAATAAATTTGAATTTAATTCAATTCCTTCCTGTAATTTGATTCATTAATGTTTCTTCTATACTCTTAGAAGTATTCCTTATTTTTTCATATATGTATTTAAGAGAAAATGATTTATATTTTTTTATGACTTTTTCTTAAATACATTTATGTTGAATGATATATTAAGTTTTTGTTGTTGTATTGTGAGCTTAAATGTATTTGCCAAGAAAAAAAAAACGCATAATATGCTATGCTACTTATCAAAACAGGATGGAATGAATATATTTAAAATTCTGAAATACTTGATTAAATCAGTATAAATTATATAATTTTATTTTCTGCCCAGTTTTTAAGGGTTGATGTCCTTGTTAAAAGTAATGCTCAATTAAATAAGGGGTGTGTGGAGGATCCTTAAAAGATCCTGGATATTTACATAGATAAACAAAGAAGAATGCATAACAAAAGGCAAACGAATCATATTTTGGTCTTTAGCAAAACAAAACAAACATAAGGTCTGTTAGTTACAGTCCATATTACCCATACACCAGGTTGATTAAGGCCAAAGAGAGAAAGGAGTTCTGCGTATCCATACATATATGTATCAACCCCACATATTTCTAAAAAAAAAAAAAAAAGTTACTTACAAATAAATTGATACTCTATCAGGTTATGTGAGTAATCACATGATCTATATCATTTTTTTTCCTGAATACTAACTCTACTTCTTGTGATTATTTCTTATAGCGAAATTATTCTACACATTGTAGGAATTTATTTCTGAGTTCAACCATTACTAACATTGCTCAGTAGCTATTTTTGTCGTCTGCAGAGCAGAGAGACACTTATGTATCACTTTAACTGGTGTCTGTCTTTTCTGTCCGTCCGTCTGACCATCTGTCACACCCTATATGTACATGTATAACTCGAGAACTGTAAGAGGTATGCATTTGATATTTCGCACATATTTTGCTTGGGACTTGCTTTTGTAAAATATTCTGTTTATCGATCTCGTGACCCTTGAACTTGACCTTTGCCCTATTTTTCAAAATAGTTCATTGTGTTGATATATGTACACATGCAGCTTGTTTTTCGTATTAAAGACGTAAATCTATGCCAATAAATCATGTGCACTGTTTGTCATAAAACATTATTAAAAAAAAAAAAAAAAAAAAAAAAAAAAAAAAAAAAAAAAGAATTACATCCATTTGACCTTGACTTTGACCTACTTTAAAAAATACTTCGAACAGTTGAATAAACTTGTGTATTCTCAATTTTGAGTAACGGGTTTTTTTAAATGCGTTCAGAGTTTTGAATTTGTAAATTAAAGAAATAGAGGTTTTCATATCAGCCAAATATTTATTTATGAAATAAATTGTTCTTATTATTGTCATAAAAAAATTATTTTGCAAAGAATTAAAATACTTTCTTGTCATCGTCTGCATGTGGGATGGGATTTTTAGGTGCTTATCACGCATTAATCGAGGTGTCCTGTCGCCTATTGTTATGTTTACTAATTTGTCAGAACAAATATCTAATTCTTTGGAACAAATATCTAATTCTTTGGAACAAATATCTGATTTGTCAGAACAAAAATCTAAATTTGTCCAGACAAATACCTAATTTGTTCGAAGTAATTTCTAATTTGTCCGAACATTTATTATCTGGCCCTCCAGCGGCGCCGTAGGGATTGTATTCAGATAAGATTCTTGTAGACTGAATTGCAGTGGAGACACTCTAAAATCTCTTTTGCCGGACAGTTGGATTAAAATTTCAGGGTTGAAGAATCATATTTCTACTTGATAGTCAGATTTTATTATAATATTTTCTTTTCTATCGGTTTTACTATCCATGTTTTTTTTTTCTTCTTTACAGGTAAATGCCTAAACTATGATGTTAGTAACAAATAAATAGCTGGCCATCTTTAGATTATTGTTATCTATGTTGATGCTATAAAGTAGGTGAAACATGTGTACCTTGGAACACTCGAAAATACTCGTAGTTATATTCTGTCCTTTATTATTATTATTTTTTTAATTTTCAAGGGTGCTACAAAGAGTCCAATGTACCTGGAAATTCTTTTTTCAACATGACCGATTACCCATCAATAGGATTATGCCAAGAACATTGTTTAAGACTACACAATAGTGTTTACGCTGTAAAGGTATGCCGTAGGATATAACCATATGTAAATAGTGTGTGAGTGTGAGAGGGTGTGTGTGTGAGGGTGTGTGTGTGTGTTTAATTCAGGATTCGATAAGCGAATTCTTGATGATTAATCAGATTATTCAAATTGGAGTCATTTTGACTAAAGCAGACATTTTAATTATACATGTACGTTTTAATAATTCATTTGTTAATAAATGATCATAAAAGAAAAATATATCCTTCTTTGGGATATTTTCAGTTTATTTCTAATAGATCTTAAGGACTGCTATTTCGTCCTCGATATTCACAATGCACTATTATATTTCATATTAAAGCGTGTGGACAATTTGCACAACTGCTACTGAATTCTAAATATATTACTATACCTCATTATAATTATTCTATACAACGCGTTATCTGATTAGTTCTAGACTATCATTTGACAGGGCCATAAAACTTCATATTTCCCTGTCGTCGTAATGCTTTTCACCATATTCAACCTCTTCGAAGACCTAGAGCATTTTCCCGCAATAGTTATCACAACTTCTCTAAATTCTCCCAGTAATATATCTATGCCCTGTTCACACGGAGAGTTTAATTCGCAGTAAATTAATGCGAAGTAATGCCCTGTTCACACGGAGAGTTTAATTCGAATTAAACGTAAGTTACTGCGAATTAAATTTGATCCGCGTTCACACGGAGAATTTAATGCGAATTAGTTTAATTCGAATTAGTTTACTGCGCATTAAATTACTTCGCATTAGCTCCGTGTGAACGTTAAGCGAAGCTAATTCGAATTAAATTTTGACGCATGCGTAAGGGCAGAATTAAGTCACAGGCCACATGTCGATGGTCAAATATAGGTACTTGTGCTATTTTTGAGTGAAAAACAAAGGAAAATTATGTTAATCACTAAAATGTGTACAGACACTGACATTATGTCAAATGTATACTTGCTGGGCACAATATGACGTGATTTGTAAATGACGTCATAATAGACTAACTGAATAGCCTTGTTGTAGAAATAAAATTATAATTCGCATCAGTTTACTTCGCATTAGCTGTCGTGTGAACGCAATTTAATTCGCATTAGTTTAATTCGCATCATTTTACTTCGCATTAATTTACTGCGAATTAAACTCTCCGTGTGAACAGGGCATAAAATGATGCGAATCAAACTAATGCGAATTAAATTGCGTTCACACGACAGCTAATGCAAAGTAAACTAATGCGAATTATTATTTTATTTCTACAACAAGTCTATTCAGTGAGGTTATTATGACGTCATTTATAAATCACGTCATATTGTGCAGAGCAGATATAGATTTGACATAATGTCAAAGTGTCTGCACACATTTTAGTGGTTAACATAATTTTCCTTTGTTTTCCACTCAAAAATAGCACAAGTACATATATTTGACCATCGACATGTGGTCTGTGACTTAATTCTGCCCTTACGCATGCGTCAAAATTTAATTCGAATTAGCTTCGCTTAGCGTTCACACGGAGCTAATGCGAAGTAATTTAATGCGCAGTAAACTAATTCGAATTAAACTAATTCGCATTAAAATCTCCGTGTGAACGCGTATCAAATTTAATTCGCAGTAACTTACGTTTAATTCGAATTAAACTCTCCGTGTGAACAGGGCATAAGTTTATATTGAGAGTGAATTTAATGCCCTGTTCACACGGAGAGTTTAATTCGCAGTAAATTAATGCGAAGTAAAATGATGCGAATTAAACTAATGCGAATTAAATTGCGTTCACACGACAGCTAATGCGAAGTAAACTAATGCGAATTAAATTTTATTTCTACTATAAGGCTATTATGACGTCATTTGCAAATCACGTCACATTATGTAGAGCATATATACATTTGACATAATTTTATATAGTGTCTGTACAGTTTTTAGTGATTAACATAGTTTTCCTTTGTTTTCCACTCAAAAATAGCACAAATACCTATATTTGACCACCGACATGTGGCATTTGACTAAATTCTACCCTTACGCATGCGTCAAAATTTAATTCGAATTAGCTTCGCTTAGCGTTCACATGGAGCTAATGCGAAGTAATTTAATTCGCAGTAAACTAATTCGAATTAATTTAATTCGCATTAAATTCTCCGTGTGAACGCGGATCAAATTTAATTCGCAGTAACTTACGTTTAATTCGAATTAAACTCTCCGAGTGAACAGGGCATTAGAGCGGTGCTGAATGTGAAAGTTTATATTTATTTTTAAAGTTTTTGCTTGTTTCGATATAATAAACAATTTTTTGCATGAATATTTGGGAAACATGGAGATTTATTCAGCTAAGAAATATCATATTCCCCTCAGGCAAAGCCCTCGGGGAATATGATTTATCTTGGCTGAATAAATCTTCATATTTCCTTCACGATCGTGCAATAAATGTATAATATTTGGAAAAAAGAACTCAGATTTCAGATTTCAAAATACATAAGAGAGTATTAATTTAATAAAAGCTGAAATGAAACTTTAAGCATGATTATGCAAAAAAAAAAAGTATTCAGACGATCAAAATAAACATTTAGGCCAGTGAATGTCGATGTCTCCAGAATGATTTTAAAGCTATTCCACTCCCGCTGAATGAATGCAATATAGCTTGTTCAAATAAAGAGGATGATATTTTGTCTACTGAATGTGGAGGAGAAAAAGCTTTTAGTGTGTTTTCAACTGAAACTGGTAAGTTCAGCCATTGTTCATTCATATAATATTTACAATGATTAAGATTATTTCATGTGTCATGTAAATTTTTAATTTATCGCGCTTGGTGACAGTAAATACAAAATTTACAACATGACAACGTAAATTTTGTATTTACTTACACCTGCTTAATTCAAAATTTACAACATGACACATCTTTGATTACTTAAAGCGTGGCAAGAAATATCGGTAATTTTACTCTGAATGGAAATCAATCGAGAGAACCTCTAAAGCAAAATTAGGAATGTTGAATTATTACAATACACTATCATTTGTTGTTTAATATGGACCCAGTTTCATTTCCATTCATTAATGTTTGCAGGTGCTCTTTTTTTTTTTTTTTTTTTTTTTTTTTTACAAAAAATCAATTATTTTACTTAAGCCTATAAAAAAATCACAAAGTATTTTGCTGAAATCTACTATTATATTGCATATCTTATTTTATTATTTTTATTTTATTTTTATTATTATTATTTTTCTTTTTGTACTAAAATTAATAAGATTAAATAAATTCACAATCATCAAAGACAGAAGTAGAGATAGTGCCTCCCACTGTGAGTAATAAACCCAATAAGTAATATTTTTCAATCTACAGTGTTCAACTGTTGGTAATGCAGAACTATTTTAACTATTTAAGAAAAATACATGTATAACCTACTGGTCTTTGTGCCAGTGCTTATGATTATGCAAATTATACAATCAGTAAATAATTAGTTACAGGGCGTGCTCTTAATTATAATTAAATTGTCAGTTCAATTAAAAACTAAAAAAAATTGTGTACTCTCATTTGCAAGTATAGTTTAAAAATCTTTACTCTGACATTGCTTTTGTCTTAAAATTAAAAGACGTCTTCAAAGTTGTTTTCCCCTTTAAAAAAGCAGATATGCATCGGTCTTTGAAATAACCATGTAACCGAAGGCGGGAGAACAGTATTACATGTATCTGCGCCCGGCTGACGTTTTAAAGAATGATTCTCTATAAGATCATTTTTCGGCCTACGGGTTTATATCTCTCAGTTGATTCGATACGCCAAAGCATGTTCTACTTATGAACAATTTCTTAAACGAGATAAGTTACTGACCAACAAGTTGATGAAACAAGAATATCAGCAGTCTCGCTTAAAGTCATCATTTCGTAAGTTCTATGTTCGATACAATGACCTTTTTCAGCAAATACAATGTATCATTAAGTCAAATGCTGACTGACTTTTTTCATACTAATTGTTAGGCCATTATTCACACGCTGAATTGTCGACAGATTTTTCCGTTATTTCCCGATCATGACAAAAATCATATGGCGGGTGTGACCGGTCGGAGGGGATGCTCACTCCTCCATGCCACTTGATCCCTTTGATGTCTTAGAGGTCCATGTTTGCTCTGCTCCTATTTTGTAATGTTTAATGGACCTTTGAGCTCGAATACCTTTCGTTATCTGTACATATTTCATGTAACAAATGCTTGTTTACCTGAGTAATGTGTGGAAGAAAGAATGAGATAAAAATATGGTTTTCTAACTTATAGTTTACTTCAATGTACTAACAAAACACAAATTATTGAATGATGTATGAAAACACTACACTATGTCTCATATTTAAAGGTGCTTGGACACAGATTTGAAGTTAATATTTTCCGAAATTTTCTGTATAATTTCATGACTTATATGTTGCTATAGCATTTCATACTAAATATAATAAAAATCTTCTTTCATCTCGAAGTTATTAAAACTTCAAATTTCTGAACGCTTTGGATTGACACATCCTTGCGCATTCACATATTTTAAGTTTATTCTTAATACTTGAGAAAAGTGGCAATTTTGTTGTGTATTAATGAAAAATATTTAAAACTATAACCCAGAAAATTCAGAGGAGAAATGTTCGAAAGCAAAACCGACTCACAGTATTGTAAGCCCGTGCTCAGTGGTATGTGCAGAGATTAACAATTGAACACCCCCGGTGAATCGTAAACATTGACAAAAAAAAAAAAAAAAAAAAAAAAAAACAGAGCTCGTGCCCTGTTTACAAAAACAGTTTACGTTTCAAGGGAGTGTTAATTTGTTTAACTCTGTACACATCACAGAGCACGGACTGACAATACTGGTGAATTGGTTTAAATTTGCTTTTGAACATTCCTACTCTGAATTTTCTGGATTATAGATGTAATATTTTTCATTGATACATAATAAAATCACTTCTTTTCTTAAATATTAAGGATAAAGTTAAAATTGTGTAAGTGTTAATCAAACGCGTCCCGGAATTCTTAGTTCCAATAATTTCCAGATAAAATAAGTTTTTAATTATATGTTCGTGTGAAATGCTATTGCAATATATAAGTCGTGATATTACACAGAAAATTTGAGAAAATTTTACGTTCAAATCTGTGTCTAAGCACCTTTAAGGTACCAGCCAATGTAATCGAATCAGATAATTACTTTATATATTTTATCGAATTTGAAAATATGATTTAAATATAGAATCTGCATTTCTGAACGATGGAAAACTATGCATTGCACTTCAGTGCAACGAGGATGATGCACCTTTTTACCAGCATGACTGCACAGATGAATTAGGGGCCATTTGTGGCTTTTCTGGTAAGAAATATTCATATCTTAATATTTCTATTACATTTATTTTGATTAACGATTTCGCTAATTTTAATTAAACTATGTGCTTTATTGTTAGATAATTGTTTGTAGAAATACGCAATAAAAAGATGAGATGGAAAGAATCATTTCTAAGTTGTAAATCTAACATCAGTACCAGTCAGATGGGAAAGTTTGATTTAACAAACGCTGAGGAAGCATGTAAAATAATCAACATTACATCAGATGTTCCATTATGGATTGGTATTGTTCGAGAAAAATATCTATCGGAAGACCAAGGTATTTAATGTCCCCCTTTTCAGCACTACCCGCCAGCAACCAGAAAGGCTTATGCGATAGTATGGTGTCCGTCGTCCGTCTGTCTCTCAGTCTGTTCTTCTAAAAATATACAAAATGCTTCTCCTCTTAAAGGTTTGATCCGATTTTAATAAAACATGACCCAGAAGTACGATAACAATTCTATATATCATTTCTTATTATTATTTCGATGAACGATGATGCCATGGTTACTAAAAATATAAATATCTGAGAAGCTCTTTTAAAACGCTACTCCTGTTACAGTTTAAGTCTTGTTTAAATATACATGTAACTTTGCACACATTGTCAAGTAGAATGCACTAATTCATATAAATCTGAACATCAATTCTTTATTCTAAATATCAGAGTCACTATGGTTTCTAAAATTATAAATTTCTGTGTAATACTTTCTAAATTCTATTACTTGTACAATTGTGATCTGAGACTACATTGAGATAAATAATTTTCCTTGTTCTTATTTTTATTTTATGAAATGTTGCCATAGTAACTAGAACTTACTGTAGATATTTCTGGAAAAAAAATCTTTTAAAAGGCCTCTTCTTCGATAATTTTAGTCGGAATACAATACACAAAAGACTACATGTAAACCAATGATCATTATTCAATTAATTGTTGTTGCATAGCTTTAAGTCCAAAGGCTACCTCTACCTTTCTTTGTTATAAGTGCAAACAAGTAAAACTAAAGTCTCGTCAGAGCCTTCTGTTTTAATGTTTTACTATATTTGCACAGTGTTGTTTTCTTAGTAATGTCTTGACTTGCAAGGAGTTCGTCAGAACCGTCAGATATTTCAAACTATATACAGAAAAATTCCCGTTCATGCACTTGATCTGTGGCAGTAAAACAGATCTTCCAAATATTTACAGGTGTAGGAATGATTCTATATCAACAATCTAATCTAAAGTTTGACAATATTTGAATGACTGATTATGTCATTTCTAAGAATTACATAGAAAACCAAGATGTGTTTGTGAAAGACTGAAAACCCCGTACGGCAACTTATAGAAAATGTTCAATTTTCTCAAATCAAATATGTTGGTACCCAAAATAAGGTCTTGTCTCGAGGAATATACATGTGAAATATGAAAGCCCTAGCAGCAACCATTCAATAGATATGGAAAAGGTTAGTTTTTAGTCAAATATCAAGGTCAAAGTCAAACGGTCAAACATAATTGTGCCGAAAGAATAGCTGTCTAACAAGAAATACACATGTGAAATATGAAAGCCGTAGCACCTGTCGTTCAAAAGTAATGGCCAAGGTTAAAGTTTTTCAAAAGTAGGTCAATCTCAAAGGTCTTAAAAGGTCTTATCACAAGGATAACATACATGAGGAATGAAAGCCCTAGCTACAACGGTTCTAACGTTAATGCCAAGGTTAAGTTAAAGTTTTCCAAAAGTAGGTCAAACTCCAAGGTCAAAGTCAGAGGGTCAAAGTTGTTAATATCCAAAGGAAGGTCTTTACATGAGAATTACACATATGAAGTATGAAAGCCCTGGCACCAACCATTCAAAAGTTATGGCCAATGTTAATGTGTTTCAAAAGTAGGTCAAACTCCTAGGTCAAGGTCAAAGGATCAAAGTTGTTGGTATCCAAAGTAAAGATTTGTCATGAGGATTACTCATATGAAGGAAGAAACCCTAGCACCGACCGTTCAAAAGTAATGGCCAATGTTAAAGTTCGGTAAAATTTTGCAAAATGGGTCAAACTCCAAGTTCAAGGTCAAAGGTCAAATATAATGGTACTCGAAGGAAGGTCTTGTCACAAGGAATAACATGTGAAACATTAAAGCCATAGCTCCAACCAGTCAAAAGTTATGTGCAATGTTAAAATTTTTGCGAACAAACAGATATACAAAGAGACAGCTATACAGACAGGCAGACAGATGGACGGACAGGGCAAAAACTATATACCCCCGAACCTTCGATACATGGGCATAAAAATACCATATATATTGTATCCATCATTAGCAAACACGCATTTTGAATTTTCTATGATCAGTATTATTCGTGGTTAATGTTCGTAGACAGCTAAAATTCAATTGGCTCATAGGGAAATAATCTTGTTGAGAAAAGATATAAATAGGATATCAAATGCGTTGAAAAGTTATTGTTACTTAGAATATAATTTTTTGGCTTGCGGGTGACCCACGACATTCATGAACTTGCGTACAAAAACCTACCACTGGAAAAATGATGATTTCACTTTAATAAAAAATTTAAATGTATTTAAAAATTATAATTTTGGATGATTATAGTACTGATAGTACAGTATTAATAAATAAGGAGAAAACAATATCACAATATTGATTAAAATGATTTTTGCACCTCTTTGATGTCTTTTTTCCCCAGGAGAATCAATTTTAGATAGAAGTGTATTCATCAAATGCCAGAAATGCAAAGCAAGCCATTGTGAATATGTGACATGTTTCAACCAAAATATAACCGAAGTTAACTGCACAGCTGTGAGTATCAATTTGCACAGATACTTTATGATTAGGTTTCTTTTGTTTAAAAAAAATGTTTGCTAGCCCTCTTCCTACACGGAATTTAAAAGGAATGGGAGGGTAGGTAGGTAGGGCAATACTTTTTATGAAAAACACCAGAGAATACATGTACAAGAGGCCCATGAGTCACCACGCTCACTTGAGTAATTATGGCCCCTCTGTTCTTCATCACCAGATTCTTTTTTCCTACATATTATTATGAAAACCTATGATCACATATTACGACCCAACCCTACAGGGGATCATGATTTGAAAAAAAAATCTGCATGAGAAGAAAAAAAAAATTACATGAAAAGAAAAAAAATATACTTGCTGTAGTCTTCAACTCGGGATCAATGATGTTTCACTTGTTAATAATAGTTACTTTCATTGATAACATTCTATAATGATTCGATATATTCAAATGAACATGAAATAAACGACTCCACGGAGGCTTGCATATCTGTTTCATAAACGAAAAGGACCAACTACAGCTTTATTATTATGACAAACGGGATTAATTCATTTTTTCCGTTGTCAAATTTCTTATTTATGAAGTAATATTCCGCTATCACTTGCATATTGTCTTTACTTCTCTTAATTAATACGATACTCAAGAGCATGTTCCGAGGACGATCAATCTTTTAATAGAGGCAGGCTATTGACAAATAAGTTGATGTTACAAGGATTTCAACAACGTCGTTTAATTGCGTAAATTCTATGATCGTTATAATGACCTTGTTAGCAAATACATGTATAAATTTTCATTGGGTGGAGTTTTGGATGGATTGTTTCATGCCAATTGTTCGGCTTTTCTTTTTATACTGAATGTGACTGAAGAATGTTTCCTCTAACTGATCAATACGTAGGGCCCATGGCGGTTGTGACCACACAACAGGGATGCTCACTCATCCTCGGCACCTTATTTCACCCTTGAAATATCCAGGGATGCGTATTATATGCCTTCTCCACAGATTAGTATTGTTCATAGATTTTTTGTGATAAATCAATATTCGTTATTTTCACGTTTAATTGTCAATTGTTGTCTCGCTCTACTCCCAGGGGTCATGATTTGAACCAATTTGACTCTACAATGCCCGCAGATGTTTCACGTAAATATTGAAAATATGACATCATGGTTTTGCTGTTCCCGAAAAAAGATTTTTAATGATTTATTTGTATACATTCTTATATTAAATTTTGATTCCCTATTTCCACCCCATTTACCTTCACTCTTGCGACGTCGACAGCTCGGAAGGTCGTTCATTTGAACCCTGGCGACAGACTTAAGTCGATAAAAAATAGGTAGCAGCCGTTCCTTTGTCAAGCGCTTGGCACTTTGAAATTAAAATTGCGAGTCCTTGTGATGTAAACTTAAAAACCGAGGTCCCCTGTCATGCCAGGCGTTGGCACGAAAAAGAACCTCACTGCTCAATGGCCCTAAATGCCGATAAAAGGCTCAAAATTAACGCCCTTCATCGGTATATTGCGACGTCTCTATATGAGTGAACATTTTCAAATGGTACGTAAAACAACATACAATCAATCAATCAATCATTCAATATTCCTCACCCTACATCAGGTTGTTGTGTTTTGAGCAAACTTCAATTAACACTACTTAAGAATGATTCAATTTAAATATGCCAGATCATCTTCTGTACTTAAGAAGAACTTTTTTGAATGATACATTCCTATTCATAACGTTAATATACCCACCTAAGAATATTTTTGTTTTTATTTCATGATTTGAACAGACTTAAATCTACACTACATAAGTTGCTTGTCGCCTGCGTGGCGCAGTGGTTAGAGCGTCTGTTCTAGAGTCGCGGAATAAGGAGTTGATCCTTACGTCGCGGGTTCGAATCCCACTGTGGGACGTGGAGACCGGTCCTTCGGATGAGACCGTATAAACTGAGGTCCCGTGTCGCAGTAGGTGCTGGCACGAAAAAGATCCCTCACTGCTCAATGGCCGTAAGTGCCGAGTATAGGACAAAATTTGCAGCTCTCCACCGGCAAGTGGTGGCGTCTCCATATGAGTGAAAAATTCTCGAGAGGGACGTTAAACAACAAACAAACAAACAAAACATAAGTTGCTTCTGTATTGATATGACAAATTATGACTTTGCTGTTCTTTGAAGATTTTTGAAAATATTTATTATATATAACCATGTAAAACTTTGATCCCCTGTGCTTGACACTAGGCAGGGACAAGATCTTAACAACCTTTATTTTACACAATCTAAGATTGTCTCTGTATAAATATGACTAATAATGCCTTATAGGTTTTGAAAAAAAAAGAAGAAATTTCCCGATAAATTCCGATGTAAAATGTTGACCCCCTGTTGTGGCCCCGCCCCACCCCTGGGGGTCATGATTTGAAAAAAAAAAAAAAAAAAAAAAAAAAAAAAAAAAACTTAAATCTATCCTAGCTGAGGATACTTCTGAGGATTCTACTGAAATAATGGCTAATTGCTGTTCTTAGGAAGAAATTCTTTCTAGATATTTCCCATATATATTCATATGCATAAATTTGACCTCCTGTTGTGACTGCATACAACCCCAGGATCATGATTTGAACATACTCGAAGCTATCTGAGGATGCACCTATAACAATTTGAGTAATAATGGCATTGATGTTCTTGAGATCGTTAAGCATATTTCCTATATATTCCTATGTAAAACTTTGACTCGGCTATGTTAAGGAAGGAAATGGAAAATTCGATCTTACGCACATACTTAATACGTATTATTTTTAAAAATCTTTGTAACAAAGTAACTGTAAAAATGTAGGACAGGTAATATAGATATCCATAATGGATAGGTTTGTGGCTTACTCAGTACCAGTTACATCGCATGTATCAGCTGTGTGTCACGTGACTTGTATAAAAATAGAATTGTTCAGCTTAATGTAGAAAATGGAGCTAGTGCAAGGGCATAAGCATGTTTTTAGAGAAAAAAATTGATACATATTAAAAAAGATTAACATTGGCTTCCCGAAAAGTGTTGGGAGCTAGTTTGAGCTGTTTCGGAAATACTCGTAATTTTGCCGAAAATGCGTTTAATAGCCCAGAATTACCACTTCGCTTAAATTCTGTCATGAATAAAAATAATGTTATGCCGACCAGAATCAGCTCCCAGCACTTTTCAAAATATACATGAAATAAGGAATTGATATTCCATATTTCAGCTCAAACAGTCTAGTCTATGCCCTTGCACTTTTGAGCTTAATCAGGTATACACTCATCGTGTTAGCGATATTCTTTACATACTTTGTCTTTGTGCAGCTCCATAGCACCTAGATATATTAATAATCTACATTATTGTTTTAAATAAATCATTTCCATTTAATTTTATTCATTAGATTTAAACATTAGCAACGGTTTAATATTTATTTAAGCATTTTTTTAAATTATCAAACCAATGGATCCACGCCTCTAGATCACTTGTACTGCGTCAAGTCAAGGCTAGTGACGTCATTTATGAAGCAAGATTTGCTTCAAATAACTCGGCAGTATAGTTATCAGATGTTGTGATTTTACATGCTATTATAATTAATTGATAAAATAAAAGAATGCAAGATGTTATTTACGCATTATCATGTGGTTAAATAGATTTTTATCGCTTGTTAAATTTTCAATGACGTCACAATGAAACTTCACATACAGTGCATCACAGATGTGAACTCAGACCTTCCTTAACATAGCTGAGGACCCACAGTTGTGGCCCCGCCCTACCCCTGTGGTTCATGATTTGAACAGACTAAAATTTGCCCTACCTAATGATGCTACTATAATAATATGATCCCGCACTATCCTGGGTAGTCAAGATAGGAACTGACTTAAATTTACTGTTTTTAATAAAGCTTTCACATAAATGTCATCTTTTATTACCTGGTGGATCTTGAGAAGAACATCTTTAAGAGATGCCACCAATTTTTTTTTTAGGAATTTTTATCTTCCCTTGAAAAAGGGCGTGACGTTTCATGTGAATAAACTTAAAAATTTTCTTCACCCAAGAAAAGCTCACTTGAGTCTTAAGATAGTGAATAAAGGGATGAGAAAACTTCTGAATGGATAAAAGAAAAATTGTTTTATGGGGGTCATTTTTGAAAATGGGTCGAGAGAGGGGAAACTATTTTTTAATGATTGTCTTATCAATTTATAATACTAATAAAAATAATACTATGATTTTCTTTTTTATGACTTCACTTCTGATGAATTATTGCAGATTTGGCGAATTTTAGAGGATGGTATTGTCTTGGAGTTTTCTTCAAAACGACTATAGATAGAAAACTTCAATTCTGTACGATGTTTCAGCGATGTTGATACGTTTTTTAAATAGTTTCGTTTTTAGTGAAAGCGCAGCACTAAATTTTTCGATTTTTGTCCTCGATTTTACAAGACAACCGCGTATTGACAAAAACAAAAATAGAAGAAAAAAATGTATTACCAGATGTCTTCAATGACCTTCTTAATCTAAAACCAAACGATTAAAGTTTATCCAAATCATTGTTTGAGTCGATTTTACAATTTTAACCATAACGTCGCGCACACACACACACACACACACACACACCCTTACACACACACACACACACACACACACACATTTTCAAGGGAGAAACTCTGCAATTTGTCTTTTAATATAATAATACTTTAATATTTCGATGTAAATTTTGTTATCGTAGACTAAAAAGAGAAAAATAGTAACAATTCTATTTCCAAAGAAAATCAAAGAAAAAAGTTTTTAAGTCAATAACATGTGTTATTTCCAGACTGTAAAAATGACAAATTACTTCCAAAAACTCCCTCTTAAATTGCAAAAGAAAATATTTCCCATAAAAAGCGAGAATTATAACTCATCTAAACAACAAGGGCGTCTCCTAGTTGTTGTTTTAACCATTGCTTATGAAGTCACCACTGTACAAAAACACAGCTAAAAGCTTAAGGCAATATGGACAAACGGAAAACCAAAAGAATATGAAATAACAAAATATCCAATAATTTATGGAATTTATTTTACCAGTGATATCGAAAGATTTTTTTTTCTCACAACTACAAGAACGAGTCAAAGTATGAAAGAAATATGTCCTAATCATGAGGTTATTTGCAATCCAACCACTAAATATTGAAGGACACCTATCTAGAAACATGTTTCAAATGCAATCACATTGAATTAAACGATCTTTAGGTAGATTGCATGCCTCCTATGTATACGTACCAATAATAATGGGGGGGGGGGGGATTAAACACAGTATGCAAAAACGTAAACCACTGAGTACTAAAACTGTTCATACTATTTCCTTTTAAATAACTATTAGAATTTTAGAAATTTCAAATCATATAAGCATATGACTGTAGCATTTGAAATTGAATTTTTATTTAAAAATTTGTTTAAATTGACATTCGTTCACTTTGATTTGACTTTATAGTTCACTTTTATACAACTCATTCATATGGTTCTACATGTTACAACATGCTGATTTCCTAATTTTAACTAGGCTAGATGATGGTGACTTTTTCTATTTTTATTTTAATTTTCTGTCCAAAAATTTAAACCTGTTTGTTAATGCTTAACATTTATGAAATATATTGTTTGATAAAAATAGCTTTTACGAATGCAAATTATAATTATTATTATTATTATTATTTTTTCTTTTTTTGCCAAATGTCCAAAGTAATACGTATAATAAGTATAGGGATGCTGATTTGATTTTTTTTAAATCAGCCTTTTTTTAATTCTTAGTTGATTTAGAAGATCCATGATCCATAAGCCATGTATTTAATTTCAGTGATCTGCAGAGATTCCACAACATATTTAAATGTAAAACATTATCTGCATATGTTTACAGGTATCAATTCCAGCAATCTCTCAAACTGGTCTTGAAGGTGAGTCAAATAAACGTAAAAGGAAAAGGGATATATATTTAAATATGGAAAAATATTTGAACTAAGCAAAAAAAAAAAAAAATGTTTCTTACTACGTCTGACTAACTTCAATGTACCAATAAAAGAAATTAAACATTTTAGGAGTAAATATCAAATTGATCATCGGTGTACCCATAGCGGTGTTTCTCAGTGCAATTACAGTAGTCATCGTTCTTGTCATCTGCAGAAGGTAGGAAAGGATATTTTTAAAAAATATATTCGATAGGAACCCTATGTCGTGAAATCTGTAAATCTATAAATGCTTTCATTTCTTATAAAAAAGTTATTCATTTAAAGTGAAGTGTTTGCTTAAAAGAATACATGTATAGATTCGAAATACCAGAAAGCATTCTGAACATACACATTAAGGCATTCTGGTTTCAGAAAGAAATTAAAATACAAACAAAAAGAACCGACATTGACAGCAATAGATTCAGAATTGGTCCAGAAACGAAAGATCTCAAATAAATACAAACGCTTTACAAAGGAAGACATACGTCATCTTGGACACTCAAATCCAAGTTATGTTAGGAATGAAGAGAATGAGAAGGAACAAGAAAAATCCAAAAGTACAAAAAGGGGTGAGAATAATGAAGAACCTTGTCAGACGACGTCCAGAAAAATACAGAGATCCGATATATTTCACTATTCCTTGCACAATGCACACACTTATGAAGTCCCATATTATATAGAGAACAAGGAAGAGAAGGTACAAGTTGGCTTTTCCAGGCAGGATCAAGAATATGAATTGAGAAAAAGTTTCACTGACAACTAACAATCGTTCATTTAAACACCATTTGATCTAACAAAATTTGTAAGCACGTAAGCAGGAGAGAAAGAAATTTTACCATGCATGTAACTTATGTTTAAAGTCTTACCAATACTAGGATGGTTATGTACTTATTATTTGTTTACAATTTATTATTGCATAAATAACAAGTATAAAATAAAGAAATTAAAGAAAAGAAAAATGAAACTTATTTTTGAAAGATGTAAACTTAAGGCCAATATCCCTAAGGTTTCTTACATACCATAAAAATATATTTAAAATCAGATAGAAAATTTCATATGAGCATGTGTGTTTTATTCTTTTTTGTGTGTATGGTTTTTATATGTAAGAATACCCGAACAAATATTTCGATATTTAAAAAGTGCTTTTTTTTCCACGTGGGATTTATTTACATAATAAATGCAATCAAAAATTTTACTCATTTTTTTTTACAGCATACTTAAACTGCATTAAAGTCATACATTAGCTTGCAAAGAAATTTGTAAATGGAAAACAGTGAAAAAAAACAGTTATTTTTAATATCCTTACACTTAAGATTTTATTCGCAGTTTTGGGTGAGAAAGTTGATGATTTTATTTTTGATTTGAACGTTTTCCATTGACAAACTTTGAAAGAGGTTATGGGTCAACAAGATTTTGTCAGTTTGCCCACATGATAACTAGTTAAACAAAGCTACCCCCGGGTATATGCAAATAATGATGAACTTCCAGTGAAACTTACTATACAATCTCATTAAAGGTATCACGAAATAAACCAGGCTTAAAATATGGACGTTGCATGTTTTTAGTATGTCTTATTATGTTTAAAGTATTCTCAAGTTTCCTCAATTTTTTTTTTTTTTATTACTGCGTTGGGGCAACTTTTCCAAAGATGCTGGTACTTTTTTTTTTAATTGTGCATCAGGGTAGGCAACACTGTGATTATAAAAGTAGTATAACATCTGCAAATTAAAAGATAGATAAGTCATAGTATGTATATTGACTAATGTTTCAATGATCGGCAAACGTATGGTGTCTCCGATTGTCCTCCCGGTAATTGTTTATTCAAGTATTGATAGTGATAATGTATATACAGTCCCTGAAACGTTCTACTTTCCCATTTTTCCGTTCGCTCACCGTTCGTTCACCGTGCGTTCACCGTTCGCTCTCCGTTCACAGTTTTGCGTTCACCTTTCATCGTGCGCTCGCGTTCACCGTTCACAAAGCGTTCAGCGTTCGCTCTTCGTTCCGTTCACTTTGCGTTCACCTTGCGTTCAGCGTTCACCTATCGTTCAGTTTTCATTGTCATTCGGAACTCCGAAGTGAAAGGACCTATCTTTTTGTAGGTTAGGAGTTACAGGTTTTTTAATTTAATAACTTACATATCGTGTTTGAAGAATAATTATTTCATGGGGGAAAATATCTACATGTACGATATATATTTTTATTATTCTAACTTAGCTGTTAGGTTATTTATTCAATTACTCTGGAAAATAAATGTTGTTATAAACACATTCTGTACCTATGTAGAACGATGCTGAAATATTAAATTTAACAAAGGGCAATGTGCAAATACTTCAAGCACTGCAACATTTTGTTGTTATGTTAAAGACGACAAATCGTTAATGGAGATATAATTATCCAAGTCAAATAATTACGCAGCAAAATTACGAAAATATTTATTTATAACACGCTTTTTTTCAATTACTACAGAAAATATGATAGAACTAGTTCTGAGAGTCATACAAAGTACTGCGGATATCGTATTAATTTATTATCTTTGGAGCGAATTAAATTGATGGTGTGGTTAAAGGAAATATTTATTTAAAATGTAATGCACTACAGAATTTTCTCTATTATAATATGTAAAGTCTATAGTTATAGAGAAAAAACAAAAAAGTCTTTCTTTACCGTAACTTTACATGTTTGTCATTCGATATGATTTATACCCCCCCCCCCCCTTTTCCCCCTAAATCGGTTACTTAGTCAGTATTGTATTTCCAGAATATTTTAATTAACATTTTAAAAAAAAAAGTTAAGGCCTTTTTTAGAACAAAAATTTCAGTCTTAAAACAAACAGCATCACAAAACAATAGTAGTTCAAAATGTACACGTGTCGGCGGTGGTATTTGGAATTGGCAGAGAGTACGTTTCAAATTCAAGTGTTAATGCCCTATGTATTTTATTCAATTATTATTCAAATGTTGGAATCAAACCCAAAAATGATAAAAATAAATGTTATAACATGTTGGAAATACTCGCACTTCGTCTTCGATGTTTTTGAACTAAAAAAAACATCTCTTATACTTCAGCGTTCGGCAGCAATTGCAATGTTTTAATGCGATAAAAATCGTGTGATTAAAAACTTAATGTGCATGCATCGTCTTTCTCAGGACAATTTTGGAGAATTTATTTTATTGAATTAATTATTCATTCATTCATTTAATGGTTTACTTATTTATCATTGATTGACTGATTTTTTTTGGCACCTGACATTATAAAACAATAAAATAGTTTCAAGGCAAGGAAAAGATCAGAGGCATTCCGAATATATCGTTCATCTTGCGTTCACCGTTCGTTCACCGTTCACTTTGCGTTCGCGTTTGCGCTCCGTTCGCGTTCTGCGTTCGCTCACCGTTCAGCGTTCACACATCGTTCACCAAGTTGCGTTCAGCGTTCACACACCGTTCACTAACCGTTCGCTCTGCGTTCGTTCAGCGTTCGTTCACTGTTCGTTCAGCGTTCGCTCACCGTTCAAGTGGGAAAGTAGAACGTTTCAGGGACTGTATATGCCAATCAGTTATATTCAAATATTGCGTTCTCCATGAATTGGAATTCCTCAAAAAGCTCATTTTTGTGCCATTAAAACAATCACACATTTATGTTCGATTGTATCTTCGCCTGAGACAAAAAAAAAAAAAAAAAAAAAAAAAAAAAAAAAAAAAAAAAATAGAGTAACTTATTTTGATTAGTATATTACAGTATTACAGGTAAGGTTGATTTTGCTAATATTGAATATTTTATTCATTTCTACCGACAAAAATGACCAACATTCCCTAAATAGAATGTTATTGTATAGAACTTTCGAGGACGACACTTTAATTTTTTTTCTGTAAAAGATTATTTTTCTCATATTAAACTATAAAAAGACAAAGTTATTAGTGAAAAATAAAACCCCTTAAGTATTTGAAGGAAGTTATAGAAGTATGATGAAACCTCTTGAGTTGAAAACAACAAGGCAGAGAGAAATGCAGGGCTTTGTCATCATGATACAGCAGTTAAAACAAATGTTTCCACAACACTATGAATCAAAATTATTTATAATGATGACATAGTAGACAGTACACTAAAAACCATATCAAGCGACCTATTAAGGCATATTCTTAAAATGTTACATACAGGAAAAAAATTACAGGAGGCTAATAAGCCACATCGCTCACGTGAGCACTTTGATTAGGAAAAAGCAGAAATCAGTTCATTATTGAAATGTTTAAATATAAAAGAAGTCCTGACATTGTTTCTAATATTGAGGACTTGAGATGGGACCACAACTGGTGATAAAATGTTTACATAGAAATACATAAGAAAAATACCAACATTTTTTTCACTATTTCTTAATTATACCCCTTGAAAGAGGGAGTAAGACTTTATTTGAACAAACTTGAATTCCTGTCACCCAAGAATGCTTCGTGGCAAATTTGGTTAAAAATGGCCCAGTGGTTCATGAAAAGAAGTAAAAAATCTGAAAAAGTTTACAGACGGACGGATAAAAAGCTAGACAGCTGGAGACGTGCGACTGACAAAATGTGATCAGAAGAGCTCATCTGAGCTAAAACTGATGAATTGCTCTACTCTCCTCGAGATCGACGAGAAGAAAGATAGAGGATCCCTCAGCCCAACTCTATCTTTCCTACCCAAGTATATGCATTTACATAACTGGTATGACATTAATAATAAAAAAAAAAACCTTTAAAACGCCTATATCTCAGATCCTGAAGTTATTCAACCAGGTTCAAATAATTATTCATAATACATAAAATTTGTAAGAATATTGCACATTTTTTTTTTTTACGAAGTGCATTATTATGGTCGATATTAACAAACTTTGAAAAGACGTTTTTTGTTTTCAAAGTGCGTAAACTTGGTCCAAAGTTCAACACACTTTGAAAAAAATGTCGAATGTAATTTTTCAAAGTGCGTTGTAACAGAGGTCCCACGTGAGAATTGAAGTTGGAATTACATGAATGCAAGAAGTATGGATCCTTTTAATGATGGATCTGTAGATTAATTCTACTTTCAGGTGTTAAAAGAGGCGCATAGACTTCTCAACGTTAGACCCACTGAACGCAATAGCTCCTGATACATGTACCATGAGGGTTGCTCATGAATATTCCAAGGTGTAAACGTTGGCTTTCTTAGTGACTGGAATGTCCATCAAAACATACTGACACTGTTCCTATCATAGTTCCCCTAGTAAATTCCACATGTTGAATCACAGTTCATACATCAATTGTCACATTTCAATTGTCACATTTCTGGTGAAGCTGAGCTTATTTTGACTCTGATATAAGGAACTGCCGTTCATCCCCTGCCTGCACTTCCAGTCGCAATGGGAAACCGTCAGAAGCATCACATTCCACCTCCGCACTGTCACTTTCTTGGAGAGGGTCGTAGTCGAGATCTTGATGGTCATTTTGCTCTTCCTCATAGCTGTCATCATCTTCGTAATTGTTATAATCTAGCTGCTTGGGCTGTTGAGACAAAGGGGACAGACCCACAGCCACTCTTAAAGAAATCCCATCAGACATACTGGTACAGTCCCTGAAACGTTCTACTTTCCCACTTGAACGGTGAGCGAACGCTGAACGAACAGTGAACGAACGTAGAGCGAACGGTGAGTGAACGATGTGTGAACGGTGAACGGTGAGCGAACGCAGAACGAGAACGGAGAGCAAACGCGAGCGCAAAGTGAACGGTGAACGAACGGTGAACGCAAGATGAACGATTTATTCGGAATGCCTCTGATCTTTTCCTTACATTGAAACTATTGTATTGTATATTAATGCCTGGTGCTAAAAAATAAATAAATAATAAATAAATAAACAAATCAATGAAAATTGTCCTTAGAAAGACGATACTTGCACATTGAGAAAATTATTAATTTAAGTTTCTTACGATATTTTCTGGACATATGTACGATGTTTAAATTCAACTTTTTAATAACATGATTTTTATTGCTGTTAAACGTTGTAATTGTTACCGAACGCTGTAGTATAAATGATAAAATTAATCTAGTTGTAAAAAAAAATATTTTTATTCTTATTTGATATATAAAACCATTACAAATAATGTCGATTTTTGAAGAGAACACTTCGGACTTATAGAATGAATTACAACGGTTGTAACAACCATACATATATTTCCGCGCCAAGCGATGCCTTGTAAAATAATGAGAAAAAAAATAAAATGTTTTACAAAGGTATGTAGACGTATTGCATAAATACACTCGTATTTTAAAATTTTAATGCAATAATATATTTATGTGTCAGTTTTATTTTTTTTCTGATGATTTATTGAGCAGACTTCTACATGTGTCTGTAGACATTTCCCGGCCGTGATTATACTCGGACAAGATGATACAAAAAGGCAATCATATTATTTGTTATATATTAAATTTTCACAACTTGATATTTAAGTAATATGTTGTCATAGTTTTTATTAGACAGACAATTGAGAGAGAGAGAGAGAGAGAGAGAGAGAGAGAGAGAGAGAGAGAGAGAGATTCGGTTTTAGCCCCCCCTTCCTCAAATGTTTGTACCTATATCAAACAAAAATTCTTATTTTTTCTCTAAATATATCAGGTAGTGAAAGTAACCATTTTTTTTAATCAACAAATCCATTTGTTGCGTGGACCCTGAGGTCCACGCAGAAAATATATTAGCGGAGTTAAACCGGATGCCATGGGCTTACGTCAGGTTACGCATGCGCGAGGATGCTAGAGAGTTCGCCTCTAAGACAACTTGCCCGTAGAACAATTCGCCCTCTTCGAATTAGAATATGCCAATCATTGGCAAACCTCGCTCTAAAATCTGCACATCGTATTTATGTATTCTTTGGCGTAACCAATATCTGAATTTCTCTTTAATACATATATCCTTATATACAAACTAAATTCTATGGTACAAGCATTTTTAAGCTTGAACATGTTGAATTAAAACCACTAGGTTTTAAAAGATAGTCTTGCCATGTTTACCGGCATTAGTTTTGTGCATCAAGGTTTGCAAAATAATTTGATAGACAGCAATCCAAATATAGCTTGATAAAGGCCTGTAGCAATGTTTTTCCATGTGGGGGAGAGGGAGAAACATCCAAAAAAAAAAAATTCTGCGTACTACAGATCTGTGCTACACGTGTACCATCTATCTTTCCAATGATAGGATACTTCCGTATAAATCTAGTACAGATGTCAAGTCTCAGCCGTTAAGCATTACATGTATCGAAATAGCCCGATTTTTTTTTCAGTTAAATGACAAAACTATAGGCCAATCGGGAATAAAATTTAACAACTTTGCTATGAAAGTACATGTCAAAGTAGGCAGATCATTGTAGAAAATGTTAACGAAAGGTAAATCTGTGCCACCTATTTCAGAGTAACCAATGAACTCGTCCATGGATGCATTGACGGTCGTTGTAACAAGAGTACATATGGGTTACCCCATATCCAAAATATTCGACTTTTAATTTACTCCAATTTTCACTAGAAAAAAAAAAAAAAAACTGTACATGTTATGAAACTGGTGTATAGTTCTTCATGTCTGTAGCAAATACCGTCACCCGTCTAAGTGTGACTAGCAAACAATACACCCACCTGTACTTGCAAGACCAAATAGACGTGCGATAATATTGTCAATCGCATCTTCTCAGACCTTCTGCCAAGAAGTTACGATTGCGGGTGTTGTATATTAACCATTCCGTTATTTAAAAGAGACAGAAAAAAAACACACAAACACAAAATTAATCTTCTTTTTTTGTGTTTTTAAATTGATCGAGTGAATCGATAACTTAGCATTGTTTAAGATAACTCGAGACCCTTTAGTAAAAGGGGGAGGGGTCTAAGTCACACCACAGGCACTTACATTCAAGCCCGTAGCAACGGTTTTCAAAGGGGGCAACCTCCAAAAAGAGTTGACAAGCAGAAATAAATAAATAAATTAACAACCTGTGCACCACCTGTAAAATCCAAATGGGGGGGGGGGGGGACTTCGTCTAACTTTTCGGCACATTTTGATTTCTTTTAAATGTTTGATTTTCTGTATTTTGAATTTTGAACAAAAAGTGCGGGGGAGCTTCCAATGCAAATTAAAACTTATATATTCAAATTCTAACAAAAGATTTTTTTAAAGAAAAAGTGAGCCCCCCCCCCTCCCCCACATACTACGGAACATTTTGAACCTTTCTCTTCATTGATTAAAATATCCCCATAATATAAGGAGTTAATATTGTCCTTTACAAAATTTTTGATATTTCTTAGGCAAAATTTGTACATGACAATTAATTGTCATGTACAAATTTTGTATAAGAAATATCAAAATTCTCTTATGGATACTCCCTTTCATGACTTTTTATGCATACTTCTTAAAGTTAGTTACTTTAGAAGATGGTCCAAAAATGGCATAGCCGTACGTTCGTTCGCTGCAATCTTCCGATGATATCAAAGTGAAATATTTCATGTTACGATGTGGGTGACCGAGGCCTGGGACCGGTATTGTGAAGGTACACGGAGGAAGCAATAAGCGAAACTCTATCTAGAGAGCAGAAAGGGCAGAGGTTGAAGTACTTCATATTTTATTGAAAATACTAGATGTAAAAAAATATATATATTACAGAATAAACATCCTCTCTCTCTTCCTCTTTCTGCAAAAATAAAGGGGGTTCCAACACCCGAACCCCCCCTCCCTGGATACGCCAATGGAGATTACGATACCTGCACGCTTAAGCCTCTTTTAATTCTGTTGTTAATTTTGAAGGCTAAATTACAATTGTGATAGATACTTAGATCAACATTTCATATTAATATCATTTCAAGGTCATGATTTTTCTTATCATTACAGCCTAATTAAGCAGACCTAAATAACGATGAAAATTAGAAAAAAAGATTAAACTTACTTACACCTTTGTAAACTCACTAAATCTAGAAATTTTCCTTGAATTTCGTTTCGAAACAAATGCATATGGTCCACGTATTGCAGTCCTTTTCTAAAGGACAGCAACTTGTTTTACAGTCATAATCGGTTTTTATTTTCCTGCTTCAAGCTTACACGAGGTCCACGTGCTTGATCTGTCAATCAAAATCATTCAACACTGTGCAGGTGTGAAGGTCTCGTCACACCGAAGGCAAAGTGTTAGTATTTCCAAGAAGTTTTAACATTTTTTCTTATCATTTCTAGATCTGATTCCAACATTTCTAAAATAAATAAATAAATAAATAAATAAAATACATTGGGAATGAACACTTGGAATGATTAAGCCCCTTGAATTTGAAACATACTCCCTGCCAATTTAAAATATCACCGCCGGCACATGTATATTTTGATCTACTATTGTTTAATGACTTTGTTTAGATGCATGTTTGTTTTGAGACTGAAATTTTTGTGCTACAAAACACATTTACTTCTTTTTAAATGTTAATCAAAATATACTGGAAATACTAACTATAAGTAACCGATTTAGGGGAAAGGGGGGGGGGGGGTTCTTAATCATATCGAATGACAAACATGTAAAGTTACGGCAAAAAATATCATTACTGGAGAATCACTTTGGTTATATAAATGATAATAATGTTATAGAGGAATTTCTCTCTCTCTAATTAAAGTCTTTATATATGTAAAGTAGAAAAAAATTCTATAATGTATCACATTTTAAACAAATATTTTTTTTTAAACCACATTATCAATTCAATTCGCTCTAAAAATATTTAATTAAGTGGATATCTGCAGTACTGTTTATAATTCTCAGAACTAGTTCTTATATGTATTTCTGTATTTTTTGAGAGAAAAAAGTTCATAGAAATAAATATTTTCGTATTTTTGCTGCAGTTGGTAAATTAATTGACTTCGATTATTATCTATCCATTAACGATTCTAAACAAAACAATAAAATGTTGCAGTGCTTGAAATATCTGTATATTGCCCGTATCTAAATTTAACTCTTCAGCATCGTTCTACATAGGTGCTACATGTACTTGTAACAACATTTATTTTCCAGATAAATTTAATAAATAACCTAACAGCTAAGTTAGAATATTAAAAATAAATATTGTAGATATTTTTTTTTCCCAGTGAAATAATGATTCTTTAAACACGATATGTTAATTATTAGATTCAAAACCTGTAAATCCTTACTTAAAAAAATAAGTCCTTTCACTTCGGAATTCCGAATGACAATAAAGACTGAACGATAAGTGAATGATGAATGCAAGGTGAACGCAAAGTGAACGAACTAAGAGCGAACGCTGAACGATTTGTGAATGTTGAACGCGAGCGCACGGTGAACGCTGAACGCAAAACTGTGAACGGAGAGCGAACGGTGAACGAACGGTGAACGCACGCTGAACGCACGCTGAACGAACGGTGAACGAACGATGAGCGAACGGAAAAATGGGAAAGTAGAACGTTTCAGGGACTGTACAATGAACAGCAGTAGACACTGTAGATACAGTCTCTGTTGGAAATGAGGCTTAAATTCGCCTGGTCTGTTGAGGAACTTGGATTGAAACTAAGTACCGTTTGGACTTGGTTTCTGTTGAAATTATAGAAACAGTAATGGTGGTAGCAGATTTCTCCTCCTCGGATACCGGGGCAGACTGGATCTCCTCTGTGACTGTGTCTGTTGTGGACTTCTCTGCCGCCTAAGGTGCACTGAGTTCAAGGTTATCATTTGTCTTTTCTTCAATTTCTTCAGGAGCCTGGAGTCTGAAATATGTTTAAGAAAATAATAAATAAACTGTATCTGAATTACGTTTGATTTTCAATTGATCAACTTGTATTATTCACACACTCATTACTCAAAATTATCCTTTCCTCTGTTATAAAACTAAAAACTAAGAATTTTCATAATCTTGATTTTTAAAGCAAACTTCTTTTGTGAATTGTGTGTTAAAATTTCCACAGTACCACCCCCACCCCCGTTTAATTTCCATACAACTACGCAATTGCATGTTGAAAATCTGTGATGATACATGTATATGCATGTACCACAGCCATTGTATAACTATAATACCAGCCCCTGAAACGTTCTACTTTCCCATTTTTCCGTTCGCTCACCGCCCGTTCACCGTTCGTTCATCGTGCGTTCACCGTTCGCTCTCCGTTCACAGTTTTTTGCGTTCTGCGTTCACCGTGCGCTCGAGTTCACCGTTCACAAAGCGTTCACCGTTCGCTTTCCGTTCGTTCACCGTGCGTTCAGCGTTCACTTATCGTTCAGTCTTTACTGTCATTCGGAACTCCAAGTGAAAGGACAGCTTTTTTGTAAGTAAGGATTTACGGGATTTGAAATTCAATAATTAACATATCGTGTTTGAAGGATCATTATTTTATGGGAATAAATGATCTACAATATATTTTATTTTTATTCTAACTTAGCTTCTAGGTGATTAATAAATTTTCTCTGGAAAATAAATGTTGTTATCAGTACGTATGTACCTATGTAGAACGATGCTGAAAAATTAAATTTAAATACGGGCAATATACGGGTACTTCAAGCACTGCAACAATTTGTTGTTATGTTAAAGACGACAACTCGTTAATGTAGAGATAATAATTCAAGTCCATTAATTGACCAACTGCAGAAAAATTACCAAAGTACTTATTACTAAAACGTTTCTTGCAATTATTATAGAAATACATTATTAGAAATAGTTCTGAAAATTATAAAAAGTACTGCGTATATCCAGTTAATTAATATATCTTTGGAGCGAATTATTTATTCAGAGAAAATGACACGAAACTAAGCATAGAATTTATACTTATTTATTGTGGCGAGTATTGGCCGTGGTACAAGAAAACACATTTACAAACATTGTGGGATGCCATTTTAACTGGGCAATCCCAATAAATTCAAACTTCATGTGTGTTTCAAAGTCTAACCGTCCCAGGTTCACCGCGGAGGGTCAGCACACATACAAACTGTTCAAAATCAACATACAAACTGTTCAAAATCAAAGTCATATCTCAAACTTCAAATATCAAGCATATCAACTTTATATATCAAATCTTGTACATACATGTAATATATCAAATATCTCAAACTTCAAATATCAAACTTTTTCACATTTCAAACTTGTACTATATATCACAGCTCTAAAATATATATCACTGTCAACAAGAATAAGCTTATTAGCTTAATTAGTTTACACTAGCATTAGCATATCAAAGGTGACAGTTCAGTACAAGTTTCACACAAATATTCAGTTATCAGTTGACTTGGTGTGCGCAGACGCTTCATTCTAACGACTTCTCCTTCAGGAAATGCCACGACAATTTCCTTTAAAGTTCAAACTATCAATCCTTTAATCTATTGTATGCTAAGGATTCAGCTTATAAACGATAGTAAACTTGGTCCAAGTTTGCAACAATATTATGTTAGCATACTGCACAGAGACAGTTGAATGCACGTTCCTCACAAACGTTTTAGGTGACAACGGATTTGATGCGGCAAATTCTTCACTTTAACTTTCCTTTAGAAAGCACCAGGATGATTTTCTGTATAGGTATAAGGTATTCATCTCGGATGTCAAGATCATAGCTGTTTCACTGCAAAATGAAGCAAAAACCCACCAGCAGAAAATCCTACCTTACTAGAAAACAAAATTCTAATAAAGGTGGTGGGAGGGAGTGTTTTTAAAATTACAAAGCAAAAATTAGATGTATTTTTGGCAAGCATTTGTTATGCGTCTTTACCTTTGAAAGGTTCAGCAGAAAGGAATGTGAAGAACAAACCCGACCCTTTATGTAGACAACACTTGCTGTGTCATCCAAGCCCGACTCTTAATAGCCAACGTACATGGGACCTATATACTAGTATATAGGTCCCTGCAAATTTTTCTCTTAAATAAATAGATGCTATTATTTATACAAACATTGTTGGATGCCATTTCAACTGGGCAATCCCACCAAATACAAACTTCATGTGTGCTTCAAAGTCTAACCGTCCCGGATTTACCGCAGAAGGTCAGCACACATACAAACTGTTCAAAATCAACATACAAACTGTTCAAAATCAAAGTCATATCTCAAACTTCAAATATCAAGCATATCAACTTTATATATCAAATCTTGTACATAATATATCAAATATCTCAAACTTCGAATATCAAACTTTTTCACATTTCAAACTTGTACTATATATCACAGCTCTAAAATATATATCACTGTCAACAAGAATAAGCTTATTAGCTTAATTAGTTTACACTAGCATTAGCATATCAAAGGTGACAGTTCAGTACAAGTTTCACACAAATATTCAGTTATCAGTTAGTTATCAGTTGACTTGGTGTGAGCCGACGCCACATGGCTGCAAGCTGACAGAGATTACGTCACCCATCACATTGGGGGAAGCAAAACAAGTCAAATGTTCCACGACCAATACTGCTTAAGACCCCCCTCCCCACTGGGTACTTACACACATCTTGATGCATAGATGTGTTAATCCTTCAGCAGACTTGGAATAAATTTTGAATTTCCCTCCAATTAGAAAGGTGTTATAACACATTAAGTAATCCAAACTTGCCAATGAAATATATGGAGCAGAGCAAACATGTGCACAGACCTCTAAAACATCAGAGGTGGGATCAGGTGCCATGGAGGAGTGAGCATCCTCTGCCGACCGGTCACACCCGCCGTGTGCTTCTTGTCGTGACCGAGAAATAACGGAAAAATCCGTCGATAATGCAGTGTGTAAATAATGGTCTAACAACTACCAGGAAGTATGAAAAGCATCAGTCCACAATTGACTTAGGAATAGATTTTATTTGCTGACAAAGTCATTTTATAGACCATAGAACTTACGAAATGATGACTGTAAACGAGACTTGATAATGTGATATGATATCATATAATATAAAGCCTAATAAAGCTATGGTCTTGTAGAAAGAAACTTCCCTACCATCATGCTTCACAATTGTATATGCCACCTTGCAATGCATTTACATAAAGTTTACCATTGCTTGTTAATTTTGTTTTGAATTGTCCATTAGCCAAGACAAGTTTTTTATAAATGGTTGTAATTAATCAAAATATTTGGAGATTTATAACTGAATAGGGGGGTTTCATTCATTATAGTTACACATAACATAATTCTCAATCCATGAAAATTGCTAGGAAAGCCAATGCATACGCTGCTATTTGATGAACAAAGTTTCATGTCACCGAAGGTGACACATTCACTCTCTAATTAGCAAATTTAAGCAGAGGTATTTGAATTTCTTAAATCACATTTCAAAAACTCCAGTTTCAAGGTTGGATCTTACTATATTACTATTGATACCTAAATATGTAGTTTCTTGGGAGATTCCAAACCCAAATGTGGATTACACAATTATAAGAATATATCACACTACTCAGTGATGGTTACCAATAGTTGTAGAAGTCAATTATCATAATATTGATATTTTGAAAACATACTGGTCTTAATGATATTCCTAGAAAAAGATACATTACCTAATACATGTAACAAGTTTATTTAAAGAACGAGTGCACTTATGGGCCCCGGTAAAATGTGAAAAAATGAAGAATCAAATTAATTTTTCATCTCAAATCATTAATTGGTATCTTAACCATAAGATTCAACAAATTTTGTCGCTGAAATTCAAGAATATACAAAGAGCAAAGCCATACAATGTGGTAGGGGGTCAGCCGACATTCGTGATTTTCTATAGTAAATCGTGGACGGTCATTCATTTCAAAGATTTTGTTTACCGTCAGCCTAACGTTATACAAACTTATGCGATTGACAAAAAACCCATTATACATTTATAAAACTTGTGTGAAAGTAGGAAATTTGTACAAGATTAATCTTGTACTTAAAATATTAAAAATGTATTAAAAGTTCAATGTTTTTCCTGTAGCAAGCAATAGCTATTTACCTGTATGACCTATGTTGAACCCACCTGTGGAATAAATTATTTAAAATACCGGTAGTCACTTGAGTTCTACCCAGGTAAACATTCCTCAAAGGTGATCACTGTAAAACATAGCTACGTTTTGTATCATTATATCAAAGCAGTGCCGCATAGAGATGTTTGTATGTATTTGGTTTTATGAACACGAGAGTTAAGAGTTTAGTGTCGTTAAAATGTCATCATACATGAAAGTGTCAAACATTTTTAACATTTATGCAAGACAATGGTACCGGTATTGAAAGCCACCTAAATACACCTTTTTCATTTCAAAATGTAAAGAAACTAATGTGAATATTTATTGTATTATTTCAAATGCAAGCGTGCAAATTTCTTAGTTTGATCACTATGGCTACAGACTTCTATACAACTTCATTCGATTTTTTTCTCAAGTAAAATAGCGCAAGAAGTATCATTCGGCAAACGCGCCGATCAATGATCCACCATCAGATTGTTCAAGTGTCGATTTAAATGTTTCCTCCCCTTTATATAAATAAACGAAACTCAAAATGGGTTTACGACTTTTCCGGATTTGGGCTATCTATAGGCATTTAAAAAACCTTCATTTGTTTCAAATCCATACTTATTTATGTGATGTTTTAACGTAATTTTAATTAGAGGTATCCATGTGTGTTTAACTACAGTACCGACCGGACACAACCTAACACCAGAGCGAACCCAAAGCGCACCCCGGGTTCGCTTCCTGGGTTCGCTTGGGGTCCGCTGCGGGTCCGCTTTCAGAAAATTTGGGACCGCTCTGGGTGCGCTTCGAGTTTGCTCTGCGTTCGCTCGGGTTCAGCTCTGGGTCCGCTAGAGCGAACCCCGGCGTTCGCTTTCCGGGTTCGCTTTACGCACTCATGCGTGAAGCGGACCCCGCTTTAATCTTGCCGCCATTAAACCCCGCCCTTTGTATATTCCAAATAAAGTAGTGAAATTGATCATTACTGTTTTTATGGCGATCGAAACATGTACATATAAGTGACAATATGGAGAACGTTGATAAATTTTCAAGAATTTCATCGTACATTCGATGTAGAATTATCACTTTTATTTTTCTTAACTTACAAGCTAAGTATATCCCGAAAGAAAGAAAGTAAAGGTGTTAAATTTATTTTTGATGTATCGGATGGAGTGAAATTGATAAGAGTATCTTAATAAAAAAAGCTTTCAAATTCATTTGTTTACATTATTCATGCGTTTTAAAATAAGTTGGAACTTCCAATTGGAATTGCAATTGCTAAATCGTAATTTAAATGTTTGAAAGACAAACAACTGAATTATGATCTTATCTATGGAATAACTGAGACATACTGTACACGTAAAATGCGCGGCTAGGATAAGGCTGTCCGTAAAATATCAAACTGTTCTAACAGTAGTAACTTCTCTGAACTACATAGATATGACGTCATAATAGCATATGACGTCAAGTCACTGCACACTTGAGCTGATATGACGGGGAAAGTATCATTACTTTTACATTCCTTTCACATGACATGTAAAGATTTTTTAGCGTTATTGTTTGATTCAAATGTCTGGATTGTTCTTCAAGCTTTAGTGTGCTGTTATGATGTTGAACATTTGAAATTTAATATCGTTATTTCTTCAACATGTCCGATATACATATATTCAAACAATAACAAAAAATTGACTGTGATACTCTCCCCCTTACACGTCAGTGGTCAGTGTTATAATTTATAAATCGTGTATATATTTGACTGGCACAAGTGAATAATAAGGATAAATTAAAGATATTCTGTGTGAATCTACTAGAGAAGTATGTCCTCTAACTGAATTTTGCTGGGGGATTGAATGTAATTTTTACCTATTTTGTATAAATTGCGATAAAGAGTGGAAAATGCCCCCTAGTATGTGGGTAAGTTGAATTTCTCGTGGCATATTTTCTCAAGAAGTAAAAATCAGACCTGTCCCCCAGGACTTTATATGTACGAAAGATCGCGATGAATTGACTTATATGACAATTTTTTCTCAATTATGTTGTTTTGCACTTGTGCCGATGCGATTTTTGTGCAACATTTAGGAATTTATAAGTGTCCGTCACGTGATCAACAGTCATGTGACATCACGAAAATGCATTATTATAATACCTGATTACACTCTTATCACACGTTGACTGCAAATTCATACATAGATTACAAATGAAATCTAAATCTAGCTCAAAATAAAATGTATATTTTAACGCATAATAAGCCTTCGGACAGCCTTAACATAGCTGCGTGCTAAGTTTCGTATTTAGCAGTTTACATTTAAGCTAGGTTGTCGTCCATTACATGTATATGTAGGTCGTGATAATCACTAAAAATTCTCATACAGAGTAGCTTGAGTTTCGTTTTACAGATCATTTATAATTTACTTCCATGCTATAAATAATTGTTGTATAAGGCGAGTTTAACGGAAGACTTATAAAAAACAACAACAACAATCAAAAAACCAAAAATAAACAAACAAACAAAAACTAATAACTGGTCAACTGATAAAAATATATTATTTTTTTAAGTTGTTTTCAAATAAATGATCATTTGAAAAGTTTGTGCCCCCCCCCCCCCCCCCCCCCCCACTATATACATGTACATACTGGAGCGGCATGTTAACAAACAAAATTCTAAATGTTTAAAAATAAATAAAAACAAGAAAGAAAAGAAACAAAACAAGAATTCAATAACTGTAAACTCGCATGATTAAGTAGATCAAATTAAGATAAAAACGCCCGATGTTTTTTTTTTTTTTTAATTGCTTTATTATTTCGAGGAGCCCCCACTCATTGTTTTCTAATGGCCGGTTGTAGCGATTTTAATTTAAATAATATACAGTATTTAAGCTATTTTACTGATTTTCAGCATTCAGGTGGCAGCAAATTACATGAACATGTACTCTTCATGCAACGTACCAAAGAACTATGACGTTTCTAGCTGCAATAATGTAGCTCTCTCCAATTTTTTTTTTTTTTTTTGGGGGGGGGGGGGGGTTGGAGAGGGCTACAACTCCTTAGGATCTCCGTAATGGTGCAAGTGCGAGAGTGATTCACTACCGCATAGATTTCGGCTCAAATTATCAGTAAGTGGGTATTTTGTTAACATATCTTACCTGAACTCATAAAATGTAGTTATGCAGGACATGAATTGATCCAAAAATATATAGAACAAGATGTATATCGGTTATTTTTCGTGTATGTCAACATCACAACTTGAATTTATCCGCCATGTTTACTGGCCTTGATCGATTTTATTTTGGTACAACCAATGAGAATTTGGGATCTAGGGGAGCGGATCTGTGTGGATTTCCCTTATTATAAGCATAAATATCACTGTTTATGATAAAAATATCACATGGAATGCTTTTATTTATCGATGTTTAGTGATATCATACAACACAAACATTTATCAACACCGACATTTACAATATAAAGTTATTCTAAATTTCAAGTGCAAGTCTCAGTACATCACGCGAGAACTTTCATGGCTGCTGAGGTGAACGACTGGAAAACACGCAGATTTATTTTACTTGGTTTTCGCGTATAACGGGCTATGATGTTGATGGTGAATAAAAATACCGTCTTATTGGAAGTAAGTTGAATGCAAAAACAATTTATTTTGCCTGCAGTCGCCCGTATCTAAAAAATATATTTGCACCATTACGGAGATGCAGTGGAATTGTAGCCCTCTCCTGAAAATATCATATTAAAAAAAATCGGAGAGGGCTACATTATTGCAGCTATGACGTTTCCAAATTCAAAAATCAAAATAATAAAAAAAAGAAGAATAATAATTAAATTTCTCATTGATAACGTGCCCAGAAGAGGTACATGTAACTTAAGGGGCATCGAATGTAGGGGGAGTATATACTCAGGTATACCGTGACCATGGACACAGTATACATCCAGCTAGCAAGTATCAATTAAAAAAACCCACCGCAATTACTCTTAGCACCCGCAATATCTTCGAAGCAGGTGGATGATTACCGACACGTGATGACCTTGGCTTCACTTTGAAACTATAATTATTAAAGTGTTAAAATTAAATAATTAAATGACAATTACAAAGTTCAAATACAGGTACATGTACCTATGTAATGAAAAAAATATATGTACGTTTTCGTATTAAGGTATCTTTGCAAGTTCAATTTACTAATGTTGGAATTACGTGTACTTTTCATGTACAAGTACAAAACGTATCCGTCTAGTATTTTTTTTATATCCATATAAAGTATTTCAAAAATTACATGTAGCACATGTTAGAGGTTCGTGAACATGTACACCTGTATATATATATCGACCCGAAGGAAAGTGATAAGCATTTTTTTTTTTTTTTGACTGACTTGCAAGTAGTTACAAACATTCAAAAACATACAATGTAAGGTCTACATGTAGGATAAATTGAATTGACAAAATAATCTTTCCCTATATACATGTATTTAAATAAAGCTGTTTATTAAATTTTGGGAAAAGATTAATTAAAAAAATATCATAGTAGTTAACAAAATGAGATTTTTCCCCTCCAATTTACGTATTTATACTGTACAATGTACATTTAATTTTTTTTCATGATCAATTAATGAGATCGATAATTTCGATGTTGATCTGGATAAATTAAAATGTGCATGTAAATTGAAATAATAAATAAAAAAATAATTAAATTAAAGCACGTACATGTCTTATACTGTATCTTTAGATAATAAAATTCTATAATTTATCGAAGACCAGTTTTTTTTTTTTTTTTTTTTTTTTTTTTTTTTTTTTTTTTTTTTTTTTTAACAATAGTTATAACCATTTTTATTTTATTTATACATTAATGGATTTTAAAATTATAAGGAAAATAAATTGTAACTATACATGTAACACGCTATTTACACTGTACATTCACACGCTTTGCTTGTACAATGTTTAGTTTACAAACTGGCATGTTGACTGGTCGATGCGCTGATGGTCAACGCATTTAATCACTTATCCTGATTGACAGACCTGTTCGACATGTTGATTGGTCGACGCGTTGATGAGTTAATTGCTAATCCTGATTGACAGCTCTGTTACGCAACACCGAACGCGCGTTCGCTTTCTGGGACCGCTACTGAATTTGGGTTCGCTTTCAGCGTTCGCTCGGGGTCCGCTCTGGGTTCACTGCGGGTTCGCTACGGGTGCGCTCCGGGTTCGCTCCGGGTTCGCTCGGGGTCAGCACTAGCGGACCCCAAGCGTACCCGAAGCGACCCAGAGAGCGAACCCGGGGTGCGCTCTGGGTTCGCTTTCTGTTAGGTTGTGTCTGGTCGGTACTGTATTACCAAAAGAGAACGGTTTGGTAATATATTCTAAAGTAAAAAGGCACTAAAAAGGGTCCATTAAGCATTGCTTCAGTGCACTTGTCCTTTATACTTACCAATAACCAGTTTAGCTGCAATGAAGATATCTGGCACTTTGACGATGCCAATTTGAATCTGTGATTTTTAGGCTGCAATTTTATTACAGATGCTTGCAAAACTAGTATACTCAACTAATCATATTTACATGTATGTGCTAATTCCTTTACCTCTGATAAAGAGTCTTTCAATAAACATTATTAATGCCTGTGACACATGTATGTGCATCAGAACTCTATACAACTCTGCATGACCATATTGTTCAAGTGTAGTAAAAAATGCATAACAAAGTATAAAATTCTTTTAGATGTAGATGTTTGATTATTAATGACACCAATTGGAGATATATTTTCATCTGCGATGAGCCTGAGTATAACTAGTACTGCTATCAATATGGACTTGATCCAAAAAGGAAATTATATTTTTCCTGTGTTCTAATTAAAAACAAAACCAAACTAATTAAAAATGTAAACCAAATGCACATCCTGAAGTCTTAGAATCAGCATTATATACATGTACAAAATTACAAAATATAAGCACAATGCTACTTGTTTTCAGATCCAAACACCTTAAAATGTAAGCCCAATGCCTGAAGTAAAACAATCAGCATTATCTGTATAAAATTACAAAATATAATCATCCTTCTAGGACTCTTCTGAGAAATAATTGCTACATTATTAAAAATTTGAGGTACATGTACTTGACAAAGTCTTTCTTTGGGACACTTCTGATGTCTAAAGACAACTAAATACGAGGCTGTTCAATAAATTATGTCCTCGGTGCTCGGAAAGAAACAAAAAACCCTTTTCAATGATTTTGTTTTAATGATTTCTCTTAAAAAGGTTCCTTTAATTGAAACACATGTCTATAATATTTTTATCCAATTCCTAATTGTTTTTAGAACACATTTTTGAGTATGCCTTTCATATACTGGAATATGACAGATCCTATGATTTCCTGGACTTGTTTCTTCTTTCTCAAAAAAGTGTATTTCAAGTTTGGAAAATGAAACAAGTCGTAGGGCGAAAAATCTGGCGAATATTGTTGGTGTGACAAAACATTAACTTTCTGTTTATCCCAAAAACTCCTTTACTGTTTAGGACGTGTGGGTTTGGACGCTGTTATGAAGAAAATTAATGTAGTAGATTCCTGATTCTGGTTCCTTCGTCTCATAAACCTTTTGCTTTCTAGACTCGTCCAGAAATTCAAGGACCTCCCCAAATAAGAATCTGAACAACAAGACAATTACTATTGAAGAAAATGGCATACAAAACTTTCTTTGTGCTCTTGCAATTTTTTGCTTTTATCAGACATTTGCTCTTTTGGCCATGTGCATCTTGTTGTAAGTTTTCCTTTGGGGTTCAAAACAATGGATTCAGGTTTCATTATCTGTTAGTATTTCAGACAAACGTGGATAACCACAATTTCTCATTTTTAAAAATAATTGTTTGGATATTGTTACACGGTGTTGTTTTCACCCATTTGTCAAAACATAGGGTGACCATTGAGTTATCAATTTATTAAAGATTCAATCCTGAGAGAAAACCAAGGTTAATATAAAATATTATCTATGTTGTACGTTATACAGTTCAGGACATAATTTATTGAACAGCCCTCGTATAGTTAAAATAAGACCATATATTCATTTTGCAACATACAATCTGATGAATGTTCTATAAGTTTTAATTGCTTTACAGAAGTAATTGTAATTTTCACTTTGGTATTTGGAACACTGATATCTTAAATAACATGGTCACTTCAGATTGACACCTACTCCTCAAGCATTCTACCCTTGACACCTCGAATATCTGACATCCCAATTGAAAGTTTTTTTCTTGTCCCATAAGTTCAAGACAATGAGGTTTGACTGTATTTCCTTTTCTGATTTAATATTTGATCATTAAGATATACATGTATTCATTAATAAGTCATCACAAAAAATTCTTGCCATTGGATGTTGCAATTTCCAACCTTTCATTTGCACTCTACAGGATATACATGTATCCTAATTCTAGTAATAGAAAATGATGTTTATATAAAAAATATTTTGCATTTTCCTTTTCATTCAAACTTAACAAAATGAGATTGATAAATTATGTGGTTTAACAATGATAATTTCACCTTTTTCTTATTATAAGATCATTTCATTTCCAAATCAATAGCTATAGCAAATAGAATCCTCAACGAAAGCACCTAGAGATACGAGACTTGAGAAAGGCCCTTTCTAGAGATTTACTGCTCCAAGACTCCACACAATTAAGATCTCCCTGTTTCAAGTCATATATATTGAGTTGGAAACTCAACTCCAGTGTAAAACTGTAATAACTTATGATATGCAACTGATCTTATGACTTTAGATCAGAGCCTCTTTTTCACAACATTAGTCTAAACTTTCATGAATACAAAGCACTGAACTCCAGGAAAGCTCTGGGGCATTCAAATAAATATAACAATACTCTTCTCTGGGCAAGATAGGTGGTTTCATTCTCCCTTTTATTTAAAGTCATCACATACTAGAGATACGATAAGGAGGTTTGCTTATAGATTTTCCCCCATAATCTAGTGCTCTAACTCTAATTACAAATTCTTTCATGAAACGAGAATCTTAGGGCTTTTTATTTTTTGGTTCTGTCCAAACAAATCATTGTTTAGTCTTTTAATCTGAGCCCTGTTGTAAGTAGTACCTCATATGTGGATTTGGAAGATTCACCAAGTTCTACTTTTACAATTACACAGAACATTGTATCTGTTATATTACATATTACCCAAATTTATACAAAAACTAAATTTAATCCTCTCACAAATAGAAACCTAATATAAATGTATAATAGGTCCAGAACATTCTACTAATATAACCGGGCATATGGCAAAGTTAAGGCTGCTATACAATGTACTCCTTACAACAGCATCTATGCACAATCTATTGAATTATTTTGACCTTAGTTTTTGAACAATTCCAGGACACTGCAAGTCTTTTGTCCTTATTTTGAGAGAATTCTATGGTAAAATTATATGATTTGAATGTATTTTTTAAAGATTATTTTATTGTGACATAATTTTGTAGGATTTACTGGTAATTATATTTAATATATATATATATATATATATATATATATATATATATATATATATATATATATATATATATATATATATATATATATATATATATATATATATATATATATATATATATATATTCAGCTTGACTTTTTGGTACTTTTGTTTGAAACTAAATAGTTTTTTTTCCTTAGTAAGCCCCCCACCCCCACCCCTCCCCCCATTTTCTTAAAAAAAGAAATAAATTCTACACTCTAAGCTTGAAAGGTACATGTAACACTTTAAGCAAGGATTTTTTAGAAAGAATATCTATACACTGTAGAAGCAGACTATTGCTTATATTTTGGTTTCATTCTACAATGGCAAAGATTAATCAAGTATAAACATTCAACTGATTTATGTATTTCAAAGGTGGTGGATGTACCTGATATATTGGATTGTGAAAATACATATATTCAATGTTTGGTTTTTCAACTGGTTCACAGATTTCTTACTATTCTTTTCTTTGACTTATATTTGGGCCCATCCTCACGGTGTCCACAAAAAGGTCCAACCCACTTTCTACATTATTGTTCCCCTATTCTGGGTTTGCATTTTCCCATTTCGAGGCAGTATGAAGCTAAAAGACAATAATTAATGTTGATAACCAATATTTGATCATTGAGTAACAATACAAAGGTAAAGCAATTATTTTTTGGCATAACCGCGTGTGCGTCGTCTGCTTCATAAAAATTTTGAATCCAACATCATCCGCCTTATTTAATAAACATCAATAGTAATTAAAGCTTTAAAACGGATGAAAAACAATACATAAATCGAAAATTATACGATTTTTTTAAAATTACAAAACAAAAATTAGATGTATTTTTGGCAAGCATTTGTTATGCGTCTTTATCTTTGAAAGGTTCAGCAGAAAGGAATGTGAAGAACAAACCCGACCCTTTATATAGACAACATTTTCTGTGTTATCCAAGCCCGACTCTTAAAAGCCAACGTACATGGGACCTATATACTAGTATATAGGTCCATGCAAATATATTTTCTCGTAAAATAAAGGCATCTATTTTTTATACACAAATAGATGCTTTTCAATTGATAGTGTGGTTAAAAAAATATTTATTTAAATGTAATATACTACAATTTATATATAGATTCTATTATTAGAGAGAAAATATTCCTTTCTTCACAATAACTTTATATGTTTGTCATTCAATATGATTAAGACCCCCTCCCCCCAAATCCTTTTTCCACGTAGATCAGTTACTCAGTATTTCCAGTATATTTTAAATTAATATTTAAAAAGAAAATAACGCGTTTTGTAGCACAAAATGCCAGTCTCAAAACAAACATGCATCTTAAAAAGTCATTGAACAATCGTAGTTCAAAACATACACGAGCCGACGGTTATTTTAAATTGGCCAGGGAGTTTGTTTCAAATTCATTCGAAGTGTTTATGCCCAATGTATTTTATATATCTATTTATTTATTGGAAAAACTTCAATCAGATCTTGAAATGATAAAACATGTTAAAACTTCTTGTAAATACTACAGTGTAGCACTTCGTCTTCGGTGTGACGAGACTTTCACACCTACACAGTGTCGAATGATTTTGATTGACAGGACAAGCATGTCGACTTCGGGTGAACTTGAAGCAGGAAAATAAAAACCGATTATGACTGTCAAACAAAGTGATTTTGTTGATAAATAAAAAAGGTTACTTTCATTGCCTGATATATTTAGATAAAAATTAAGGATTTTTGTTTACACAGGTACATGAACATGTACATGCATTTGTGGAAAGGGGGGCTAAAACGTAACCTCTCCTCTCTCTCTCTCTCTCTCTCTCTCTTTCTCTCTCTCTCTCTCATTTGTCCGTTTAATCAAAACTATGAAACGTATTACTTAAATACCAAGTTCTGAAATTTTAATCTATAACAAATAATATGAATGCTTCTTTGTATCACCTTGTCCTAATACAATCATTGTCTACAGATACATGTAGAAGTCTGCTGAATAAATCATCATTAAAAAATGAAAAGACACGTAAATATATTATTGCATTATTTTTTTTTAAATACGAGTGTATACATGCAATACGTCCACAGACTAGAAAAATATTTTAATTTTTTTTCTTATTATTTTACACGGAATTGCATTGAAACGGAAATACATGTATGGTTGTTACAACCGTTGTAATTCATTCTATAAGGCAGTAATGTACTCTTAGAAAATCATTATTTGTAATGGTTTCATTTATCAAATAAGAATAAACATATTTATTTTACAACGTGAATAATTTTATATCTTAAACTACAGCGTTCGGTAACAATGACAATGTTTTACAGCGATATAAATCTTTTAATTAAAGAGCTGAATTTAAACATCATACATATGTGCAGAAAATATTCTAAGAAACTTAATTAAAAGTTTTACTAAATGTGATTGTTTTATTTTTCTTAGGGCAATTTTTGAATATTTATTTATTTATTTATTTTCCGCCTGACATTAGAATACAATAGAATAGATACAATGCATGGATAAGATCAGAGGCATTCCGTATAAAGCGTTTATCTTGCGTTCACCGTTCACTTTGTGCTCGCGTCCGCGCTCCGTTCGCGTTCTGCGTTCGCCCACCGGTCAGCGTTCCCTACCGTTCACCAAATTGCGTTCAGCGTTCACACATCGTTCACCCACTGTTCGCTCTGCGTTCGCTAACCCTGCGCTTTGCGTTCGTTCAGCGTTCGCTCACCGTTCAAGTGGGAAAGTAGAACGTTTCAGGGACTGTAGCATTCCGTCATTTTCTTTTGTAATCTGGCACTAAAAATATGGAGCCTAAGGCTTGTGAAAAAAAAAAGCTAAAAGTCGTGTTATCCGATTAAATCCTTGAAAACTGTATAAAAAGATTGAGTTTTAGAGAAAAAAAAAACATACAACAGTCCTCTGGTGTTTCAAGTTGGCGGCACTTCAAATGGCTTCAGGACACTGGGGAAGACGAAGGGTCAGATGCACGTTAACTTTTCTGGGTCTCTGTCTGAAGTTTTGAATAATGTTCAGAACACAGACAGCTGTTTTAGTTAAATCATAGTTGTCTCGATGGCAATAAATTACCCATGCTTCCTAATTATAGCATCCTTTGGGAAACTAAAAAAACTGAATCCGCACCCCTTTTCCTTAATTTTAGTACATCCGTAAGTCGCACAATATTGTCTAATATTAATGTCTTATTATCTTGATAACTGTTGTTTTGATAAGCAAATCGGATTAATAGCTAATAACCACAAGTTTTGATTAAACACCCTTTTTGCTTCAATTGCAGCATATGAGGTCACAGCAATATTGCACGTTAATCCACCAATTGAAATATGCATATCAACGTATTTAGATTTCAACTTTAAATTTCTCTTTTAATATGCTTGAAACAAATTTCATACAGTTCTTAAATCAATTATGTTGTAGATAATATTTTTCAAATAAAATAAACCGTTCACGGCAGATCAGTCGGTAGAGCGGTCGCTTCGTGATTGAGAGGTCGTGAGTTCGAATCTCGGCCGCGACTGACCTAAGTCGATAAAAAATTGGTAGCAACTGTTCCTTCGCCATACACGCGGCACTTTGAAGTGAAACGCAGGTATGTTAAGGCCACACCAAGATATTCTACTTGCCATTACAATATGAGTCATAGTAAGCTATGACCTGACCTTTAGAGAATACAATTTCTTAAAAATTGATATTAAATCCCAGAAATGAATAGACACATACAAAAACATAATATAAACTAAATCTTGTCGTTTTGGACTAGTATAATTAGCTATGTATTTATAACGGGCATTAAATACCAAACTCTTGACGTCATAAGTATTGATTAAATATTTACAGAGTGAAAATAAAAGATAGAGAGAATTCATGTAAACAAATATATGAAATGGGAGTTTAAAAGCATATACCGTAAATATAACGTGTAATTCATAAGGAATTAAAGATTAAGGATACGGTATGCTAAGTTATTTGTATATTTTTGTCGTATAATGAAGACGGGCAGTGTTATGTAATCCCGATCAGTCTCTCCTCCGTCGGTCGATTGTTTGTATGTTGTTTAACGTCCCTCTCGAGAATTTTTCACTCATATGGAGAACTGTCGGTCGTAACAAAAAAGATACAAAAGTTCAACACTACGCCGCATACTTTGAAACATGATTTTTGTTTCTATCAAAAGATTGTGCTCTACAGTACTTGGGAAGTGCTGCTAGAATCGTGTGGTTAACATAAATTGATAAAAATTCTTTGATCTTAGTTACACAATGTAAAAATTTGTTAAGGATCCATGCGAAAACACGGAATAAGTATTTCTGTGATAAGAGTGTAGGATTCTAACAGCACTTTTCATGGCCCAGTGTCATGGCCCAGTGATGTTTTTAAATAATTATTTTAACAAAGAGAAATGAATTATCCCCGGGTTAGTGTTAAACTTTTCACTTTTTCATTAAGGAATTTTTCTATTTATAGACGTCACATGATGACGTCGTAGTGGATTGCTTCTTTTAGCCGAAGTCTCTATGACGTCTCTATGTAATAATAGTAAATGTTTTATCTATGGCTTTTCCGATTTATCAAAGTTAAATTTTACAAAGATAGTGTAAATTCACCGAATTCTGCTCTGTGTGCTGCCTCAACGTTCCTGTGAAGTTGCGGGTTCTTCGGAAGAGACCTTAAAAACCGAAACCTTGTCACGACAGGCGAGTAAAGGTCAAAATTTGAATCTCTTAACCGGTATATGTTGACGTCTCTATATGAGTAAAAAAAAATAATCGAATGGGACGTAAAACAACATACAATCAATCAAATAAAATAACGAATTTTTTTTGGAAATCTCGGAACAATTTCTTTAAAGAAAGCCCCTTAGGTTATTTTACTAAGATACATCACATCTGTACATTTTTCTAGGATTTTAAACGAAAGTCAAAATGTATCGCTAGTCCCACGATTTTAGAAATGAAAATCTATATTATGAAAAGGATATTTTTCCCCTGTAGACTTTCAATTAAATGTCATAATCTGGGCATTGATTAAAAAACAAAATAGATGAAAGAAAGAGCAGATGCAATTTGAAATCAATGTTCATAAAGAAATTTAAGAAGTATATATATGTCAACAAAGACCTGACGACATTCTATCTCACTATATACAGTTTTCTTTTTTAACTTCATTCTTTTTTGCTCTAATGCTCATGAAAAATGCTATAGAATATCATAATGCACCTGATATTCAGAGAAGGAAACGACTCATCTTATATTGGAATTGAAGCATAACAAAGGGAACAAGGAAATTATGGGGTTCATAAACATGATTTGTTTCCAAAAAGGAAACTTAAGATTTACAGATTTATATCAATATGCTAAATTTTTTGGTGGTTAACCGTTAAGACTCCCTGGTACATCTTGATTATCATTTTTGTCATTGTTCATGTTACAAAAATGTTTAAAAAATGTCATTCCAATAAATCAAGTCTAGTGTAAACCGCTGAAATTAACTTCATTAAACTTGAGATCATCGTAAAAAGAGAGCCATGCAGTGTATAAATCACTTTTCAGAGTCATGTTTCAATTAAAACAACATACTTGTCTTTTTCCTAAAAGGAAGTTATTACTTCTATATATAGACATGTACACAACATGTGAAGATTAAGAGTTTGATGGTAAAAATATAGTAGTTGTTTACAATGTATCTGGCTTTGGGCGATTACAGTTCTATATGATGAAAGGTAGGTTATATTTTAATAGAATTTCAATTTTTTATGATTACCCTCATTATGATTACCTCAACAGTTTTAACATCGAAAGAATTACATGTAGCCTAACACCCACTTTACTGGATAAAGTAATAAAACACCATTATTATATTTATTTGCAGGTTGTGAAAGCCGTATTTAAGATGAGATGCCCGGAAATCAGATTATTATTGCTTGTGTATTTTCAACTCATATTTTTTACTGGTCAGTGGAGTAGAATAACCGGTGTTACAATTCTCGATTAATGCAAACATTAATATGTAGCATAAGATATAGTGTTAAAAGCTACTATTTAAAGAAAGAAATTTTGAAGTGGGAAAAATTATTCAGAATTTTACTTAGTGTTGTCTTTCACTCACATAAACTGTTTTGGCAGTTTGTACGTAAAGTTTAAAAACACAAATACACCGTACAAAAAGATTTACAAGATTTTAAGTAATACAAAAAGGAAACCGCAACAAGAGTCATCACTTCCTTTTAATTTCATATTGACTGCATTTTGTCAAAAATTGTAAAAGAAAAAAAATACTAAATATCAAACCGTCCTTTTTACAAAATGTTTCATAGATATTCAAGTAAAATCATTTAAGGATTTGGGGTAAGGTCTGTTTTCTTTCTTTTCACACAATATACATGCATGTGTGACGCATCTTTTTTTTTTTTAGATTTAATTTTACTTTTCAGCTGAGTTGAGCAGTAAATCTAGTAAAGATAAATGGAGTTGGTTTGAAGCTCAGAAAATATGTATGAACAATAATGACACTCTGAAATCCAATGATCTTTGGACATCAACAACAGACTATTGGTCTGGTATTTACCTTCGATATTCATCTCGGATACACATTCTCGGTATAAAATATTTTAAAGAAAACCTACTGCAAAATAATCTAAAAATATGCTGTTTCAAAGAGTGTTGGTTCAAAAGTAGAATATTTTTTGATTGTTTAATATTATATCTCAAAATTATTAGGAAAAGAAAGAATTTTAAATGCATGTATTTAAAAGTGTATTTTTCTCATCTTTATGTAGGATGCTATTCAGCAGATGATAGTATGTTGAGAATAAGTAAGAAAATTGACATGAAGGTACCTTCTGTTGGATTTTGTCAAGAGATATGCGTTACTGAAAATATATTTATGTTTGGGATACAGGTAAGTTGAATAGTATATTTAATGAACATTATATTGATATAATTTTCTTTAATATATACTTTCAGCATATTCCGTATTTTACCGTTAATGTCGACTTTTTATTCAAACTTGTATTTAGGCACGGAAATGTGCATGTTTTGGAATTCAAGTTCCAAAGAAAATTTTACCTCCAAGTGAATGCAGTGAAACGTGTAATGCAGAAAATGTACAAGATGTGAAATTTACAGAGTGTGGAGGAAGAGGTGCATACTCTGTGTACATGTCAGGTATTTCTGGTTTGTTTTATTGGAAGTACAATTTTCACTCAAACTTGTAAACACGTAATAAGCTTAGATGTAAGAAAATATATGATACATGTAAAAAGTACCTGATATGACTATAATTTCTATATAAATGAATTTTCTTTGTTTCACATCTTATATTCCTTTTTGAAAAATACCATTATTTGCATTTAATAGTTAAATTATTTTCATATCAATAGTTAATTTTTTTTTTTTACTCAAAATAAATAACTTCGCAAAGTTGTTGAATGTCCTGTTGATAACGCTTTAGATATTAAAAGTATGAATCAAGTATGATTCTTGTCTTGTAATTTTGATTGATTAATTGTACATGGAGATAAGAATTTTTCAAAGAAAGTATGCAAGTCTATCCATTTATATATGTATTCAGACATGAATTCGATACATAGGGTGTAAAGAAAATTCATTCTTAATTTTTCCTTTATTCTCGAGAAGAAGTACAATGAGAGGATATTTGTGACATTTCATGTTCACAGAGTCCATTCTTGCTACCGATAAGCTTTTAACTGTGTTTTGTTTTCAAAAAAATATTTCATTATGGAACGAATTTTCCTAACACCTATTGCGTTTAATGTCTTTGTGGCGAGAGATAAGATTTTTTTTTTTTTTTTTTTTTTTTTTTTTTTTTTTTTAACAATTTCCAGCTCAGATATGATATATTATCTATTAAATGATGACTGGTATAGTTTTATTCGTTCTTTTAGGCGCTTAAAAAGATTGTTATTTCAATCTTGTGATCGATCTCATTTCTATCTGCTTTTCGGTGGTGTTTATTCCTATATTGTCTGAAAGTATGTTAACAACAACCTTATTGTACTATTTTAAGTATTTAATGCATACGAAAAGTGACTTGCTTCTTTTAGTTTGTCCTTACTGAAGTAATTTCTATCATTGTAAGCACAATTAGGCCTACTTATCTGCTTATACATTTTAATCGATTTCATTTTTCAAGAATTATTGATTGATAAGTTCAATTTTATTCTTTAACGTACCATTCCAGGATTGCCAGCATTATATACATTTACATCTTATTTAGTTACATTTTTTTTAATAGCTGTTCAGAAGATTGAGCATTATTTCCGGTCCATCAGAATCAGTATTTTTGTTTATTTAAAACAATTGTACTAGTTTTGCTCCATCAAATATCATGTTTTCTGTTTTGTAGAAAGAGACATAACCAAAAAAGGGACATATTGCTCCTCAATAAACTGTGGCTCAAAAAAGGAATTTTCATTTTCCTCCACTTGTTCCGAGTTGTACTTTGCATTGTGTAAGGAGAAAGGTAACATTTTGCAAAACGTATGCGAAAATTTCCAGTGTATATGTATAACACTTGTTATATATACATAAAGGTCATTCAAAACATTCTAAGACAACATTGCCCCTTTAGAGAATATTTTAGGTAGTTCAACACATTATTATATTTGAGAAAATTTATTTATTTATTTTGTCGATGTGTTTTTTGTTTTGTTTTGCTTTTTTTTTTGGTTTTTGTTTTGTTTTGTTTCTTATTATTAATTTGTTTTTTTATCCAATTGAACTCATGCTACTTATTTCAAAATCAACATGGTTTGTCAACATAGACCACTCTTAACAACAATGTTTTGCGTGATATTCCAGAAAAACACATAGCAATACATCATGATATATCAAGTTTTTATGGAGTTTGTCAGTCTCTCCTTAATGATTTTCTTTTTAAATTTATTTTTGATTTTATGGAAAAAATAAATAAAGATTTAATTATTCCTTTAAAAAAAATGTAATTCTAATAGCCAAAAATACTTTCTAAAACCAAGTTTAAAGGAAAATAAAGATTAAACTTTTCCTTTTTAGTTTCTTCCAAACATATTTGACTTTTTTATTTTATTTCTAATGAGTTCTACCATTGTTCATTCTTCTTTACACAATATTCTAAATTTGAAACCAAACTGTGCGCATTATCTGCTTCAGGACAGTATTTAAAAAAAATCAATATTTCATTTATGTATCAATGTATCATATCGACCTCCTTTGCATCCCAATACATCGCGGTACCAATGTTTTGTTTCACCCCAAAATTTTACTGGAAAACTTTACTTGCAGCTGTCCATCACCCGATAAATAGTCTCTAAAATCGAAATATTATATGTACTTGTTCCATTTTTACACAGATCTACAGCTTGTGACGGTACATATTGTCGTTCTGTACATACTGTCGTTGGAAACAATATGCATATACCGTATCCTCATTGCAAATATTCTCGTCCATCGATACATATATTAGCCGGCTGATAAATTATACATGTAAATGTTATCGCTGTCCAACAGTTAAGATTGCTTAAGGATTTCTTTGTTTGTTTACTATAGTACTTTTTTTGCCAGGGTAACATCTTAGGTTTGACACTGCACGGCGAAAAGGAATCGAACCTGGACTTCCAAATCATGAAGGGGACACCCTACCGCTACCCTTCTGTGACCTGTCTTTAAACCGTTGAAGACTGAATCTTATACCCTTATGCTATGGTCAACAGACACTACTATTATAGATCTGTCTTGCTATCAATCTATGTCTTTTGGGTTACTCTAAAAACAGTATGCTAAGGTAATCCAGGTATAGGTAAAGAGACTTGAGACGTGTAAAATGTAAAGGTTCATATACGAGGGGTTATCAAAAAGTTCGTGGACTGATGCGATAAAATTAATACTATGTAGCTTGTGCTTACAAAATTTATAAGGAACGTAAATCAACAAAAGTTTAAGAAATGTTGAAAATTTTAGCTTGATACGTTGACAATTTGCCAAATTATTCTAAAATTAAAAAGACATTATATGATCATCCGGCGCTGTCGCCGTTTAGTTTCATGACGTCCGACAACGTCATTGTTTTTCAATGTCCGCTCTGTCTACCTAATACACTTATCTTGATGTGATTACCTGGAGTTAAGTAAGGACTTAAGCCCGTCTTGTTTATATGACTTTACAATGTCATGAACAGCTGCTTTCAATGCATATAATATTGTAAATGAATCTATAATAGGGAAAGATCCTCACTTGGTTATGCCAGAATACTTCTAAAGCTTGTTGTTCATTTTTTACCACATATGATTAACGTCACTTTTCGACGAGACTGACTTTTGACACTCTGACTACAAATCGACATAAACTGTGCATTTTTCATCTCTCTGAATCTTTTTGGATATTTAAACGAGTACTCTGGATGCATTTTATTTTTCTGCAGCCCGTTCAAACATTCTATAGGTCTATACAAGTTTTTCCAGGTGCGAAACTTTATAGAATGTTGGAAAAAGAAACCTCTCCCCCCTTTTGACGTCATTTTCAAGCCCTTAATTGTTTGGACACTCCGTATAAAATTTACGATAAAAATTCATAGAATTTACAGAATGGGGTAAAAATTACAGATTTTACGGAACAATTGTGTTGTACCAAATGCCTGAATTTACGGGGTTTTTTGATGACAAATGCTTGAAAACAAGAGGTTTTTTTTCAGTTAAACTCCCGTAGAAAAAAATGTCATATTTGAGGTTGCGCCGCCTGGACATACCATTGCTTACAAAAACATTAACAATTTATCAAAAAATCTAACTTATGATTTATGGTTTATTCTACAGATAGAAAAGATGATGCTAACTAAATGTGTAAAAATTCATTGATGTACCTAAAGCGGTTTTAATTTTATGGCGCTAGTCCACGAACTTTTTGATAACCCCTCGTATATATAGAACACAATCCAAATCAAAAAGAGAAAATCAAAATTCCTTTTTTAAACCTGATTTTTCAAATCTGAAGTCGAAAGTGGTCTAAAAGTCAATAAGTGAGCCTCTACAAGGGAGCTTTTTGAGAAATTCGCCACTTTAAGTGCAATTTAAGAGAGGAACGTTCCTCTTCATCAGAAATCTTCCTCGTTGTCTCCTTAGTTCTCTGCACAAAAACTGTATTTGAGGAACGTTCCTCTTTTATTTCAGATTGCTCATAATAAATATGTGTGTTTGTAAATACAATGCTATACGAGGAACGTTCCTCTATCAATTTCAATTGATAATACATACTAAATCCATGAACCCTAATACAGATTATATTTGAGGAACGTTCCTCTACCAATTCTAATCAATGATACAACAAACATCAATCTAAATACACTGAACATTTGAGGAACATTCCTCTTCCCATTTTAAAATATTAACCATATATACATAAATCTGAGCCCAATGAATCTGAGGAACGTTCCTCTCCTAAATGTTGGCATTGTTTTCATAAGAGGAACGTTCCTCTCCTATTGACTCTGGCTTCATAAGAGGAACGTTCCTCTCCTAACTGTTGACACTGGCTTCATAAGAGGAACGTTCCTCTCCTAACTGTTGACACTGGCTTCATAAGAGGAACGTTCCTCTCCTAACTGTTGGCACTGGCTTCATAAGAGGAACGTTCCCCTCCTAACTGTTGGCACTGGCTTCATAAGAGGAACGTTCCTCTCCTATTTGTTGACACTGGCTTCATAAGAGGAACGTTCCTCTCCTATTTGGTCACACTGGCTTCATAAGAGGAACGTTCCTCTCCTATCTGTAGACAATGGCTTCATAAGCCTGAACACATAACATATCTGAGAAACGTTCCTCTTCCCATTTTGAATTTAAACTCTTTATACATGAAAACAGCGGATTTGAGGAAAGTACGCTGGTATCCCCTAAGGAGCAGATGACTCCTGTTGATTTTAAGATCACAAGATCAAACATCAAGGATGAAACTTCTCTGGACAAAGAAAGATACTGTCTGCTTAAAATTTATTTAAAAAATTATAGTTTGTAGGAAACGGAGAAAAAGATGTTGGTCAATGTGTCTTCAAGTATATGGGATTCTTTAAGTGATGCTATTTGAGAAGGTAGAAAATTGATGAATTTGTTACCCTTTTTGTAAATGTGGTGGTTTTTATGCATTTTAACCACAATAATTTTAAAGCAACAGAGTGCAAAGATTCATAATCAATTTGCATTTCCTGTACAGCATGACATAGTTCATTTATGGTTCACCATTGGTAATTTTTCTGGATCAAGTATAAAGAAATATTTTAAATGTATATCATTATTTGAGTGATGTGTCAATCATATGATTAAATTTGTTTCCATCTATCACTAAAGATTCCTGTTAACTTATGAATTCATAGATATTTTCTTGTAAGAAAGGGAACACTGAAAAAGAGCTATGTTTAGGCCTACATGTACATTCTTGTGTAAAGGTGTGGAACCCCATCCCCCCCCCCCCCCTTTGAAAAAAAATCCTGGATTTGCACATATTGCTTGTAAATATAAATATCATTTATTATTTTAAAGATGCAAACCTGCAACTTAAGTAAAGCAAAATGCGGTCATGATTTATGAGCCTAAATTTTATATGGTAAAGGGAACTGGGAGAGAATACAGTGTGTGTAAAGTACTGTTATGTAGCTCGATAAGTCTCTCTGTGATCTCGGGTTCGTGCCCTGGTTGCAAAAATGATAAAAGAAATATAGGTAGAAACTGTTCCTTCACAAAATGTTTAGTACTTTGAAGTTTAAGTTGCAGGTCTTTCAAATGAGACCTCGAACGGGCGCACCATGTCTGAGGGTTTGCAACCAGAGAACCTTCACTGCTCAATTGCCCTGAGTATCGAGCGAATAAGTAGAGGTCTAAATTTGAAGCCTTCACCAGCATCAGGTGACCTCTCATACAAGTGACATTTTCCTCCAAGAGACATACAGAACTACAACAATCAATCAATCAATCAAAAAGTTATACTGTATTCTCCTGAACACATATAAATTTACCACCGATATGATATAAAGCTGCCATATAAAACATACACGTAGAAATTAAAATAAAAAGAAATGTAACAATGACAATTTTCTCAAATATTTAAAATTGTATTTAATATTTATATAAAATGATAAAAATTGAAACTAAGTATCCTTACCCTTAGCTTTTCTAGTTTATTTCATCCGAGATTCAAATGTAAATGACCAATCAATTCTATTCGGTTGAACATCCACTCATTTAATTGAAAATTAAATAATATTACAGAGATGTGTCTCTACTGATATGTATCCCGGTCTGGTTTGTGCATACAAATCTTCATCGCATACATCAAGTGCTTGAACAGGAATAATTATTTGTCCGTATCACAGTATAATACACAGGTATATCATTGTCAATTTCTCCATTTCTTAATTCCCCATTCAATCAAACTACAGTACATTGTCTTCTTATGGATATTATTCCTGCTGGTCAATTAAAGCATTAGCTCTTCATGTGCAATTGACCTACTGAATGGAAACACGGTGCCATTATTTGAAGAAATGTCAATCAAGACATTCCACACTGAAATGATTGTGGGTGTGTTATCAGACTTTGGGCATGTGGATCTCTCAAACATAGCAAACCCGTGTTCTCGATGTCAAGAGTATACTCATGAAAAAGAAAAACTACTTTGCTGGATACAAAACAGGATGTTGCAGTCCCTCACTATCAAGGATGTATCAAGGTACATATGCAAATATTTATTTAAATGTATGATAAATCTTTATATATACCATGTATTGTTTGCATAAAAAATGGAAATAAAAAATTTAATCAATAACTTTGTCAAAGTTGTTATAGCCTATTGAAATGCTAGATTAGACACTCCTAAATAACAGTTATTATGAATGAGAAATTTATTGTTTTGATAGATAAACTAATGTGCCTTTGGTTTCAGTGTAATATCCGGTCATGACACCTGTTGCAGCAGCAGTTCATTACTGAGAGAAGGATCCTAAACAAATCAAGTATGTACTAGTCATAATTATCATTGAGAAAATTAGAAATTCTATGACATCCAGTGTATGTTTTCAAATGTTGTGCATAGCAGCAATGAGACTGCTTGTTTTTATTTTATTTATTTATTTTGTTGGGGTGGAGGGGGGTCCATGTCCATGATTTAATAAAAACACTAGGGCTGCGTATTGAGCAAAAATATTGATACGATACGATATTTTATAATGTGATATCCGATATATTGGATTCTTTAACAAGTCTATAAAAAAGTCTTATATTTCATTTAATGCATGAATTTTATAAAAACTAATTGTTTTATATCCCATTTCGAAGTTCTTGTCTCACTGTCGTAACAAATTACACTTTAATTTCAAACTTTATTTAATGAATGTGAAAAAAAAAATATGTTAAATAAAATTGTCTATGTATTTTGTAATATATTTATCTAAGATGTGCTATCTCCTTAATGATTATATCATTATTGATCAATTTTAATTCAAAACAGTGAAAAATATAACCTTTGATGATTGAAATTCCCAGAATTAAAAGAAAATCTGCCTGTCCGATACGTATTGGAAGTTTTTTTTTTTTTCGATACGATATATTCTTAAATATTCAGATACGTATTGATTATTCGATATATTGATACAGCCCTAAAAAACACATACACGTAAAAAAAGACATCACACATACATATATTTTTAATAAGAAAACTGATGCCTAAACAATAAAAGTTTCTGGGAAATAACATTCCTTGTTCATGTTGTTCATGATAATGTTATGCAAAATACCTAACCCATGTAAATTAGTAGGAGTTTTATGTGTTGGGACACCACTTTTGACATTTATTTCCCAAAAGTAAAATTGATAATAATTCTTATTGATATTTTTCTCCTTAAAAAAATTAGCCCACCTCCCATTAAAAACACTGAACTCCTATATAACATTTTAATAATATTTATAATATGCTTAGTAGAGTTTTTTCTTCATATAATATTTTTGTAAAATGAAATGACTTGACATGTACATGTATTGAAGAGATACATTATTTCCAAAAGATTTTTCAAGTTTTTTTTCTTGCATTTTGAATTATTGGAAAGACCCAATATTTTTAATGTAAAGCTGTATTTGCTTTCTTTTATCAAACATTGATTTGATAAAGAAAATGCTAAAGATCTGATTCACCCAGTTCCATCCATATATCATCTGTGCTTCACTAGGTGCTCAGCACTGTTAATTTCAATGCCGTTAGAGAGCAGAGCATGCCAATTCACCCAGGCTCAGGGGAATAATGTCACAGAAGTAATGTGTTTAAACTAAACAGAGCCCTGTAGTTTGTTTATACATGTACATCTCCCATACTAAACGGCTTCACGGCTTTACATAGTGTTCACTGGTCAATTGTTTATACTTTCCCAAAATATCATTACATATAACTCTGCTATTTTGTATTTAATTAAGCTTATCTGTGTATGAATTAGTACTTAGATTGGAATCAAGTGTTGTTCTTTAATTACCAGCAACAGTGACCTTGTCAAAGATCATACTCATGCAGCCATATAGAAACTTGTTCTTGATAGTTTTGCTAATTGTTAACTTGAAATGTTTTGGAAAAAAGACAAATCCAATTAAATCTTCAATAATGTACTCTTTGAAAAAGTCTGCTGCAGGTAGCATACATAAAGGGATACTTATTAATCACAAGATTGTGTAAAATAATTTTTTTCATCACTCACACTAATTCTCAACTAAGTATATTATATGTTTGAGAGACATCATAAATGCTAAAAAATCACTATTGAAAAATGAAAAAAAAAATTAAATATGTGTTACCAGTACCTGATAAAATAATGTTGTTTCTAATTGAATACTCAATTCTGAGCAACAGTTTCACTAATCGATACTCAAATCATTCGATGTTTAACCACGATTTTGTATTTATTTATTCATTATGTAAAAACGGAGTAAAAAAAAATAATTGAAGAGGCCCATGCTTACATCATGATATGCTTGATATGCATACAAAGGTTCTTATGACCATTGATTAAATATCTGAATTTATTCTTATAGCACTTGTCAAGCCATAAAGAGATTTCTTGATGATTTAAAAGAGTTAAAGAAAATCTTCCTATATTATTTCTCCATAATGAAAGCTGATAAGACAAAGGCTATATAAATTGACCTGTAATTTTAAAGATGACAAGGGCTGTTAATCTTGCTGTAGCTGATCACTAGATTATCAGTCCCAAATGACCCACTCTGCAATCCTAGATACAGTGTATCTGTGAAATTCTGATTTTGCTTGTATCTGCAAACTTGCCAATGAATCACGGAGACAGAATCGGATCTAGCAATTTGGAAAAGGGGAAATAGGGGGGAGGGGGGGGGGGCTAGATCGATATCCAGTGAATAAAACAGAATGATTGTATTACTCAGTACAAAATATTCTTTAAATGTTAATTTTATAGAATCTTATAAATCAATACATATTTTTTAAAGTGTTCCAGAGGAAATATGGATTTTTTTCTTGTCCCTCTGGATCAGGCGATGTTGTTTTCACGTTTTACAAATATTAATTTCTCATGTTGCTTTGCAATTGTGTATTTAGTACAGGCATTCTTATATGAGTGAAAAATTATTAAGAGGGATGTTAATTAAACAACATACAAACAAACAAACTATGAATTTTATATCTTTTTTTATTTTTAAAGATTGCTCTGAAGTGTGTAATGTTTTACCAATAAGAGCATTATTAACCTAAGGGACTGGGAATATATACTTCTATACATTGACCACAGAATGCTGTTTGATTTGCTAGCTAGAAATACTTCAATTTTTTAAAGTGCTAAGCATAGCTAAGAATAGCTGCAGTGCTTTAATTTTTGTCACCAGTTGGCAATTTGATTTCGTGTTTTAGGATAACTGCCACCTATGGGCCTTGATATATATTATCTGTGCTTAGCAGGTTATTTTTTAAAATAAGTTTTACTAGTGATACAATATCATCAGCACTGGTCTTCACTGTCCATGAAGCCTGTCCCCCTGTAGTCTCAGGGGATAGATAGGGGATATAGTTGCAAGAGCTGGTTTAAGGCAAATCTCATAATGTTTCCCTAGCATATATGATTGGCAGTGATTGATATAAAGTAATCTGTGAATAGGGAACAAGCAATATGTCAAAGTCAGTTGTATAAAGAATGATCTGGAGAGGGGGGGGGGGAGGGTGTTATAGACAAATCACTATAGAGTCAATACTTCATTTTTATAAAGACACAGATTTCAGTCTTTGAAGTTTATCTGAAAGGTTACTAATGCAAAGTAAAAATGAGAATCAGAATTAAAGTAAGTTCTTGTAGATTAAAGGAGAATACATATTTAAAACTCATGAAATAAAATTTGAAAGCTGCACTTTTCTTTGGAAAAGGATAAATGAAACTTTTCCAAATTATGACCTTATAATTATTATCATATATAACAGATAACAAATTAAAACTTGTGAGAGAGATTCTAATGTGATGGCTAAGATACAATATCTATTTCAAAGAAAGGATGAATAAAGATAATTCATGTGAGGAGTATGGGTCTCAATTAAGACCTCACAAAATAAACACTTCTCTGAGAACATTACCTTTTGTTTTTCAAGATTATACATGTATTTTCATAATTCATAGCAAATAAAATTTCAAAATTTTAATCCAAGTTCTCCATTTTTCACTGTTTTTTTTTAAATCTCATTTTAGATGAGACATCATACGTAATCTTATTAATACTATACAAATATTTTCTAATATTCTATCTCTGCTACTTTATCTGTAAATCACAATTTTGAAAATCTGGAGGGCCCTTAATTTATTACTTTATTTAAATTTTAAAATGTGATACTGAATGTGACATTTTTCCAACAGATGATGACACTAAAGAATTTGTTGATGAAAAAAGCAGTTATGAACCTTTGGAGACCAAGGAATTGGATACAGGTTTTCTCCCTATAACCGGTATAAAGGAAGATGTAACTGAGAAAGAACCTTGGTGATCCTCAATGATATGGTTTAGTTTCGTGGTTTAAAATTTAAAAAACCATGGGTGTTAACCCAGGTAGACATTATAGAAAGTAATGTGAATGTCATTCAGTGAAAAGGGTAGCATATTGTTTGAAATGCTTTCTAGAAGTAGTAATGAAAATTTTGAAGTTCCTGAATTGTATTTTGTTACTATGGCACTTTATACTTCCTAATATACTAGTATGTACTAGGCAAGAGTTTTTGTTAGAACATTGAATAGTTTAAACATACAATAAAATCAAGTACAACAAAACATTGGAATTCTTGTAATAAGTTTTAACATAATGTTGAATTTTAAATGTTCTTAAAAATGTGTGCAATGACAGAACAATTATTCAGAGAGGAAGATTATTTTGGGGATTTTGGAGTTTAAATATATTAAATATGGAAGCCCTTTCATTTGTTCTGCAATTAATTTTCCTAGAACTAATCTCAAATGCATCATATGTCATCCAGTCCCTTGAATTCGTGTTGATACATGTATACTGTACATTGCACATACTTGTACTTAAGTCAAATATTTCTTTGTGCATGATTGATGTAATGCTTTAACATAGCTTTATTAAAATATACTTTTTTAAAATGTCAAAATGACTTTTCATATATATATATATATATATATATATATATATATATATATATATATATATATATATATATATATATATATATATATATATATATATATATATATGTATGTATGTATGTATATATATATATATATATATATATATATATATATATATATATATATATATATATATATATATATATATATATATATATATATATATATATATATATATATATATATTAGTGTTTGCGGATAAAAAACAAAAAAAGTTTCTACAAATATGCACTGCATTTCATGTACTAAAGAGGAACGTTCCTTCAATGCTTTATGCATGCATAGAGAGGAACGTTCCTCCAATGTGTCATACGTAAACATGCAGTGTAAGATGTTTAAAGATATAGGAAAATTTGAGAGAGGAACGTTCCTCAAATGCCTGATGTTTGATCATGCATGAGTTGTCTACAGATATGTGAATTTGAGAGAGGAACGTTCCTCAAATGCAAGTCTTAAGTTTCACAAGATATAGTACTCAACAGCAATGCAACCATTTGTGAGAGGAACGTTCCTCAAATGCCTGCTGTAATAAACTTTATGAATAAGGTATCAACAGATAGAAATCTGAGAGAGGAACGTTCCTCGCATGTGAATGTCTATAAGGTGTTTAAAGATATAAGTAAATTTCAGAGAGGAACGTTCCTCAAATGCCCAATGTGTTAAGATTCATGAGGTATTTAAAAATACAAGTTTATAAGAGAGAGGAACGTTCCTCTCTCTGCCTGATGTGGTAAGATTCGTGGTATTTAAAAATACGAGTTTATAAGAGAGAGGAACGTTCCTCAAATGCCTTATTGTAACAAATAATTTGAAATGTCTAGAGAGGAACGTTCCTCAAAAACCTAAAAAATCACCAAAAAGTGAACATGTGGAGACACATATAAGGTTTTTCAGACCAAAATGACTTCAGATTGTAAAAACTGGGTAAAAAAAAAGGAATTTTGATTTTCTCTTTTTGATTTGGATTGTGTTATATATATATACCCAAAGTCTCTTCTTTGTAATAGAATAAAAACACTTTAAAACACTTTTTGAAACATTTCAAACGTGTTACCGGCCTTCATCAGTCGTGTTTAATTAAGGGGATGAAGGACACATGGTCACATGACTCTGTTTAACTACGTCATAGTCTCCGTTTATACATGTAGAAGTGCAAAACGTGTAAAGCATCAATTCTTGTATAATTTTTTGACAATTTTTTTTAACTTTAATTACCATCTTACATAAAAAAAAAATAAAGAAAGTTTTAACATTCTTGTAAACATTAACATATTATGAAAAAGATTGATCCACTCCTCTGTTTCCCTAAACTGTGCGTCCAACAAGTCGGTGACGTCATACAGGATCTGTTAGTACAACAAGATCATACTCGGTGAACACAGGGGCGGTATTATTATGTAAAAACAGGTCATAATCAGTATATGATGAAATATTTTGAGAAAAGGGGAACACAAAAATTATGTTTGCATGGCTGATGATGGAAATCATATGTAGGTATATCTTATTTCACTTATTTAGCTTACGTGTGACGTCATAGTTTTTCCCGTGCTCGAGAAATGTAACGTGACATGTTTTTGTCATGCTTATGCCATCTTTAACGACGTCCTGTGAAATAATGAGGTCAGCTTCATCATTCAAAATTTTTACGGTTAATCAATAATTTGAAGGATTTGCATTTCAACATAAATTAAAAAAAATATTGAATGATAGAATTTTTTGCAAATTACGTTTTTTATTGTTTAAGTTGTCTTAAAAAGTGCGTGATTTTCCCTATCCAGATGCAGTGTGATAGGCAAAACTTGCATTTTCGAATATTAAATCCTAGTTGTACTCTGAAATAATTTAAAAGATACATGTACACTTTGATATTTTTACATATGCTTATAAAATCCCACTATGGACATAGAGAATTAAAATCCACTTTATAGTATTTGTCAATCAATATCTCCAAAATAAGGTAAGAAATCTAATGATATAACTGCTTTAAGATATGTGGGGCACACTTAATGAGAAATATACAAAATATGAAAAAAAAAAATTGAATGACAAGTATTTTTTTCAGCTCAAGGTCCTTCTCCTCCTTAAATGCATAGCAACTAACGTTGAACAACGTATTATGACGTCACAATGTACATACAATAGAAAGACAAAGTCATGAATCAAAATTGCACGAAAAACATCTGAAAAGATTGCGAGAGCTGCAAGAGTAATCAAATGATACATATATTTGGACTCTAAATAATGTAAAATAAATTATTCCATATAAATAAACATATTTATATATACAATGTACACACGCAAAACTGTTCATATAATGGTTTAGGGACAACGGTGCTCTCTTTTGTTTATATCAAATGGTATATAAGTATCTAATTTTTTCTTCCATAGATTCTCTCTATATTTCCGATAAATGCCATTATTGTACAGTTTTTCAATTCCTATAATACTGTAATCTTTTAATGTGTGAAATTCTGAGTAAAAATGTGCAGCAACAGGGTCATTGGTTTCTCTTCTAATGAGTGAGAGAGTTAAGAGATGTCTTTGGTATGAAGTCCCACCAGTTTCTCCCACATACACAATCTTATTACACTTTTTACAAAAAAACCGGTAACAGGGTTGAAATATTTCAAAAAGTGTTTTAGGTTAAAGTGTTTTTATCATCTCTCTCTCTCTCTCTCTCTCTCTCTCTCTCTCTCTCTATATATATATATATATATATATATATATATATATATATATAACTGCTTTTTGCGCTTTTCTTGTATTTTGATGAGTTTTTGCATTACGTATTGAACGAACCATGTATCATCACTTAGGATTCTCAAAAAAGACAGTTATACTTCCCTGTACAACAAGGCAGCATATGTTCTCCATGCAAATATTCTACAAGATTTTATAAAAAAAAAATATAAAGTTTCATTCTTTGGGTATGCAAATGACATCTCTTTGTATGACAGTTTCAATACGAGGGCTATATGCACAGATGTGACCCACGTGTATTACAAAGCATGGAAACAGTTGCTTTAAATGTTGATGATTGGATTTATCCGAACACCAAACTCTATACAGTGTCAATTCTCCGGGACTACTTTCCCTACGAATAAGGGAGTCCAAACGAGCAACTATAGATAATATATAGCACATTAAACTGATATGATTTTACATAAATAATAATGACATATAAATACATTAAAAGATATCCGATATTATATATATCATGAGTACGTATAAATGAATCTTACCGATGCCTCTGCTTCTTTCAATTTCTCCACGGTCTTTGGCCCAGCAATATCATCTATAACCTCCTCAGGGATGCTGCTGTCATTGAATTTCCTCCCTTTTAAAGCAAATAAAATTTTCGGGGACGAAAAACACAAGAAACACTTTAAATACTTCTTAACAGGTGTCGTTCCTGTTGAATCCATCTTTCGAGCTAAACGTCGTCTGACGTCACATAACCCGCGTGATCTGGGGTCACGGGGTCATATCAAATAAGCCTGTGGCAGCGATGATATGGAGTTGAAGAGTAACGTAATACTGAGCTGTCTGGAGCTTGATCCGAACATTTTTTAAAAAAAAATCCAATTAAGACGGAATTTGCTCTATTCGGAAATCAACAGATGCTATCCGTTTCTTCTACCAAATCCATTAATGTGGTTGGTGAATTGTTAATGCATGTCTATGTATCAAATATAATGGATTTTACTCGGATGGATAATTAATTTTTACACAATTTGAAAATGAGAAATGAAAAACAATTTATGTAAATCTTTTACTTCATTCAATATGATCGTCAACGTTATCCCATCAACGATTCGTACAAGCAGCTAGTACCGTCTCTAATAATTAGCTATTTGGTTCATTGATCAACTGTTCATTACTCAACACCGAGTCGGCATTATTTCAGCCATATTTCGGAGGTTAAATAAATTAGCTGTTTGGATTACGAAAACTATGTGATATAAGATTTGACGAAATGAACCATCAAAAGATTACAATTATTGCAAAATTGAGCTGCATACCTCGCGCTGTATTTGAAGTGCAAATAGTCTGATAGTTTTACAGAGTTTTTTTTTTTTTTTTTAAACTTTACACTGCTATCAGTTTATTTAAGGATCAAGTTCAAGAAAGCATATTTTGATTTAAAGTTTTTCATAAATATTGCCAATCCTGTGTACCTTCGAAAAATAATTAGAATAAGAATATCAACATACAACATTCTCTGTATCAATCATGTACCAAAACAATTTTCGTCTATAAGCAGTTAATTCAAAATTTTTCTCAAAATGTCTTTTGAAGACCTACAATGTAGAATAAATAACTTAGACTACCAAATGCATGTATATGGATCATAAGTATTTTTAAACGAAAATTTAAAGCATTTTATTGCATCGGTGCATTCCACTGACTTTTAATTTTATCTCCCCTGGCTATAGGAGATATAATTTTATTAAAATAATGTGATATACTCTCTTTCAAGAAGAAATGATTAAAAATAAGTGAAAATTTTCCAGAATCTTATAAAGTCTAAAGAACCAGAAAAGATGAAACTCATATAAATATGTAGATTTAAAAAAAAAAAAAAATAGTTCAAAGGAACACCAATTTCATAATGAATCATTTTAGTATTCAAACATCTTGGGTGATGTAGACAGTTTGTTCAAAACAAGGCCATTAGGGTTTGGCGGGGGCCTCAAAAGCGATCAAAGTTTTACATGGAGTATAAGGGGAAAATCCTATCTTTTTAAAAATAGCAATGTCAGGATATGTAACAATGATATTGAAGAATCTTCATTTAATATGTCTGCTCAATCATTCAAGTCATGGCCCCAGGGTATGATGGGACTAAAATATGGTATATGAATTATACAATGACATAGATAAGAATATAATCTTTTGAGGAGTAGAAGGGCCCCATTAAATTCTGTACAATCAAATATATAGTATTATATAAGAAATCATTATTGTACAGGACGACAATAATGTAATTTTGCTTCAATCAAAGTTTATAAATAGTTCTTCCATCGCAAATATAAACAACAGAAGTTTATAAACGCTCTTTTTATGTCATTAAAATAGTTAATTAAAATTTTGCAACAAAAATTTCTGACATCAAAGTTGCATCTCATATTGCTTTAAGAATTACCAACCCCTCCCTACTGTAACAAATAAAACATGTAATGTATATTTGGTATACATTTTTTTTTATTGTGATCTTTTTCTCTTTAATATATTACGAATAATTTCTTGGCTTAAATTTTTTATAGAAAAATTATCATCTATAGAGACTAGGAACAACTGGACACAATCTATGCAGTTCTGTAAAACATTATTGCAATCTTCTTATCTTGAAGGAAACATTTCTTTTGTTAATGCAAGCAGCACATGTGAAGAATTGAATTGGACGAAGGATGGATTTTCCTGGCTTGGAATCATAACAGAAATTTACTACGGAAACGATCGAGGCAAATTATGTATTGAAGAGAGAGAGAGAGAGAGAGAGAGAGAGAGAGAGAGAGAGAGAGAGATTTCTAAATGAAATTTATTGTTATACTTTATTAATATAAATGATTTGAAAAGAAAATATACATTGTCATTTTACTTATAATGTACATGTATATTGTTTTTTACATTTCACAGTATGTTTCAAAACATTATTTTATGTTCTCACAATTTTACCTACACTCTGTAATATACACTAGTTTCTGTACAGCTTTGATTGATGTACATGTACAATCTCTATACTTTTTTTTGTGTTGTGTATATAGGAGTGATGATCGATGAAAAAAATAGAGCCTCTTTCCATCAGTGCCAAAAATGTAATGAGAATGGCTGTTCGTTTGACGAGTGTTCAAAACAGTTAGCTACTATACTTTGTGAAAATGTAAGTTGTTATACATTTTTTATATTCATTCAAAAAATGAAATGCGTTAGATTTCCATTTCCTTACACGTGTTAATATTTTTTTTTTCTTTTGCTCAAATGCATATACTGTAAAATCATTTTTTTTTGTGGGGTCAAATTTTCTTGGTTAGACAGGAAAAAAATGGTTCTAGGGGACTTGATTTCGTGGTTAAAGGAGAAACGTTTTACTTCAGTATAAAATTTAAACATTTTCTGGAGAATTTGAATTCGTGGGTTTCTTCACACCACGAAAGCGACAAATTGAAACCCACACGAAAATCAGTGACTTCACAGTGAGCGTTGAAAAGAAACAATCGCACTGCTATCAGTAACAGTTATTTTTTTTATATACATGTTAACATGTTTAACACCCCAAGCATTGTGAAAAAGAAAGTAATAATGAACATGATGTACCTAACCAAAGAGGGTTGATCATACTTTTTTGGCCTGCAGTAATAATCTCTCTCTTTCTCTCTCTCTCTCTCTCTCTCTCTCTCTCTCTCTCTCTCTCTCTCTGAACACTGTTTTGATCCTTACATATTGACATAAACTGACATCGTTCAAAGATTTAATTTACATGCAGCAACGGAATTGCAAATATATTTAATTCATGGAGTAAAAGTACACAAAGAAAAAGGTAAAACATAACTTACTGGGAAAAAAAACATTTAATATTTCAAAAAGTATAAATTATCAATTACAAAGATCATTTATTTATCAGCTTTTGAAGTGTGTTATTCTTAGATGATAAACAAGACAGGGTATCAATTTTGATACAGCATTAACGCCAGAAGTCAATGCTGATTTTAAGTAGGTCATTGCTAGTTATATTGGATCTATTCCTTGCTTGCTGATACTGATCCTGGCTATGTTGTTTTTAAAATCCTGATCCTAATGCTAGCTAGTTGTTGATGCTTATTTTGTTATGCTGATGGTGATTTATGGGACAAAATTGGTTCCCTCTACCGTAACAGTGGCAGCAAATCCTGTTTTCTTAGTAATCAGTTGTAAATTGCTTTTCAACTAAATATCCACATTTCAAATGTGATAACTGTATTACAAATGAATTGTTACTAAATATTTGCTGAAAGAGGATGTTTAGCGACAATATAGTGGGCGTTCAAAATTCAACAGGTACTGAATATCAAATATTTTTCAGTACATCTTTAGCAATCTTTCAGTTTATATGTTTCATTTTATAGAATTTGTAAAGTAATGTATGAAATAATAGATAGAAATTGCTTATCTATGCAAACAATGACCCCCCCCCCCCAAAAAAAAAAAAAAAAAAAAAAGAAAATAGATAAGTAAAATGTTTAAAATATTTAAAACAAAATAAAAAACAAAACACTTACAACAATGTACAATATTGACAGGGGTGATTCTTATGAGTTTTAAAATGCAACAGAGGTAAATAGAAAATGGGCTTCATTGCACACATATTCAAATCATTTTTTAGGGTCTGCACATGGAAACAACTACACAAGACATAATTTACAGGCAAACAACAGACACTAATGTCTTGAAAACAACTGTTAACCAACCAAATGATAGAAATGTTACAAACAAGATTCAGGGCTCCATTACTCCAAATGGTAAATAAAACTTCTTGTATTTAGTACATTAGTTATTTTTTAAAGATTATATTTTGACTGAAAGCTTACAAAATATATGTAAATTATGACCTATGAGCGGAGGCCTCTTCTGGTGGACTGTTAGTCCCCGAGGGTCTCTACAGCTCAGTTCCTAAGTACTTCGGTACTAGCTTGAAAATACGGATATATATTTTATTGCTGTGGAAAAATAGAAATTTATTTCACAATTAAAGATTGTCTCCCTCATGCATCGATCTGATCCTTTGACGTATTTTGCCCCAGTCTTTTGCACCCATTTTTAGCTCTTTAAAGTTTTTTATTTAAATATTTCGGATGTCCAACGTTTCGGCAAAAGCATCACTGAAGAGACATAATTTGTCGAAACGCGAATCTGGTTTATCAAAAGTGGTACCGTATAAGATAAACATCTGGAATATGGATTTTTTCTATAAAAAAAAATAATCAGTTTTCATGTTTCAATAATGCAGCTACTTAAAGGTTGCAAAAGTTTACAAACTATTACAAACATTTTTTATTCCAAGTAAGGGTTTGCTTAATATTTGTAAGGTATGATTATACAGGCTAGTACGACCAATTTGCTTGAATGATAGTCTAAGCAATAGTCCAGCACAATTAATATGATGTTTTATGATCTGGTTGATCAGGGAACGGACACAACATTTTTTAATTTTAAGTGGTTGATCAATTAGATATTGTTTCAACGCAGTTAATTATTGCAATAATCATGTACTTTATTTTTTGCAAAAACTCTTTTCCAATATATATATATATATATATATATATATATATATATATATATATATATATATATATATATATATATATATATATATATATATATATATATATATATATATATATCATCACCGAAATAAACTCTACCTGTAAAATTTTCGATCATCAGGAGTTTAACAAATATTGCTTAGTTATACATAAATACAAACTCAACATTCTTACTGTGACGTCAAAAAGCGCTTATGTTAATTTACGCATTAGCAAAGTTTATTATGACGTCACGACATTACGTAAGTAATTTTATACGGGAAAATAGTTTTTCTTTTCAAATAATACCGACATGTATTGCAGGAAAAAGTATGTGTCTGATACAAAATATAATTATGTATTATTTATAACAGATTTATATTTGTTGATAAAAAGTTCGTTTCACGTTCTCTTTCTGTGGTATCCCCTCAAAATTTGTTAAAGAGAAAACGGTAAAATTTGGCACTTTTATTGGGACTTTTATTCTTGGCACAGTTTCTAATATGGTCACTGACGGGGGTAAACTGGTATTTTGGTTCCCTAATTTGCTGTCGGTGTACGGTTATTCTGTGTCTTAAGGTGTCTCCTGTCTGATCTATATAATTGTCACCGAAACCGGCACAATATCACATAAATAAGATTGGAACTTTTGCAAGACATGGAGGTTTCAATAGTAAATTTACTTCCGGTTTTGTCAAACTCCAGAAGATTGAAAATGAAATCGGTAGAGTTTTTAGGTGTTGTAATTATATATATATATATATATATATATATATATATATATATATATATATATATATATATATATATATATATATATATATATATATATATAACCAGTTCCTTATTAAATAAAAGTTGTTTCTAAAAGTTTTAGTACATTTAGGGAGCAAAGTATTGCGCTTTGTCCCTTTGTCAGTAAAGAATTCTCTCTGGCCATGAACTTATCAAATTGCATTAAAGAAAGAAGATAGAAAAAGCTGAACTTATGAAGTGTAACAGTCAACGTAACCGTCTTATTGTGAATAGATTTGAGTTTGATTAAGGAATTTTTGTTCAAATTGCTAGAGTGACAGTGTGTTTTAAGTATGTTCTTTTCTCCAAGAAAAAAAAATATAAATCTACCACACATTGATAAACTTTTATTGAAAATGACTAAACAATTTGACAAATAGAATTTTTTTCTAACTGTGTTAATGAAGATAAAAATGGTTCTCTTTTCTTTAAGTTTGATCAAAATAGATAATTTTAGATTAGTAATTTAGAAACAAAACGTTCTTTTATTTTCAGATTCAAGTACTTTTACCAGCATTTTTGTTCCGCTGTTGACTGTCTTTGTTCTAACCTCTGGAATTGTAATTTTCATATACATACGGTACATTGTCTATTCTGTTTAAAATACAGACACTTTGAATACTCGCATATTCAAAAATGACTAAACAACTGAAAGAGTTTTTAATAAAACTTGGGTTTTCTTATATTATTCTTTTCAGAAAAAGGAAATCAAGACTCACAGCAAAAAGAGGCAAATTCCAAAAATCAAAGGTGAAATACGTAAATAATGAGCAGCAGAATAACGAAAATTTCACAGATATGAATTATTTTGTACTCGAACCTACAACAAGTTTGTCAAGAAATTCCACTTACATGAAAGAAGACTTATCTAACCCTTATGTGGAAACACAGGAAGGAACCTATGATCATCTGCAAGACAACGACAGAAGGAAAGAGAAAAGGAAAAGACGTATGACCATGCATCTCTTGGTAGAGAGCTAGACTATGGAAGTTATACTATTAGAAAAAATATAGAAAACATCGAGGATACGTACGACCATGCTGGCCCTTCCTCTGATTATGGAAACCATAATAAACTTGTACATGTAGAACAAATAAGTGGCGAATACGACAAAGTAATGAATATTTTGCGGGATACACAGTGAAAAACGAAGTGCATTTAACTGATTAAGATGAGACGATCCTTAAAATTTCTACTGATACCGAAGCAGTTCCAGAAAAGAGTTCCAAGAACTGCTATAGGACTGCTTTCTCAAAGCTGGGACTGCCCGTTCTGCTTTAGCAAGCTGTCTAAGCCGTCTTCGAGACTATTTTCCAGGACCTCTTAGTTCATCCGTGCGCTGAAGAATCTTTTCAGGCTCTTATTAATAAAACAAAACACACTTTGAATAGTTTGAACACGCAAATTTCCTTTTTAGCTTTTTGATTTTAGCAGTTTTTGTCAGATTACATGCACGGAGTACGTTTGTAAATAACAATAATAAAAAAAATATATTAAAAACCACAATGGAAAATTAATAAATAGAAAGGATCATTTCCTGTATCTGGGAATGGATAGTACGCTGAAAAAGAATATTCTATACTTACCGCTGACCTCGGAACAACAATGGACAAATATGGACGTCTTCCGCAGGGCCCTAACAAAAATTTACTATAGTTTACTTGGATACTTGGATACTTTGATTTACTATGAAACTTTACTCTGGAATTTTTCTTAGATTTCAAAGCTTAAAATCTCTTAAATTCAGCGATGTAAAATTTGGAAATAATATGTGAATATACATATAATAGTTCAATTTGATATAAAATAAAATTGTATGTATGAATTGAAGAACAGAAAATATAACAATCTGAAATCCATAGTAAAAATATCTTGATTTACTAAAGTAAAAAAAAACCTTGATACTATAGTAAACTATAGTTAACTTTAGTTAACTATAATATTTTTTGTTAGGGGGTTGTAAATTTTTTTAATGCGTTTACGACTTTGCAGTGTAGAATCAAATAGATATTATAATCCTGATAATTATTACAAATCGATTGATAATGAGATTTTACAGGTTAGATGTCACTGCAAAAACCAAATAAGTAGGTCGATAATAATAAGATGTGCTCAAGCAACAGCGACGATACTACAGGTAGTTTGAATGTGTGGCATGGGTTGTCTATTTCAGCGAATCGGACGACATAAATGTAGAACTTGAAATCAGACCCTTAAACAGGAGCCGATTCTGTAAGAAAAAAAATGAGACTTCAAAACAGCCAAAAACCTACTGAATATGAAGCAGTGTACGAAATTCCCGTACGCGTCCGCCTGCATGCCCGAAACGTACTAAATCGGGAGCGGACATATAAATTTTACATTGCATCAGCCTGCTTGGACGCACAAATTTTACCCTATTCACTCTTTTTTTGCGCGTAAATGTTTTGAGAAGGTAACGTATAAACAAGGCATAAATCCCAAATAAGAAATAAACAAAACTGATCAATAAAGCTGTTAATATACCAAGAACACCACCATTAAAGAAATCGTCTTTTAACTCGAATTTCCTTCTTATCACACATGAAACGATATTATCAATTTTCCACTCGCATATTGCGTATTTTTTAAAGTTTAAAACTTACAGGATGAGACAGAAATCAAATACAACTGTTTTGATTCGTTGTTTAATGAATTTACATATGCTAAATTAAAAGAATCAGTTGGTATTAATATTTGTATAATGCTCATGCCGTTTATAAAGAAAAAAGAGTACTAAATTACTCAACATTGTTCAATTACTTACAATATGCTTTCATCCAAGGATAACATGATGAGCTTTTATTCATTTATTGTTTAAACTGATTTATGTTTTAATTAAATCAAGAATAAGCTTAAGAAAAATTAAATCATATCACAATATTATCACCCTTTCAAATATTTTATATCAATAATTTGATAGAAATTTTATGTTTAAAATGTAACACATTCACCTTTTCACACACACACACACACCCTCACATGCATCACCGACCATTCGAGGACTATGACACCCCACCTTCCTCCGAGGACTATACTTTCTAATTGAGATATTTTTTCAAGATTTGGTATATTTATAAGGTTTGGCACTAGTTACACTATGGGGGGTTGCATTATGTTGTATTTTGAAAATTAAAGCATGATTTTTTCACTATGCTTTAGAGGACGTTGTGTTAACGTGAGAGGACGGTGTGTTAACGTGAGAGGACGGTGTGTTAACCTTGCGAGGACGGTGTGTTAACCTTGCGAGGACGGTGTGTTAGCCGTGAGAGGACGGTGTGTTAACCTTGCGAGGACGGTGTGTTAACCTTGAGAGGACGGTGTGTTAACCGTGAGAGGACGGTGTGTTAAGCTTGAGAGGACGCTGTGTTAACCTTGCGAGGACGATGTGTTATCCGATAGAGGACGTTTTGCTTATCCCCCACAAAAGAGATGTAAACAAAGTTAGGAAACATTTTTTGTTTTCAATCATTCTTACGGTGCGCTGTAAGAATGTGCGCCATGTGTGTTGACAATAAGGGTCATCATTCGTCATACACAGGCGGGGGGGGGGGGGGGGGGGTTGATAGCGTTGGACATAAATCTTAATTTATATAGTTTTAATCAAGACCTTCTTCGACCCTTCAAACACATAAAATATTCATGTAGACCTCAACATTGTTCCAACCGGCAAAAGTACCGACTTTGTACGGTAGACCCCCCCCCCCCTCCCCCCTCAAGTATTTCCCGGGAAAATGGTTTTAGAGGGGGAGTCCCCCGGAAAAACTGGATCTAGAGAAGGATTTCTACTAAAGAAAGCCAATATTTTCGAGAGATCATACACAGCTTAAAAGCTATAAAGTGTGACTACCCCTCAAGCCAATTTTCTCTCCACCTAAAATTTAGTTTTCGGCTTTTGTTTTATATTTTTCATAATTTTTGCCGATTAAGGAAAATAATAAAAGAACTTCAACACCCTTTTTTATCACTGCCGTTCCTTGATACATGTAGTACTACTTTAATAATAAGTGAACTTACAAAGGCTGATGATTTTAATGGCATTTGGCCCAACAAAAAGCATTATAGAACAGATATAAAGTGCTAGGTTTCCATAGTGTTCTTTTTCTTCCTTTATTTACATTCATGAAAATAGATATTATTAGATATTATAATTCATTACATGCATTTTATAATACAAAAGCAAATCTTTGAAAAGAAAATATAAATCTTTTATGGACATGCACTGCCATGTTTATCCTCGCAACAAAAGTCCATACACAACTCCCCATGGCAGTACATTTTGTCATTACAAAAAGTACTGTATAACAATAACATAGGTTTCCATAGTTGAATGTATTTACAATGTAGAATTGTCATATAATTTAATGCGTTATATTTTCTCCTTTTCTATATAGATTACAAACCTTTCTACGCATAATTAAGAGAAATCATGTAAAACTGATTTATTAATTACTGGTTATCAAGTGACATGGATTGATTTTTACTCAAACTACACGTATACTTTGGCCCCATGTTTTTTGAGAATTTTCCATCTTTTAAGTTAGGATGAACTTTCCCTCAAAATGAATAAATTATAGTTAAATAAATTAAAAAAAACAGCAAGGAAAGAAAGAAATAAAAATTAACCCCCACCCCACCCTAAAAAAGTCTTTCTTAATATTACATTATAGAAATTGATCATGTGATGATAAGAAGCGATGCGTAATAAACTTGTAAAAGGCGTCGGAACCGGAGGGAGGGCTAGAGGGGGCAGCCTACCAAACATATTTTTTCAAAGATAGACATAATATAGGCTTTGAAAATTGGGGCATAGTCCCCAAACGTTTTTTGGGGGGTTGGGGGTTGGTTTAGCCCCCCTTTTCAATTTTTCAGTAAATATACTATTATTCTAATCTTAGTTTATTTTTCTTCATTGAAAAAAAAGAACAAGGTTTCAGTAAATATATTCTGAAATTAATATATGTATATATAATTTAGTATACAAATGATATAGAATGCTGTATATCACAGTACAGAACTATACATGTACATGAATGTGGGGGTAATGTGGGCGTCAATATTCAAAATTACGTTCATTCATGCAGTTGCTACATATAAGAGATATTTCCATGCAGGTGCTAGATGCTAATTCCATGCAGGTGCTATATGCTATTCTGAGTGCATATGCTACACTAACATTAAAAAAAATCCAAAGATTAACAAATAAAACATGTGAATAAGTGCAAGCAAGGATGCATATTTATAAAATATGCCAAAGAAGATGCAAAAAAAAAAATAATAATAAATAAATACATACTTTTGGAAGAAAGCCCTACATGTAGGTGTGAAATCATGTACCCCATAAAATTAGACAGAGCGCCTCTTTCAAGGAAACTGAAATTTTAGCTTAAACTCAAAAAAATTCATGTGACTGTATATTGAGTGTATATATGTAGAAAGAATAAGTAAAAATGACAAATGGTTAACAGAAATTAAGAATGCATTTGATCAACCTTGTTTATTTTTTTTTTCAAAACTCCTATAGATTATGCTATAATCAAGCAAAGATTCTTTTTAATGTGTACAGTCAAAACTCTTTAATAGTATCAAGCAAAAATGTTTCTGGCAGATTGAATTCTAAGAGAAATGTTATCCACCCGTCGTCACATACATGTACAGTATTCCTGGATCGAAAGTAAAACAAAGAGAATCTGATGAAAGAGGAGGGAGGAAGAGTAAAGAAGTAGCCAAAGGCAGATCCAGCACATACTGGCGCGCGTCGGGCATCACCCCCCCCCCCCCCAACTTTGAGTTTTTTTTTCTTTTTGGCTTTCGTAAATTGTGTTTGCTTAACTTGTATACACTTTTAATTTAACCACACGTAACGACCAGGCACATAGTTTCAGGACCAATGATGAGCTAGTATCCCTAACCCAGGAAATACGATTTTAGAGTTTGGACAATTTTTTTTCTTTTCTTTATTTTGTCAAAGAAAACTATCCGTGAACTGCTCTCCTCCTCCTTCCTTTCTAAAATTTTGGATCCGCCGCTGTTCACTTCTATCCTAAATTCATCTAAAATTTTGAGTAAATACGTAACAGCGCTGTCATGTACTTTGAATGATTCATACAGCTTTCCATCATCGCTAAAATTAAACAGTTCTGTATTGTTAATATTTTGTAGTTATTGTACAGTTTCTGCTCATTTACAAAATGAAACGACCACGAAGTGTTTGTATCGCAGTTATTGTATGTTACTTCAAAGGAAAACTCACTGAGTAATGTCAAAAGTCTATTATAATTATCATACATTATTGCTCATGTTGTGCAATTAAATTAAAAAATAACATCTCAAACGTTTTATTTTATTATACCTCTACTGATTTTTCCCTATATAACATTAGATCATTAGATGTGACTTATTCCCTGGAAATCGTTATGAATGGACTAATCCCCGTGCGTTAGTCAAATGAGCTAATCCCTCTTTCGAAAGCTAATTCCCGGTTATCCGAAATGATTTTACTTTTACATTGGTATGATATGTGAATTGACTAATCCCCGTGTGTTAGTTCAGTGAGCTAATCCCTGCTTTGAAATCACACCATCCGAATCCTCTAAATTTTACGTTTGTATCGGTATAATAAAAAAGTTAAAAGTATATCATTGAGGGAGTTAACAAGATCCAGTTCCCCTAATGTTCTGAACTAGATGTTTTTTTCCAATATCAAGCGATGCATGCAGTGCACATGTAATAAAAAAGGAAACATCATACAAGACTTGGAATATTATACATGCATCTAAAAAGAATTGGGCATAAATCAAATGAATGATACAAAATTAACTAGAAAAGGGGTTACACTGACAGACCCCTTTCCTTCTTGTAAATGCATGTACATTTTATGAATTCCGAAAGCTCTGCATTTCCTCTCCTTAGGGGGTTGGAGGGGAAGGTTATTTGACTCTATAAAGCTTAAGACTGAAAATCCCAGGGGTAGGTGTACGGATTCCCTCATCAGCTCTAAATCCTAACTGACTATTGATCAACTAACTGATAACTAATTACAATGTAATTCCGAAACCAAAAGTAGATATAGTTGAACAGGAAGAAAAGAATTAATTTAGGTACGTGAAGATGAGTCAAAAATGAGATACTTAGCCCCCTCCATTTCCCGGATTTCATACAGGTATAAACTTTCATGTAATTTAATTTAGTCATTGAATATTTTTCAAGAATTAGATGAATTGTATGCTGTTAAGGGGTTGAGATGATGAAAACCTCAGTGCATGTATGACGTAATGAACATTCGAAATTTGCAACCCACATAATTATATTGAGTGCAAAAATTAAAATTTTACATGCATTTAAGCAGATTCTCTTTCGCATTCCCCAAAATCATGTAACAACCACTATTATAATGACGTATATTATTATTACATTTTATTCCATGCCTTTATATAATAAATACAGCATAGTTAATAAATCAAAACTGCACTATGTGAACACTTGGCTTATATAGTTGCAGACTCACATCCCTAATCTCCTCCCTTCATCCAAACATTTTGAATCTGTCGTAAAGCAGAGAGAGATCTAGAAGGAGAGAGATGTTGGTCAATTGGTGACAAATGATGGAGAAAAAAAACCTCCCCCCCCCCTTCTCTATTCCTCGAAGATATAAATTGAATTATTATGTTTATTCAATGTTAATTTTACGAAATGCTTAGCAAAATAGGTGTCTCATTCCTCCTAGTTAGTCTTTTAGGGTAGGCTTTTCCTCTCAAATTCCCCTCACCGCGGAAAACTGGCTCTAGAGTAGGAATCTCCCAAGAAAAAAATGACTATAGAGTTGTAGGATTTTCTCCACTGAAATAACTAGAATGGTAGGAATTCCTACACAGGATTCAATTTGTCACTCCTTCAACCTATTAAAATATTCATCTAACCAAAAGCGCATTATTGGCTAATTGAAATTTTAAAAATGCCACCTACAAATAATTTCGCTTTAAAAGTTCAATATTTTTTTCCTAATTTTGTTTTTGATCAATCAGAGAGTTTAATTATTTTAGTCACTATATCTTCGAAGTTCTAATAGCTATCAAATGAATTTATCACACTTCATTTATAAAATCAATGTTATTGTAACATGATATCGACATATATACAATAATGTTGATACATGTAACAATAATTGATTTATTGTCTTTCCTAGAGTTTTTTTTTTTATTTTTATTTTTTTTTATTTTAAATAAGTAAATGGTTTCCTATTACATGTAACTGAATGCCTGTAGGAACCTATCTATATTTGCAATTAAGAATAAAATTTTAAAATAGATATTTCCGATATATATATATATATATATATATATATATATATATATATATATATATATATATATATATATATATATATATATATATATATATATATATATACACATGTATATTCCTTGCACTTGGCGTCATAAATTTCTCTCTCTCTCTCTCTCTCTCTCTCTCTCTCTTTGTCAAAGAATGGTATGTTTTTCTAGAGTTGCGGGCATGCTTTTGAAGCTTTCCTGGGACGAGCTTACGGCATATCATAGGGAGGAGAGAGATGGGGGGGGGGGGGGGGGCAACGAAGCTATCCTATCTTAGGAGACTTCCTTATCTTTGCCCTAACTTCAAGACGACGATGTGCTTATCCTAAGACATATCTAAATGATATCAGAAGCGCTGTTGCCAGGAAAACAACTAGAATATTTTGAATTTACAGAGCTTATATAATTTAATCCAATAGTTCTTGTAAAAATATTAATTTCTTTTATGAATTAAATCAATTAAGTAGACACTGTGCCCTGTCACTGTATATGTATGCATTTAACCGTACAAATAGAAAAAGAGAAAGTGATAAATGAAATTACATTTATTAATTGATGAATGAAACATGTAGCAGGTTAAAACGTTTACAAGCGTGACTACGGCGCGGATGCAGACGGGCACTACCTCCAACCTTTCTACAGAGAGGGGGGGGGGGGGGGGGTCTGTTACATCTGGGGACGAACAACCACAAGAAGTGATATTTTGAAAATAAATCTTATTACTAATCTCAATTGTTCTTTATATGTGAATTATAAATATATCATAATGTTAATTTTTATTGTTTATCAAAAAGGGAATGCTTCAATTTTTTTTTTCAAATTGACTTATCCATTAATATAAATGTTTTAAAAAAAATGCATATAGATTTTCTTTTCTGTTTTTTAATTTTATTATATCTGTTACAGCTCAATTCATGAAAACGGGATAAGAATGGACAAACCTGATAAAAAATTTGAAAAAAAAAAAATCGAGGAATAGCGATTATTTATAAAATTTCTGAAAGAAACATTTTATTATTACCAATACATATCAAGCGCGGATACAGGCATTTTCCGGGGGGGGGGGGGGGGAAGGAGGGTACACAGCCGCGCACTCAAAAAAAGAGGACTCAGACATTATTGTCAAGCAAGGATAAAAAACCATAAACTTATCCATACCTTATATAGCTATTTCGTTTTAGAGGGGGAGGGGGTGTTAAATCGCTTTGCCTTTATAGATATACAGACGATGTATAAATGTATGTGACTTTCTATGCCATTGTAACAGGGGTCCGTGTTTTCTAGAGGGATTGGGTTTACTATTAATATCATTTCAACAACTCTAAAAATCCCAAGGGGAACTGATCCCATGACCACGCCCCCCCCCCCCCTCCCCAATTACGACATCTTAACTAAAGATATTCCTAAGATGCTTTTGTTTTACATCCAAAGACGTATCTTAAGATAGTCCTAAGATATGTACAAAGTATGCTGCTGATTCTGAGTTGGTTGGGGAAAAGCCGCATATGATTTGGTGATAGAAAACGAATTCGTGTCGGACGTCTGAAAAAAATTGATTGAAATTCTAGCTTGAAGTTAATTTTCAATCCAAATTTGCTTTTCTCATACGCTTGATGCAGAAGACAAATAATAATTTCAATTTCCGAATAGTTTGAATTTAATTCAGATTAGAAACTTCTATCCAATCTATTCTTTTAAAGAAATCATCAATATCTTTTAGGGCACGACAATTTTCATTCTATGGGGGGGGGGGGTAATTAAGAGGGGGACAGATTTTGGAAATAAAGAATCTGTTCTTGAAAATACATGTATAAAAAATCTCTCCTCCAATGACCGAAATCAGTGGTATTAAGCCGATATCCGTACCAGTAGGTACGCATACATGTATCCTCAGATGTCGAAAAGCTCCACAGCTTCGAGAGTTTACATCTATAGATATACTTATATACCCCTTCAATCTGTTGGTGAATTAAAATGATTTGAATATATATACATATAGTCTTTAAACATAGCTTTATGCAGATTAATCCAGAAATGCAGAATAGATATTTAACGCGTAAATGGAAACCCTGATGAAAAAAAGATATATATGTACCATGTCATTTTGTGATCGAGTTACTGGATATGCGTTACATGAAATATAATCTCTCTCTCTCTCTTTCTCCAGAAAATAGAAATAATTGTTATCCGATTTGATGAGGAAACATTTTTTTTCTATAAAGCAGAGAGAAATTTGCAACATATACCTTTATACGATACATTAAATCAAAGGAAATGATTATAGCGCTGAAAATCTGAATAATCACCAAAGAAAACCCAAAATTTCAAGAAAAAGAATATGGGTCACAATGTAATTAAATATTGGGACTTTATCAAAGATTTAAGCATACACTTCGATATTGTGGTAGGCGAAATAATGTACGGTCGAATCTCCAAATATGTTACGGCTCCTCGAATATATCTGTTTTTGCATCTCTTCGTAGCATACAAAAATGTATATAAATATTATTTTTGCCTCATTTCTAAACTGCTTTTACAATGTATGGATTATTTCCGTACTATATAGGGTGGAGACCGGTCCTTAGGATAAGACCGTATAAACCGAAGTCCCTTGTCGCAGTAGATGCTGGCACGAAAAAGGTCTCTCTCTGCTCAAAAGCCGCAAGTGTCGAGTACAGGTCTAAGTTTGCAGCCCCCCACCAGCAAGTGTTGGCGTCTCAATATGATTGAAACATTCTCGAAGGGACGTTAAACAACTAAGCAAACAAACAAACAAACATTTTTATACATTGTATTTACCGGTACATGTAAAAGTATATGTATTCTTTCTCTACATAAGATTTGGATTTGGACCCATCCGTCTTTTGCAGATACACCTGTATGCATGGTATTATTTAAACTGAGACACCCCCCCCCCCCCCCAAACACACACTTTCCACACTTTTCTGTGGTAGCGTTGAACCGCTTGCACCGTATTGTACAGAATATATTTCGTGCAGAAAAGAAAATGAGAGTATTACAACACCCCCTCCCCCTCCTTTCTCAGTTTTAAGAATTTAAGTTTTGTAAAATAGTCAACAGCCTATTTCCCTTTATTGCTTGTAAACATTTTGCTTTTTTAACATTTAAAAAAAATCCTGAATGTTTTCCTGTGGCTCAACCCCTCTCCACCTTAAAAAAACATTGTTACAGACTTGAAACTACAAACTTTACTTTTCGCGATTGAAAAGGTTCATTGTCGACGGATTTTTCCGTATTTCACGATCATGACAAGGAGCACACGGCGGGTATGACCTGTCAGCAGGGGATGCTTGCTCCTCCATGGCATCTGATCCCACCTCTGACATTATAGAGGTGCGTGTTTGCTCTGCTCCCGATTTGTATTGTTTAATGGACATTTGAGCTTGAATACCGTTCGTTATCTACATATATTTCATTCATTGAAAGGGCAGCTCCCCCTTTTTTGTTGCAGTATAGTCAATTCAGGGTAATGTATTAATAAAATTTGGTACTGAAAGATGGAACACCTACCCTCCCCCACTTACACCTCCCACGAAATAGGATTTTCGAGTATGTTGAATTTTTTCTCTTGCTGCCCCCCCCCCTTTTTTTCAAAAACGATGCTACGTTCCTGTGAAATATTTGACAGATACATTTATGCGCAAATTGTTAAAATGCAAAGAATTAGAAAAAATAAAACTAGCAGGTACCGATATCATTTACACATGGTTTTTATGTCCAAAACATCAAGGTACGCTTATCACCTTCATACGAGATATATGATTTATTTGTAGGTTTTATTCAGCTCTGCTTGTCGCTAGCTAATTGTCAAGACTCAATAAATCTACAATTCACTTTGATTCATTTAATGAAATATGACAAAAATAACAAAATCAAGCAGTGTAAACTCATGAAAGTGTCAAGCTGGACGTCATCTTGGGATATGCGTACCTACTGGTACAGATATCGGCTTAATACCAGTGAATATTAAAAAAAAATAATCCGACAAAAACTGGTGCGCCTCTCGCATGAAATGCATCTTTGCTGACCAAAAACTTTTACACATGTAGTTCTTGGAAAGCTTTTTTTTTTTTTTTTTTTTTTTTTACAAATATTTTTGATATAAACAACAAATTTAAGCATTTGCTGTTAATGTATATATAATATGAATGTGTAATAAAATATCTAAAGAAAACCTGGATAGACATTTAAATATTTTAAGTAAAAAATTTATTTATGAAAATAAAACACATTATTTGTGAATATTTTTTTAAGCCTATGGATAAAATCTTCATAAAGCTAGTCAGAACTATGGAGAACATGTTAGTCAGCCATATTTTAAAAAGAAATTGAAATTGCAAAATTTTAGGGAAACTATTTTTTTCAATATTTAGACCAATCCCGATCAAAATTAACACAAAATAAATAAGATGAAATTATTGCCTTCTTTAAGTATTTACCACTAAGAAATTTATTTATTTATCAAGTTCAATTACTTTTTAACGCGTATTACACCTAAACAAACTTGTATTCCTTGTGAAAATATTATCTATTATCAATTATTATAAAATTCTGGTTGGGATCAGTTTAATTTCGATCGGGATCGGCTAAAATTTGTAAAAAAATAATTTCTCTAAAATTTCGCAATTTCGTTTCAATTTCTTTTTCAAATATGATTGTCTAAGATATCCTTTGTAGCTGTGACTTGTTTTTTGAATATATTATCCATATGTTTTGAAGATATTCACAAATAATGTACTTTTTCGAAAAAAAAAATTTTAGTAAAAGAATTAAAATGTCTATCTGGCTTTTCTTCACATATTTTATGAGATATTTACATTATGCATTCATTAACATCAAATTTTTAACTATAAAGCATCTTATTTGCAAATAAAACATTTTTTTTTCATTTTCTATGAAAAATTGGAGAAAATTCTTATAAAATAATTAAGAGCTAGGCCTTTCAATGCTGAAACCATGACTTAAGGAAGCTCTAAACACTGCACACTAAAGAGTTCTATTCGTAGGGTATTTTTATTGAGTGATTTGCCCTTAGAAGAAAAATAGTATAAATGGGAATCTACAGTTAATGACACAATTTCTTATGAATTAAAGTATTCTTAATGTTATGTTAGACCAAGATTAAGTAATTGAATACATTATTTTCATTAATTTTCCTGATGCTAGTAAACAACAGTGATTTCTGTTCACAAATAGTTCATTGTCTTTGAACATTTTTTTCTACAGAAATAAGGCAGGCACCCTATGTTGAAAATGAACTTGATACACTGAATATGTGCACCTTTATACGATATATTTTTCTCAAAGCCCAAAAAGCATTTTTCATTAGTGTTTAGAGCTTCCTTAACATGGATGTCTTAAGACCAATGGAATAAAATTTTGGTGTGGCATTCCTCCTTAAGAAAGTAATTATGGGTCCAGTTCCTAATGAATAGAAAGCCTCATTTGCGGTTTGTATAAACAAGAGCATAAATTATCGATATAAAATTTTATTCAGAAGATAAATATCATCAATGTTCCTTTTTGCATACTTAAACATACATCAATAAAAAGAATTGTTATTACTTTAAAAATATATAACTATATAAATCAATACTAAAAAAGTCTAACATTTCCAATGTTTTACTGAGCATTCATAAAAAAATGATGTTTGACTGCAGAGTGAGATATTGGACATTGGACCGCTTATGTCACAATGTTGGCAGGATCAGCTAAATCTTATTTTCATCTGTTGGTGAGCGACAGTAACAGAATTGACCAAGTTTAACGCAGTGCAGGTAAAGGAAATTAACATCATAAAAGCCAGCACGAGTACAGTCATAACTGAGGTAATGTGTAGTAGGCCTCTCGGAGCAAATAGAGAACAAGTATCAGCTGTCAACATGCAGTAGACCTGAAACAAAGTGAGAAAAATTATTACATCACTTATGTCAGCTAAAGGTGCTGTGAGCGATCTCACAAAATAATAAGGTTATAACCCTGCTGCAATTCTTTTATTTAGAATGTGTAAATGTGACCTTGAACTTACCAAAATGACTTTGGTTAAAAAATGACAGATCTTTGGACATGAGTAATCTAAGAGTGAAATATGGACATCCAATTTTTCTCCATTAATACAAAATAATAGACTTGCATTTTTTTTCTGCCAGAGACCTTGAACTTGTCACAATGACCCTCAGGTCAAAAAAAAATTTTGTAGCAAATTAAAGCTCAGTAACAAAGTTATTGACTGGACAGGAATGTTATCTCTTATCTGCCAGTGACTTTGAACTTGCCAAAATGACCTTGGTCAAAGTCAAGACAAACTTCCAGGTCATAAACAATCTTTGTAGCAAGTAAGAGCTTCCAATGATTCTCCATTACAAAGTTACAGCCTACACAAGTGTTTTATACCTTTTTAAGCCAGTGACCTTGAACTTGCCAGAATTGCCATGGGCCAAGGTCATGACACACTCTCAGGTCTTCAATAATCTTTGTACCAAGAATGAGCCTCAATGATTCTCCATTGCTAACTGATATCCTGGACAAGAAGTTTATATCTTTTCTGTCAGTGACCTTGAATTTTGACAGACTGTTTGATGGGATCCTGCCAATCAAGTCGGGTTCATCAGGACATTTGAGCAATATGAGCCCTAAAGATTCAACAAACTTTCATAAAATAATTATCGTTAATATTAATAAATTAGTTTAAAACTATACTAAACATAACTATTTACATCATATTGAAACATTGTACTGAACAAAAGTAGTTTTGACCTCGACTTGTTAATAACAGCTGTGGCTAAAAATAGTGATTGGGTCATGTGGGGATTTTTACACAGCAATGACTGTTTACAATCTAACATATAAGAAAGGATAAGATAGGCTAAGATCCCTTTTTGGCCCCTGGTTTGGGGTGTCTTTTAGAATGTTGCAACAGTTTTTCGGTTAAAAACCTGACGTCACCCCTGCCATAAATTGAGTATTGTTTCTAAGTTATGGGATACACAGAGGCCACAGGAAGGTCAGGAAATATGTCAGTTTCCGAATTTTCTCATTTTATGCAAATTTTCATTGATTTTACAGCACATTTTGGTTCAGAAAACATAGAGCACAAGCTTGCCTATCTACCAAATTTATATATTTCATACACTAGTATCAGATGCATCTTATGTATAAAAATCTCAGATAGGCAGCCTTGTGCTCTCTATTTCCCAAAGTGAAAAGTATCTCAAATTTGACAAAATGCGACCAGAATTGAGAAAATTCTGGAAAATAACCTACAGTACTTCTACACCCTCTTGTGGCCTCCATGTAAGCTTTGAATCAAAATTAGTGCTGGTTTTAAAACAAGCATTATTTTTAATTCTTACCTACAAACTATCACAATTTTAACTGTGTTCTGATTTTTACATCAAATAAGGGGCCAGATTCGGCCATTACCATACCTTGTCCTTTCTTTGAAAGTTTTTAGATTATTTATTTGAAGGACTGGAATGGGGGTTCAACAGTTATTTTATCAATACGACCAATTGGTCTTTTACACGACTGGACCACTCATTTACTAGACTGGGTCAAACATGCCTTAGTGTCAAACCCTGTTGAACTAGCCGGAATGACCTTGGGTCAAGATCTTGACACACCAACAGGTCATAAACATTCTTTGTACCAAGTTTGAGCTTCCAATGACCAACAAGTTGGCACTGATAGACTGACAAGGTGATTCTTATATATTCCCCCAACCTTTATTGTGGGGGTAGAAGACCAGCATGATGAATATAAGACAGAACATTCAGGATCTGAATGAAAAATGGGGACTCCTGATACACGTATCAGAGTGGAAGGAGATGTTCAATACAAAAATGCCACCTTCAGTGCCACTGGGAAAACCCAATTCTAAGGTGCTACCCAAGTGACATATACTGTGTTCTTAGAGGAAGAATATTGTAGCAGTGTTCTATGGAAATAAATTTTGTAAGAAAGGTGAAAGCTGAGAAATAAAGGAAAGGAAGTTACCTGCCCAGCCATGAGGACTGCACTGTCACCATTCCTCCAAAGACAATGATTGTGGATGAGAAGAAATGGGCTGCAGAAAGTGAAAGTGAACTGCAAAGTGATGACCATCCACTAGTCATCTTCTATTTCACCAGTGATGGTTAAGGTGCCACTCTATACGGATTATCTGAAAAACAAGGAAATTTCATTGAAAACCTAAAAGACTTGCTGCAATTCTTTGATTCTCAAAGAAAACAGACAGCTATGGCTTAATTAGCAGCCACACATTTCTGAGAAGAATAAAAGAATCCACACAAAGAAAATTTGCCGTTGACCTAAAGCTTCAATGCAAAACAGAGTAAAAAAAAATATTAGTACTATTAGCACTATTCCATGAGATTTACCTTTGATTAAGTGGGCCATGTCTTCTACCATCAATTCAATCATAAGCTGCTACCAGAAACAGTGTGGAAAGTCCTGTCAACTTACCGGTAATTCCTTTTCCTGTTGATGACTGAAAAGCAATGAGTGGAAATTTCAGTGTTGCCTAGTGACTATGAATTAAACATGACAGAAGAAAATGTTTGTTAGAAGATTATTGACTTGACTTTTAAGTCCAAATAATCTTGCTAGCTAAAATTAAAAGACTGTTCCAAGGAACACATGTGTCGCCTGATGAACAGCATCATTATTTAAGATTAAAAGAAAATCTAAGGGTGGTCAAATATTATTTGATACAAGCATTATGAGGGTTGTTAAGAGATTATTAGTACATAGTGTTTATTTTTCTTTCCAAGTAATGCCTTTTGGTGAAAAATGGCATATACGTTTGACAAACACTAAGAATTAATAAAAGCAACAAATATTTTACAAATATTTTATTTCTTCTTTTCAATGGTATATTAATGGGTACATAGAAGGGGTACCCGGTGCCGTCACGAAATCATATATTGAAATATTTTATACCTATGTTCCAACTCCCAGTGGACCCATATACAGCAAGAGCGAAAATAATTCAAATTATATATCGGTATTTATTTTTTCAATTTCATTTCAATTCATTTTGTGCAAGCTTCTTAGAATTTCAATCAGAAATACGGAGATCATAAAAAAATCTAAGCTTGGTATAGATATCTGATTACATCAATAAAATAGATTTTGATGTCAACACGACACAGCAAGCATACCTAGAATTTTACGTAGCTCTGTGGAGAACTCTTTTCCAGACTAAAAGATCTTCTAAAACAATAACAACTAGTGCTAACTGTAAAGGGAACTGTTTCAGATGTTCCCCAAACACTTCCCCATTCTCTTATGGGCCCCATTCATTACAGGCTTCATTTCATTATGCAATTCTTTTGTTTAATAAATCTATACTTTATTTTCAGTAGTATTTATTTGAAAAACAACACTGGTATAGTTCTTCGAGTATTAACCAACTGGATTTCAGCGCATGCTAGGCCTGAGTATCGCAAACTACCTAACGATATGATACATATCATGATACGGTCATGTGATATACAACATGTACCATGATACAGCGGTCACCAATTGAATTAAGCTTTATCTAAACATATAATTCTTTGCTAACTCCACAGTTATAGAAAATATACAAAGAATATCTTGATAACCCTTATCAAAGTTAATAAAAGGTGGATTTATAGTCTTGATATTGTATTTTTTCTTTGCTACCTTTTTTTAGCCATTTTAAAACATTAAAATTTGTTAGGTTGAATGTAGAAGTTACAAACAAAACAATGAAAATTATCTTCTACTGTATCACAATACATACATGGCAATACAATACGCGTATCGTCAGCCCTTGCGATCAATACGATCGATGTATTGCTGTATCGTTACACCTCTAGCGCATGCACATGCCCATATTTTCTAAATATTTCATATTCCTTCCTCGTGAAGAGACTCACAATAAATAGCTATGTAAGAAATCTAAAGATTTTCATTGAAAACTATGAGAGATACGGCCATATAAGTATTAGCAAATCAGAATCCACGTTCTTGCATTCAATTTTCATAGTAGCACAATGTAGGAACCCATTACACCTATCTATATTCTGAATTCCATCCAGTTTTGTTAAAAACTAAGAAAGTTACTACTGTAACAGCCATTTAAAGTTTAAGCCAATCAAATTGCAGCACACTTGCATGAGCGTGTTTTCACAATATCTCATATATTATATCAAAATGTAGAGCCTTGTTGTTTATGACTATGTTTTAAATTTCAAAGCATTTCATCAAAAAACACAAAGGTTATTGAGATTTTTTGTGTCAGTCAAACAGAGCAAAGCACACATGCATGCACATGCTTTCTTGCTAATTCAACCACCTCTTCTTGTCTACACCACTAATATAAGTCTATACAATGAAGTTCAAAGCATATCATAAAAAAACAGGAAGGTTAATGGTGTTTCAATTGCTTCAGTCATTTCACTCCTTGCACGCGCACGCATGTGCATGTAAGTGTGGGTAAAATGACCTTCCTTCTGCATATCTACACAACATGCCTGTTAACCCTAAGAAGGTTTCATCTCAATCAGTTGATTAGTTTCTGTGATGACAGAGAAAGAAGCATTAAAGCTTCCAGACTGTCTCAACATGGTAAAGATCTATGGCTGGCATGAGATGAAAATGAAGAAGCAATGCTGCTTTAGGTCAATAGACATATGCAAGTTTATAATTCCAATGGGACATGTCTAATTATCCTATCAATTAGAAATTTTGCATAGCTGTTTTATTTGTTCTTGTTAAAATGTTGACAAATTTTCATGAATTTATGTCTTTCTTTTATGGAGTAAAAGTAAATGTCTCATTAATTTCAAAATAGCCCTTATATAGCAAAGAAAAAAAAATCCACAAATAGTAAGACCAAAACAGAATAGCATTTATCATATAAAATCTGACAATAGATATATGATTCCCCACCCTTCAAAGCTAAAGTGAATTATAAAATTGAAATTAACAAGAAGTCTGTGGGCCAATGTTCACTAGTAATACCCCTGCTTTGATGTGAATATACATTCCGATGTGAAAATACACAAGTTCAGTTATGGGTGAACAAGAAGTTGACATCGGATTCGTACAAAAATGAATCCCAACATATGACATGCCTAAACAAAGAAAGTGCTAAAATTTCAAGCATCTGCAATCAGTAGTTGCTGAGAAAATTGGGACCAAAATTTGTTACGTATGGTACGGACAGACATACGGATAAACAGGAAGTTGACATTGGATTCGTACAAAAATGAATCCCAACATATGACATGCCTAAACAAAGAGTGTGCTAAAATTTCAAGCATCTGCAATCAGTAGTTGCTGAGAAAACTGCGACAAAAATTTGTTATGGATGGTACGGACAGATGCACGGATAAACAAGAAGTTGACATCGGATTCGTACAAATATAAATCCTACCATATGGCATGCCTAAACAAAGAATGTGCTAAAATTTCAAACATCTGCAATTAGTAGTTGCTGAGAAAACTGCAACCAAAATTTGTTATGTATGGTACAGACAGATGCACGGATAAACAGGAAGTTGAAATCAGATTTGTACAAAAATGAATCCCACCATATGGCATACCTCAACAAAGTGTGTGCTAAAATTTTAAGCATCTGCGATGAGTAGTTGCTGAGAAAACTGTGACGAAATATTTGTTACGGACAGACAGACAGACACACAGACAGACAGACACACAAGGGTAAAACAGTATACCCCCCTCTCCTTCGGAGTGGGGGTATAATTAAAATAATTATTTTTAATAAATATATCTTTATCCCTGATATCTTCCAAAAGAGATTTCAGTCTCTCTTCAGTCTGTATCGATACTTTTGGTATACCCATCCTGATGTCTTTTCATTGTATTTAAATTTCAGTTTGTGTGGTTATATTGCATACAGTTTCAAAGTACAGTGTCATGAGCTCATATACAGTAACATGTGATATAAATGCTAATTATCAAAATCCTGCCTCTCAAAATCAAAAAAAAAAAATAATAATAATAATAATGATTCAATCAACCGCCAGAGTGATTTTATAAAGCCAAAGGTCAAGGTCAACTGAATTGTAATGTAACGAACTCACTTGCATTGAACTCTCTTTGTTTGAAAAATCAGTTTGTTTGAAATGAATTTGGTTTCTCCTAAAATGCTGGTGCAGTTTCTTTGCAATAAATACTCGTTTAGATTGAAATCGGTTAACTTGAAAAACTCTGTTAATTTGAAGTGATTTTGGGGTCCGCTGAACACAAAGCTTATAGCAGTTTTGATAACGGGTACATTGAAGTTGCCAATTGCGACGAGTGGACTCAGGTGACTGACTATATACGACTAGCACGTGTTAATTTTTCAAAGGTGATTTGATGTTGGTGGACCTGTACAAATTTAATTATGTGTTCTATAGATAAAACAATAATCATTGAGCATTTCTCACCGGAACATATTAGTCGCCATTTTTATTTTCTAACTACGGCATTAAGACTGACATGGATAAAATATGTAGGGGTGCCATGTGTAAATTGGTGTGTGGAGAATAGGGCTGTGTATTGACCAAAATATTTCGATAAGATATTTTATAAAGCAATACTTTTTTCGTGTATAAATAGTCTTGATAGTTTTCTAACACAAATCAAAAAAAAAAATAAAACAGTAAGAAAAATTTAGGACTCTTTTGAAAAATAGAGATAAGTACTAGCAACCCAAGCTAATTTTTTATTTTTGAAAAATGTAAGCAAACTTTATGCCACTTGAAAGAGCTCATTAAATGCTGTACAACACTTTTTATTTCATGAAGATATCTTTATTAGAAAAAAAGTTATGGCATTTTAAAGTCATGACATTTCGGTCGTTTTCTAGAATTTTATGCCTTAATAATGATGCAGCTCAAACCGCCTGGCGGCGGACCCGGCGAAGACTAAAAAATCAGTTATTTTCATCCAATTTTTTTATTTCTTGTCAGATTTTTATAAAATTTGGTACTCAGACTGGAAAAGTTCTGTTCTTTCTGATTCTGTCATTGTTTCTTCTCTATCTTTAAGCATTCATAAAGAAAAAAGACAAAATATTCATAAGTTTTAATAAATTTATTGCAAAAACAAGATTTTTTTTTTCATTGCATCAAAATGCCATCATGATTAAGTTAAAAAATACCACATGCAACTCTATCTGTAATAAAAATTTAAAAAACAAATAATGAATTTTTACTACATATAAAATGCTAATTCTTTGTAAATTGTTCCTTAATGTCAAAATGATTATGTATTGAATATGTTTATCACAAAAGTGAAATATCACATTATACATGTATATGGAATATATCAAGAATATTAAATAATTAATATTATTCAAATGCACAGAATGCATCATGATTTTACTTTGCAACAAAAATTAATAAATAAAATTAATATGCTTCCAGAACTATTCAAAATCAATATACTTTGCCATAAAATTATATGAGATGTAGACAGACATAAACAATTACAAAACACTGCACATCAAAATTTTAATTTTTACATCATGATCATGCAAACATCCAATAATCACTGTTCATAATCATAGTAATAAGCATTTTCTATTCCACAGTCATACAATTGATAACTTAGAAAAAAACTGCCTTGTATTGTTTATACAAATTTTCAATGACACTAAATTCGGAAATCCCCCACATCCGTCCTGAATTCAAACATTCCGGAATGAATCCTTTCTTCAGAATATATCGAACGTTGACATCCTGAATGTCATCACGACGTGGCCACTGGTACACACCTTGGTTCTTTGTGCAGTCAAGGAATTTAACAACAACACAAGTCTCCTTTATCTGCATCACAATTCCAGGATACCACGTGTCATCATACGCCACTGCAACATACTCGTTCACACGCACATCATTTCCAGGCAACTTTTCTAGGAGGTGGTCATCATTCTCATAATCCGAGTCTCCTGGCTCATCTGAGTCATCAGGTCGTTGTCTGTTTCTCCGCCTGTTTTGATGGTTTTCTTTGTTTTTCCTCTTCTTGTTCTTTGCTTGCAACATTTCTGCATGCAATTCTGTCAGTACACTCCTCTCCTTTGCAATATGGGCTTCGCGAAGAGTTTTTCCACCCTTTCTTGCGGTCTTCAAAAGCTCTTGTCTTTTTTCTGGGGTCATTTCACCTAACCAGTCCATCATTTTTACTCTATTCCGTTTAATCAGCTGTACTGAGGAGTGGTGATGCATTGTTGCTCTTGGGCGTCTGCGCTGGCTACTGTCCAAGTCACCGAAGTGGTGTTCACATCCTAGATTTGTGACATGGGCAAACGATGTTCGTGCTAGTTCATTCTTTGATGGTGGTTTGCAGAATTTTCCACCTGGTAAGAAATCCTTGAGTTGTTTGTCCATTGTTGCTTTCATTGCCTTTGCAACAGTTTTGATGGCAGTAAACAGATGCTGTCTGTGATTTTCATGAATGTGGAACACTGCATGAGATATGCGGTTTCTTTGTGGGATCCTTGATAGGTCAGATGGGTCATCTTCACTCCAGTGATGAACGTTGTTTAGAAGATGGGCTGGATCATTGATGCACTTGTCCAGAAACCCATGCAACTCAGTCATATGTCTATAAAGGTACAAGTATGGAACTCCGGAGTTGGTTATGAGATTCCAGTAAGGACCAGTCACTTTCACATAAAGAAGTCCAAAGCACTGTAAGAGGACTGCAATTACATCACATTTCAAATCTGCTAAAACAGCTTTGAGTTTTAAATTGGGCGTTTGGACTGTTTCAAGAACTGTTATGAAATCCTCACGATGCACAAGAATTTCTGCTGCTGTTTGGAATAGAGCATTAAACCGGTTGTCCCTGTAATTTCCAATCAGCGATTTAATGCCATTTTCTGCACAGTGAGCTTCCGATAGGTCTCGAACACCATGGTGGTCACCAGACGGACCAAACACATCGGAAACTGTCCGCACCACTCTCTCCACTACAGTTCCTTTCTTGCTCCAGTATTTAAATACTGGGAAATTGTCTCTGCCTAGGGGTCCAATCTCAGAAGCAAGGTGATTTTCAAACTCCTGAAACTCTTTGCTTGAGTATGAATGAAATCCAAGGAGGACATGGGCCATACAGTAAAAGTTTAGGACCTCTGATTGCTCATGTTCATCTTCACATTGCTGCAAGATGGTAGTCCTCCAGCTGGCAAGTAATTCATTCGCCTTCTTCTCATTGGCTGCTCGGTCACTCATGCTATACCCAAGTTTCTCTAACGATGATCTTATAAAGTTCTGATGGTTGGTTTCTGCATGTATCTCATTCTGCAGGCTAGCAAGCTCACTAAAATGTTCTTTTGTTGTGTCGTTTATGGCAACTGCTGTCTCATGTGAAACTCGAGTAAATCCAAGACTCATCACTTCACCAGATGATAGAGTAATGGATGTATCCAGAATCTTCTGCTTCTTCCTTGTGGTGCCATCCCGGTTTAATCCCCAGCTGCTGGCGCTAGCCAATTTTTCCGAAATAAATGCCTTAGCAACATAGTGGCCCTCGTCAACAATTGTCTGCACAGTCTTGCTGGAAGGAAGGTCCCCCTTGGCAAATTCTTTTGAAAATAAATGTTTTGCCACTGAGCAAATGACAGGTGAAACTTTTTCATTAGCTACTTCTAGACCAGTCAGTTCTATCACACAAGTTCTGATACTGTCCACAAATGATCCATCTTTATTTCGTGTTTTGACGTAGTTTTGGAGCAAGTCTTGCAGTCTCTCAACTTCCAAGGTCAATGCTTCAATTTCTCTGGCCTTCTCTTCATCTTCATTGGTGACAGGATCTTGAACAGGTGAATTCAATAGTTCTTTCATGTGCTTTGATGAGTGTTTGTAATAACTTGCAGACTTTTGGGCAATCACTTTTTTCTTTTCTTCAGCTTTAAGTGCTGCCTTTGTGTCCTTATAGTCTTTCATCTGGTTTACAAGGTCTTTGTTCACTGCTTCCAGGTTTTTAATTTTTTCATTATTTGCGTTGCAGGCTTCCGTTAACGATTTGACAACTGTTGTTAGCTTCCTCACAGTGCGCTGTGAATCCCTGAGCAGGTGAAGAAGATTTTTTCTACTGATTTCATCTCTCTTGTTCACATTCTTTACAGAGAAATGTCCAACTTTAGACTGGAGGGCCTGAAGCTTTTCTGAAGCACATTTTATCTCACTATTCACAACTTCTAAAGCTTTCTTTCTTTTCATTAGTTCATACTGCATAGAATTGGACTCCTTGGCATCTATGTCGAGACAGTTCTTGACACTAACAGACTCATGTCCAGTAGTTGAACTCAGAGTGGAAGGCAGAATGGGAAGTGGCTCCTGTGTTGAAGAGATCTCATCTCGGCTGGTCTGGGTGTCAATTTCAGAAATTTCACACAGAACGTTAACATCTTGGACAGAAGTTGGTGATCGAATAGATGGTATAGTAATCGATGAGGGTGGTTGGAACTGTTGATCCAAAAAGTCATGAAGTGATGAAAAACCTTTGACCTTCTTCTTCGATGAAAATTTCTTGCGAATGTCAGCTGTTCTTTTGATTTTCACAAGTAGTGAGTTCTGGTTTACACTTGCAAATCTGTCATCCAAGGATTGTAAAATCTTTAGTAGTAGGCTCACACGTCCGTTGCCATAATACGACTTCAGCTCCAACAAAAGTCCATTGGTTATTTCGCACTGTGAAACACAGATTTCTTCCAAGTCCTGTTTTTTAATGTTTAATTTCTCACAGTATGGACCAGGGAAGTCCATGGTGTCTTGCTGGGACAGGGAAATCAGCAAAAGGCATGACCCCAACAAGGTGTGCAAATATCTGAAATTTTAAGAAATAAAAATCAATGATACATCAAAATTTCGGGGGGGGGGGAATGCATAAAAAAAAAATTGGGCAGAGTAACCCCTGCGGGCGTAGGCCCATGAAACATTCCCCCTTCCCTGTAAAACCCACAAGAAAATTAAAAAAAAAAACATGGAAAATTTGTTCCTGCACAAAAAAAAAACTAAGTTAAAAGAAGCAAAAAAAAATTGGGCAGGGGTTACCCTGCGGGCGTAGGCCCATGAAACATTCCCCCCTTCCCTATGAACCCAAAAGAATGTTAAAATCAAATCCCAAAGCCTTAAAAATTTGGTCTAGCATGGACCACGATAGTGCATAGATCTGAGAGTGATTTGGTTTCATTTTTATTCCAAATGCAAATATAATGAATAAATATTATTATCAAGAGAATGAAATGAAATTATTCATCATATTATAAATGTTCACAACAGAATAAAGCATTAAATGATATAACAAGCGTATACGTAAAAATACGATGTACTGAAAATCTGAGGAAATTCGTTCGACCATCAACGACATCGATTGCCAAATTTATTCATCAAAAATAATAAATAATGTCATTTTAACAATCCTAATTATCTATATCCTTTATAAATAATAATGGTATGACAAACAATGCTTCATTTATAGGGTAAATCGTGTTTGTGAGAGATGTAGTATTGCGAGTTGTAAAATTCCAAGATGGCGCCCGGTGACGCGTGAAATTTGGGTGCGTCTTTTTACCACAAGGTACCACAAGGAACCACAAGGATACCACAAGGAACCACAAGGAACCCCAGGAATACCACAAGGTACCCCAGGGACTCCATATACAACCTTTATTATTCTAAATATGGTTTGTATGCACTTGTAAACTACAAAAAAATGTTTTTGAAGGGCAAATTAACACTTTTATTGTCCTAAACAGGGCTGTTATCCAAGATAAAAATTCAAAAGTAGTATACTTAAACAGTTAAGCTCAATTATGCATGTATAGTTTTGAGGAACTTTAATAATATTTTATATGGTGTAAAAAAAAATTCCTGTAACTATAAATGGTGTATTTCAATACACAGAACCAATGGAAACTCGCATAAACCCAAAGAATACTGTAGGCTTAAGGTACCACAAGAATACCCAAGGGTACCCTAGGAATATCTCAATGACACCCTATTTAACTTTAAAAGATGTACATGTAAATATGGTTTATATTTGCATTTGTAAATGACATAGTAACAGATTATTGTATATACAGCTAAACTTCGAAATCTCGAACACGGATATCTCGAATACCCCGGATATGTCGAAGTAAGGCCGTGGTCCCGACGAAATTTGCTTTATAAATGATTAAAATAAACCCCTCTATGTCGAACACGGTAATGTCGAATACCCCGGTTATCTCGAAGTAAAATTGTGTACCCTTCATTAAAATCACATGCGTTATCTCGAAGTCAGGATAATTTTCCGCTCTGATGATCAAGTCCGTTAGGTAAACTGAATGCTCTATTGATAACACCCACCTGTCTGTCACGCTCGGATTACCTGTGTTCCTGGGATCAACAAATAATAGCGCGATAATTATACGAAGTGTATGTATGGCTTACCTTGATTGTAATTATGCAAGCCAAAGGTTGTGTGTATTAGTCTAATGCATACGCGTGGATGACACATTCATTGTTTTGTGGCTTGGGTACGTTTATCTTGATAATTAATCGCAATTTAATGCTATGTGAAATATGCGCGCATACATACTTTATGCATATGGAAGTGAAAATTATAAACATTGAAGTAAAACAAAATTCTGTAATTTATAATGCAATTAGAATTTATTTTCCCTATATGAGCGTGCAGAAATTACAATCGTCCGTACACACCATCATGTGAGCATGTGTCGCAGTAAAAACTTGTGCTGTAGTGCCCTGTGATTCAGTGTTGTTCTGTTGTTAGACAAAAGTGCATGATTTTTCTTTTGTGTTTGATTTTATTACGGTAAAATAATTTTCTTTTTTACTGATTTTACATGTATGAACATGTTTTTCCAATAAAAGAAATGTATATTTCGTTTTCGTTATTCTGACAGCGACCGGTTTTAAATTTACAATGCATAGACGATATCCGGTTATGTATACATGGGAAACGATGCTAGCGGTTGACTTTCCGCGTTGGATTATACTTCTGTGCATATTATACAAAGCTTTTATTTTGTGAATTATAAAGAGGATGTAAAATTTTTTGATTGCTGAATACATTTTCATGTATATTAGGCCAAATAAAAAAATATGTGTGGTTCCGGTTACACCTCCAAACAAATTAGGGTAGGTAGGTAGGTGTTTTTTTTTTTTTTGTTTTTTTTGATATACTGAACGTCAAAAATATCATTGAATGTTCTTGAATTAACTATTGGTGATATTGGTGAGATAATACTATTGCTTTCTTTCAAGTGGCGATGTTGTCAAAGAAGGCCACCATTGCTGAAACTAAAACAAATACTGGAGCCAATGAGGGAAATTGGGGAAAATTCCGGAAATTTGAAAATTGTCAAAAAAAAGTTTAGGGTCGGGGGTATAAAATTGGGACGGTCGGGTAACCGGAACCACACATACTTTTTTATTTGGCCTTAAAGAAATCTTATACAGAATTTCAAACAAGAAGTATTTCGACATGTTTTTACTATTAACCCGTACATGTTCATTGCACTAAGTTTATTTGAAGTTCTTTTGAATTGTAACCCTCGATATGTCGAACCCCCGGATATCTCGAAGTTCATCAACGGTCCCGTCAACTTCGAGATAACGAAGTTTAACTGTATATATATTGCAATACACAAAACAAAATGATACCCGCATAAGAACCAAAGGATAGCCTTCAGTTGCCACAAGGACATCCCAGGGTAACCCAAAAAATATCTCAAAAAATCCCAAGGACATCCAGTTTGACCTTTATAAATCTAAAAATGGTTTTAATGCTTTTGTAAATAACTTAGTAACTGTTTATTGCATAATTAAGGAAACTCTGGGTATCCCAATAATATCCTTAAGTATCCCAATAAATTTGAGCTATTTCAATGACATCCAATTCAGCTTTAATAAATGAAAATAAGGTTTATGTGCATTTCTTAATTACATTCATCATTATCTGTTTATTGCTTAATTCAATACACAAAATAGAGGATTCAAAGGATGTACCCCAAGCGTACATCAATGACACCTCATTCAAACTTAATAAATGTCATATGCATTTGTAAGTTAGATATCAAGTCTTTCTGAGGTTTATTTGCATTCACTGTGTACAAGTTAATGATCCAATAATGGTCATCTACCCAAAAATTTCAGCCAATCTAATTGATTAGAATTTTTCACTCACGATTTCAGACAAATTGTCATTTTATCTGTGTTACCTGCTATATTTATGAACATCGTATATAATTTATTATTATTAATTATAAAATTAATGTTATTATTAACCTGAATAAAGAAAATACAACAGTAAATCATCCTAAAAGTTTTGCAGTATGATGACTATAACTTACAAAACTTTATGCATAAAAAAATATAACTCATACATGAAGGGGTCATAAAACCTAAATAAATAAATTTAATGCAATAGGATAATTTCTGTCCATGTACCACTATACACTATAATTATAAAATTAATGTTATTATTAACCTGAATAAAGAAAATACAACAGTAAATCATCCTAAAAGTTTTGCAGTATGATGACTATAACTTACAAAACTTTATGCATAAAAAAATATAACTCATACATGAAGGGGTCATAAAACCTAAATAAATAAATTTAATGCAATAGGATAATTTCAGACCAAACATGTTTAAATCTTGCACTAATTACTACCCCAATATTTATAAAGGTTAGACTTTGTTGTACTTATAAATAACATTTAGTTGACTTGTACATCAAGATGACCTATGTAATCTTTGATTTAATACTTATGTTTTGATAGTTTCTCAAGTACATGCCAGTTTTGCTGCATTTGATTGTAATATTTAACTTAAATTCTTAATAAGTTTTGTTTGATTCATTGCTTCAATCTTAAAACTATAAATATTTTGGCACATTAGAGGTACATGTAATGTTTTAATTCGGATTTTTATAAATTCATTAATACTTCCCAAAAAAATATCAAAATCCATTCTCATGCAAGTTTATTACAATTTACAAATTCAGTACTGATAATTTTTCTCTTTTAGGAATAGTAAATAGCTATGTGTAACCCGGTACTTGTCTAAATCTATGTACTGGTTAGATTAAAAAAGTTTTTATATATTAAATTTTTAGGTCACAAAGAAGTGGATCCACATTCAATTTAAATTTTCTTTGCAAAATCACAACATGGATTTTTAATAAAATTATTTTTTTTAAAAATGCATACAATTTTTGAACTCTGAGAAACACAAAAAGAAATAATTTAGAGCTGTAACATTATCATTATAAAGTGAGATCTGTTAATTAAGTTCTCCACAAACCATAAAGTTTGGTGTTTCTTTTTAAATGTTTTTAATTAGCTCAAAATGGGTTTACAGAATTTACTTGAGGTAATCAGTTCCCAGTCAATTGAGTTTAATATTAATATGTGATAACTGTTGGCCAACTTTTTCAAACATATTTTAGTTTATGCTATGTATTAATTTTACCAATGGCAGGTGCCATTTATGATTCATTGATGCTGGAAAGAATGGGATATATATGATTTTTTAACAACATTCAAAGGAGATGGGCAAACATAGCGTGCAGAAAGCCTATAGCTTCAGAAATATAAAAATCATGTTCAGTTTGTGAATTTAATATTTAGAGTAAAGTTCTCATTATTGAAATTTATGAAATTGTGATAAACAAAACTTTTCTGAGGAAAATGTTATCAGAAAAATTTATTCTTTTATTAAAAAAATTAATGTGGTATTCGTGGGGTTCGAACCCTAGCAATAAAAAGCCTGAGTATCATTTTCTTTCGAGACTAGCACGCTAACCGCTAGACTACACAAGTCCTGACGAACAGTGACATTTAAATTATATTTGTGATATGACCCTTGACTTAATGGACTTCAAGTATTTCTTGAAAAGATGCGAATGTTTTGTCATAAAAGTATATTTTTAAGGTATAGTGGGTCACTGCTCCATATTTTTGGTAACCAAAAAATGTATATTTTTATGCAAACTTTGAGAATTAACTTTCAAAAAGGTGGAGAGAAGACCCACTCATATCGAAAAATAGTATTATAGTATGAGAAAATGACTCTTTTAGCCCGCTTTTGTGTGTGTCTATAAATACTTCACAGGCAAATAAATTCAATCTTTGAGGGATTTTTGCAAATTGTAGAGATTTTACATAAAGTATATTTTAATGTTAGATGAAATATCAAGGAAAATTTTGATATAATTGAAATTTAATTTTTCATCTTCATGTTTGTCACACTATATCGCTCGTCATGTTCACCCATCTCCTTATTGCCCATCTTTAGCAGCATGATCTGTAGAAATGTTGAAAGTACCGGTGTAGTAGAATTATGGGGAAAAATGGGTCAGCTTCAGGTATTTTTGTAAAAAAATATTTAATTTATTTACCAGTATCCAGCTAAAAATAGTGAGACAATTTAATGTTTATACTTGTATGTAAATGGTAAAAGAAAAGTTATACATGTATAAGTTTATTAATAATTATTACATTATACCACTGTCCAGGTATATTTTTTCACCAACCATGCAGATTTACTTTTGTTTATATACCTAAGGTATGTTGTGACCAGTTATGTGTACCTTGTGTATACACAAGTTAATCACTGAAAACTGTTGATTTCACTGTTGATTACCTGAAATGGTGGATCTATACATGCAAACTAGGCACCCTATACACAAGAGAGTTCTCCATATGTCATTGAAATACATGCATGCTATTTTCCATACTTCTTTATTAATAAATGGATATTTACTTTTCTATGACCTGGAAAATTAATAATATATTCTGTACTATCTTTATAGACATCCATACAATTAAATTATTAATTTTATAAAAACATGTTTCAATCTTATATGGAGAAATTTAATAAGTTTGCATGAATTCATTTCAATAACAAAAACTCAATGTTTGACATCCTTTGTACATAATTGTTTTTAAATTTGAAATTATTAAAGAATTAACTCTATGAAAACAATGAACAAAATATTTTTGTAGAGAAAAGTTCTTGTGTTCATATAAATGTAAATTAACAAAAATTATTTTGTTTACTTAATTTAATTTGGATATGGATGAATTAAAAGATATTGACTAAAAATTTGAAATTTTAGAGAAAAGTAAGTTTGTTTTTAAATTAATTAACATATATTTTTACAAGATAAGATAATGTATAAATATTCTAGTTAATTTTTTTTTTAAAGTTAGCTCGAAATCGATGTACAGAATTTGTAGATCATATAATTTTTATATGTATATAAAACATTCTAGTTATTTTTTAAGGGTCAATAGAATACATAAATCCATAGAAAAGTTTCAGAATTTTTATTTACAGAACTTTATTTAAAAAATAACAATTTTTAATTATGAAGATAAAACACGCCTCCACCAAAAATATTTGACCATGTGCAGAGCATAAATTAAACCCATGTGGAATGTTAATTAAAAAAAAGTGTTACAATTAATTCCCAGTAAATTACTTTGAATTAATTTATATGATATTCTGTTTCCAATCTGCTTTTTTCATAAAGTTATTCAATTAAATTTGAAAATGTATTAAATTTTCAAAGACAGAAAAAATTATTCACCTACCTACCTACCTACCCAACTTGTGATTTTAGGGTCAGGGGAAACAGCAATATTTCTAATAATGGCCCAATTTTTTTTTTAATACAAGATTTTGAAGGGATCCTCTTTAACCTTTTTTTTGTTGCACTCCTGACTTCTGATGTTTATTAAAAAAAATCATCTAAAATAACACAATCATTTTAAATTTTGTAAAGCAGTTCATTGTTTGAAAATTAGTAAACATTTTATTTTTTAAATACCCAGGGGCAAAGATGGTTTTGAAAGAAATAATTTTGAAAAAGGCATGTTGCTGAACACAACTATATAAGCATTTTATTTTGCTTCATACCTAGGAGCAGAGAGATTTTCAAAGATTTTAATAAATGCTTTACAATATATTACATACCAATAGATCCATAACCTAACACCAGAACCCCTAGCTGACCCAGGGGCCATCACATCATGCATTTAATATGTTTGCTGAATTAAATACCTTGAGTAGAGAATAATGCTTTTTCACCATATTTACCCTAAAACTCTGACCCTGGGGCCATGAATATCACAAATGATTGATCTAGAGCTAGGGCTCAATGCTTATTTATCAATCATGTCAACAGTTTGATTTCCAGGAGTCCCACCCCTCAAGCCCAGAAAGGGGGAAGGGTTAGGGACCATGAAATTCAAAATTCATGTTTCCCTTTACCCATACAGTTTCTCGGACCCTCTCAGCTGCATCTTTGGTAAACGCTCCAAACTCCTAACATAGAACCGGATTTGAATAAGTTGAAGCTACACTACCTGAGGATGCTTCCATATAAATATGACCAATCATAGCTTTGCTGTTCTTGAGAAGATTTTTAAAGATTTTTCCTATATATTCCTATGTAAGACTTTTATTGTCTATTGTTGTGATCCAATCCTACCCCCAGGGGTCATGATGTGATCAAATTTGAATCTACACAACCTGAGGATACTTCCATTTAAATATGACCAATCAAGGCTTTACTGTTCTCAAGAACATTTTTTAAATTTTTCCTATACATTCCTATACATGTAAAATTTTGATTGTCCATTGTGGCCCGCCCTACCCCGGGATATCTTGATTTGAAAAAAAAAAAACTTATCTATTCTAAGGATATTTTCACATTTTAGTTTCATTTTTGCTGGCCCAGTTGTGGTTCATGAGAAGATTTTTAAGAGATGCCATTAAATTTTCACTAATTATTAAATTATCTCCCCTTGGAAGAAGGCGTGGTACTTCATTTGAACAAATTTGAATCCCTTTCACCCAAGGAGACCTTGTGGTAAGTTTGGTTGAAAATGGCCCAGTTGTTCTTGAGAAGAAATCAAAAATGTGAAAAGTGTACAGATAGACGGACAGCTGGATGGACGGTGCACACTGGACAATATGTGATCAAAAAAGCTCACTTTAGCCTTTGGCTCAGGTGAGCTAATAAACAGTTAATTAACAAATGCATTTAAACTATTATTAGATTTTTTAAAAGTTGAATTAAGTGTCATTTAAGTGTCATTTTGATATTCTGTAGGTACCTTGGCCTATCCTTGTGGTACAGGGGACATGACATTAGGGTTTTTCTTGGGTATTGACTTATGGTTTGTGTATTGAAATACACAATCAACCATTAACTTTTTATATATCATAAAAATACAATCTCTCCCTCTGAACTATGCATGCATAATTTAGCTGAAATTAGTGAATTTAATTTAGATTTTTACCTTGGTTTAATAGTGCTGTACTGTACCTATTTAAGACAATTAATGTGTTAATTTGCCCTTCAAAACATTTTTTTATAGTTTACAAGTGCATATAAATCATATTTAGAATAATTAAGGTTGTATATGATGTTCCTGGGGTTCCTTGTGGTATCCTTGTGGTTCCTTGTGGTATCCTTGTGGTTCCTTGTGGTACCTTGTGGTTCCTTGTGGTAAAAAGACGTACCCGTGAAATTTTATGAATGAAGTTGACCTTTAGGTCAAAATGCGGGTGCATAAACCGGAACGTACAAAATCGAAAGTTATATCAAATAAAACTTTAGAAAGTGTACTTTTAAAATATATATGTAAGTAAAAAACTTACCGATAACTTTTCATGCAGGACTGCAAAAACTTTGGTGTATTGTATCTTTCGTAATAATAGGACTACAGCTGACTTTCAACTTCCGTCTTGTAGGAAAATCTTACATGTGATTGGTTGGAAAGTTTCATGCATATTCATTTGTATTTAGACCACCGCATTTCAGTTCACGTGAACCCCTTGAATGAGGCTACGCGCGCCGAAGATAAAACTTCTCCATTGACGATATTCATCTCTGTGTATTGACTTTATCGCTTCAAAACACACTTTCATCAACAAATAAACTTTAAAATATGCACATCGATCGAAAGTTTAATTTATTCTCTTTCAAACAAGGTAAATTTTATTTTAAGTTCTATTGAAGAGATTAAATTAAGGTGATGCTATTTTTTGCCCCATTCTTAACCGAATTCGGCGATCAGCGCGGGTCGCTATAAGTACATTTCTGAAACACTGCATGTAATGTTATGTAAAAATATGAATTCTCACATGTATATTTTTTTTACTGTACAGTCAAGCCTTGTTACCTCGAACTTGAAGGGACCGAGAAAAAACTTAGAGATATCTGAGGATTCGAGATATCGAGGGTAAAATATTTAAAGAATAAGTGGTTGGGACAGCAAATCACTTTGACATATCCATGGTATTCAAGATATCAGTGTTCCAGATAACGAAGTTCAACTGTATCTACATTTTTTATGTAATTCATAGCACACAGATATAATGAAATTCGGTTAATTTGAAATAAATCTCAAGGTCCCTTAAATTTCAATGTAAACGAGTTTGACTGTATATGGTATTTTACAAAAGCCTAATTGCCAAGCAATGCAAGTGCAAAGTATCAAATCCATTCCTCTTACAGTTCTCGGGATCTAGGGTATGACAGACAGACAGACACCATGTAAAGTGATCTCTAAGTGTCGCTTTTACCAAAATTTTTTTTTCATAATTTGTTTTCTTACCTCTCTGAAGATCATGACAAAGGTTACATAGGTGATAGGTAGAAATACATGCATGGGATGTATTGGTGTAATCTTTTTAGTGAGTAGATTGCATCATGCATTGTTTATCTGCCATTGCTGATCTTTAACAAGGGAGACTTCTCCTGAAATAAGAAAAATTCAAAAGTGAATTAAATTACCTGTTACTCTTAAAGGGACATAGACACAGATTCGACATTTTGAAATATTTTCTCAAATTGTCTGTATTATATCATGACATATATGTGGCTATAGCATTTCACATGGAAATATAATAAAAAACTTATTTTATCTGTGAATTATTGAAACTATGAATTTCGGGATGCGTTTGATTGACATATCACATAAGGATGAAGTTTACTTTGTGAAAGCGCAAGGATGTGTCAATCAAATGCGTCCCTAAATTCGTAGTTTCAATAATTTCCAGGTAAAATAAGTTTTTTTATGATATTTCCCTGTGAAATACTATAGCCACACATATGTCATGATCTAGTCGAAAATTTGAGAAAATATTAACTTAAAATCTGAGTCTATGCCCCTTTAAAGGTCATACACAAGGAAATAATTTCACTACATTTTACAATAAAGCCTTGATTAAATTAATCAATTAATATGACCCTCACTAGATAAAAGATGAAGAAAAAATGAATGATGCTTGGACAAAAATTTGAGATAAGAAATAAAATATATTCCTTATGCAGCTTTTAATAGAGAAAATTGATATTATTGATAGGTAAGATACCTTCAATCATGTGGATTTCACATGCTGATAAACAGTTTACACACCATCCAGGAAGTTGCATCATGAACACCTAAAAAAAAGAGTATTCTTTGAATTCATTGATTGCCCACAAGTATAATATTCCTAATATTTGAGTCAAAAATAAATACTGTAGGCCTAAAATGAGAAACCGGAAAAGAACCTGAAAAGAAATTGTCTCTTTCTACAAACAAGAACAACTGACTAAGTTCATTTTGATTTGCTATTCCTGGCTCTAAGCTAAGCATGGCATAACAAGGGTCTACTGGAAAGAAAGGGTAAATTATTCATATGGTAAAAAATTAACAAATCAAACTTTGTAAATAAATACCCAAGCATTTCATTTTGTCTTTGATTTCGACAAAATGTTATTGATCTCCAAAAATTTCTGTTTATGTGTGCTGAGCCACAGTAAAATTTTAAATGTTGTAGAACTGTACATGTATATCCATATCTAGATTCAGTAAGAAATTTCTAGTCATTTGACAAGTTAATTTCACAGTTATACCAAAGTTTGATTAACAATGTTATGGTTAATAAAATATTATCCAATTTATGCTTATAATTATATTATTAAAGTGCAATTTGTCAAAGTAAAAAATGCCTGTAAAAAGAACAAGTGGCCATGGGCAACAATGCTCACCCGAGTCACAATGGCCTTGCTGTTCTACTTTTCTTTTTACTACACATGATGATGTATATTTATTCATATGTAAAAATTTGATTGTCCATTGTGGCCCCATCCTACCCTGGGGGGTCATGATTTAAACAAACCTGAATGTACACTAAGTAATGAAGCTTTCAAAGAATTTTCATTTTCTGGCCCACAGTAATGAAGCTTTAAAATTCACAGAAATTTCATTTTCTGGTCCACTGATTCTTGAGAAGAAATTTTTTTTAAAGATGCCATTAAATTTACAACAATTCTTAATTATTTCCCCTTGAAAGAGGGTGTAGCCCTTCATATGAACAAACTTGAATTTCCTTTACCCAAGGATGCTCTGTGGCAAGTTTGGTTTAAATTGGCAAAGTGGTTCTAGAGAAAAAGATGAAAATGTGAAAAGTTTATGTTGCCGCCTCCAACAACAACAGTGACAGACAACAGACAAATTTTGATCAGAAAACCTCTCTTAAGCCTTTGGCTCAGGTGCGCTAAAATAAAAGATGGAGAAATAAAATTTATTGTCAATGACAGTTTTACTTATGTATTTTAAAACTCTTTCTCAAATACCATGGATATGTCTAAGTGCTCAAGTTCAGTGAGTTTATGAACTTTACCCTCTATTCTTGAAACCTCAATTATCTGTTTCTCAAAGGGTTTTTTTTTTTTTCAGTCCCATCTATTGCCATAATAGGCTTATCTCCAGGGGTCCTCATGACTAGCAATTACATAAGCAATAAGGTTTTTGGATATAAATATATTAAAATAAATAAAACTGAATAATTAAATGACAAGATATGCATTCGACATTGGGTGACACAATTGGGGAAAATATTCTGGCATGTTACCCTCGAAGTAAGTGACTATGAAATTTACTTGTCTGAACATAACTTTTACTTGTATGAAAATATTTCATAAAAGACCTATTTAACAATTTGAAAAAATATTGTACATTACAATAGTATAAAATAATACATTCATGGAGTCTGTTTTTGAGATTTTGAGTGGACACATCTATTGCAAATTACTAAACTGTATCATCCTATCCTAAAGTAGATGTAAATCCTGTTATATAATTACATGTATGAAAGAAAAATAGTAACAACAAGAAATAGCTGACTATATGACTTCAAATTTTTCTTTGCCTTCTTTTGCTTATCCTTTGTAGCCTTAAAATTGTCTTTTGCTAAAGCTCTCCTGCCAGATAATAAAAACCCAAATTTCCTTCAGTAAAAGTACACATTTCAAAGTTACTGTAGTTCTAAGTAGTCAACTTCATGGTACTTTAAATATTAAAATTAAAATTGTGACAAATGCCTGAAAAACATCAGATATTTCAGACAAGTTTCATAGTAACATTGTTCCTGATCAAGTTTGACAACCAGGGCCATCATTATTACAAGCAGGATTAACATTTAACTATTTACAAACCGCATGCATGGCATGTTTTCATTTTGAACCTCCGATAAAAAGTTGACAACAAATTTTAATTCTTTAAGTTTTCATGCTCAGCTATAAAAAATTCTTCCTAGAAAAATATCCCTTGTCAAATCGGACAAGTGGTCAGCAATTATCACTTGTTCATGAAAAATTTTACTGGTACATGTACTGGACAAGTGGATGAGCGTACAATGTCGAGCCCTGGAACTATGCCCCATTTTTTGTTTACATTTGCTTAGCAACCAACAGCATTAAATCTCGAACCCGAGCTATTATAATATGTAGCATAAAAGCACACGAGGATGATCAAGAGGGTGTTACAACTGTTTCTGTTTTGTTGTATTTGTTTCTGGCATTTGTTATTAACTGTTTCTGATGTGATGTGAATTCTTTTTGGTATATATATTGAAACTATATTTGTGATAAAAACATGATAAAAAAATTATTAAAAAATGTATTTCAAAAATGTAAATGATACTAGTAGTATAAAAAATCATTTTTAAGCATTTCAGTGTAGATTATAAACATCGCACCTAATGGGTCCTAGAAAAAACTTTGTGATATCCTACAATTCAAGATACTGAAGTTAAAATATGTACTTGAAGCATAGCATAAATTTTCCATCTTTAACGCTCAGTTATACCTCGATAAATATTGCTAATGAGAGGAGGAGTGCAATTAATATTTCTATCTTCATGATAACACAAATCTAAATAAGTCAGTTAATTTTATAGCTAATTTAGCCTTCATTAAGTTCAACAAATTTCTTTAAATCTGTTCAGAATCAGACAAGTAAAAAATATTTATGCATTCGGACACAGGGTTTAACATTTATAAGGCATGTCTGATCGACACTGACTAGTAAAAGTTTGGTCCTGTCTTAAAATTGAGTGTACATCTGACATGTAAATATAACAAGTGTGCAGCATGTGTGTTTTATTCATCTGCTCTCATGTACACACAGGATTCGAAATACCCCAAACTGTAGGGGTCTACAAATACAGTCATGACTTTAATGATTTTGGGTTAAAATCAAAAACAAGTAATTGTAATTGGAAGTATTCTATCAATACTAATATGTCAAGTTTCATCCACCAGTATAATGCTACGACATTGACGAGAAAATACCATGCATTTTCTACATGGGCATTTCTTCAATCAATTTGTTTATGTACCAGTATAAATTTATAAGAATCTTCTTGGGTTTTAATGTGATGGAGGAGGGTGCATTTAGTCACCAGGATGTTGTAACATGGTCTTAAAACTCTTTAATAGCTTTGGGGCATGAACTACTTTTAAATTAGTTAAATAATCTAACTGCATCTCCAGACGAGCCCTCACCACACCTCTCTTAAACCGGGTCTGAAGCACATTATTATTTTAATGATTAGAAAATTCTATCTACAACTACTTCCTCTTCCAGATGACTCCAGTCTATTGCAGTGCAAACAAAAAATGAGTTTTTATATTTTTTGGTTTTGGTGTTTGGTATCTCCACTGCTTTACTGTTGTTACAAGGATTACAGCAAGTTAAACTATGAATTTAATTTTTTATTTTATACATACATGTGTACCATGCATGTTCATGACTTGTTGGTTGTCAAATGTGTGGATATGTCATGCGAGGAACAGACGTAACTGTGCAAGGTAAAATACCATGAGTCGTGCAGCGCGGGTTTGTGACATTCGGAATACAGATGTATTTCTGCTGTTTGAGTAACCATAAACCACTTTGTGTGCAGTTAGGTATGGATAAGTATGATTACTTCACATTGTGCTGAATAATTACCAATCGATTATCAAGTTTACCTGAACTGATCTTCTTTGTTAATCCATTCAAGAAGTAACTGTTTGGTCACAAATTAACTGAGCGTTGTATATAGCCCTAAAACTTTTATAACTTTGAGTGCAATTGCGCAGAGAAAGACACATTTTCAAGAGAAATTTTTTTCATGAACATGATGAATTGTTTTCAGATGAGCTAAAAGTTGAAAATTATCACTGCACGAAAGTGCGATTTTCTGCACATCTTGAGAAAAAAGCTAATTAAAGAAATAAGTTTGATTTAGTAGTTAAATAAAACTATTTCAGGTAGGTAAATAAAGCTATATAGGTAATTCAAGCTACGTAGCTTAAACTAGTGATTGTGTTACAGTATTAGATTTATTAATTTATTTAATAAATCTATAATGTATTTCATATGTTTTTAAATTGTAAATATAAATGCATTATTAAATCTTTAAAGGTCACCCAAGTAGAACAGGCAGTACCTGTACTTAATTATTATTGCCTTGGGTTATGAAGGTTCTGGTCTTTGGTCTTTGGTTTGAAGTATTCACTGTTTTCATTGGTTTGGACTTTGTAAGGTTGTGTTTTATTGGTTCAGTATTTTTCCCTCCAAAAAGTTGTTTGTTATGGTCATTCTTTGTCCAGTATTTGTCCAGAGAGGGTTGTATTTACGAAGTTTTATAATTATGACCTTCTGACATTGACAATACTTTTCTCTCTTAAGGTAAGATAACATTTATGTACTAATTCTAATATGATTTCTAATATTTGATTTAACTGTAAAATCTGTAATTTTGCCAAAGTTAAATCCATAGCTCTAGCACAGTCAGAATCTGATTTGAGAGACAGTAATTAAGGAGTAACTATTTTATTGAAAGTATTTTTTATTTTATATATATCTACTAGATGTTTTTATGATGATAGGTTTACTTATGTAAACTATGATAATTTGTAGTTTTATGATCTGGACATACGTGTACAGTGAGCCATATTGTGACTACAATGAATGGGAGAGGCTCAGTCCCATAGATTGGTATGATATTTATGATATTAATGTTTTTATATTTTTCAAAGCGTAATATTAAAAGGGGGCATTGATTGTATGTAAATCATGTACAGAGTTACCTCCCTTTATGCAGCGTATCTGTTAACCGCAGATTGTAATTACTATATTGATACGAATATATTAGAATATTTTATCCTATGTATTTATTATTTGTTATTGTGATTTTTCAGGGCATTATTCCAAATTCCTTCATTGTTCCATTATTCCAACTATTCTATGTGTTCATCTGTGAATGTAATAAATGGAGATGTCAGCAGAACCCTGAAACGGACTTATTTATATTTCCATGCTCCAGATTTATAATAAGACACCGTTACAATTGTACCAGCTAAATGACTGTGTATCAGTGTATCGTCCAAGTGTAGAATTGTAGATATCTTTTTACTAAAACTTTGAATTTGATAGATTTGAACTTAGGCGACTAACCGTATGTTTCTTACACATTCTTCTAATACTTCCACAACAAAACACTCGCCGCAACCATTCTTATTAGTCATCCTAAGCTTCCTCAGTCCTCGGTCGGAGCCTGTACTGCCATTTTGGTTGGCTAAATAACCCGACCCACTATTGTTTCGTAAATTGCCAACCCGTTTTTTTTTTTTTTTTTTTAAATACAGAACAATTAATTCTAATAAATCAGATCTTATTTCCTATGGTAATCCATCACATTTTTTCAGACCAGCTGTACAGCATTTGAAGACAGAATAAAAAGATAAATATTTATTTGTAATTGCCATGTCGAACCTCGTATTAGTCGATGCTGAAGAAAGATGGTGATGAGGACGGAAATGCACAATTCATTTATTTTATTGATTAATCCTATTGCAAGTAATTTATGATAGTATCGTCATGATTTTTTCATAAATATGCAATACAGAATTAAAAAGTTTTGAAATTATTGGTAAATAAACATAATAAATGGCAATATTGATAATGTATTTTTTATCACCCTGTACACATACTGAGTGTAGGGCACTGTATTACAGTATATCTGGTAGAGTTTGAAATGACATTTGTTTAATCATAAAATATACTCTTAAAGTGAAGAAATTGCATGCGTCTAATTAAATAAACGAGTAAACTATATGCATGGGTCCCAACTTGCATTTCATTCTATGTTAGGGGTCTCTTAGCAATACCCAGAGACCTTATATATAGTAATATACTAACAAAATATTACATAATTTATTCGATATATACGCACCATCTTGTAAAATATTGTATTGTGTCATAGGAGTTGTTCTATTGCACACCCTAAACATACACATAGCCCAATCACCCTGTTGTATGTGTTAAATGTTTATGCATATTTATGTGTTGTGTGATTTACATTTGTTGTGCAGTACTTATACATTGTTTAAAAGAATTTTTAATTATTTTAAAGATAAAGTCTTGGGTCCCTGTATTTATTTTGGGGCAGACAATAGTCACTAATTTAATTTAGGGTACATGTACATCAGAAATTCAATTTGTGTCTGTTGATTTAGTTGCTTTCAAATTGGCTTTTATATCAGTCTCTACTCCAGTGGAGAGGATGATTCCTCTTGATTCTGGAGTCAAAAGGTCAAAGTTATGATTGCGGGGTGTGGATATGGAATGAAAAAGAGAAGATAATGAACAGTGATCTATTTCATAAAAATTATAAACAATACAAATCTTTGAACACTGCATAAACACAGACCCCCTGAAATTCCAGAGGTCGGATCACGTGCCAAGGAGGATTATATAAGCATCCCCTGTTGACCGGCCACACCCACTGTGAGCCCTATAGATCAAGTAGATGGAACATTTGATAGTCAAATTTAGCATATAAACAAAGGCCTAACAATTGGTATGAAGCAAGTCAGCCAAAATACAACCCAGTGATAGGTTATATTTGCTAACAGGTAAATCTTTGTACACCCTTGATTAAACCTGGATAACAAATCTTTATTTCCTATATAACCTAATAATTTCTCTGTAAACCCAATTCCACTAATATTTTAAACTATTGATTTACTACATGCTTCAATACATCGTGACATCATGTTGTATGGTGTTTATTTGATATAGAAACTATTCTTTTTGATGTCACATTATTTAACCCCATCCCAGCTTTAGCTGGGTGTAAGGAAATTTACACCCCGCTTGCTAACCAATCAGATCTCGTTTTTTAAGATACATAGGAAATAATTAAGGACTTTTATTGAAGGATATATAAAGATTTTTCAATCCAAAGAAACATGAATTATATCAATTGAGGCAATGAAATTATAATTATTTTACCAAACTTTTTCATTATTTCATAAATATCTCTAAAGCTTTTGAATATGGTCCATGTATACTGCCCTACTCATCTGCAAAAATGGGTACAAAACTGGTTGTTACAAAGAAACTTGGAAGAACTTGCACATGGACTACTTGGGAGCTACTTCACAGTTAGATTACTTTTTCTGTTTAGCACGACAAAATGCTATAATGGTTACAACCAAGAGATCTAATTGAAATGCTTCACTTATATAGTAGCATTTATTATCTTGATACATCAGCTTTTAATATTTATTAGTATGATTGCAAATAGATGAACAGGCAGGCACATATGCTAAAGTGTTCCTTCACTTTGATTTTTTAATTATTTTAATAGATACTACATATTTTTGAAACATATTTTCTGATCTGTTCCTAGAACGAATCATAAAATTTATAAATGAATGAACTTCTTTTCTACAATTTCAGTACTGTCCAGTAAATGAAGCCAGGTTTCTCAAACTTTCCATTTTGACATTTCTGATCAATTTAAATTTATTTAAATTATGTATATAATATCTTGTAGTTGAATACATAAAAAGAGTTGGTAAAATGTATATAATTATGAACTTTTAACTAATTGTTAATTTATTTTATTTAAATTATATGTAGTAATTGATTAATGAGTGGTTGGTTGTTTAGAACTATAAAAGTTTGCGTCAAAATGTGAAAACTTGTTGGTGATTCATATGAAATTCATCAAATGCTAAATAAGAAACATGCACAGTCAAACCTATTATCTTAAAATAGATGGAACTGAAAAAACTTAGAGATATAGGAGTATTCAAGATATCGAGTGTTAATTTCTTAAAAAATAAGTGGTTCGGACTTCCAGTTAACTTTGACATATCCATGGCATTCAAGTTATCAGTGCTTGAGATACCAAAGTTCAACTGTATTTAAATTTTCAGTGACTGAACACTTTTGGAATGCATCTGATACACCTGCACAAAGAAAAGTTTCTAGAAAATAAACACTTATTTAAAATTGCAGTGCTTTCTCCTAAGAAATATTAGGATTCAAGGAGACTCATTTATAACTATGAATGACTAAAAAGGGTCAATAGTTCAGTGCTGTAGTTCCTTATTCTAGCTTGACATTTGATTTTTGTTGTTGTTGTTTAACATCCCTCTCGAGAATTTTTCACTCATATGGAAATGCTACCACTTGCCGGTGGAGAGTTGCAAATTTTGACTTGTACTCGGCACTCAGGACCATTGAGCAGTTAGGGATCTTTTTCGTGCCAGCACCTACTGGACACTGGACCTCGATATATATGGTCTCATCTGAAGGACCGGTCTCCATGTCCTACAGTGGGATTCGAACCCACGACATAAGGATCAACTCCTTACTCCGCGACTCTAGAGGAAATGCTCTAACCACTGCGCCACACAGGTGACGCTTGACATTTGAAATTCAAAGTAAAAACAATGTTTTATACACAATTTATAATACTCTAATGCTTCATATATGGGCAAAATGTAACATGAAAAAGTATAATATTTTATCATCTATGGGATTATAGTCATATGTTGTTACCTACCATAAAGCCCTTTGGATTCCATGGGATTTGATCACATGACCAACCTGTATCTATAGCCCCCTGGTAATTTTAAAGGGGATAGAATAAATGTGTCAGAAATACTTAAGCTTGTCCCTTAATAACCAGTCCTTTGGCTATAATATCTAAGTTTTCTTAGCTTTAAATCAAAAGGAAATTTAACTTAAAAATCCAGCTGTTTTACAAAAATTATACAGTCATGTATCTTTATAACCAAGTTGATTTGTAAAGGCAAAAAAATCAAAAATGTGCAGATAGTGAAAACAATTACAGGGTATGTGATATATGGTATAGGTCTAATTGGCGACTAATTAAGTCGCCATAGCACCTAAAAATTATGATTGATGCCTAAAAATTTTCTAGAATTCGCCAAATTGGCGACCATTTTAAATTGGCTTGGTGATCATCAAATTACTGAACTATAAACATTTTCAATTTTTTTTTATAAAGAGCCGAAAAGAAGCAATAGACAAGTCTCTAATATTGACTAATATCAGTTTTTAGATTTGTGCCTAAGAAAAATTTACCTGGCGGCTGAAAATTTGCATTTGTGACTAAATTTTTTTTTTCATAAGGAGCCAGTTGGTGCCTAAATTTTAGAGGTCACATAGAGACCTGTGGTAGAGTCAACATATTTAGTGCATGTTTATCAATTTACCAGTCGCCACGTGGCATAGAGTATAGAGCTTTTGCTCCAGAGTTGCAAAGTAAGGAGTTGATCCTTACTTCATGGGTTTTAATCCCATTGTGGGACCTGAAAACCGGTCCTTTGGATGAAACCGTATAAAGCAGGTTCTTTGTTGCAGTAGGTGTTTGCACAAAATATCCCTTACTGCTAATATAAATGGCCATAAGTGCTGAGTTCAGGTCTAATTTTGCAGCCCTCCACAGGGAAGTGGTGGCTTCTTAACATGAGTAAAAAATTCTCGAAGGGACGTTAAATAAACAGTAAAAAATCATTTTACCAAGGAGAGAAATCAATTGTTAATAAAGAGAATATCATGTTTGACATAAACAGAATAAAATATGAAATCTAATTCAATTTGAGCAATATTTTTCAAATCTAAGAATTGTCGAAACTTCCTGAGGTATTGATTATTTTTAACTCTTTGAATGAATGGGATGTTTGAAATTGGGATCTTGACTTATTTTAAGTGCATTATAGAAGACTTATAAACTATGTCTCAAAGAGCAGCAGTATTTGGTTTATGTGACTACATAGGTAGTGCATACAGCCAGTGACAATTACTCCTATAAGAGGCTATCAAGTCATTTCCTCTGAGGCATGGAGATCAAAGTCACCTGCATGGTGCAATGGTTAGAGCATTTGCTTTAGAGTCAAGGAGTAAGATGATCCTTACATTGTGGATTCAAATAGCAGAACATGGAGACCGGTCTTTGGAGGAGACCTTATAAACTGAGGTCCTGTGTCGCAGTAAGTGCTGGCATGAAAAAGATCCCTCAGTGCTCAAAAGCCATAAGTACTGAGTACAGTTTTAAATTTGCAGCCCTCCACCAGCAAGTGGTGGCCTTTTAATATGAGTGAAAAAACATGGAGATCAGTTTTGTGTTTTGAAGATGAAAGGTAAGGAACATTAAATGAATTGAAGTGTGCAAAAGTATTTATACTAATCTCGAGTTTTACAACAACAAATATAAACAAAATCCATTACCTTAATATTCCATTTATATGTTTCTGAAAGTTTGTTAAGTTATAAATACTGAGTACGGTTGGTCTTGTTTTCTTGATCACCACTGCTTTTCAGACCCATAAAACCTAACCATGATTTTCCGAAAGAATAGAATATTTTTTTTTTAAATTTTGCTTTTCCATAAATTAAAGATTTGCATGCATGCTACTTTTTTAACAAGTTAATCTACTGCTCCATTTCTGAAAACTATGTCAAAGGAACTATACATTGTTTTCGATTCCAAATAAAAAGTCCCTACAATGAAAAAGTGAGGAATCTAAGATTGTCATGTGAAGATAAATGATCGAAATTTTAGTTTCCATTTTCAGTAATTTTGGCTCTTCCCTCTGTAAATTCTAAATTTACAAACTGCCATTTTTAATAATCCTACCTTAATTCGTGTGAATTAATTTAACCAGTGCCACGTATCATTGCTTGTACAAGTGTTTTGTCATCAAAAAAAACCTTGGGGGGGGGGGGGTTAATTATAAGCAAGCGTTTTGTCAACAAGTTAATGTCACCTAAAAACCTGAAAGGCTCATAGAAATGAACATGGTATAAACATATGTTTTTCGTACTTATCATTTCCCCTTCTTCATTGACAGTTTTCCTCAATTACACGATTTTAAGTAGTCAAATGAGATCTATCATTTATCTGTTTATGTCTTTTCCTATTAATGTTTGTATATGTCCTATCTGTTTACATCTACATGTAAGTACAGATACTAGCATTAAAATTCTTTGTTAAATGTCTTTTTTTATCTAAGATTATTTATTTTTCATTAATGAAAACAACGTTTAGTAAATATACTGTGAATACTTACATATTGAGACGTAAAAGTCAAGACCCTTCATCATTTCCGCCATTCCTATGCGCATGCATCAGTGCGCATCGGAAATATCCTGTTTGGATGCGCGCGCATTAGCGCGCGTCTAAAATATCAAATGTGTGTTATGGCAGACGATAAAAGTGTGTGATGGTGTAACACAATTTCACATCTTACTATTCTTCTGAGGACTTTCACCAAATTTCACCACGTGATGTAGTTCGATATTTTGTGACGGTACAAGCAATTTTTTTCCGAGGACGTGGAAAAAGTCCTCGGAAGAAATTTACGTCCTCGGAGTAAAGGTGTTTTTTCACACCATAGTCCTCGGGAGATAGGTGAAACCAACACACACACACACACACACACACACACACACACACACAAAATCAGCATAATACATGTAATTTATATGTTAAGTGTTAAAAATTGCTCATAAGTACTGAAATTTAAAATTGTACTTTTTTCTTTTCAATTAAAATCAAGCATATCCCTTACATCTTAAATATACATGTGACCGTACCTATAAACGTTAATATTATATTTACTTTAGAATGAGCCTGCTACAAAAACTATAACCTGGTTACTCAACCTGAAAATGTAAATCACATACAGCATCCAAAAATCATGACCATACATGTATCTATGATATCTATCAATGTATTATAAATGTGAATTAGAAAATAAAAGGACAACAAAGGACATGTATTTCCGATTAGGTATTAAAAATGTATTTAATGACCAAATGATTTTTTCCCAACTTCATGATGAAAAGGAACAATGAACAAAATTTGAATCTTAGTATTACTGTGTATTAAATTCCAGCGTAAGTGAAAAAATAAATACAAGTCTGAGTGTGCGTACCTTTAATATTGAATATTATTATGCGGACTTGCTTATTTTCAGCAGGGCTGACGGACTTTTTAAGTAGTCAGCCCTGCTGGTCCACCTGAATTTTTTCGGAGTTTCGTACACTGTATGAAGGGAAATACGAGCAACTAAAAAACACAAGAATCACCAAAAAACAGAGAACAAAAAAACTGCCATTTAAAATCTGAACTTCGATTTATTTGATACCACTGCAAATAGTTCGATTTCTTTCCATACGAAAGTATGATATCAAAAAAATCATTATAATGTAGGATAATCTGACTTGCTCGTTATTTATAGTGTTTTTGCATCAGTAATTTTGCGTTTGATTTTGTATTATGTGTGACGTTACTCAAAACCTTCGTGGATTATAATAAGACGTCGAGGTCGTGGCAGAGGAACAGTATCATCTGCTGGGGAATGCGAGGTGTCTACCGAAAGGAGAACATCACATAAGTTGGAGACGGGGGATGGCCGAGCTTCGTAATCCGGCTGGCCAAAAGCCCGGGGAAGTGCCCAGATAGGTCCCTTATAACGGTAGGCGTCGGCAAGATAAAGAACCCCCACTGTTCAATAGCCGTAAGTGCCGAGTATAGGTTTAAATTTGAAGCATTTACATGTATTTGGTTGATGTCTCATATTACTTAAATATTCTCGTTAGGGACGAAAAACAACAAACAATACGTCAATGACACAATGGATATTTAGTGAGCAAAACAGTTTTTTTTATACATCGGGTTATGGTAAAATAGGTGGTGCATGTTTATGGCTTTAAACTATGCACCCTTTTACAAAATGCAGTGTACAAATGCTAAAAATACAATTTTACATCACAATTTTATCTGGAATAATTCGAAATCTTAATTTGCGAAAAAAAGTCGAAAAGACCAAAGAAATGAATACGTTTTTTTTTTTAAAAAAAAATGGAGTGAGGAACGTTTATATCAGTTCCCGTAAAATTAAATTAAGTAGTTGACCATTAGAGGTGTATGTCAAGGATTAAAAAATAAAGAATAAAACATTGTAATATATCTCCTAGAAAACTAGAAAATTGCAGCATCAATGGAAGAAATGTATTCTGTTTCATAGGAGTTTGCTCTGCTCCAAATTTGTATTGATTCAATGGACTTTTGAGACTGATTAATGTTCGTTATATTTATATTTCAAAGATAAACTGTCTGCATATGAGAGGTGACTCTTTTAAATTGAGATAGGAAGACTTACGACAGGCTTGCTTAACAAATTCCAGTGTTTACCGAGGTGAACGCATTCTCTACAGATACCCCCCCCCCCCCCCCTCCCACCTTTGTTGACAAAAGAGGAGTTCATGAAAATATTACTGAATAGGAAGGAGAATTTGACATAATAAGAAAACTTTATAAATGGTACTGCGACATACTAAAGACACACTGAATAGCAAATATTTATCGTTCTTTCTCAATGGAAAGTTATTTCATTTACAAAGTACGTAAACGGACATGGTCAAAATCAACGAAAACACGTATATTTAACATTACCGTTTTAAAAGATACTAGTACATTTTAATTATTTCATCCTTACTCTCACTGATCCTGAAATCTGATGTGATAAAAGAACAGTCAAGAAAACCACATAAACAAACGACAGACTAGTTTTCATCAAGTGTCCTGTTCTTTGCTGTAAAAGACAGAAGATACATTAAACTTGATACAATTTCGTTATTATCAACAAGAATAATTCTTACAACAGATAACGTTAACTGTTCCACCTGTTTCGAAGACTCTACTCCTATTGATTATTTGAAAATTATGACAAAAAGTCACTGAACCCATCAGATTTAAGAAGTTTCTGTATTTCTTTCCTTTTAAATGATCTACTGAATCCTTGATTTGTGAATATTTTTTTCAAAGCCTTAAAAGTTGGTCTTCTAGTGTGATCCATGTTCAAGCAGAGTCCCATCATTTCGTGATGAAAGTCGGTACAGTTTTCTGGTCGAGGAATGCGGTATCCTTTTCCTACTTTTCTTTAATTTCTGTCTCATCAAAATCTGGAAAAAAAAAACAACTCAAACTATAGAAACATTACTACATTACTATTTGAGCAAACTTTCTCAGTCTAATTTGTTTTTGTAAACTAATCTAGAGTTAATTTTGAAAATAGATATATTGCTTCTAAGCAATGGCGTAAAGAGAAGATCTATCACATTCTGCAACAAGTAAAGTTCTCATCTGAATGATAATTTACTTTGTAGTACTTCGGGTCTCTATACTTTGCACGAGTAACCGCTTAGTATAAAAATTGATTAAAAAAAAAAAAAAACGTTCAAAGTAATGAAAAATCTAAATGAAACATTTTTCAGTTTCATTGCTTAATTGTGTCAATATCTAAAATTTTGAAATATTTTGAAAAGAAAAAATATTTAAATTTCCCTGAAAAAAAATGGCATGTCAAAAACTGAATTAAAACATGGGTCTTTCTAACACAAAGCTGTTTAATCACAGTGCTAAAGTTTCAAATAGGTTTTGCCTGGTGCCTGGTAAACACACGGGAACTGCATGCATATGATACTAATAGATTGTATTAATTAGAACAAGTCAAATTGAGGATAATAACAGAAACATTTCTCACATTAGAAATCACATTAATTGTAAAGTTAGCAATGTTGTTAAGGAAATTTCAACCAAAAAAGAAAAAAATGTAAACAGATTCTGTCTTTTTGGAAAATCTGGTACATGTAGGACTTTATATCGTATGTCTTAATTTTATCATTTATCAAAAGATAAACCACTTATTCTGTGGCTTCTTTTTCCCGATTTTTTATACCATAGTTAATTATAAAATTATAGGCTTTGAAAACTGTACAAGAAAAGAGTTTACCAGAAATATAGAAAATAATCTTTTGGATGAAAACTTAAGGTAGTTCAAAACACCCATGAAATCTATTTTAACTCATTTCTTAAAAAGTACGTGAGAAAAAGTATAATGTTACTATATTGTCAAAATAATCAATGATCTTTGTATGAAAATTAATAAGCCGTGACATGTTTTCACCATATTTTGTTTAAAAATTAGAGACATCCTACATATTGGTCACTTGGTAGCCCACATTTTCGAATGTGTTTATGCTGTCCAAATGTGATATAATAGTCTGATATTTAATGTGGAGTAACTTTTGATCCATAAAGAGAAGAGGGCTGATTTATGGAGATGTATATAACGCAGCTAGGTTAAGGACGCCCATGAAATATACGCCTTTATATATACAGGGAAAAGGAATACAATTTTAATATTTTTTTTAACAGCATTAGTTTTGATAAATATGATTTGTGGTGTTTGAGCTTGTATATATCGGGTCTCTGCTGAGTTCGGCCAAAGCGACATCGCTTACATCAGCTGTTTGTCACGTGACAGTTTTAAAATTAGAACATATATGTACTACTACAAAGATCGTAAAAGTTCAACGATATACGGGCATTTTTCCACTATAAAATTTATTCTGTTTTCTTTGAGACAAATTCCTTAACTCGAAAAGTGCTGGGAGCAACTTCCTCATGCTCGGGAATTGTTTAAAATTTAGCCGTCTTTCTAGAAACTCCAGTCAAAAATGTAATTCGCATTGGAATAATGTTACATTACGGAATAAATCAACAATGCACAACCAGCTCCCAGCACTTTTCAGAATAGTTGGAATAATAGCTACACGTGTTTAAAAATTCAGAATTTTTATGGAAGCGGATATCGTTGAACTTTTGATATTTTCGAGGGGCTGAACCTATCATTCTAGCACGTTACTGTACAAATGAGCTCCCTACGGCTTTATATAAAGTCTACACATTATCAATTTAGTTTGACAATAAAATGTGGATTAATATATTTCAGAATTTGTCGCTCTTTTGGTCCAACTATGCGTGTTTCGTATTTATTTTTATTTTTACAAGCCACGATAAAAGCTTGATCCACGCCTCAATTACAGAGAAACTGCGTGTCAAACTAAGAAATGACGTCATCTCAGTAAGTACAGCGAGATCAAGCTGGCTTTCATTCCACACACGCTTAGTGATATTATGGCAAGATAAGTTGCACATCCATTTATCTTTATAATATTTATGATAAACGAAAGTATTTAGTGTATTTTAAAAAGAACATATAGTATTTATTCATCGAGATTCATTTGTATTGTTTTAACGTGACGTCATAATAGTTTTACCGAACCTCAGCATAGGCTGACGTATATATGGGAGTCCTTAACCTAGCTGCGAAGATGCCCCGTTTTTCATGTACAATAAAGGTCAAGGTCACATTAGGAGGACAAAGGTCAATATTGTGACGTCATCTGCCAAATCTTACAGTTTTTTGACATTGATTTATTTAATTGCCAAAATATCTGAAACAACTGATTCAATTTTCAGTATTTTGACACATTTTATTTTGGAACCCATTTCAATCTTTCTGATGATTTTTTGTAAAGATTGAAGTATACATTTTCTATGAAGGGAACTTAAAGTGTAGCATATTTATATGTGAATTCTCAGTTCAAGAATTATGTATGTTCCATTTTAGACCACATTCTATCCTAAAATTTACCGGTTCAACACATTTTTCTGAATCTTAATAACAAAAAGGCTGCCTTTATAAACGACATCACACAAATTTGCATTTGATCAATTGGTAGTTTTAAAATAAGGCACATTCTTAAGTCGAAGTCTGATTTTACAATCTTCTTACAAGGGTCTGATAGGCCATATTTAAAACAATGTGGGCAAAAATTGTGCGGTTAAATTTCTTCCACATTACATATAAAGAGAGAGTTTTGGCCTATCTATTGTGTACTACCTTAAGTGTACAATTCGGTATCAAGAAGTATCAAGAAAAGGTAGCAGTGTTATCTTTAAGCGACGTTAATAAACTTGTCGTGTGTATGTATGAACAAATTATTTTATTGTGAGAGTTTATATTTATTTCATATACAGGAGTTTACTTTACAGGTAAATATTGTAAATCTTGCAATCTTTTCCGATGTTTTTCGTGCATTTGTGATATATGATATGACCTCTTGGTTTTTATGTACATGTCCAGCGCTAAGACTTCAGGCATATTTCCCATCTATACAAACGCAAACAGTTCATAATACTACATATTCACTGGATTTGAAGCCGTATTCACCGGAGGGTCAGTGCGCGTGCAGCGGCATTGTGACGTCACAATCAATACCTAAACAACGTTGAAAACAATGGTTGCAACGACCGGAGCCAGCTGTATATGCAGTATATCTGAGTAGGAAAACTTTTAAGCAAATTTCTCGTAGGATTATTTTCCAAACAATTCGATGTCTTACACACAGCAAAAGGAAAACACGGAGGTTATAAGTTATAATTCGCCTCGGTCAATATTGATATTTTTCTGGTGAACAACAAACCATATTCAACACCGAAAGAGTCCATATATATTGTATATAATTCTTCTTCAATATCGCTCAAGTTGTTTAAGATGAATTTTATCTACACTCTTGAAAGAGATTAAGAAAAACTAATTTCACATTTTCTTTGGGCGTTCTGCAGAAAACACATTCTATGACTAAAATTGCAATGGTATTTCTATATTTTTTTGTCAAAAAATAATTAAAAAAAAAATTATTTTTTTTTGATTTTTGATAAGGTTTACCTTTATATGGAACTTCGCCTTTCGAAACGATCTCAAACAGGACAATCCCAAAAGACCACACATCAGATTGTGATCCATACTCGATATTTAAAAAAATTTCCGGGGCACACCAGCGATATTGTAAAGGAACATTCTCACCTAAATAAAAAAAAATATAATAGCTTTCATTTTAAACTTATCCGTATTGTAAGATTTTAAACAAAAATCAATATAATTTACGTTAGCATACTATGGACTCACATTTACTCATAATCATCGGATCCTGATGTAAATACTCTGCAAAGTGAAGTCCACCCACTTTTAATTTGTTTCGTTCGCCGACAAAATGTTTGATGCACAAAGATCCCTATGAATATATCTACTTTCGTGAAGGCACTCCATTGCGCTTGTTATCTTTAAAAAAGTAGAAAAATACAGTAAAACTCGATTAAAAAGAAACTTTAACAAATCCTCTAAATAAAACAAAATGCATTGTTTCTGATACGTACAAAAGGAATCTTTGTTTTTACGAACGTAAAATGTGAAGTCTCATTCACCTCCTTTGACATGTAACGGGGTTTTAATGTATCCCCGGATGTCTATGAGTCGTTACCCTAATTTGATCGTGACTGTTTGTAAATAAATTTGAAGTGCTGTTTCATTTCGGTAATTAAACATGTTCTTTTCTTGCAGTAAACTTGTCAAATAAAAAAAAAAAACATGCCTTATTGATTGTTTTCATTTCATTCAAGTTACTGATGTTTACCTGCCGACATTTTGAAAAGCAGGTCCTAGGGTCGTGACGTCAGCGAAAATTGAAGTACGAAGTATAAAGGTCAAGAGAATGAATGTATGCGTTTTTTTTTTTTTTTTTTTTTTTTTTTTTTTTTTTTTTTCAACTGAAAGTTAAATGTGTGTCAACATTTTTTTAAGGACAAATTATTACAGTCTTTACAATAAATTTTTTTTTTTCAGTTTAACAATTAAAAACTTATATAACTGAGCTGAATTTAACACTGTCAAATTCAATAAACAACAGCAACAGTAGTTATGTATTACTCTGCATTACAATGTGGACAAAGGAATTGATCATTCCTTCGCACAACACGTGCTGGAGAACAATAAATCAAGTGAACCCAATGACTGCACTTGTCACATTGTGCCCACTTTACAAATACAAGGGAAATGCATCTCTTCGGCTCATCTGGCTGGAACTTCTTGCAAATGCAGCAAAGTTTAGATGGCTCCATCTCAACACCACTGTCAGTGTCTGAAGTGTTTTGGAGATCCTCAGAGACAGTCAGATTTATTGTTGATGGGCCAGGTATGTCATCAATATAACTGAGCTGAATTTAACACTGTCAAATTCAATAAACAACAGCAACAGTAGTTATATGTTACTCTGCATTACAATGTGGACAAAGGAATTGATCACAACACGTGCTGGAGAACAATAAATCAAGTGAACCCAATGGCTGCACTTGTCAGATTGTGCCCACTTCACAAATACAAGGGGAATGCATCTCTTCAGCTCATCTGGCTGGAACTTCTTGCAAATGCAGCAAAGTTTAGATGGCTCCATCTCAACATCACTGTCAGTGTCTGAAGTGTTTTGGAGATCCTCAGAGACAGTCAGATTTATTGTTGATGGGCCAGGTATGTCATCAAGAAGTGCAGTTTTCTTTAAACTTTGATGCTTCTTACTCCCTATGTCTTTCTCTTGTTTCCCTTGACTACTTGCATGATCTTTCATTCGATGACACACGCTTTCTAAGATTCCACTCCCTGAAACAATCTTGCTCATTGTTTTCCTCTCCTTCATTTCTCCACCACTCTTTTTTTTTTACCTTCATATGGTTCTCTTTCTTTTTTAACTTTACCATAATAATATTGCTGATCTACATTTTCTTCCATTTTGCTCAAATCCTATTTCATTCTCTTGGCTTTCATCTCTAATTTCAGTGGCCAGGCCCTTGAACACTTCTGCTGGTACCAAATACCTCGAAGGGACTGCGTCTTTGCAAAGGGGGTAAATGCTAGTGAGACGAAATCCTGACTTGATGTTTTCAGGAGACAGTGCCTTTTTATATGCCTTGCATGCGACTTCACAAATGTTATACCTGGTAATTGTTGCTGCTGTTTCCCTTATTAACTTGTGACACTGATTATTGTAAATGGTTTGAAATTGTCCGTAGCAAGCAACATCCACTGGCTGCAAGACATGTCTTGTATGGGCTGGAAGAATAAAGATGATTTTACACCCTTTGATTTGCCAACCCTACCAGTTGCACTGACACATGGGACTTTTGTCCACCCGAAAGGAGTAAGACCTGTCCTTCATCTCGTGGAAAAACGTGAGGAAGTGGTGTTCCAGATAGTGTCGGAAGATTAGACCGTTTGACCACCAAGTTTCGCTTGCTGTGTCACTAGCCCCAGGGGATGCTTCACTCAACAGCTCTGGCATCATCTGTTTGCCAGGGAAGATGAAAAAAGGTGGTATAGAGACACCACTTGCACTGCCTCCACCGAGAATAGTGATAGTCTTTCCACGACCTAATGTTACAGACTGGGAACAGTAAGCAGAATCTCCAACCACGGCTGGTGGTTTGTGGTCAACAGAAATACCCTTTTCTTCAACACTGAAGATGAGATGAGGCTTTCCATACAGATCATGTTTAGAGAGAGTGTTGCAAAGATTTTCAAAGTATTTGGACACAGTTTCACTGGAAGCCATCTTTGCTCTTACGTGCTCTAACCATCGTGGCTTCAAAACTTTAAGTTGAGACCATAGCTTTAAAAAAAAACTCATCCACTTCATAGACAAGAGGCCCAAGGTCCTTAACGGTCACCTGAGTATAATACAACAATTTAGAAGTTAAATACACTGACAGATGAAGCTTTGTTGCCCTAAAGCAAGAGAAGTAGGAAGATCAGGATCAACAAAATAATTAGTCTAGTATTCGGTATCAACTCATAACTTAAGTTCTAATCTGTCCCCCACTTAATATTATCACCATGCAGACTATTAACACACTATTAGTGCTTTCTGTACTATTTTTAAACCCATATTAAGACCTCTAGCATTGACCTCTCTTATGGTCTTTGAAGAACTTTTAATAAGATAAGTTATTTTTGTCTCATTTTTATTTATCTATTACTTACAGGTCTGCCTGATTATTAAAACTAAGAAAGTACTTTTTGAATTATACGATAAACATTCTTGCATAATTATCTTATTCTATTAATCTTTCAAATACATTATTTACAGTGATTAATTATCAAAGGTGAATGGAAAAGGGGAATAACTTCTCTCAGTAGAATATAAATTAATAGAGCCCCGTCGAGGACCAGAATGCTTAGACAAATTGTCCAGATGTTCAAAAATCTGGAAGAAATACACTTACTTATATCATTTAAACTTTTACTCAGTTTGCTTTCGATATGCCCAGAAGCAGAGAAGAATTTCACAGGTACAATGTATTTTCACTACAGATTCAACAAAGCCTTACCCTAACACCAGAACCCAAGACCAAAGGTCAAGAAATTTACAAATTTGGAAGAGTTACCCTCATCATCATAACTATGGACTTCAAAGAATTAACACTTTTCCACTATATTATCAAAAGCCCCCCCCCCCCTTCCTCGTTATGCCAGAACCCCTGACCCTAGGACCACAAGATTTAAAAATTCTGTTCATAGCTCCCATCTTCATCATAGCTAAGCAATTTATTTATCAGCTCAACACTAAGGAACAGACAGGATTAGTTAATGATTAATTAATAGAATCCATGCATTTTCACTATATAATCAATAGAGCCCCCCTCCCCCCCCCCCCTCCTCAAGAACCCCAAAAACTGAGGCCATGTATCTAAAAATTTTGGAAGAGGCATCCTTGCCTATCATAATCATGCACTTAGTTTGTTTAAATAATCTCCAGTAGCAAAGAAGAAGATTTTCATAGAATCAATGCATTTTCACTATATAATCAATAGAGCCCCGCCCTAACACCGGAACCCCTGACCCTGGGGCCATGAAATTCACAATTTTTAAAAAAGGCATCCTTATGCATCATAACCATGCACTTAGTTTGTTTAAATAATCTCCAGTAGCAGAGAAGAAGATTTTCAAAGAATCAATGCATTTTCACTATATAATCAATAGAGCCCCACCCTAACACCAGAACCCCTGACCCTGGGGCCATGAAATTCACAATTTTTGAAAAGGCATCCTTATGCATCATAACTATGCACTTAGTTTGTTTAAATAATACCCAGGAGCAGAGAAGAAGATTTTCAAAGAATTAATGCATTTTCACTATATAGTCGATAGAGCCCCACCCTAACACCAGAACCCCTGACCCTGGGGCCATGAATTTCACAATTTTGGAAGAGGCACTCTTGCTCATCATAACTATGTACTTAATTACTTTACTTAATACCCAGGGGCAGAGAAGAAGATTTTCAAAGAATTAATGCATTTTCACTATATAATCAATAGAGCCCCGCCCTTACACCAGAACCCCTGACCCCGGGGCCACGAATTTCACAATTTTGGAAGAGGTACTCTTGCTCATCATAACTATGTACTTAGTTACCTTATTTAATACCCAGGAGCAGAGAAGAAGATTTTCAAAGAAATAATGCACTTTCACTATATGATCTATATAGCCCCACCCTGGGACCAGAACCCCTGACCCTGGGGCCATGAATTTCACAATTTTGAAAGAAGCACTCTTGCTCATCATAACTATGTACTTAGTTACTTTATTTAATACCCAGGAGCAGAGAAGAAGATTTTCAAAGAATTAATGCATTTTCACTATATAATCAATAGAGCCCTGCCCTAACACCAGAACCCCTGACCCTGGAGCCATGAATTTCACAATTTTGGAAGAGGCACTCTTGCTCATCATAACTATATACTTAATTACCTTATTTAATACCCAGGAGCAGAGAAGAAGATTTTCAAAGAAATAATGCACTTTCACTATATGATCTATATAGCCCCACCCTGGGGCCAGAACCCCTGACCCTGGGGCCATGAATTTCACAATTTTGGAAGAGGCAATCTTCCTCATCATAAATATGTACTTAGTTACTTTATTTAATACCCAGGAGCAGAGAAGAAGATTTTCAAAGAATTAATGCATTTTCACTATATAATCAATAGAGCCCCGCCCTTACACCAGAACCCCTGACCCTGGGGCCATGAATTTCACAATTTTGGAAGAGGCACTCTTGCTCATCATAACTATGTACTTAGTTACCTTATTTAATACCCAGGAGCAGAGAAGAAGATTTTCAAAGAAATAATGCACTTTCACTATATGATCTATATAGCCCCACCCTGGGGCCAGAACCCCTGACCCTGGGGCCATGAATTTCATAATTTTGGTAGAGGGTTCAATGCTTATTACAATGATGCCAACAGTTTGACTGCTTGATTTCCAGGAGTAAAGAAGATTTTTAAAGATTGCATTATTTTTGGTGGTTTTAGCCCCACCCCTCAGGCCCCAGGGGGGCAGGGACCATGAAATTCACAATTTTTGCTCCCCTTTACCCATAGATGCTATATGCCAAATTTGGTTGAAATTAATTAAGCGGTTTCAGAGAAGAAGCTAAAAATGTTCAAATGTTAGCGCACGACGCACGACGCACGCCGACGGACGAGAACGGATAGCAATAGGTCACCTGAGTGACTCAGGTGACCTAAAATTGGCTTGTCAGGGGTCCTCTTACCCACAAAATTGCGTTATCTGTTGCAATATTTATGCATTCCTGTCTGGTATACCCATAACCAAAGACTGCCATCGTTTTAAAATGAATGATTAGATTGGCCTCTTCAAGGTTGTCTAGAACTGGAGTTTTACCAAAAACAGCAGTTTCTGGGTCAACTTTTAGCAGAACCCTGTCCCTAAGTGCTATATCGGGCACCCGAAAATTTTTTGAAGCTTTTCTAACTGACATTTTTTTTTTCTTTAACCATTTTATATGCATTTGTCATTTGTGTTGGGAGAATAAAGTCTATTATTTCTTTTGTACGGCTTGTGACTTTTCTACAATAGCAAACAAACAAATCCATCATCAAAAAATGTCTAAGGAACAATTCAACTTGAATGGAAAAAATAACTTTGTTTGGCCTATCAAAGTCCAATGTAGTCATGTGACTTCTGTTGATATAATGTAAACAAAGCGTACAGTAGTCCTTATACACTCAATGCTGTATAGGGGAAAAATAACTCGCGGTGTTAATATTCGCTATATTCACGGTGTAAATAAATCCGTGAATTCAGGAAACAGTGAATAAGTTTTCAATGACCTCCATGTTTTATTTGAAAATTTGAGAACAGACTATGATAGGTATATATACGTGCAGTACTTGGTCATTTCAGTAATTACGAGTAGTACTTGTCATTCAATTATTTTAAATATCACGCTTTACTTAAATTTAAATCAGCAGATAATAACCTGTTTTTGTTAAAAAACTGTTTTAATAGCCAACTCTACATGTTGCATCAATCAAATCACGTAGGTCACTGGTTTTGATTACCAGTGCGTAACTAATGTTACCACGTGTATTTGTTATCTGTATTATCATGCGTATTACTTTTTATCGACATTTTGGTTAAGAAAAATCATTCAAATAACTATCAAACTTGCTTAAGACGTGAAAGGATATTATTTCGTCGACCTACATTAACACATTTATTACCGTCCAGTGGTTTTCGCCGCGATGCATTATCCCTTCGAGAAGTAGATCTTGGAGTGTACATGCACTCATCGTAATAGCATATAGGAAAGTCGTTCGACATTTATAGTCAAGGACTTTTAATGATTGCACTTGTTTTAATTAATCATCAATTAATTATTAAATCTACCCGCGAATTCAACAAACCGCGATCATGTCAGAGAAAAACGTGAAAATTACAACCCGTGAAATTAATCCCCTTTACAGTATAGGTCGTCATTTAAAAAAAAAAAAATTGGACGTTATTGTCATACTTATTTAGTAATAATGGATTTGACAGAAAATCAGCTAAAATTTTGTTTCATACTATATTTTTTTTAACCTGTTTTGACCTCATTGTCATCTGCAGTTGTAAATATGACATAATCGATCGTAGTAAAATTTTTCTCACGGTGTGCGCAACCGCAGACAAAATCTCGCGAGATAGGCGAGGAAAATAAAAGGGACACGACTCTAGGACCATAAGGAATTTAGGGCCTCCGACGATATATTTATTTTTTTTTTCAATTAAGGTTAGCAAATTAGATTGGTGAAACCAATTGCAACATTAAAAGACATCATGAATGAAATTTACATCGTTCTTTTTTTTTTTCTTGGATATATGCACTAACTTTAAAATTTTACGAACCTTTTCTTAATGGAATTTCCTCGCTTTTAAAATTTAAAGGTTTTTATTCATAAATGACATGTCATGGTTTCGTTTAGATTCAAAATGAGTGGATCATCAAACAAATGGATAACATGTATTACCTAACTTGCATAAGGGTTATGTTGAGAGAAAAAAAATTCTAGCAGTGATAGCAAGAAAGTTTCGCAAAAAATTACTCGTTACAAGCAGACGTAGTTGATGGAAAAGCCTATTAGTAACATTATTAATATATTTCCTTGGTATACTTACATTTATTACCATGTCATTTATCTCTTGAACCGATAATTTGGCACTACCTTTCCTCAAATGCTGAAGCAGAGTGCACGTCACAAATTCTGTGACCCTTACGAGAGGGCTTGTTGTACTGTACATACCAAATATTTCCAAAATATTTTCGTTTGAGAATTTGCAAAGGTTGATTGCTTCTCTTACTGCATCATCTGCTGCATTGTAAGAAGGGAATGCATTCTTAGGTTTCACCGTATAATCTTTTGTCAACTTATAAATGAACACAGAATATTTTTTCGCTGTTTGTAGATACCCTGTAAAATTGATCACAATAAAAAAAAAAAAAAAAACCTTTACTTTTTTCATATATGTCAATCTGAAACAAAGTAAATGATAATTATCGTTTATTATTTGAATAATTAAAACTCAATTATCATGGCCAGTATCATGAGGTATTTACATTGACATTTTATATGAAAATCAAATTTAAAAAAATAATAAGTGAAAAAATTGTATCATTAATATAAATGTACCTTCATAAATATCGTACAACAGAAGAACTTGCAATCTCTTGGAAAGCGTAATGTCAGCTCTACTAATTTCAAAACCAATTAATGAAATCGATAGCTTTTGATGTTTTGGTAGCTCATTTAAAGTACATGTACCTTCCAATCCTGGTACGTACTCAGCTTAAAACAGACATATTTAATCAACTTAGATTTCTTATTGATTTTTAAAATTAAATTTCATCTTGTAAATTCTTGCAAATCCGTGTGTCGATAATCAAGAGGCCTAAGGGCCAATGGTCACCTGAGTATAATGCAACCCTGTAAAGGAACGCGACCATATATGTATATTTGAAAAATAAAAATAAAATGATGCTTGAAATATGTTTCAATAAAACAAGACAGATGTGAAGATCAGAGATTTAACAAAATTGTTAATGGAACCAGATCCCACCTCTGATGTTTTAGAGTTCCGTGTTTGCTCTGCTCCCATTTTGAAATGTTTAATGGACTTTTGAGCTTGAATAGTGTTCCTTGTCTCCATATATTTCATTAGTCTAGTAATCAACAAGAACTCAAAATGTAATTCTATTTATTTGCAAGTACTGTCTCCTGTTTCACCATCACCAGATTAAATAACACCACACTGCTTGAGCAGATAAAATTAATTAAATATATATATATATATATATATACATATATATATATATATATATATATATATATATATATATATATATATATATATATATATATATATATATATATATATATATATATATATATATCAAGAAAGGCAACATAGGTTAAAACGTTAGCGCTTTCATTATCATCTTCAGACGTTTTACAAATACATAATAACGTTTTCGTGTCTGTTATATCTAACAAAACTATTAATACTTTAAAAATCATTATCTATAATTGAATCTGACAGCTAGCTATACAATGCTTGCAGTATGTTCACGCCTCTGAAACCAAATCAAACATACAAGTGTTTCTATTACTTATTGGAGAACATGGGAAGGTTATACTCTGTGTGAAAGTTTTTTTCAGAAATCAAATTAAATCAGACTGTTAAGACTGGGTTTAAATTTTTGAATGAAATTTTTTTTTCTTTTTCTCTTCTTTCAATTATATTGTCTCTAAAAATATTATAAAAGGGAAATATTTTAGATTGTCCGTGTCCGCATATATCTATATTTTCGCTGAGTTTAATCTTGCGGTACTCGGGGACTTGAATGTGTTGTTTATTCACCCGGATTCTGGCTCTCAAAGTAGTAACCGTTTCACCGATGTAGAATTGGTTACATCCTCCGCAAGTAATAACATATATTAAATTTTTGGACTCACATGTCATGTCCGAATTAATAAAAAAAAATATTTTCCTCTGAAATTAAATGACGTTCTTTGTCTTGAAAAAGGACATGTGCCACATCGCGGGTTCTTACACCTTGTAACGGATTTCGTAGATTTCCGTATTTTGGAAGGACAGAGCATTCTCCTGAGGTTTTCTGGCTGCCTTTTGCTGTTTATAAATTTAAAATTTGATAAAACACTAGACATTTTTTCATCTCTTTTGAGGATATCATTGAGATTTTGAACGATAGGAGTAATATTTTGGTTGTAAGGGTTGTAAGTTGTGACTAGTGGTAATATTTTAATTTCCTCCACATCCTTAGCAGTTTGGATAATTAATTCTTGCCTCTCTAGTTCCTTTGATGTCTTGATGCCGTCGTTAATTAAGTTTAAAGGATAATGTTGGTATATTTTCAATTCCTCCAGACGTTGATTTTTGGTTTCTTCCTCACTGATTATTGTGCATATTCTTCCAGCTAGGTTGTACGGTATTGCTCTTTTAATGTGTCGTGGGTGAGAAGAACCAAAATGCAAATACTGATGTCAGTATTTTTTTAAAATATATCTGTAGAAATTTTGTTGTTTTCCTTACTGATTAACACATCTATAAATTATATATATATATATATATATATATATATATATATATATATATATATATATATATATATATATATATATATATATATATATATATATATATATATATATATATATATATTAAAATAAAATCCAAGATAAACAAACAAGTTCACATTTATATATATATACCCTAAAGCAGTGCTTTAAGACGGCTGACCGATAAAATCGTGTACAAGTTCTTTGGAGAGAAAATTAACTCAACAATTTCGAAAATTTTCAGATAAGAATAGATATATGCTAAAAATCCATACAAAATATGTGATTTTAAATTTTGTGTTGTACCCGCCTTATAATAACGTCAAGGTGTCAAAACCAACGTCCCATTTCATCCTTACTAAAACAAAACAAGATGTGGCGAAGGTTAAATTTTCTCAAATGTAACTTTAACACCAAAGTCAAGGTGAAAAGTAATAATAACCAAGGTTTGAGTTATATGTAAAGTAAAACTTCATGGTCAAGGTCAGAAGGTCCAAAGGTATTTATATCCATGGAAAGGCCTAGTCACAGTGAATACACTCGTGATGTATGAAAGCCCTATCACCAACTCTTCAAAAGATATGACCAAGGTTAAAGTTTGGTTAATTATTGCAAAAGTGGTTCAATCTCGATGGTCAAGAGGTCAAATATGTTGGTACCAAGAAAGGTCTTTTCACAAGGAGTGCACATGTTTAATACAAATCCGTAAATCCAACTACTAATCAAAAGTAATGAACAATGTTAATGCTTTTGCAGACAAACAAACAAACAGACGAACGGACAGAGCAAAAAATATGTACCCCGAATCTCCGGGGCATAATAAATTGGATAAACCCTACTTAAATTTGGGAAATTTACTGATGCACAAACTCGAATTCCCCTTTTATATTCCTACATAAAAAGCAAAGGAACCAATCTTAAGCAACAACGGACCAAGTCTTCTGAGATTTTAAATGCCCTCGTTATGGAAGATTTGGGGTTATATAGCTTTTTCCCTCCGTCCGTCTGCCTGTCTGTTTGTTCGCAGAACTCTAACGTTGCCCATTGCTTTTGATTGGTTGGGGCTATGGCTTTCATATTTCAAATGTGTATTCCTTGTGACAATGTCTTTCTTCGGTGCCAACATATTTGACCTCACGAACTTGACCTTGGTTTTGAACCACTTCTGCAAAAATTTACTTAACTTTAACCTTGGCCGTAACTTTTTAACAGTTGGAGCTAGGATTTTCATTCGTCACAAATGTTTTCATTGTGACTAGACCTTTCCATGGAAATAACTCTTTTTGACCTTGACCTTTGAGTTTTATCCACTTTTTAAAAACTTAAACCTTTATTTGATAGTAAATATGATAATGTTTACCCCAATCTTTTCTAATTCATACATTTATTTTGAAAAAAAAAAAATGGCGTATTCTCAGATTTTGTGATCGTGCTCCGTAGCCTATACCCTGTTCACATTCAAATACTAGTAAAAAAAATCTATTTTATCTATATCTTATTTTTAAAAAAGTACTTAAATATGACAAATAGACATTATTTTTTTGAAATTTTCAACTTAGTGGGTGCATCATTTGTTTTTTTTTTTTTTTTTTTAAATAAATTTATGTCAACAATTTTAGCGGACAGTCCTCGCACAGTCCCTGAAACGTTCTACTTTCCCACCTGAACGGTGAGCGAACGCTAAACGAACGGTGAACGAACGCTGAGCGAACGCAGAGCGAACGGTGAGTGAACGATATGTGAACGCTGAACGCAACTTGGTGAACGATGTGTGAACGGTGAACGGTGAGCGAACGCAGAACGCGAACGGAGCGCAAACGCGAACGCAAAGTGAACGGTGAACGAACGGTGAACGCAAGATGAACGATATATTCGGAATGCCTCTGATCTTTTCCTTGCATTGAAACTATTTTATTGTTTTATAATGTCAGGTGCCAAAAAAAAAAAAAATCAATCAATCAATAATAAATAAGTAAACCAATAAATGAATGAATAAATGAGTCAATAAAATAAATTCTCCAAAATTGTCCTGAGAAAGACGATGCATGCACATTAAGTTTTTAATCACACGATTTTTATCGCATTAAAACATTGCAATTGTTGCCGAACGCTGAAGTATAAGAGATATTTTTTTTTTAGTTCGAAAATAAAAATGTTTATTCTTATTTGATAACAAATCAGAGAAAACTTCTGACTTATAGAATGAATTAAAGTGGTTGTAACATCCATTCATATATCTCCGTGTTAAAGCGATTTCGTGTAAAGTAATGAAAAAAAAAAAATAATAACAGGTCATTGGACGTTTTGCATCTATACGCTCGTATTTTAAATTTTTAATACAATAATATATTATGTGTCATTTCTATTTTTCAAAATGATTTATTCAGGCCCGTAGGAAGCAAATTCGTTTTTTTTTTTTTTTTGGGGGGGGGGGGGGGCACAGCCATACATTTTCAGTTGATAGTTGAGGGGGCACTACCAAAAATTTCCTGACAAGCAAAAAAAAAAAAAAAAAAAAAAAAAAAAAAAAAAAAAAAAGGTCATCAGACTTTTTATTGTGGGGGGCACAAGCATATAGTCTATGTTTACTATAATAATCTATATATCGGCAAATTATTGGGGAGGGGGCACGGCCCCCCTTGCCCCCCCCCCCCCGGTTCCAACGGCCATGTTTATTGAGCAGACTTCTACATTTATCTGTAGATGGCCGTGATTATACTCGGACAAGATAATACAAAGATACATATTCATATCATTTGTTATAAATTCAATTTTCAGAACTTGATATTCAAGTAATATGCTGTTATTGTTTTTATTAAAAAGACAAATGAGAGAGAGAGAGAGAGAGAGAGAGAGAGAGAGAGAGAGAGAGAGAGAGAGAAAGACAGAGAGATTCCGTTTTAGCCCCCCCCCCATTTCAGGCTTCACTAAATGTTTGTACCTATATCAAACAAAAACTCTGAATTTTTTTTTTAAAATATATCAGACAGTGAAAGTAACTTTTTTTTTTATCAACAAATCATATCCATTTGTTTGACAGTCATACTCGTTTTTATTTTCCTGCTTCAAGTTCACACGAAGTCCACGTGCTTGTACTGTCAATCAAAATCATTCGACACTGTGCAGGTGTGAAAGTTTCGTCACATCGAAGACGAAGTGCGAGTATTTCCTACAAGTTATAACATTTATTTTTATCATTTCTAGATTTGATTCCAACATTTGAATAATAATTGAATAAAATACATTGGGCATTAACACTTTAAATTTGAAACATACTCTCTGCCAATTCCAAATACCACCGCCGACACGTGTACATTTGAACTACTATTGTTTTGTGACTTTTTTTGATGCATGTTTGTTTTGAAACTGAATTTTTGTTCTAAAAAAGACCTTAACTTTTTTAAAAAATGTTAATTAAAATATTCTGGAAATACAATACCACAGGGGCTTGCTCCCGGCGTGTAATAATTATTTATTAAAAAATATCATATACGGTAATACTAAAACATCACGTTTTCGTATTACCGTATATGATTTTTTTTTTAATAAATAATTATTACACGCCGGGAGCAAGCCCCTGTGCAATACTGAATAAGTAACCGATTTAGGGGGAAAAGGGGGGAGGGGTATTAATCATATCGAATGGCAAACATATAAAGTTACGGTGAAGAAAGATTTTTTTCTCTATAACTATAGACTTTACATATTATAGTAGAGAAAATTCTGTAGTGCATTACATTTAAAATAAATATTTCCTTTAACCACACTATCAATTTAATTCGCTCCAAAGATAATAAATTAACACGATATCCGCAGTACTATGTATAACTCTCAGAACTAGTTCTATCATATTTTCTGTAGTAATTGAAAAAAAAGTGTTAGAAATAAATATTTTCGTAATTTTGCTGATTAATTATTTGACTTGGATAATTATATCTCCATTAACAATTTGTCGTCTTTAACAAAACAACAAAATGTTGCAGTGTTTGAAGTATTTGCACATTGCCCTTAGTTTAATTTAATATTTCAGCATCGCTCTACATAGGTACAGAATGTGCTTATAACAACATTTATTTTCCAGAGTAATTTAATAAATAGCCTAACAGCTAAGTTAGAATAATAAAAATATATATCGTTGATATTTTTCCCCATGAAATAATGATTCTTCAAACACGATATGTTAGTTATTAAATTAAAAAAACCTGTAACTCCTAACCTACAAAAAGATAAGTCCTTTCACATCGGAGTTCCGAATGACAATGAAAACTGAACGATAGGTGAACGCTGAACGCAAGGTGAACGCAAAGTGAACGGAACGAAGAGCGAACGCTGAACGCTTTGTGAACGGTGAACGCGAGCGCACGGTGAACGGTGAACGCAAAACTGTGAACGGAGAGCGAACGGTGAACGCACGGTGAACGAACGGTGAACGCACGCTGAACGAACGGTGAACGAACGGTGAGCGAACGGAAAAATGGGAAAGTAGAACGTTTCAGGGACTGTATCACAATGTGATTTTAATCAAATATCAGAAATCAACCATCTTAAATGAAATTTGTTTTTTTTTATTATTTTCGTTCTCACTTTAAACTTTAGCCGTTATCGTTATTGGTCGTTTAACCCACTCGGAGCTCCTCGTGTTGCTTGTGTCTTGCACACTTACCTCGGACGTGAACTGAGTTCTACATTTCCAATCCGAAATTCCTCCAAATATTATTCCTTTGAAATCTGAGTTACTTTGTGGCACGCTCAACAAATACTTCAAATATTTGCCTTCAAATACTAGTAACAGAAGGTTTTTATCAAAGCCAATATACAAAGAAGAATTAGACAAGATAGGGTCTTTTTGGTGAACTTCATGCAGTGCAAATGACGAAATGAGTTAAAAGGCATTTCGGCGGAGAAATACATAAATTTGAATCATATTCCTTCACCAATCACATCTGAGGTCTGTATGGAGCGTATACGTAGCGTGGCAAACCGAGGATTGCCGATAGAGTTTATTCACGAGTTCTTTTCAAGTTTGGAAACATATTATTTGGATAGGAGACCGTCTACATTTGAAAATGTGAAACTAAAAACATACCTTGATATCCCCCCAGTATCGTACTATTAGCAGCCGGAGCCCCTCGGATTTTTATATTACGGCTAAGTAAAGCAACTTCACCTCGCATATCGACGCCATTAACCATTTGTCCAAAGTGAGCGAACAATGCCTCAACTGTAATTTAATGCAAAATATATACAGATCACATTGTGTTCAATTGGAAAAAAAAATTCTTCTAACCAGCAGAGTTAAATATAAATTTCTGTCAAAGTTCAGGCTTCCTACGTACGATTGACCCTTGCCTCATTCGATCCACAGTCATTACATTGTTTAATTGTGGTCACCTCCGCTTGTTTTGGGTAATAATCGGTGGACAGGAGGATTACCCTATCGCCTTAAACGAGATTGCTAAAACATGTTTGCTATTACAGAACGCCTCTTACAAATATTCCTATTTAGTTTAGTGCCTAAAAAGCTAATTCACTTCCTAAAATGGTCAATGTTGTAACAAATTTTATATTTCTTTTAATCTCATCATTGTTGGATGATGCATTTCATTTCACTTCCCTTAAATGGCCCTTGGTGTAACACAGCATTACTTTTAATCGTATTATTGTTGGATGTTGCATTTCATCCAATTAATGCCTACCATCTGTCCAGGAAGTGACGTTACTAGTCATTGATAATTTTGGATCAGCAATGTCAGCTTGAGCGCTCCTTCCTCGGGCGTAGCAAGCACCACGACGTATAGTGTGAACCCAGCTCCTTACAGTGAACTTGATGTTATTTTCGTAATGTTATAGCTCGGCGGCACGCTCTAGTTTTACTTTATCGTCTTTCAAATGTAACTCTTGAGCTGTAGAGCTGTCGCCTAAAACAAACCAAGGTATTTGTGAAAAATTACTAAGGACAGAAGCTGACTTCTTTAATCTAAACACCCATGTGATGTTTGAGCCACTTTAAAGAATGGGTGAATTCAGAATTAAATAAAAAAGACTGAAAACATCATCGCCTGGTTCACAATTTTGTTTACTGTGGAATCATTTTAATTCGTGGGAGGCAATGTTCGTGGGCAAGCAAAATTTTACATATTCGTTGGGACGTTATTTCGTGGGTCACTCGTTTATACGATAGATTCAATGAATCAATATGTTTACAAAATAAACGTTCGTGGGGATGTTAATTCGTGGGTAAGGGTGACCCACGAAATCCACCAACATTGGTCCCCCACGAACAATGATGATTCCACAGTATTAAGGGACCTGTGAGATCGATAGATCACTGTTCTTCGTATCTTTTATTCAACGGGCTCAAATCATTTTCAAGTATATAAACGTGCATATATTTAATACCAGTAAAGCCCTTTCTTGAGGTCGATCCATAGATATTCTTCCTGCAAAAGCATATCGACCGAGCACGAAGTGCAAGGTACCAGTTATTGTTTTATTTTTCCCCGTCTCTTACTGTCTTTAGTGTCCGTAAAAGGGTTGCTGCAGAAATCCAAACCAAAGCCACGACACTTGTGACTAATTGATATAGGAATGCCAGGTTACTGTTTTTGGATTTACCTACAGAGAGCAAAGCTTTTTTTTTTTTTTTTTTTTTTTTTTTTTTTGAAAAAAAAACAAAAAAAAAAAAAAAAACAAAAAACTAAATCTGCATTAGATACTGAAATATATGGAGATAACGAACAGTATTAAAGCTCAAAAGTCCACTAAACAATACAAAATAGGAGCAGAGCAAACACGGACCTCCAAAACATCAGAGGTGGGATCAGGTGCCATAGAGGAGAGAGCATCCCCTGCCGACCGGTCACACCCGCCGTGTGCTCCTTGTCATGATCGGGAGATAACGGAAATATCCTTCGACAATTCAGTGTGTAAATAATGGCCTAACAATTAGTATGAAAAACGTCAGTCAGCATTTGACTCAATGATAAATTGTATTTGCTGACAAGGTCATTGTATCGACCATAGAACTTACGAAATGATGCATTTAAACGATACCTTTCTTCATGACGAATGACCAAGCGTCGTGTAGACGTAGATCACGTTCATCGCTATTGCCCGTCACTTTTCCGAATGAGAAGTTTTCTCAGTTTTCGTAAAACATGGCGCAATTGATATTTCTGTGCAGGAGATGTCGTATTAAAGCCAATCCAACAATTTTACCGTCGGGTACATCTATAAATGGAAATAAAAATTGCATAAACAAAAGTGTTCCTCTAAAGGACGCATCATAAGTCCTAAGGTTTTAATAAAGTTCTGACGTTTATAGTTCTGCCAAGAAAATTCAAAGGGTTCACACATTCAAAAATTAAAATAAAAACTCTCAGAAAGGAAATATAACATGACGTTTTCATAAAATACAAATGAAAAGCTGAAGGGACATTGACCATTCCAGATAAATTTCACTAAAAATAAATAAATAAATAAATTTCCCATCGCTGATCTTAATTAAAAACAATAGCATAAATTCCAAGGGGAACAACATGAGCTTTTTCAGAAGCGTTGTTTTTTTTTTTCTTTTTCTTTCAGATATGAACTTTATTTCAAACCAAGCGCGTTGGTTTGAAGAAAAATACCGCTGAGCAATTCTTCAAACTGTTTGGCATCCTGGTCAGCCTCGCACTGATTCCCTGCCCTAGTGACAGTGTATCGACCAGCTGCATACGCAGGATTCGCTTCCTCCAGCTCTCCAGCTGTTGTGTTCCAAACATACATAACAATTCCTTGAAAGTGGGCTTTTCTGACACCATCATCGTTCTAACATGAAATGCCAGTCTGCTGTCCCATTCCGATGACCGAACGCGCCTCTTATTTACACAGTTCGAGTAATGGAAATTAAACGTAGAAGATTTTATAGGGAATGGACATTTGAGCTAGATTTATACTCGTAATCTGTATTTCATTGTTCAAATAAAAGATTACAGAAATCAATTCCTTTTGCAGTTAAAACAAAAAATTAAAAAAAAGAATTACAGGACTGCATATAAACAATGACAACTCAGAGATAAAATCATTTCATGTTTTAAAGATCTTTATTCTTAAGTATATATCAGATATCTCTCCGTCCTTCGCTTTCCTGACTGTCTGGGTCAGTTTACTCCACGGCAGTTTGTCATTTCCGTGAAGATGGAGAACTCCGCCCTATCTACGCTAATGAATTTCTCTCCAAAAACAGATATTGAAACATCACCTTTATCACCTGAAAAAAAATGTTGATGATAAAATGTTTACTTTATTAAAAAAAGAAAAAAAAACATTGACGAAGATCCGACGATACAGGCAAAAGTATATGTTTAAAAAGTTATTATCGGCCGCTCTATTTGTGGTTGTGTTAGAATATGCACATGGGGAAATGAGTCGTTATTTATCCATTGTTCGATGGAATAATTTCTTACGAATAACTTTAATAAAAACCTTCAATAAAAGTGTTAAATTTGCTTAATAACAATTCTAAATGGTTATATTTATGTTTCAATTTGTTTTTTTAATTTCTCTTCAGACATTTATTAACTTATAAATTTATAGAAAGTTGTTACATTAACTGCTCCCAACATGGGAGCGTGTAGGATATAACCATAGAACGTAATGTTTCCGGATGTCAATTACAGTGAAAAAATGGTTAATAAATATTGAAGAAAAAACATATAAGCAGATGCACTACAGACATAACATTTTTTCTGCACTCCTTATTTATTGTGATGCATGCCTATTTTAACAAAAAATGTCGGCATTATAACATGACTAAGATTCAGGGATCGAATCATCACGTGAAAAGTTTGCATTTCTTTTTTGTCAGAAATCATGGAGACATTCAACTTGTAATAGATAATGATATCATCCTATCCTATACCGCCGATTTCAATATCCATGAATTAATTTATTTTTGCTTAATAGAACTTGTACAATTCACCGAACATTAAAGTATTTTAAAATGCACAGAAAAGTAAAGTAAGTGTACAGTTTTCATAGGCCTCGGAAGCAAATTAAAAGTGGGGGTGGGGAGGGGGGTGGGGTGAAATATATGGAGATAACGAACAGTATTCAAGCTCAAACGTCCATTAAACAATACAAATTTTGGAGCAGAGCAAAACACGGACTTCTAAAACATTAGAGATGGGTTCAGGTGCCATAGAAGAGTGAGCATCCCCTGCCGACCGGTCACACCCGCCGTGTGCTCCTTGTCATGATCGGAAAATAACGGAAAAATCCGTCGACAATTCAGTGTGTAAATAATGACCTTACAATTAGTATGAAAAACGTCAGTCAGCATTTGACTTAATGATGGATTGTATTTGCTGACAAGAGCATTGTATCGACCATAGAACTTACGAAATGATGACTTTAAACGAGACTACTGGAGGCAAATTGAAAGGGGGGGGGGGGGTAAACCGACAAAAAATGTAAGCATCAATTTTTAATGCCTATATTATGTCCATCTTGCAAAAAAGTGTTGGGGGAGGGGTTAAGCCCCCCTCCCCCCCCCCCCCGGTTCCGACGCCTATGATTTTGAAGAAAAATGTATAATTATAATATACTTTCTGTAATTTCAATGATAATATATTTTTTATACAAATATTTTTTTAGGACTCTTTCATAAGGAAATAAACATGTTTGTGGCCGATTTGGTGTTTTGCATCAATTTCACTTGTTGATATATTAAGCTATGGTGCAAAACGTTTTATGTCTGTTTGTTTTATTGCATATTCTCCAGTAGCTGTATCACACGTATTTGGCGGACCATTTTTTTATTATCAAACCATGCAGTAAAATATTAGTGAACTATTTAAATTCAGCAATAATAAGCAATTACATTTCTGATAACATTCGCTATAATGAACTTACCATATAAGGTAATGTCTATGATGCTTTTGAGCTTACAAGTTTCAGAGCCGAGATAAAGCGCCCCGTGGACCATGCAGGATATAGCGAGTCTTGACCGTGAGGTCAATGTCCTTAAACACGAGTGTAGCGTCCTTGCTGACCGAGACGCTTCTGACGTCAATTGACGTATCCAGAAGGTAGACCCCGTCATCTTATGTTACGTCTGTTGTAGCTTCTGGTAGTTTCTGAAGAAAGAAACACGAATGCCTCGTAAGAACATCGCTTTCATTTTATTCATTAAAGTTATAAAATGAGCCGAAAGTATGTAATTCTTTTCAGATATCTTTATCATACACCGAAGATATGACAAACTCAACTGTACTGTAAAGCAAGAAAAGACAGCAAAATAATATAGTGCCCCATTGTTTTCAATACATATCTAGTGTTGTTAATGTCAAAGACGTAAACAACATGTATATTTTAACGTATTTTTTTTTTTAAAATGAATTTAAGTGCTGGCGGGTATAATTACCTGGATTAGTATAGTTTAAGCTTTATAGACTTGGTGAAAAATTTGCAGTCCAGGACATCCGAGGTGTTTCGAATATTATTATTTATAAAATCTCTTTTTTAACAATATGATCGTAGTAATACATAAAATGTCTTTATAGATGAAGAATTTCAAAACAATATTTGCTTAGCGCGTTATCCATTGTCAGCTAGATGAAAACTAAAAAGAAAATGATAGACTACTCACCCGAGAACTGCAACTATTCTCAGAAAACCAAACGTTGTACTTAACTTCAGGCTGGTCATGTGGGCAATTCGTAGACCTTAGCTGCGCAGCTACAGCAATTGCGCAGAAACCGAGAAGTATACACAATTTTCTGATAGCCATAACTTGGTGATCAGCCGTTTCAGAGATTTCTGCCTTCTGACCCCTACGTGAATCTAGGAAAGGTCTGAAAGTAAATTTGCGCAACTTTTATACTTCCTTAAAGTTGTTGACCCGTGAATGAGCGCCATTAATGGAGTGCTATCAGAACTATACCACAAAACATCCTGTATCATTGTTTTAGTAATCACGTGACGAAAGAAAAGTTCACACAAGGTTCAGAAATCAAGCATGCCCTTATTACTTAAAGCAGATTGCATCAAGCATATTTCATTTTGGAAAAAATATATCTTTTTTTAAGTTTGTCTCGATAATATATTTCGTTGTGTAGCCAAAAAAAATTAATTTCAAGTCCGAGTGGAAATCAGAATTTTCAGACATTAACTTATACACGTACGTATGTTACATACTACTGTAAGATTTGAAAATGGAGAGATTAACATTCTCTCTCTCTCTCTCTCTCTCTCTCTCTCATTAACTTAATCTCATATATACAAATTGATTGCTCTTTTCTGTCTTTCATTTGGAATTAATCATGTTCTTATATATATCTTTGCCTAGGGCAGCTTGCTGTACTTGAGCTTGAATTGTTTAGATTACTTTTCCTGATAGATTTTGGCAGACGTCGTCACCTTTACTTACTGGGATAACAATCACAATGCATAAGAGATAGGACAACCATATTGATGATCAAGACAAACTTGATAAAAAATATTTTTACGAAAATGAAGTATGCTTGATGCAATTTTTGTTTTAAGTAATAAGGACAAAATACAAAACCTTTCGCAGTCCAGCTTTAATATAAAAACAAGGGCCTTCCTATTGGTATGAATCAGATCAGCAAAAATACGACCCAGTGATTGGTTATATTTGATAACAAGGTCATTATAACGACAATAGAATATACAAAATGCCGATTTTCGAACGAGGTTGTGGAAATCCATGAAACATCAACTTATCTCTAAGTAGCCCGACTCAGTTTAATAATTGATCGTTCTCAGAGCATGCTATTAAATATCAAATACTTTAGGAGAGGAAAACCGTATTCCAGAGATAGCCGAATGAACAAATTACTAAAGAAAGTTGACGATGGTAAAATTGAAGTGAATATCTGAGATATAATTTTGAGGTATATGTATTTAAATGAAATACTTAAAATAAATCAGTGGGAAATGTTACAGTTATATAATAAACGAGTTACTTCACTTATAATGAATAACATTATCACTCTTTGGTTGAACAAATGCACTCTCAAGCTCGTGCAATTGTACAACCAACTCTTGCCAATATTCACCAGCATAAATTCAACAACCTGACTTTATATATAACGTTGACATCCTATCTTGATTTTGAATTTCTCAACTTCGATACAGGTTTTGTCTTTTCAAAATATAAAATGTCATTGATGAGTTCTTCTTTATTTCTATAGCTTAGCTTTATTTTATTTAATATATCAATAAAAAACAGTGTAAAGTGATAAATGATTAAATAATATAATGCCCTTTTTTGCTGTATTGCCTATTGATATACTAGTAACATGTATGCTGATTTTGATATTATTAAAAAAAATTTCCTATATATTATTTTAAAGCTATTCCAAGTTTATTTTGTGTATAATGCTCAGATGGATTGGTTTTTAGGTATGAAAATGAAACAAAAATGGACGCTAACTATAAACAACAAGTATTTGAATTGCCTATTGTGGTTTCAAAGTACCACAGTTCATGAACATTTCTTTCTAAAGTGTATTGAAACAATAACAATCGTAAGCAGACCATACGCGGACCTCAAAAACCATCAGAGATAAAATCGGGCGCCATGAAGTCTACGCAAGCATACTCCCACTGTCTGCTCGGTAAACGGAATAATTAGGTAAATGGCCAATCAAATATGACCGATTTACAATAGTATTTGCAAAAATGATCATGAAAGAGTTTTGTTCTTCAATAATACACATGTTTATACATTGTACTTCCGAGTTCAAAAATACAGTTAATCAATGAAATATGAAGAAAACGAACAGTAATCATGCCCAAAAGTCCATTAAAAAAGTACAGTTCAGGAGCAAAGCAAACACAGACCTCTAAAACATCTGAGATTGGATCAGGTGCCATGGAAGAGTAAGCATTCCCTGTTGATAGGTCACCGTGTGCTCCTTGTCATAACCGGGTAAACGGGAAAAAAAATCCGTAAAACAATCCAGTGTTAAAATAATGGCCTAACAATCTGTATGAAAAACCTCAGTCAACATTTGACTTAATGATTGATTGTATTTGCTGACAAGGTCATAATTACGACGATATAATTTGCTAATTGTTTAAACGAGACTGTTTATAAATAATATTTGCTAAATGTTTAAACGAGACTGTTAATAAATTATATTAAAAAATATATCAAAACTAAATTTTCAGTTAGCGTTAATTAAAGCACATTTTATGTATTTCTCTTTTTAAAAGATCAAAATTTAAAAGGATAAAATGTAGAGCATCCAGGTCCTTTTTTTAACTGTTTTAATACTTACATGAATGTGTTATATCATTTCTCCAGTTAAATATAAGGTTCATTTTGAACCATTCACTTAAATAATAATTTTTAAAGTTAGGGCATATCCTTATAACTGCAATAGATTGGGGGAAATGCTACTTTTATACAATGTAGTTGAAAAAATAGATTGTATTGGACGGACAGAGTTCATTTGGATTGGGTGGTTAAGGATTCGTTTGAAGATAATGATTTAAGGAGGTTCGATCCTGAGCTTTAGAGCAGATTTTGGTCTGGACCTTTATTTCTAAAATTCTGCATCATTTTTAAATTTAAAATTAAATCTGGATTCTACAATGCAAGTTAAACTATATCCAATGAAAAAAACTGCAATTATATTCAATTCAAATAGGATCAAGCCAGGAACTATATTTTGTGGCGGAAGGTTTTTTTTGTTTCTTTTTAGAAGAAAATGATCATTTTTTTCCCTTTTGAAATATATACATAACTGTTAAGTTTAGATTCCTATTTTTCCATGCTGTTTGCATACAGAGCTGTTTTTTGCAGTGAAATGTTTTATGCTGGTTCTGATATATTTTCTAAATCATTTCTTATCAATTCTTTCATCATATTGTGACAAATACAGTTAATATATTCTGAAGTTCGAGGAAAAAATTGAGCCAATTTTAACATAAATATTAACACTTTTTTAGTAATATCTGAAACTTTACATCATAGAGCCCCGATTTTGATTTTCTTTTTTGAATATATAAGATAACTTTAATAAATCTGTTTAAATTCAGCTAAAGTTTAAGACTTTAAAATAATTGTCTTGATTGTTAAATTTTTAATGCCAGAAAAATCACATTTTGTGAGTGCAGAAAGGTCAAAAAATTGATTATGCGAAGCAATTGGAAACTTTTCTTAGTCCCAACTTTAATGTGTCTTTTATTAAATAGAATAATAGTTTATATTGTCCCATGCTTTATTTAAATAAAAAAAATGGAGTGAAAACGTCGAAGATGTGATTTTCAATTAAGACACAAATTTCAGTGTAATAAGGTCATATTAAATGTACTCACTACTGGACGAAAAAAGTGCTGAGAATCCCAAATTTTACTGATAATGTTTGAGAATTACTGATACTGTGCTGTTCTTGCTGATAATTACTGCTATTTACTGTTATTCTTACTGTTGTTACTGATAATTTTAGTTGTTTCTGATAAATACTGATAATTACTGTCGTCTTTACTGTTGAATCTGATAAATACTGATAAATACTGTTGATGTGCTGTCGATGCTGAGATTTACTGATAATTACTGTGGTCATTGTTCTTGAGCTAAGAAGGTGCTAAAAAAAACTTGAGTGATGATGAATTATTTTAAAGAAAGTATTTTATCAACAAAATTCATTACAATCTACTTACTAGTTAAATTGTAAATGAAAAAGTCACATGAATTATTTGTTTTCAAATTTCATTATTCATTTATTTATTTTTATTTTATTATTAATTTTTATACATCTTAATGTTAAAATTAGATCATAAATGTTTATGTTTTCCTTTATCTTTATATTTCTCCTTTGTTGTCAATATCTGAAAGGGGGGGGGGGTGTTCATGCAGTTGTTACTCTACCTATGCAGGTACTTTTTAAAACATTTTTTTATACACAAAGGTTGTTTTTTTTTAAAAAATCCCATCTCATATTTTTTCCGCGTGTATTTGTACTGTCGTTAAAAATTTTAGGAAGCATCTTCAATACAGTCAATGATTGCAATTGAATTTATATTTGCATGTAGAGAACCTGAATATTTGACTAGTAACATGGGTTCCGTCTGCTCTGTTAGTTGAGACCCCCCCCTTTTTACAAACCATTCTCCTTTTAACAAGGCAGTATTAAATATTTCTCACAAAAAATCTATTCATATAACATATACTATGCCCTTTAATGAAGAATGTGACAGGTTCAAATAATAAGATTTGATCATGATCTTAAATTTGTTGAATTATCTCATTTAGCTAGTGCTCTCTAGATCTATAATTTATGTCCTCCTCACAATTTTTTTAATATCATTTTGTGGTATCAAGCTATCTATCTTTCGTTGTTTTTTTTTTAACAACAAGCCACCAAGAGATAGAAATCTTATGCAGTGTGATTTTCATTCAATGAAATACGGAGATCTTTCTTCGTTAGTACGATGTGCGTAATTACTGGTAACAGCTACATCAATTTTTTTAAAAAAAATAATAACCTGCTTATACGCGGTCAGTCAGTTAAAAAACGAAATAAAAACAAAACTTGAAATTACTCGGTTGTTCTTAAAACACTGTGTAAAATATTCACATGTCCAGTTTCTACTTTCGTTTTGAGAATCGGGTCAAATATTAGTACACGTTGTATTTCTTACGATATGCATTTAGTAACATTAGTAAAATTAGAAATAACCTTGTACAGAGAGTATAATATTTGTTGTCCATTTCTCTTTTTGCGAGACCAATGTACTCAAAGTACACGCGACATGATTCAATTAGTTATTCAGACTGTAGCAGAAAAAGGGGGGGGGGGGGGTGAAAGACTGTTAACTAAGCTGATAGGCGCAAGGTTGATTCTTTAGTTTTAAGTTCCATAAGTTATACATATAATAATTACTAAATATCTTTAATATACAGGAATAAATTATTTTAGAGAATCAAGAAACAATACAAAATTCAGCTATTATAATAACATTTATTCATGAGTGCGATCAGCATGTTACTATTACATTCCGATAATTCATAACAGATTTTTTTCTCGGATTCAGCGATGTTCTGAACTGTGAACAGTTGATGCTAATATCATTACACAAATTGCTAAACCACTAAACCATCTTTTAAAAAAAAAATCTCGTATAAATTTTGCATAATTATTTATTAGATAAACAAAGTCGAACTCTTCCTTATCAATTTCTCGTCTCCGTTTTACAGGCCCATAAACACTGTTAACAGAGATTCAAATGAATTTACATGTAGCATCCTCCCCCTGGATATTCTTTAAACTTTATATCAAGAAATGTACGTAAAACTAGAAAATGAAATTAAATACTGAGCAAAGATCGACGTGAATTAAAATAAATCTATTTTATTTTGACATGTTTAAGTTACTTCATTTAATTAATAAGTTTGTACAATGTGTATAACTTCATTTCTCTTTTTTTTTTGTACTGTGTCCTATATTGCTAAACATTTTTCTATCAATTTAATTTGTCAACCAAATCGATAACAAATATTAAATTTTTTGTGCATTCATAAAGATTGTTCCTGCTCCAAGTAGCAAGTACAAGTGTACATGACTGTACAGTGCAGGTTCATTTGTTTATTATTAACACCGGTGGCCGCAGACGCAGAACAATAGGTAATTAGTGCCCATTGTTACGCTGACCACTACAACTTACATGGAATATACATGTTGTACCCGGTTCTGCCCAAGTGCCTAAGACATGTACACAATAAAGCCAAATCACGGGTTGATCTTTGATTTCTGATCAATTTAAACGTGTATTCCATTCAGATCTGTGACCTTACAATATTAAAATCGATCAACTTAATAATCCATTATTTACATTTAGTAGGTCCCATTTCTTATTTTCCATTCCATAAAAATTCAATTAAATGAATGAGATTTTTAAAACTTATTGAATAAAAATGTTTTATGTGGTGACTTGTAAAATTGTAAGAAACCAACATCAAAATTACATGTATACGTGTATACCATTGCACTTACACTATAATTTTGACAAATAATTTTTGATCAGCCTCCATCTGCCGGTTGCACATGTATAAACATGTAGCAGAGTTATATTCTGGGACGATCTACGGATGCTTGCATTACGTAATCCTTAAAAATAAATAAATAAATAAATATGTGTCTCCAGACTGAACATATTCACCCCTTTTTTTCATCTCTCAATTTATTTAAAAAAAAAAAAAACCATAAATTTATCAGTTTCGGGCAGATTTTCAGGGGAAAAAAGATCCGAAAGACCGAACATTAAAAAAAAAAAAATAAAAACTATACATATCTTTGGGGAAGAATTTTAAAAAAATGCTATCATGTAAGGCCATCTTTAAAAAGAAAATGATTGTTTGTCCTCTCTTGACCGAGTGAAAAAAAGGTCCGAATCAAATTTTTTCTATTCTGCTGGAATTTTTTTTATCCCGATTTTAGCCCACCCATTAATAATCATTTCCACTTCAGTGTTTTTTAATGAAAAAATTCACCAACCTCATTACCCAAATTTCTTGAGTTGGGCTATCAATCTTTTTTTTCTTCACTTTTTTTTAAGCCTTAATGTTTTAGTATTACAGTGACTTATTTATGCAAAAGGAAAATTCCATTTATTCTGCTTACAGACATACATGTACTATTTTCATAGATTCTTGGAAAACATTTGCCTTTACGCTGACAATTTTATTTAATGGTTAACTTTAATTATAATTGTCAAGATTTTCACGGCCGTATTATAATTGAGACCAGTATCATATTTTTGTCACAAGCAGTAAATATAAAGAAACATGAAAATGTTGTTGGGAAAATTAAATAAAAAAGAAAGTAATGATTGAAGAAGGTTTTAACAACCCAAAGCTCTATTATAGCACCTTCTCGCTTAAGACCAATGACCACAGTAATTATCAGTAAATCTCAGCATCGACAGCACATCAACAGTATTTATCAGTGTTTATCAGACTCAACAGTAAAGACGACAGTAATTATCAGTATTTATCAGAAACAACTAAAATTATCAGTAACAACAGTAAGAATAACAGTAAATATCAGTATTTATCAGCAAGAACAGCACAGTATCAGTAATTATCAAACATAATCAGTAAATTTTGGGATTCTCGGCACTTTTTTCGTCCAGTAGTGACTGTAGTGCCAAAAGTAGCAGATTGACCCCCATTTTTTGTTTTGATTTTTAATTAAGCTATGTGTGTAGAAACTAAAAGATATACTTGACAAAAAAGTTTAAGACTTTAAATATCAGGATCTAACCTCGTTAATTATCTTCTTGTTATATATTACAGTTGAAACCTTTGAGGTAATTAATAAAGAAATATACGAAAAGGCTTTTATTGATTCAATACGTAAAAATATGAATTATATCTATTAATCCAATGCATAGATATTTCTTCTGTATATGGATTAACTCTCTTACTTCATAAAAAGTCAATAATATATAATCATCACATAATCATCGCATTGTTTAATTTTTTTTTCTTATCTTATGACTCCGTGGTCTGAACAACTTTTATATGGAACAATAAAAAGTCAAAAACCGCGAACATATACACAATATGTACTGCAATGATCCACATAATATAGGGAAATAAGTGGTTCACACCTCCCACTCACATCCTCAGTCCCCCACACTCAGTCTACAATGACTTAGATATACATACAAATTATTATACAGTTAAAGTATATCATTGATGGAGTTAGCAAGATTCCAGTTCCCCAAGGCCAGGACTATTTCCCGAGGCGAAGCCGAGGGAAATAGTCCTGGTCGAGGGGAACTGGAATCTTGCTAACTCCATCAATGATATACTTTAACTGTTTTATTATACCGATACAAACATAGAATTTAGAGGATTCAGATAGCGTGATTTCAAAGCAGGGATTCGCTCACTGAATTAACACACGGTGATTAGTCCATCCACGTATCATACCAAATGTGAAAGTAAAATCTAGAGGATTACGGATAACCGGGATTTAGCTTTCGATGCAGGGATTAGCTCACTTGACTAACACACGGGGATCAGTCCATTCATAACGATTTCTAGGGAATTAGTCACATCTAACGATCTAATGTTATATAGGAAAAAATCAGTCGAGGTATAATAAAGTCGACTAAACACAACTATTTTAAGCCCAACGGCACGTAAAAGAATCTAGAGAATTTATTTTATAACAAAAGTTTTCTAACTTACAAGCAAAATATGTTTTTAACCAAAAAAAAAAAATTATCAGTTTTGTTGAATAATGAGGACTACACTATTTCAGTTTAATTTTTTTTTCGGATATAAGGAATTACGCTTGTAACGACGCCGTTCCTTGTACTTCGTTATAAACATGCTTTACCGTAATGAGTTTTTAAGGTCTTCTGTTTTCAGCGGAAGACCTTTTTGTTATTCTTAGGTTTCTTTTCCACTATTTTTATTAAGGTCTTACGTCTTCAGCGGAAGACCTTCTTGTTATTCTAGGGTTTCTTTTTCACTTAAAAGTTGGTAAGATCATCAGAAGGCGTCTTATGACGTCACTTCCGGTAAAACAGAAAGTAGACAGAAAATGCATATTTTTTTTAAAGTTTTGTACACGTTGTTGCATGTTTTGTGTCATCGGAAGCGTCTAAACTCATTTGTCTCCGATCGACGGTCAAACCGGAAGTAGTCAGGAAAGGCTTATTTTCGGAGGTATTGGCAGGAAATTGATTGGTTAAAGTCATTGGAGACGTCCGACTTTAATTTTTTGTCGATCGACGTCACCTTTATTCTAAACGGAAGTAGTTACCAATGGGTTCTTTGTACAAGAAATACCTCTTTGTAATTGAATGATAAAAGTCCCTGCAAACGTCTAACATCATTTTAAGTAGAATACTCTCCGGAACTATGTTCTTTTTTTTTTTTTACATTTCTGCATTTGCATTTCTGTTCTTCATTTCCTCCACAGAATTAGACGGAAGACCTGCTTGTTGCTACAGCAACGAGCTTTGATCTAGTTATTTTTTTTTCTTACCGATTTTGTGCACGCGATTTTTCAAGAAGGGCTTGACCGATTTTCATAAAACTTTCAGGTCTGATAGAGCATCAAAATCTCTCTCTCTCTCTATTATTTTGGATACGTCACTTCCGGTTAGGAGATTTTCGGGATTTAGTGATTTTAAGAGGGTCAATTTGTCCGGCAGTTTTCTCAAAAAGCACTGTACACCGAAGTGTGAAATTTTCGGTTATGATAGAGAAACATATGGAGAAGTGAATTTTGTATATCATTACCACTGATATCATTACCACTGGAAGTATGAAGCGCCGACGCTCGCTATGGCCCGAAAATAGTCACATCGAGAATTTCAAAATTTCTAACACGTTTTCTACATCTTTTTACCTGGAAACATTTTGTTAACACATAGAGAACGCGGCTAGGATAAGGCTGTCCGTAAAATATCAAACTATTCCAACTGGAGTAACTTCTCTGAACTACCTATATATGACGTCATAATAGCATATGACGTCAAGTCACTGCATACTTGAGCTGACATGACGGGAAAAGTGGCATAACTTTTACATTCCTTTCACATGACATGTAAAGATTTTTTAGCGTTGTTGTTTGATTCAAGTGTCTGGATTGTTCTTTAAGCTTATGAGTGCTGTTATGATGTTGAACATCTGCAATTTGATATCGTTATTAGTTTTAAATTTGACCGATAAACATATATGCAAACAATAACACAAAGTTGACTGTGAAACGCTCCCACTTACACTTCCGTGGACAGAATTAGAATTTATAAATCGTGTATAAATTTGACTGGCACAAGTGATTAATAAAGAAAAAATAGAAGATATTCTGTGTGAATCTACTAGAGAGGTATGTCCTCAAATTTAAATTTGATGGGGGATTTATGTATTGTATCCTATTTTGTATAAATTGCGATTAAGAGTGGAAAATGCCCTCTTGTAGATAGGTAAGTTGAATTTCTCGTAGAATATTTTCTCAAGAAATAAAATTCAGACTTGCCCCTAGCACTTTAAATGTACCAAATATCACGATGGATTTACTTATGTGACAAATTTTTCTCAATACTATTGTTTTGCACTTGTGCCTATGCGATTTTTATGCAACATTTAGGAATTTATAAGTGTCCATCACGTGATCAACAAAGTCATGTGACATCACAAAAAGCATTATTATGATACCTGATTACACTCTCGTCACAAGTTGACTGCAAATTCATACGTAGATTACAAATTAAAATTAAAATCTAGCTCAAAATAAAATGTATATTTTAACGTATATTAAGCCTTCGGACAGCCTTAACATATCTGCGAACAAAAGAAGTGCAGAATAGCAAGTTCTACCTGTATCAAATGATGACTCGGAAAAGGGGCTGGCTCCTAAAATTAAGGATATGGTGGGTCCGAAAGTTTTATTCCGATATCTCAAAAACTTTTGAGAATTTTTAATACATCAAAGAAGCAAAGTTGTTCAAAATGACATGCAGCAGCTAGTAAAATAGGCGAAATATGTCGATTGAAGTCACTTCCAGCAAAAGAGGAAGTAGTCAAAATTGCTTATTTTTAAGATATTGGCATTGCATTGAGTTATAGAGAACGTCCGACCGTATTTCATGTCGATTTTCGTCACTTTTGACAACTTCCGGTTTTACCTGAAGTAACTAAAATGATATTTCTGCAGATATTATACTAAAAATCAAATGATTTATTTCACCCAAGACTTCCAACCAAATTTTCGGTCGATATAGGTCACTTCCGGCTTTCACGAAAACTAACATAAATTTTAATCATAATAATACTAAATACTAATTGACATCATTTTTGGTCTTGAGGCCTTCTTTTTACATATTCATAATTTTTATTTACCCATCTTACAAGCAGTGCTTCTAAAAGTCTTAAGAAAGACCTACTCCTTGCTTTGCAACGAGCTTTGCTCTAGTTTATTATTGTTATTATTATTTTACTCATCCTTATTAGCTCTACAAAAGGATAGATTTTATATCTTTGAGTTCATTCTTTGGAAAAGCGTGTGATCACATAGAATGGAATCATTAACAATTTAAATGTACTCGGGTGTTAATTGTTAGTTTTAAAAGATGTAGTAAAAGAGTCGAGCCTCGTTTATCCAGACGCAGATTATCTTTATCTTCTAGGCCTTAAATTTTAGTAAAACAATTTACATTTGATTAATCTCTGTCTATTTTTAACAAAAATAGAAAGTGCCTTTTACTGATTCTTCAGTATGGTTTTTTTTTCACACGGATCCTGTTTATTTAGCTGAAACATAAAACCATCTATGAATTCTTCTGCAATTTAAATACACTGATACCAAAATATAAATTGGTGGAAAGGTTGAGAAGCTTATCTTGTCCTCGACACAAGAACACCTTAACCCATATACCAAAGCGCTGCTGTACACCAGAATTGTTCTCCCTTCCCCTTTGTACGGATGTGAAGTTTGGTGCAGTTTACGTTAACGAGGTCTTCAAACTCTTAACACTTTTCAACACTTTGTATGCAAACATGTACACTGTAATTGATCTGCCAAAAAAAAAAAAAAAAAAAAAACAAAAAAAAAACAACAACACTAGATCTGATATAGTGAATCCTTACTTGGACATTAGCACCTGTCCCTCTACCTACGAAATTGTTACTTTCCTTCGAATAACTTGTGGAAAAGATGGGTAAAAGCATCTGTCACAAACTTCCATCTAGAATTTACGGATGAAGCGATGCCCTTCCTTCCTTTTTTAACATAATAACTGCAGGTTGACCTCCTCAGTCTACCTAGAAAATTCCTTGCAATACTTACAAAAAAGAAATTTGTAAATTTACTTCCAAACTATCGACTTTTTTTGAAAATTCTGTTGACAATTTAGTGTGTAAATAATGGTTTTACAATTTGCATGAAAAACGTCAATCAGCATTTGATTTAATGATAGACTATGTTGATGAAAAGATCATTTTATCGACCATAGAACTTACGAAATGATGACTTTAAATGAGACTGTTCATATTCTTGTTTCATCAACTTGTTTGTTAGCATCTTCGCTAGCCAAGGGTTTCTGATATGCTACTCTCCTCATTAACCCTTGGCATACGTTGCTGATAAAAGAATGGATTTTTTTCGTCACGTGATCACGATTCTTACCAGGTACGCACAGATTACGTCATCGACAGAAATAAAGAGCGTATTTAAAAAAAAATAATGTTTTTAAAGAATAATTAGCAAGAAAGTATTGAGATATGTTAATTTGTTATTTAAACATGTTAAAATGCAAATCTACATCTTCAGTATAAATTCTTAATCACATATTTTGCACGTAGCTTAAGATATTGGATGACACCATAAAACTATTCATAGAATGGCATGTTATCTTACGGACAGTTGTTTACTTGTGTTTTTCAATCCTGATATTAAAGAGTCAAGATATATCCCGAACGCAAATATCGTCATTTACAAATTGCTGCTTGGTCGAACGATGTCGATCAACTCCAATCACAACCTGAGAAAAAAATCCCAATTTTTTTAACACCGTATGCCAAGGGTTTATGAGGAGAGTAGCGTATCAGAAACCCTTGGCTAGCGAAGATGGTTTGTCAGTAACTAAACTCGTTATAGAAACTGTTCTGCGTAGAACATGTTTTTGCGTATTGAATCAACTGAGAGATATAAACTTCTATGCAGGTAATAAGGTATAAGCAAGAGAAGTTATGATTGAAAAGTTAGTTGAAGTCATCATGTTTATTATGAAGGCTTGTTGCTGGGTTACCAATAACTTATTTTTCTAGAAAAAAATACCCAAATATGGAACAGATCTAGACACTTTTCTAGATCACACAAACGCATACTTAAAAGTGGATCAACTATATTTTCAGATTAACTGATTTTCTTTACAATAAAACTCCAAGAACACAAAAAAATATTCCCATCTCTTTGTTAAAATTCATTCTTCGGAATATTGTTTTATTTAATTGCTTCATTCTAGATATTTTGTGTAAAAGAGTGACAAAAAACGAACCCAACATTACGATTTATAAAACAACACAAATTGAAATCATGTTCTATGGTGAGAACAATGACCTTGTCAGCAAATACAAATTATCATTAAGTCAATTACTGACTATCGTTTTTCATACTAATTGTCGACGGATTTTTCCGTTATTTCCCGATCATGACAAGGATGTTTTAGAGGTCCGTATTCGATCTGTTCCTGATTTGTCAAACAATTTTATTTGAAATTAGCATACGTGGGATCAGGTGCCAAAAAGAAGTAAACATTTCTTGATTTCCTACGTCCTGCTAGTTGATCTTATAGCTACATGTTTATATTGTTAAGAAAGAAAGTCAAGTATTTCCTTTAGGTTTTCACGTATGACGACCAATTAAGAATGTTTCAAGTTTTAATAACATTTGTTATATTAGCAGTGCCTATCGATCAATCTATTCGAATTTCATTTGTTTTTAATTATAGCTTATATATTTACATTCAGTGTATTTTTCTTTATGAAATGCATTTAGAATCTGCAACACTCATTTACCTATAAAACACACGAAACCTTGTCAATGCACAGTAGAAACTATATGCATTTTCAATACTCTAGGAACACCAACGTGTATATCGTTTCGACTCAATTAAATTCCTGTTAATTTATCGTAAAAATATAACACCTTTGCATTTAATTTTTTTTTTTTTCATCCGCAATTTTTTTTTTTTTTTTTTTTTTTTTTTTTTGCGTTGTTTGACTTTCCGTGTCACAAACGGCTCTTACGTCTATTAAGCACACCATTCATAAAGAAGCTAACGCGCGGTATTCAATTTGTCGGCACGTCCAGATGCTGTAATAGGACCGACGACATCCAAACATAAGAATCCAATGATTAAATGATTAGATCACCTATGTTTTATGTTTATTGTATGCAACAATTTGAAAGGATATTTCTGTTTTGTTTGTTTGTCTGTTGTTTAAGGTCCCTCTCGATAATTATTCACTTATATGGAGACGCCACCACTTGCCGTTGGAGGTCTGCAAATTATGTCCTATACTCAGCACCCATGACCATTGAGCAGTGAGGGATCTTTTTCGTGCCAACATCTACTGCCAGACAAGACCTCGGTTTAAACAGTCTAATCTGAAGGACCGGTCTCAAAGTTCCACGGTTGTGAATATGCAATTAAGTCTAAATCTTTTTTTCAGTATATCATATATCTTTTCCTGACCTCTTTATACATAAACTGGTGTTTTGTTTAGAAACCCCATTTTATTTATTTGCAGAAATTGTTTCAAAGTAAAAAAGTAACAAAACAGAAAAGTTGATTCGTGATTGTAGGCAACTGACCAAACACTTCATTAAAGGTATAGATTTCTAATAACATGAAGGCCTTTCTTATTCTTCCTGGTTTAAAACCATACATTATTTCTCCTGTACAAACTACCGTTCACGGTAGCTCAGTCGATAGAGCGCTAGCTCCATGACCTGAAGGTCTTGAGATCAAATCGCGACTGACCTTATTCGAATAAAAAAACGGTAGCAACTGTTCCACCGCAATGCGCTCGGCATGGAAGTTGCGGGTCCTTCAGATACATGTAAGACCTTAAAAAGCGAGGCCCCGTGTCACGACAGGCGTTGGCACGTCACATTAAAGATTCCTCACTCCTAGATGGCCCTGAGTGCCAGTATTTTGCATACTTTGAGTTTAAACGCAATTAAAAGTATTTCTTTTTGTGGCCTCAACAAGCTTCCGTAATTTACTATTTATTTTCCTTTATTCCAATTTTACATCAAGGAACATTTTACTTTAACTGATTAAGGACCCAACATTTTTTTATCACTTGTAATTACCTAAGGAGAGGGGGGTGGTCTTATATTTACCTAGAATGCCCTAAACTCAATATGTCAAAAATCAATATATGTCTTTGGTGATCACTATCAACATTACAATGTACACAAATCTCTATTCTAATTTTCATTGAAATAAAATAGTTATTTTTTGTTTGATATACGCTTGCAAAATTCCCCTACTCATCATTTTTTCAATATATATATTTTGAAGATAAAATATTACACTAGTGAATACTACTGAGAAATAAATTACTTCAATGGTGTATAATATTCTAATTGACGTTTAGTTATTAGGTAAAATTATTGTTTTAAATTCTTTTCTTATAAGGATCTGCTGGGTAACCATGAGCATTTTTTTTATTTCTTTGGTCAACACCTGTGCCTATGTTCATTTTCAACTGACATTTTCAATGTGTGGTGTTGATTTATTTAGTTTTTGTTCTAGTAATCTATTCTGTTTATGTTCTGGAAATTGCAGCAAACTACTCAAAATTCCTCCGAACATAACCTAATTGTAATTAAAATTTTCTTTGAAAATGTTTATTTTCACACGGTCCTCTTTCTTTGCATTTTATACTTCTTTCACCAAGTTTGAGTGATTAAATAATGCATGTGATTTTCTTGAATATTCTGCCCTTCTTTGTCATCAAAATTGCATTTTAGCATAAAAATAAAGCACTTTTTTTTTCATTAAATATATAACATTGACCTTATTTTTGTTATCTAAAGAAATCAAAATATCCTACATAAATCCATTAAAACTAGCAATGGTACAGACAATTTAAAAAAACAATTAAAATGTTATATGTATCATTTTATTTTCAATACGCGATTAAATTATATATTTATTTAACTTAGATTTTGAACTAGGAATATAGTGGCTGCATTATTGATTTTGTTATTTCATTTTATCGGATATAAATAGGGAGTGTCAGATGATGAAATGCTATATTATGTAATTTGATAACGTAGCGTCCAGCATTTGTGTTCTGATAAAATGAATGAAACAGAAAGAGGAGTACTCAAAGAATTTCATATAGATTTAATTAATCTACAGGCAACGGTAGTGGTGCATTTTTTCTATTCGAAAAAAGTAATAAAAGAGAAGTTACTAAGTGATATTCTCCATGAAACTGCTCCAAACTCAGAGAAAATGACGGATCTTTTACTGGAGGTGCCTGATTATTGTTCGATGTCGGACTTTGTGGAATGTCTTGACTTATCAGGGTATGGCTTTCTGAGCAAACAAATAAAACATACCATAGAAAATCTTGATATTAATTCTAAGATTCGAAATTACGCAAGGCAGTCAAGCTCTCAAAATGCATCTTTTGTAGATCATTTTGCAGAGAAAGTGAAGGTTAAGATTCACAATTCAGAGGCTCGAATGTTCAAATGTGATTTTGAAAGATGGGCTAGGCGGTTACTAGATAACCTGCATAACGGTAGACTTTCTCTTTCCGAGTCGCGACAACAAGCTGATTGCTGTTTCATTCTGCTGGACTCTCTGTCTATTATTGAAAGAACTCATTCCTCAGACAAGAAAAAACTGTGGAAATCACCCGTTTTTCGTGAGATGAAAAACCTGATTTCTGAAACCTCCAACCCTATTCTGGGTAGAATAAGATATCTTGCTCGATATGGTGTTGCTCTTTTCCTTGGAGGGAGTGGCCAACGCGGAGAGGAATACATAGAGACAGCATTGGCAGATGCCAAAACATTCCTTTATTCAGGTCGTGATATCGGAAATTGCATCTTTGCACTTGTTAATTATAAACTTCATAAATTCGGAAAGATATATACAGCAAAAAATAAACAAGAAATCCTTGATCTAATAGAGGAAGGAAATAGTTATTTTGAAAAAGAAGATGACGAAATGAGAAACACCTGGCGAGTCGTATACCTTGACAAAATAATATCATGCCACATGTCTCTTGAGCCTTCAGGACGAGCTATTGCAGATGCTAAGATTTCAAGCGAAGACCGTAGAAAAGCAAAGAAATACCTTCATGAAATGGATGAAAGATTAAAGGATAAACGAAGACAAATACACTTTTATCAAGAGCAAGCAAGTTTGTACAAACAAGAATCAAAGATTAAGATTGCTAAAGGTTTTTTGGAAGAGGCATTGGAATTATGTATTGAGGGAGGATATGAATCCGAATTACGCGTTATAGAACAGGAATTAGGAATGCCTTTCACCATTTTGAATAACAATGTGAGTGTTACACGCATGATTACAGATTTTATTCCGGAGGATGGCTCACACAGACCGGAGGAGGAAGAAAACGTTTGTTCAGCATTGAGAGCAGATCCCTCTCCTGATCAATCACCTGTTGTTAACATGTGTATATCAGATTTATCCCAGAAATTACAAATTGAAAACAATATGCTTACTGATTCAAAAGAGTGACTTTGGAAGTGAGAGGATATAAACTTTGGAATAAGAACTCAATATGCGAGTTTCTAGATTGTACAACCGTAACTCTCCTGCCATAGAGGCGCAATTTAAGTATCCATATGAGCATGGAAGTTGGACAGGTTGTTAATGTATACAAACTTGCATCAATAAATAATGATGACTATGACTTTTAAAATTCATTTAATGACTTAGGAAGATGATTATGCTGGGCAGTGATGATTTCATATAGCTCTTTTGTAAATATTTACAAAATCTACTTTCAATTAGGATAGTTGAAAACGAAAGAACCATCATAGTCTTTGTATAGTTTAAGATTTCTTTGATTGTACAAACCTTACCTAAAAAGTTAATGGGCTCTTTGAAGTTATTTTAAGGGGAAATGCCGGCGTGTCATTTAGAATGCGGACGTGCAATGATCAGATGCGTGTGCATTTATTAGAGATCCATATCTCTTCCATCGCCTGATGTCTTATCCACTGATATTTTCCTTTGTTCCGATTTTCATTTTCTCTTCTTAGAAAAAATTGATGCCAGTAATTTTTGAGTTGAAGAGTGCCGACAATCAGTTATAATAGACCGTATATCGATGATGCAATGTATCCAATATAAATAACTGTCCCACCTGCCGGTTTACACGAAAACAAAACTCCCCTCCACAACAAAAAAGCGCACCAAGGGAGATTATCTCGAAACTGGTGTATTCCCATAAGTTAAAAATAACAATTACTTAAAAACTAGAAGTAAGGGATGTTGTTAACGACACAACGTAAAAAAAGACTAGCCTCTTCAGAAAAAATAAGCTCACATGTATAAGAATTATGTCTCTTTATATATATTATATCTTTATAATAATAAACTAATATTAATTAAATTTTACTTAGTGATACCCCTGTCCATTTAAATTTTTGTCTGAAAATTTCAATGAATTATATAAAATACCTTTTTAAATAATGAAGATGAATACAAAGTTAGGTACTGTATATCGCAGGCAAGACTATCAATTGGTTGTATTCACAGGTTTATTGCAGATTTTGGATTATTGAAGATTTTCTAGTAATTGTGACATTACTTTTGAATCAACCCTCATATATATTCATTTAAAAAAAATATTTTAATTATTTATAGTATTTTTATTTTTGCATGAATGTATAATCTCTATATTTTGTTATTAATATTGTGCCGTTATCTTCTTCATAGTGTGCTCAATTTTATCATGACATCAAGTAGATATAAACTGTCGGATGATGAATTATTTCATTTATCATTTGCCAACCCATATCTGTATTTAGATAAAATGAATGAAACAGAAAGAATAATTATGCAATGTTATTTTTACGAGTTAATAACTAGGATACGATGTAAATGCGCAGTTTTTTTTTTAAATCAAATCAAGCAATCAGTAGTAATATTTCAAATGGTACTGTAGTATATGTGACACCTTCTATTTTTATTTAAATGAAATGAAAGTAACGTTTTGGCACAATGTTATGTATTATTTCATCCAAAATTGCGTTTAATCATACATAGTCAAAGACTGTAATATTTTACGATATTTTTATGTGTTTGTGGCGGGTTGATTTTTTTTAATCAAAAAGAGTCAATGTCTGTAATACGTTATCACGTATAATGATTTGGACGGGTTGATTAACTATATTTTGTTAACACACGCAGAATTATTTATGATATGGATGTGCTATTCGCTAAAATGTTTTTAAGTTATTTAATTACGAGATGTATATGGACATGCACTTTGAACAGTGGTACATTATATTCTATAAATGGCGATAATGAAAACATATGATAGAGCCAATCGGACTGAGAGTGTGTTACTATATTTGTAAAATTGGTAGTAAAAATATCAAATTTAAGATCGTATCATTGTGTAACAGTATGAGAATGCTGTTAATTTATGTAAGTTTTGTTAATATACCTCTTAAGTAGTCCAAACATTTGTTGGTATATTGTTTGACAGGAAATATGGAGACAACCAACAGTAGTCCATGAAATCAATACAAATGGGGAACCGGGGTGGAATCACATACCACAGAGAAGTAAGCATCCCCTGTCGACTGGCCACAACGGCCGTGTGCCTCTTGTCATGTTCGAGCAAATGGAAAAAAATCCTTAAACAATATTTGACAATAAATTAACTATTTTATTTATGATTATGTTTCTGATTTTTAACCTTTGGAATCATGTGTTATATTATATACGTAAAAATATCGAATCGAATATTAACAATGTATCAATAGAAATTGTTTATTAAATTTTCGTTAAAAAAATGGCAACTTTGGAATTTTAGACTCAAAATAAGACTCAAATAATAAATTATTAAATATAATTTCTTTAAGTTAATTTGAATTTTGTCTGATGTTATTTAAGGAATACTTATAAGTTTTATGTGAGTTATTGGTGTGTTAATCACACAAACTTCTCACGTTAGCAAATTTCATGAAGCGTACAAGCGCATAATAAAAAAATATGCATACGTACGTGCAAATCTCTACGTTACATTCATCTACAGGGGATTCTTCCAGGCGAAAGAAACATATGGAGATAACGAACATTATTCAAGCTCAAAAGTCCATTAAACAATACAAAATTGGAACAGAGCAAACACGGACCTCAAAAACATGAGGCGGGATCAGGTGGCATGGAGGAGTGAGCATCCCCTGCCTACAGGTCACACCCGCCGTGTGCTCCTTGTCATTATCGGGAAATAACGGAAAAATCAGTAGACAATTCAGATTGTAAATAATGACCTAACAATTAGTATGAAAAACGTCAGTCAGCATTTGACTTAATGATTAATAGTATTTGCTGACAAGGTCATTGTATCGACCATAGAACTGACGAATTGAAATGAGACTACTGATATTCTTGTTAAATCAACTTGTTTGTCAATAATTTACCTCGTTTAAGAAATTGTTCACACGTAGAACTTGCTCTTGCGTATCGAATCAAATGAGAGGTGATGATTGTATATTACTGCATAAGTGAGGGAAGTTGACGATTGAAAAGTTAAAGTCCTCACGTTTATCATAAAGCTTGGTTGTTAGATTACCATTAACGTATTTTTCAAGTAATATATCTAGATATGAAACAGATGTGTCACAGTCTGTGGTATCTTTTATTTCAAGCTCACCGGGATATATCGTTTTGACATACGAATGGAAATAACCATTGTTAATTGACAATACGTCGTCAATATATCTAAATGTCGAGTTGAAGGGAACAGCAAGTGTTTTCTGCTTTAAATGAATACAAAAACAGATCTGCTAATAATGGAGCGCAATTGGTACCAATGGCAATTCCAATAGATTGTTGGAATATAAGGATTTGTTTTTCTACACATTAGAGTAAAAATAGACAAAATAATTCTACAATTTCTGTCGGTATACTTTTTACACCGATTCCTTGGTAGAGTTTAAGAAAAGAAAATGTCATAATACTTGTTCGCTGCAATTACAAAATGATAACCATATAATCTTCTTTTGAGTTAAGATTCTTATTCTCATATGGAGGAGTAACCACCCCCTGCCGACTTGTCATACCCTACGTGTGCTCCTAGTCATGATAGGTAAAAACGCAAAAAAACCGTAGACAATTAGTCTGTAAATCATGCCCTAACATTTCGTATGAAAAACGTAAGTCTGCAGTCGACTTAATGATAGGTTATATTTGCTGACAAGGTCATTGTATCGACCATTCAACATGCCAAAATTAATGATGACCTCAGACGAGATTGTTGGCTCAGACGGGCTGGAGGAGGAAGAAGACCTTCGTTCTCCTGATGTATCACCTCTTGTAAGCACGTGTATATCAGTTTTATCACAAAATTTACAAATTGAAAACAATATGCTTACTGATTCAAAATAAAGTGACTTGGAAAGTGACAGGAGATAAATTTTGGAATTAGAACTCAATTCACGTATGTTTAAAAACTACAATAACTTGGAAATTAGAAGTGAGAGATGTTGTTAACGACACAACGTAAAAAAATAAGCTCACATTTATAAGAATTGTATTACTCCATACATATCTTTATAATAATAAAATATTATAAATAAAATTTTACTTAGTGATACCCCTATCAATTTAATTTTGTCTGAAAATTTCACTGAATTATATAAAATACCTTTTTAAAATCATTAAGATTAACAAAAAGCTAGGTATTGTATATCGCGGCTAGGCAAGACTATCAATTGGTTGTATTCCCTGGTTTATTGTAGATTTTGGATTATTTAAGTAATTGTGACATTACTTTTGTATCAGCCCTCTTATATATTTATCTTTAAATTTTTTTTTATTATTTATAGTATTCTTATTTTTGCATGAACGTATTATCACTATATTTTGTTATAAACATTGTGTCGTTTTCTTCTTCATATTGTGCTCAATTTTATCTTGACATCACGTAGATATAAACTGTAAGAAGATGAATTATTTAATTTCATTTATCATGTAACAACACGTATCTGTATTCAGATAAATGAATGAAACAGAGAGAATAATTATTACGAGTTAATAACTAGCATGCGATAGAATTACGCAGTAGTTTATCACAAACACAAGCAAATCATTAGTTTGTTTGTTTGTTTGTATGTTGTTTAACATCCCTCTCGAGAATTTTTCACTCATATGGAGACGCCACCACTTGCCGGTGGAGATCTGCAAATTTTGCCCTATACTCGGCACTTACGGCCATTGAGCAGTGAGGGATCTTTTTCGTGCCAGCACCTACTGCGACACGGGACCTCGGTTTATACGGTCTCATCCGAAGGACCGGTCTCCACGTCCCACAGTGGGATTCGAACCCGCGACGTAAGGATCAACTCCTTACACCGCGACTCTAGAGCAGACGCTCTAACCACTGTGCCACGCGGTCGACGTAAATCATTAGTAATTTTTCAAATCGTACTGTACATAGTATACGTGACACCTTTATTTCTATGAAATGAGAGTCATGATTTTGCACAATGTTATATATTATTTCATCCTCATCCAAAATTGTGTTTAATAATTCAGTCAACGACTGTAATATTTTTTCGATATTTTTGTGCTCTTGAGGTTTTTTTTTTTTTAGAGGGATTCAATGTCTATGATATGTTATCACTTGGGCGGGTTGATAAACTTTATTTTGTTTGCATACGCAAAATTACTCTATCATATAGATTATGCTGTTCTCTGAAATCGCGTTATTTAATTACGAGTGGTATCTATACAAGTACTTTGAACAGTGGGTTATTATATTCTTCACATGGCGATGATGTAAACATAGGATTGAGACAATTTGGACTGAGAGTGTGTTACTATATTTGTAAAATAGGTAGAAAAAAAATCAAATTTAAGATAACATCTAGATCTTGGTGAAGCAATATGAGAATGCTGCTTATTTATGTTATTTTTGTTATTATACCTCTTAAGTAGGCTAAGTGTTGAACTTTGGAGACAATTTAATTAACAGTAGTCCCTGAAATCAATACAAATGGGGAACAAGGGTGGAATCAGATACCATAGAGAAGTAAGCAACCCCTGCCGACTGGCCACACCAGCTGTGTACTGCTTGTTATGTTAGGGCAAATGGAAAATCCATAGATACTTTTTGACAAAAAATGAATATTTTTAATTATAATTATGCTACTGATTATTAACACTAGGTAATCATGTACTATGTTGTATATGTAAAAGTATGGATATTAACAATGTATCATTATAAATTGATTATCAAATATTCATAAACTATTGGCAAGTTTAGGATTTTTTAGACTCATTATAAGACTCAAATTGATAAATCATTAAATACAATTTCTTTTTAAAGTTAATTTACATTTTGACTGGTGTTACTTAAGGAATGTTATTAAGTTTTATGTGAGTAATTGGTCTGTCATTCACACACACTTGTCAGCTTGCCATATTTCATGAAGCGCATTAGCGCTTCATCAAAAATATGCATACGTACGTGCAAGTCTCTGTGATTTACACACAATAATTCACAATAAACTTAAAAACATTCCTTATATTTACAGTTAACATGTTTAAAAGTACTAAAATATACTCAATGTTTGAATTTCTCGATCCTGTTCTATTATATCGTTAAATTTTTATGATCGTCTCTGTATCCTCATTGTGACATCATTTTTGTGCAAGTTTCTCCGTGCATGAGTGTACACGAAAATGACATTCAAAATGACATTCAAATTACAGTTGAGTTGGCTTAGTAGAAAAAACAAAACAAACATAAATATAAGATATTAATGCGCATGCCAATAGGGAATTTGGGTGGAGGGAAAGGGGGGGGGGGGAGGGGAGTAGCATTGCTATGCGTGAGGCTGCCTTTTTCACCCAATCGAATCTCATAAAAGATTAACTAAAAACTAAAGACAAAGCTGCAATATCAGCGGTAATGAGAGTTGCATTTAAGAATAGATAAACAATATATTTTATTGAAAAAAAAATATATGAATATTACTACTAGAAAAATTGTCTATATTGAGAAAGAAAACACACTTTTGACGAAGTATTTTATTAACTGAACGGCTAACTTTGCACCAATTTTTTTTCTCACAAAACTCACCATGTACTGAGGCATATCGCAACGTAGTTAAGAGAATTTATTAATGTACTTTTGACATCCAGCTATTTTGGTAGATTTTATCGTTAATTTATATTACTAAGCATCGCACCCTTTTCTCCTATCTATTTCTGACAGGTATATTTTATGCTGAAATTGTATGGTTTTTATCTGAATATAATGAATACAAATATGATAAATCCTTCACAATGTACTTTTTTGGACAATTACCAGCGTTACAACGCAAAATAAAATAGCGACACTAAATGTAATAAACTGGGATTATTATATTATACTAATTTGCTGGTTTATAAGTCAATACGATGATTTATCTACCTTTGGAGTACATTATTAACTTGTCCATCGAGCACGATGAATACTGTACTCCTACTCATCGTGTTGGCTAAATAACCGCAATAATTGTATTATCATATGATTCAATGATTAAATGACAAAAATTCATTAAGCAACCCATGTCATCTTATTTGTTTACATTTATTGAAGTACAGCTAAACATTATAAGAGGGGTAAAATAAAAATAACCAGTGAATATAATTTTTTTTTTTTAATCTATTTCAGGTGCAAATAGAAAAAAAAATAATTGTCAGGCATGTATGTAGGATTGATATGAATAAAAAAGGGGGGCATTATAAGAAGGTTAGGGAAATTAACAAAATATAACAACGACCCCCAAAAGAGAGAATACTCAAAACTCAAAATTTTATGTCGTTAAATGTTAAAGTCAATAAAGAAGGTAGGGGGCCATTCTTGAACAATTTAAATCTTAGAATTAAAATTAAAAAAATCACGTTCTTAAAAAATGGTGAGGAAAGGGACAGGCCCCATGGAACATCTCACATAACTTGCTATTATTATTTGATTGAATAATTTCTTTCTCTCTGATTGGCTAAGATCCACATTGAAGAATAAATACTACGTTACATTTACCTACAGGGGATTCTTCCAGATGAATATAATTTTTTTTCTCCTCATTAGACTAAAAATAGACAAATATCTTTAATATTATGTCAGTATACTTTTTACATCCATTCCATGCACAGTTTAATTTAAAAAAAATGTCATTTTCCTTGTTCGCTATCATTACAAAATGATAACCATATTATCTTCTTTGTATCAAAGTTCTTTTCCTCATATGGATGAGCAAGCATCTCCTGTTGACCTGTCATACCCGCCATGTGCTTCTAGTCATTATCGGGAAAAAACCGGGAAAATCCGTAGACAATTCAATGTGTAAATTATGACCTAACATTTAATATGAAAAACGTAAGTCAGCATTCAACTTAATGATAGATTGTATTTGCTGACAAGGTCATTGCATCGACCATCAAACTTTCCAAATGATGACCTCAATGAGAATGTTGAAATCCTTGTTTTATAAACGTGTTTATTAATAGCTTGCCTCGTTTAAAAAATGGTTACACACAGAGCAAGCTCTTGCGTATCGCATCAACTGAGAGACATTAACACCATTGTGTACTTAAAAAAGTAGGCTTCATATTTTAGCGGCTTTGGCGCAGACAGCGATGCGCTAATTTATGGTTACCGTTAATAAATGAATACGATATGATGCTTTTCATTGCTTGCTTCGATCTGCCATTTGAATTTCAGGCCTCGAACATCGAGCCAGGTTTAGTTGTTAATATCTATTTTCCAGGCAATAGGCCTATATAAATGTATGTAAATATATATTCATGCATAATGTGATTTTTTTTTCAAATTCACTGTTAATTTAATTTAATGTTAATATAAAATGGGTTATTGGTGATTGTCACTTAGATCATTCAGTTCATCATTGTCAACCAACATACTCTATATGTGACCCTCGACAATGTATATATACACACATGTATGGTATTAGTTACACAATACTATTCTAACATATGTATATATATATATATATATATATATATATATATATATATATATATATATATATATATATATATATATATATATATATATATATATATATATATATATATATATATATATATATATATATATATATATATATATATATATCACACTATTGATCCTCCGGGATGAGAAGATTTTAAGTGAATTGTTTGTAATTAATAGTAAACAGTAATTAAATGCTCAACAATAAAACAACGACCGCGTGTAATAAATACCTTAAGGCTATTTTCAGCCAGGTGGACACGATAATTGAACAGCAGTAATCTAATACGATGTTTAAAAATTATTTAGAGTAAGATATTTTTCCATTAACTCATGGACAATAAGTGGAAAACTTAAAAAAAAAAAATAGCGCTACATGTATAGCGCTAATTCATGACTACGCCAACCACTCCATACCCGGTGATTGCGACAAATTTTTAATACGTTAATTTATGTACACATACAGTAATATGTACTGCTATGATCTACATAATTTTGGGATACAAGTGCTTCACACATCCCATTCATACACCCCCATACCAAGTCTACAATAATATATTGTGTTATATATACAAATTAAAGTCGATTATATACAGCCATTATAAGTTCAACAGCACATCAAAGAATCAAACCCGGATGTGAATAATAGGCCAAGTCCTCCTTTTAATTGCATAACAAAAGGTTTCTAAATTATATACGAAATATTTTTCAAACAAAACAAATATGAATGTTTATCATTTTTATCTTATACAGAATACTACACTATTTTTTTTAAATTATTTTTTCTTCGATAAAAGATGAAAACTCCTTCAGTAATTAAAACATTTTAAAAAAAAGTAACTTTTTTTAACCACGAGTCATTTCAGTCTCAGCAGGCATTTCATTTTCTTTTATGTTTTATTATATTTAAGAGGCAGAACAAATGCAGACTTTAAGGAAATTCAGGTTGATATCCCGATGGAACATATATTTCAACAACCTCGTTTGAAGTCGACATTTTGTAAATTCAAATTCTCCATGGTCGTTGTATTGGCCTTGTTAGCAAATATAACCTTCCAATGGGTTGTATTTTGGCTGATTTGTTTCATTCCAATTGTTAGGCCTTTGTTATGTTCCCAAAACGAAGTTTGGGAACATATTGTTTTTACTCTGTTTCTTATTATTGTGTTCCCCAAACGAAGTTTGGGAACATATTGTTTTTACTCTGTTTCTTATTATTATGTTCCCCAAACGAAGTTTGGGAACATATTGTTTTTACTCTGTTTCTTCTTCTTCTTATTATGTTCTCCAAACGGAGTTTGGGAACATATTGTTTTTACTCTGTTTCTTACTATTATTATTATTCTTTCTTTTTCTTATTTCTTCTCCGGTACTTTTTTGTCCGCGAGTGTTCTAGGAAACTGCTCATCCAATTGAGATGAAACCTTTTTAGGGTTAATAGGCATGTTGTGTAGATGTGCGGAACGAAGGTAATTTTTCGCGCACATGCATGCACGTGAGGGCGCGTGCAATGAGTAAAATGACTGATATATTTAATATAGCCATAACTTTTATATTTTTTGATGAAATGCTTTGAAACTCATAATATAAGTATATATTAGAAGTGTAGATAAGATGATATGGTCAAATTAGCATGAACTCACGCGCATGCACGTGCGCTTTGCTCTGATTGGCTGAAACAAAAATCTCAATATCTTTCTTGTTTTTTGACAAAATACTTTGAAATTTAAAACATAGTCATACATTATGATGTACTATAATACGACATTCAAAAATTTTCATGAAATCACGCGCATGCACGTGCCCTGCAATCTGATTGGCTTAAAGTTTGAATGTCTATAACTCTCTTGGTTTTCAACAAAACAGGATGAAATTTAGAACACAGATGGACATTATGGATTCCTACAGGAAAGTATAGTCATCATGCACATGCATGTACGTGCACGCGCATGCAATGCGAAAATTACAAATACACTTGATTTACCGAATTTTTAAATATTTTTTGATTAAATGCTTTGATATTTAGTATATTAAGATATATTAATTGTGTCGTCAAAATGATATGGTCATTACGCACATGCATGCACGTGTGCGCGCGTGCAAATGCTCAAATGACCAATATACTTGATTTAGCCGTATTTTTTCTACTTTTTGATTAAATGCTTTAATACTCGGTATATTAAAATATATTTATAGTGTAGACAAGATGTTATGGTCATCATGCGCATGCATTCACGTGCGCGCGCGTGCAATGCTAAAATTTGCAATATACTGGTTAACTTCGGGGAAAATGTTGTTAAATTCTATTTTGGATAGAGTTTGCCTTTTTTAATGAACTTTAAAGGAAATAAGGCACCAAAAGGGAGTTGGGGAGCGTTTGGGAAACATCTGTAACGGTTCCCGTTACAATCAGCCCTAGGTAAAATTCTTTTTTTCTACTTTCTTCTCCGGTACTTTTTTGTCCGGGGTGTTCTCATAGAACCACTCATCCAATTGACATGAAACCTTTATAAGGTTAATAGGCATGTTGTGTAAGTGTTCGGAACGAAGGTCATTTTGCGCGCACATGCATGCGCGCGCGTGCAATGAGTGAAATAACTGTTATACTTGATGAAGCCGTAACTTTTATATTTCTTGATGACTTGCTTTGAAACTCAAAATATACAGATACATTAGTAGTCTAGACAAGATAACATGGTCAAATTAGCGTGAACTCACGCGCATGCACGTGCGCTCTTCTCTGATTGGCTGATACAAAAATCTCAATAATTTCCTTGTTTTTTGACAAAATACTTTGAAATTTAGAATATAAGTATACATTATAAGGTGCTACATGTTATATCGGAAAGTTCTTGAAAACACGCGCATGCAGGTGTGCTGCAATCTGATTGGTTGAAACTTTAAATTTCTATAACTCCCTTGGTTTTCAACAGAACAGGATGAAATTTACGACATGGATAGGCACATAGAGCTCCTACATTATGATCGATACTATCAAAATTGAATGCAAGGCCATGCATGCGCGTACGCTTTATTCTGATTGGCTAATACTTAAAGGGTTACATCTCTCTTATTTTTCAATGAGATTCTTTAATATTTAACACAAATGTATGTATTGTGAGACACTATAAGAAAATTAATGTGAAAAATGTAGAAAACGTGTGCAAGCACATGCGCTGAAATTTGATTGGCTAATACCCATATGGCTATATCGGAGTAGTTTTCCAGTGAAATACCCTTAAAAATAAAGTGTCCATCTATATTACAAAAGAATTGTCTAATTTATTGAAGCTTGTAGGGAATCGGGCATCATAAGGGATTGGGGAGCCGTTTGGGGAACATTTGTAACGGTTCCCGTTACAATTAGCACTAGTTATTATTATTCTTTTTTTTTCTTATTTCTTCTCCGGTACTTTTTGTTCTGCGAGTGTTCTCGGAAACTGCTCATCCAATTGAGTTGAAACCTTTTTAGGGTTAATAGGCATGTTGTGTAGATGTGCTCGTCGAAGGTCATTTTGCGCGAACATGCATGCACGTGCGGGCGCGTGCAATGAGTGAAATGACATTATTATAGCTGTAAGTTTTAAATTTTTTGATGAAATCCTTTGAAACTCATAACATAAAGACATATTAGTAGTGTAAACAAGGTGACATGGTCAAATTAGCATGAACTCACGCGCATGCACGTGCGCTTTGCTCTGACTGGCTGAAATCAAAATCTCAATATCTTTCTTGTTTTTTGACAAAATACATTGAATTTTAAAACATAGTCATACATTAGGATATCCCACAATATGATATATAAAAATTTTCATGAAATCACGTGCATGCACTTGCGCTGCAATCTGATCGGCTTAAACTTTAAATGGCTATAAATCTCTTGGTTTTCAACAAAACAGGTTGAAATTTAAAAAAGGGATGGACATTATGGATTCCCACAGGAAGGTATGGTAATCATGCACATGCATGCACGTGCGCGCGCGTGCTTTACGAAAATTAAAAATACACTTGATTTAGCGAATTTTGAAATATTTTTTGATTAAATGCTTTGATATTTAGTATATTAAAATATATTGATAGTGCTGTCAAAATGATATGGTCATTACGCTCATATATGCACGTGTGCGCGCGTGCAAAACCTCAAATGACCAATATACTTGATTTAGCCGTATTTTTTTCTACTTTTTGATTTAATGCATGAATACTCGGTATATTAAAATATATTTATAGTGTAGACAAGATGATATGGTCATTATGCGTATGCATTCACGTGCGCGCGCGTGCAATGCTAAAATTTGCAATATACTTGGTTAACTTCGGGGAAAATGTTGTTAAATTCTAAAATGCATAGAGTTTGCCTTATTTTATGAAGTTTAAAATGAATAAAGCACCAGAAGGGAGTTGGAGAGCGTTTGGGGAACATCTGTAACGGTTCCCGTTACAATTAGCCCTAGTTTATAATGAATTCGATTAAAGAGTGCTCCGTACCTGATCAATAGATTGGGCTCAAGGCGGGTGAAACTGGGTGACAGGGGATGCTTGCTTCTCCTGGACACATGATCTGAACTCTGGAATTTCCAGTGGACCATGTTTTGTGCCCTCTTTACAGATTTATATTTATAGTTTTTTTTTTTTTTTTTTTTTTTAAATTCATCGGTTATTTGCCTTCATGTTAAGACACTTTTATTACCTTTATGCTAAAAAGTAAAGACTTATTGAAAACATTTATGATATTTTTTTGTTGAAAAAGTAAGGCAATAGTTCATTTCAGAATGTAATTGTCTCAGGGCTTGACCCTCAACTTGACCCTAAACCCTCAACGATTGTAACCAGACGATTTTACATTAGAGTTTACATTATTGTTAAGAAAAAAAAACATTTTATTTCTAAACTATCGCAAATTTATGAGTTTATATTAGTGATGTCAACGTATATTCGAGTACTCGACTATCGTTCAATCATACCGACTATCGACTAAAATTTCTTTAGTCGGTTATTCGTTAAAAATGTGTTACCTGGAAGTAATTTTAAATTCAAGGTAATAAACTTGGATTCATCCATTTCATTTATATACAGATCAATGTTCTCGTATGTAAAACTCAGGGTATGGTTCAACTTTTCAAAGTAAGTATTTGTATGTCAATTTATGTTCAGCAAGTATGCCTCCAAAATCTACAGTTTTGGAAAACTTTAAAAGATTACAGGATGGAAAAACAGTTTAAAGTACGTTATCAAGGTTATTTGAAACTGAACTTGTATTCTGCAGTGGAACATTAAATATGATGTATCATATGCCGAATCCGTCAAACATACATTTAGTAAACACAGTCTTCAAGTGAAACTTTTCTTAAGTAAGTTCTCAGAAATATGCAAAAAAAAAAAAAAAAAAAAAAAAAAAAAAAAAAAAAAAAAACAGAGCAGAAAAGAAAAATGTTGCTATCACAAACATGATTATCAAGGATTGTCTACCACTTATTGTTGTAAATGGAGAGGACGTTCATGAATTGTTTGGTTTGGTAGATTCAAACTATAAAGTTTCAACCTGAAATTCCAGAAGATCTGACGTAATTCAACTATTCATAAAGAATAATTAAACAGTTGTTACGAAATTGTAAATACGTGTAAATTGGGGGACAGTTATGAGCGTAATTAAATGGTGTTTCTTTCTGATATTAATATCATATTAATTTCATATGTCTTTTTTTTAGTTTGTATTGATCATTTGCACAAAATCTCATTAAAATTTATCGCAAGCTCTCTCTGTTTTTATAAGAGGCACGCTTTAATAGCGATTCTCTGTAACCACTTAAACTTCTCTGCCACGGATGGTCACCGATTTTGATGAAACTTTGCCCTTTATAACAACTTGACACCAGAAACACACATCAAATAAAATTTCGTTGCTATGTGTCTTGGTTGACATGGTAACAGCCAGAAAAGTTGAAAAAAATTGAGATTTTCAGTTACTTTGAATCTTTATTAAGCCTTAATAAAGACTAAGAAAAACAAACAAACTATTCTCACAAAAACATGACACCTTGCATCTTCGCTAGCCAAGGATTTCTGATACGCTTCTCTCCTCATAAGCCCTTGGCATACGGTGTTAAAAAAAGTTGGGATTTTTTTCTCTAGTTGTGATTGGAGTTGATCGACATCATTCGACCAATCAGAAATTGTTTTTGTAAATGACGATATTTGCGTTCGGGATATATCGTGACTCTTTAATATCGGGAATGAAAAACGCAAGCAAACAACGATCCGTAAGATAACATGCCATTCTATGAATAGTTATATGGTGTCATCCAATATCTTAAGCTACGTGCAAAATATGTGATTAAGAATCTATTCTGAAGATGTAGATTTGCATTTTAACATGTTTAAATAACAAATTAACATAATTCAATACCTTCTTGTTAATTATTCTTTAAAAACATTATATTTTTAAATACGCTTTTTATTTCTGTCGATGACGCAATCTGTGCGAACCTGGTAAGAATCGTGATCACGTGACGAAAACAATCCCGTCTTTTGTCAGCACCGTATGCCAAGGGTTTATGAGGAGAGTAGCGTATCAGAAACCTTTGGCTAGCGAAGATGGACACCTTGTTGCCACTTATGCTATAAAGAAAAAAATTAGAATTTATCTCTAAGTAAGTTGTAACCATGGGTACATTTGGTATACATTTTAGATGCTGAAAAATGCTCAGTATTCACTAATGATAGATGTTACATGATCAAACTCAATCAACAACCAAAGAAAAACAATAAAAATATTTGGCCTTTAGTAATTAGGTATTGGCAATATTCTAAAAATAACTTTCATGGTTGCCATGGTAACACAGTGTAACCATGCAAAATCTGTTGCTAAGATTGGGTTAATCCTACTATCTTGATGAAAAGCAATAAAATTCATGACGGGCACATATACATCCTTAGGACCTTGCAATGCCAACAACATAAGAAATATTGGTATTAATTGTTATTTTGAAGTGTAACCATGAAACAACTTACCAGTTGTTTAAAGTATTTTTTTTTTTTTTTTGCTGCTTTAGGAATTTACTTACCTTTTAATCAAGAAACATATTGTTTGACTCACCTTGAATAGTGCTTAACTGTAGAACTAGAGTTGAAAATCATATAATGATAAAGTTTGTTGAAAAATACAACACTGTTGCTATGGTTACCAAGAAGGGAAAATGTTTGGTTTTGTTAATTTTTATCAATATTAAATCCTATGTGCCAGCTTTTTGCATCCAGTAAGAGATTGGTTGGTAGTAAAAATTAAAAGTCAGGTTAGTTGTTCATATATATTAATCATAAAAGTTTTGGGAATCTACAGGTACATACAAGGGTACGTATCCAAGGAAACAAAACATTTTTCAGATTTTTATGCATATTTTTTCGGCTAATTTCCATAGCAACGCTCTATTTGAAGAGCTGAATTTGAAGTTTTTGAAATGTGAAAATTACGGTCACATCAGCGCCTTTAAAAACTGATCATCAGTTATATAGAAATATGCTTTTTAAAAAGATAGGATAAGAATAAAACACTAAGAAAGTAAATTTAAAATAACTTTGTGGTATTAAAACCATGGCAACCATTGCCAACCTATAAGAAATATCATATTTCGTCCTTAGTATATGTTACAAAGATTTCCTGTCTATTATTATTTTATTTTCAGAGCGAGATGGGTTGCCCCATGTGGCACATATCAAGTCAATGCGGGGGAACACTTTGGGAAAGGATGTTATATGGACTCATTGGTTTTTGGACTCATTGAACTCAATGAACTGAACCTTGATCAGAGTCATGATCAGAGTTGGGCATATCTCCTCAAAGTTTCACCTTTGGATGCAAGTGATCGGCTGATATATTGTAAATGTCGTGCAAGAGTATAGTAGGAATGTGTGCCCACATAGCTGCTTCAATACAGTTTTGTGGTCTTGGACACCATATGGGACAAGTTCATTGACAATACAGCATTTATTCAAGATGCATTTGACAAGTATGAATCAGATACTGTTTAGAAGAAAAGCAATGACCTGCTCTTACACACTCTATATATATACAACCTACATTAAGTAAATAAGCTATTGACATTTCTGAAGCTATTTTATTAATTAAAAAAAATTCTGCTGTGTTATTTGTAAAAACATGTATATTTCAAAAACTCGAATCGGGTTCATTTTTTAAATGCAGGTTTATATTAAATCCCACCTGTGAGTGTAATGTCGGGTGCTGTAATAGCCCCCCCCCCCCCCCTGTATTTTATATCTTAATCTAAAGATTAAAATAAATGCAGTGAAATGTTTTGCCAAATGTATTTACTTTTTGAATGAATAAATCATAATTTTGATCATGAATTCATTATTATTTGTTTCTAAGCTGTTGAATTAAAACCCGATTTAATGATCATTGGGCTTGTAGGAGCTGAATTCAGTGCGTTGGTCTTAATATTCAAGTTTGAAATATGACCCCCTCCCAACTCCCGGTCAATTTTCCACCCAGGATCGAGAGATTCGACTTCAGCGTCTGAAAAAATATACTGCAAGCTTACGCTAAGATTAAGATACACATACACTCAATCGTAGAATCCGAGCTGCATCTTGCTATTATTCAATTTCGGAATGGGCCAAGGGGTGGGTACTTTTTGAATGCTTATCTGTTACTTTTATATTTAAAAGATAACACTCAACGTTACAATAAAATCTCCGTTGTATTTTAAATCAGATTTCCTCTTTCTGTTAAAATCTGTGTTGAATTGTGAAATCATTGGATTAAATACTAGTAATTAGATCTTTGTAGTTAACTTTGCCTGTCAGTATGTATTGCAAATCCAAAAGTAGGTAGTCTTGTTTTTAGTGGTGTTTTTTAAAGATCTAAAACACACAATATATATATGTTTTAGCTTCAAAAATAGCAACAACAACAATTAAATGAATTGCTTATTATGTTCCCCAAACGAAGTATGGGAACATCTTGTTTTTACTCTGTTTCTTATTAGGGTCTTCCGTCTTCAGCGGAAGACCCTTCTATTATTCTTCGGTTTCTTTTTTACCTTTATTATTATTAAGGTCTTCCGTCTCCACGGAAGACCTTATAGTGATTCTATAGTTTCTTCTTATTATTATTATTAGGTCTTCCGTTCACAGAGGAAGACCTATAGTGATTGTATTGTTTCTTTTTATTATTATTAAGTCTTCCGTTCACAACGGAAGACTTATAGTGTTTGTATTGTTTCTTTTTATTATTATTAAGGTCTTTCGTCTCCACGGAAGACCTAATAGTGATTCTATTGTTTCTTATTATTAAGGTCTTCCGTCTTCACGGAAGACCTTATAGTGACTCTACTGTTTCTTCTTATTATTATTATTCTTATTTTTTAGACAAATTTTGTGCACGCGATATCTCGAGAACTATTCAGTGGTTTTTCATCAAACTTTCAGGGATAATGCGCCATTAAATGCAATTGTTACATTTGGAAGATGTTTTGAATAATTCGCTACCGGTTCAAAGTTATGGATAGTTTTCTGATTTTAAAATGAAATTTTGTCGCCCCTTTTTGCAAAAATGGTCAAGGATATGAACTGGAGACTTGTTAGAGACTATAGGGCATGTCTTTCAAATATGCGGAATCTCCTTTTCGTGCGTCGTCATTACTTCCGGTCGCTACCGGAAGCGAATTAAAAAATCAATTTTTTAAAAGTTTTTTTGTTTCTCAATATTTTTCTATGATTTTAGAAAGGTTAATAGCGATGCTTATCGAAATATGTAATATATATTTGTTTTAAAGAAATGTCCACCGGAAGTAGTTTTAAAAATAGAATTTTTCGATAAAGTTTGTGCACACCATATCTTGTGAAATATTCAGTGGGTGTTCGTCAAACTTTTAGGAATAATGCGCTATAAAAAACCATTGTAACACTTGAAAAAAGTTTGGAAAAATTCGCTTCCGGTTCCAAGTTATGGACAGTTTTCTGATTATAAAATGAAATTTTGTCGCCCTTTTTTCAAAAATGGTAAAAGATATTAACTGGAGACTTGTTAGAGAGTATAGGGCATGTATTTTAGATATGCGGAATCTTCTTTTCGTGCGTCGTCATTACTTCCGGTCGCTACCGGAAGCGAATTAAAAATTCAATTTTTCCAACTTTTTTGTTTCTCAATATTTTTCTATGATTTTAGAAGTGATAATATAAATTCTTATCGAAATATGTAATATTAAATTTGTTTTTAAAAATGTCCACCGGAAGTAGTTTTAAAAATAGATTTTTTTCGATAAATTTTGTGCACACCTTATCTTGAGAACCATTCAGTTGTTTTTCGTCAAAATTTCAGTGATAATACGCTGCAAAATGCCATTGTTACACTTTAAAAAAAGTTTTGGAAAAATTCGCTTCCGGTTCCAAGTTATGGACATTTTTCTGATTTTAACATGAAACTTTGTCATTGCGGGATCTAAAGAAAGGCTAAAGAAATGAACTGAAGACTTGTTGGAGAGTATAGAACATGACTTTTATATATGTGGAATCCCCTATTTATGTGTCGTCAATACTTCTGGTCGCTACCGGAAACAAATTAAAAAAGTCGAATTTTCAGCTTTTTTGTTTTTCAATATTTTTCTTTGATATAAGTAGGTTTAATAGAGACTCTTTTTAAAATGCGAAATATATGATTTGTATTAATATTGATAAATCCAAACTCTAATAATTACTCTTATTTTTAGACAAATTTTGTGCACGTAGTATTTAGAGAACTTTACAGTAGGTCTTGTTGCAAAACGTTCCAGTTTTTTTTTTTATTAAATGTGTAAACTAAACGGAATACTCCACTTTTTAGGTAAACAAGAGAATAAATTATGTAGGAAAACATTGCAAATGAAATGCTTTAGTGTTACTTGCCCATATTCGATAAGTATAATTCCATAAAGGTACATTCTAAAGGTAAAACATCAGGCTATATCAGCATATTTTTATATTGTATTGAAGCTATCACACACATTCAAAAGAAAACACTTTCAAAAGAAAAGGCGCAATGATTTACTCGTAACGTTTGGCGTGAAATAATTTACCGCTCCCGCCTTTAATAGTAGGCAAATTGACTGAAGTACAGAGAAAGATTACACGGATACGTCTCCATTTGGAATTGTGTGGAATAAAAAGTTGAATGCATAAAGAATAAAGAACGTAAAGACATCAGTAGTTTTCATTAGTAGCAGATTATGTCTTTTACTAAAAGTTATTGTTACAGTCCCTGAAACGGTCTACTTTCCCACTTGAACGGTGAGCGAACGGTGAACGAACTCTGAACGAACGCAAAGCGAACGGTGAGTGAACGATGTGTGAACGCTGAACTCAACTTCGTGAACGACGTGTGAACGCTGAACGGTGAGCGAACGGAGAACGCGAACGGAGCGCAATCGCGAGCGGAAAGTGAACGGTGAACGAACGGTGAACGCAAGACGAACGATTTATTCGGAATGCCTCTGATTTTTTCCTTGCATTGAAACCATTCTATTGTATTCTAACGCCTGTTGTTAAAAAAATAAATAAATAAACAAGTCAATAAAAATTGTCCAAAGAAAGACGATACATGCACATTAAGTAAAATTATTAACTTATGTTTTTTATAATATTTTCTGCACATATGTACGATGTTTAAAATCAACTTTTTTAAACACGATTTTAATCGCTGTAAAACATTGTAATTGTTACCGAACGCTGAGGTATAAAAGATTAAGTAATTCAGTTGTAAAAATAAATATGTTAATTCTTATTTGATATATAAAACCATTACATAAAATGTGGATTTTAGAAGAGAAAACTACGGACTTGTAGAATGAATTACAACGGTTGTAACAGCCATACACATATGTCCGTGCCAAGGCGATGTCGTGTAAAATAATGAGAAAAAAATTAAAATATTTTACAAAATTATGTGGACGTATTGCATAAATACAAAAGTATTTTAAAATTTGAATGCAATAATATATTTATGTGTCAGTTTTATTTTTTATGATGATTTATTGAGCAGACTTCTACATGTATCTGTAGACATTCCCCGGCCGTGATTATACTCGGACAAGATGATACAAAAGGGCATCCATATTATTTGTTATAGATTAAATTTTCACAACCTGATATTTAAGTAATATGCTTTCATAGTTTTTATTAAACAGACAAATGAGAGAGAGAGAGAGAGAGAGAGAGAGAGAGAGAGAGAGAGAGATATTTTAGCCCCCCCTTTCCTCAAATGTTTGTACCTATATCAAACAAAAATTCTTAAATTTTTTTCTAAATATATCAGGCAGTGAAAGTAACTTTTTTTTTTTTATCAACAAATCCATTTGTTTTAGAGTCATAATCGGTTTTTATTTTCCTGCTTCAAGTTCACACGAAGTCCACGTGCTTGACCTGTCAATCAAAATCATTCGACACTGTGCAAGTCTCGTTACACCGAAGGGAAAGTGTTAAGTTTTAACATTTTTTCTTATCCTTTCTAGATCTGATTCCAACATTTAAAAAAAAAAGTAATAGATGAATAAAATACATTGGGAATAAACACTTGGAATGATTAAGCCGCTTGAATCTGAAACATGCTCCCTGCCAATTTAAAATATCACCACCGGCACATGTATATTTTGAACTACTATTATTAAATGACTTTGTTTAGATGCATGTTTGTTTTGAGACTGAAATATTTGTGCTACAAAACACATTAACTTCTTTTTAAATGTTAATTAAAATATACTGGAAATACTAACTAAGTAACCCATCTAAGGGAAGGGTGGGGGGGGGGGGGTGGTCTTAATCATATCGAATGGCAAACATATAAATTTAAGGTGAAAAATATCATTACTGGAGAATCACTTTGGTTATATTAATGATAATCATGTTATAAAGGCATTTCTCTCTCGCTTATTAAAGACTTCATATATGTAAAGTAGAAAAAAAATTCTATAATGTATTATATTTTAAACAAACATTTTTTTTTTTAAACCACACACTATCAATTTAATTCGCTCTAAAGATATTTAATTAACTGGATATCCGCAGTACTGTTTACAATTCTCAGAACTAGTTCTAACATGTATTTCTGTATTTAAAAAAATGTGTTAGAAATAAATATTTTCGTATTTTTGCTGCAGTTGGTAAATTAATTGACTTTGGTTATTATCTATCCATTAACGATTTGTCGTCTCTAACATAACAACAAAATGTTGCAGTGCTTGAAGTATCTGTATATTTCCCGTATTTAAATTTAATTTTTCAGCATTGTTCTACGTAGGTACATACATAACAACATTTATTTTCCAGATAAATTTAATAAATGATCAAACAGCTAAGTTAGTATATATTAGGAGGTAAACTACTTTATTTTGATATTTAACTTTCTCATAAATATTGCTCATCGATAAAGTACTTGAAATGACGTTATGTATGTTGTATATACTGCAAATGTCTAGAGAAAAGTCAGCGATTTCTCGAAAACTATTCTATGAATTTCCTTGAAATTTTCAGGGATAAAAGGTATTTATATGAATTTTATATAAAATTCCGTTTTTTGGTAAATTCGGTTCCAGTGCCAAGTTATGGACAATTTTCTGATTTTAAAATGAAATTTTGTCCGCGAGTGTTCTCAAGAATGGCTTAAGATATTAACTGGAGACTTGACTTGTTAGAGATGATTGAACATGATTTCTAGATTGGAGAGGGCGCCTTTTCGTTCGTCGTCGGCACTTCCGGTCGCTTACGAAAGTGATCAAAGAAATCGTTAAATTTCAACTTTCCTTTTTTAAATCAATTCTTACATCACATTATTGCATCTCTTTTGTAGTTTCGAAATATGTTGGTCCCACAGAAAACAAAAACGTCAACCTCCGGTTATAAGAGAAAAACTACATTATTTGAGTATTTTTCTTTCCCATTAATATCTTTTGTAGATAGAGTATTTGGAATGACAGCAAATGTCTAGAGTAACCTCAAATATCTTTCAAAAATTCACTTCCGGTCGCGTGTTTTCCTGTCCTAAAATGAGAAGTTACCTGAGCAAGATCTCAGAAACGGTAGGAGGTTAAGATACCAGACTTATATAAAGAACAGACCTTAAGATGTAGCCAAAAACACTTGGATTCAGAGCGTCAGCCGTCACTTCCGGTCGTCACAGGAAGTGATCAAAGAAATCGAAAATTTCAACTTTTCTTTTTTTATTTAAAAAATGCATCATTTTATTGCATCTTTTTCGCAGATTCGAAAGATGTTGGTCCCGTCGGAAACAAAAACGACAACTTAGGGTTATAAGAGAAAAACTACAAAATTTGAGTATTTTACTTTCCTATAAATATTCTTTATAGATAATGTATTTGAAATGAATTTTAAATATGTTATTCAGACTGCAAAGGTCTAGAGTAACCTCAGACATCTTTCAAAAATTCACTTCCGGTTCTGTGTTTTTAATGTCCTCAAAATGAAAAATTGTCTGAGCGAGATCTCAAAAAACAGGTAAAAGATTAAAACACCATTTTTTTATGAGTAACAGACCTTGAGGAGTAGGCAATACCATTTTGGTTAAACGCGTCTGTCGTAACTTCCGGTCGTCACAGGAAGTGATCAAAGAAATCAAAAATTTTAACTTTTCTTTTTTAAATTAAAGTTTGCATCACTTTATTGCATCTCTTTCGCTGTTTTGAAATATGTTAGATTCCACCGGAAACAAAAACGTCAACTTCCGGTTTTAGGTGTCAAACTACGTTATTTCGATATTTAACTTTCTTATAAATATTGCTTATCGATAAAGTACTTGAAATGTTTTTATGCATTTTGTAGATACTGCAAATGTATAGAGAAACGTCAGAGATTTTTTTTTTTATAAAATTCACTTCCGGTCGCGTGTTTACCTGTCCTCAGAATTAGAATTTGTTCTCACAATATTGCTCGGCAACAGTAAACGACTGAAGTCTAAAACTTTTAGAACTGATAGTCAGTCATCAGTTTATTTGAATCGGGAGGAAATCTTGTATCGCCGTTACTTCCAGTCGTGACAAGAAGTGATGCAAAAAAGTGAATGGTTAATGGTTAGCAAGTTGGATTTTCACGCTGACAACCAGGGTTAAATCTCCAGAGTGTCTGAATTTCTTTTATCACCTTTTCAGCTTGAATTTACGTTTTTATTTCAAAATCGGACGGAAGACCTCTCATTGCTCGCAATGAGTTTCTAGTATTCTTAATATTATTGTATAGACGAAATTTTGTAAAGGACTTTGTCCGCTCCATTTTTCCAGAACAGCTTAAGATATGAAAGTTAACTCTGTCAGATATCATAGATAATGACTTGTAGATGTCACCATGAATATTCTTTCCGTCGTCAATACTTCCGGTCGTCACAGAAATTGGATTAAAAAGTCGATTTTTTCTATTTCTTCGTCTTTCTAACTTTTTTTTCTGTAATATTCATAGGGTATGTAAAGGCCCCTCTTTGAAGATTTTACGTATTACCAGTTTCTTGAAAGGATTAAGAAGGAATTAAATATCTTTAAATATCTTAGAATTTCCGAAAACGTAGGACCAACGTTTCTTAAACGCTACAAAATATTGATTTTCCCCCCGTATATATAGTTTGCGGGGAATGCTCAGTGCTCATTCACGTAGGAAGTGGTTTAGAGTTAACACCTACCTGGTGATTGGGATAGGCCAGAAAAACCTTCCTGTTGCCATGAAAACGAGTTTATATTAAATAAAAACGGTTGTATATGATATGTGTGTGCATTTTATTCGCCCCTATTTTTTGTCAACTGTAGAAGACATTGTCATCTTTACCCCCCCCCCCTTTTCTCTTTTTCGCTTTTATGTTTTGCATTGTTTATAAAATGACCTTGACCTTCAAATCACAAGCAACTCTTCTTGACGTTTTCAAAATTATAAGCCTTAATTCTTTCTACAAAATAATGCTAATTTACATGTTTATGTTCAAGACCCCCCCCCCCCCCCCGCCCCTCGCCTCAAAGCAACCAGGTAGAATACACAGATATAAAATTCACAACTTATAAGGAATTTTCTTAAGAGTTTCATTAATAAAATTCGGTTCCCCTGATGTGATTTGATATTTTGCTTCCATTCATTCTTCTGTTTTGTCTATAGAATTTATAATTATTTTATTTAGAATTAATTTATCTTTAGAAAGTAGTGATTGTCAGCTGCATTCATTAGCATTTCGCGTTTTCTTGTATATCTATTATTTACATATTAATAATTTCGTTAAATAACATTTAAAAGTATTAAAACTTCATTTCTATTAAATTTTATTAATTTGTAAATCCTTGGATCCGCTCCTGCAGGTGCGCGAAAGCCTCATCACTACTGTAAACAAATTATTCATCACGCCGAAAATGTTCACGATTCCGCTAAATTAAGAAAGTTTACACATAGTTTTTCATCTCATAAACAACCATCAGCCCTGTCCAATGCAGAAATGCTCCAACTGAAGGGGAAAATTCAGAAATTGTTTTACGTCAGCCATGTTTTGACGTGAACCTTACACGGCATTCTGTTATTAAGGTCTTCCGTCTTCAGCGGAAGACCTTCTTGTTATGTTCCCCAAACGAAGTTTGGGAACATATTGTTTTTACTCTGTTTCTTATTAAGGTCTTCTGTCTCCAACGGAAGACCTTATTGTTTTCGTTCGGTTTCTTTTTCCCTATTATTATTATTAAGGTCTTCCGTCTTCAGCGGAAGACCTTCTGATTATTCTTAGGTTTCTTTTTCACTTTTATTAAGGTCTTCCGTCTTCAGCGGAAGACCTTCTTGATATTCTTAGGTTTCTTTTCCACTATTTTTATTAAGGTCTTCCGACTTCAGCGGAAGACCTTACTGTTATTCTAAGGTTTCTTTTCCACTATTTTTATTATTGTTTTTTTTTTCCTACCGATTTTGTGCACGCGAGTTCTCGGAAACGGCTCACCCGATTTTCATGAAACTTTCAGGTCTGATAGAGAATTAAAAAATCTAGAAAGATATTTTTTTGTTTTGATGACATCACTTCCGGTACGGAGATTTTCGAGATTTGGTGATTTTGGAGGGTTAGTTTGTCCGGGCATTTTCAAGAAAAGCACTCAACACAGGAACGTGAGATTTTCAGTGATGATAGAGCAATATATGTAGATTTGTACTTGGGTGTTCATTTTTACCCAAAATGCCAAACTTCAACGTCCGCTACAGCCCAAATTTTTATCTTCTTTTTCCTACTTGTTAACTTTGATGCCTCATATCTTGCTTATTTCTCGACGGATTTTAATCAAAATTTCGGAGTTTATAAACGTTACAAAACTCTATCAGAATAATATAATATTTTTCCAAAATCCACTTCCGCTTTCGAGTTATTTCCCTTTAGGTGAAAATTTAGGGTCTTTAATTTTCAGACAAATATTCCGAGACTACAGAAGTTGGAACATAAATACTACTGAATATAAGAAACAGAAGCAAAGAAGTTGTGAACATTGATTTTTGTTTTTTGATTTCTGCGTTCAAATTGCCGCTAGATAGAGGTCAAAAATTAGAACGCATGAAAGAACAAAAATTGACACATGTTTTCCTTTGTATCTTTCAAATAAAAAATATTTTATTAAGACATGTAGAATAAAAGTTGTGAACAATCTAATTACCTTTTAATTGACACCACTAAAAAGGAGCTGGCCCCTTAAATTAGGGATCTAGGGCCCTTGAAAGTTTTTGCTTTATAACTCAAAAACGAGAAAATATGAATGGTGATTCATTGCGTATGGACTAACGATCTGCGGTTACTTTAATTTAACCATTAAACGCACAAGCTTTGCTCTTTTTGCTCTTTGCTCTTTTTCTACGTTTTGAAACAGTAAATTAATCCGTTTTCAACACAAATATTTCAAGTCCTATTTTTTTTCATCACAGGATTTTATCATGATTATACCAACTTTAAACTTTTAAAGAGAATCTTCGAATCATAAGGGTGACCAGTCTTACTTTAAAAAATGATTCGTTATTTTATTGAAAAGTGAATGAAATGGATTAAACATTGATATGTAACTCCGTCACGTGGCCAAGGTCTGAACTTCATAAGCGACTTCTGTGTTGCACTATGCCTATTTATATTACAGAGTTGATAGTAAAGTTTTAATAAAATACCTCAAGATTTTAAAGCAATGAATTTTGTTTTTATAATTAATTCAAAACCCGTAAATGATCTTTTTTAAGTATAGTATGCTAACATAATAATTTTGTTGTGGGATTAAATATCGGTAGCGGGTTATACATGTAGATAACAATAAACCTATATCGTATGTTCAGAACTGTAAATTTCAGAATGCATATAACACATTTTTTTTAAATATCAATTGGGACGGAAAAGGTACACACCGGGAAAATTTTAGTATCACTTGAATATCTAACTGCAGAACTGTACATGTCATGTAGCTTTCCGACAAAAAAAAATTATTGACGGACCGGAGTCTCTGGTCATCCATCCCATTTTTTTCAGACCAGTGAACTTCAGTGCAGCTACTGAATATCACAAATTTATCATTCTTAATTAATACACTTTGACAACTTTATTTCAATTATAAATATCATAATCGGCAGCCTTTGTATCATAAACTATTAAACTATTTGTATCTTTTACCGTATTGAATTGAGTATTTTCTTTCAAATAATTGACTTGTAACTCACGTACATTACTTTTCTGGGTTAGTTTTAAAAAATACGATCAAGAGAGAGAGAGAGAGAGAGAGAGAGAGAGAGAGAGACTCATTTGCTCATGTACATATATACCAGGTAGTTCCTGTATCAAATATTGTTCAATTTTCTTAATTTTATTTGCAATATCAATCGTAATCTCTCTATTCTGTAAATCTATTTGTTGATTATTTTCAACTTCAATCACAATATGTAGTACTAAAATGAAGTCCATGCACGGGTGCTTTTGTACACCTGGAAATAATTTTTATTTAATCCTTCGTCCATGCCTTCCTCCTTCACGGAAAAAAGATTAATTAATAAATTAACCGAACGAGGTTGAAAAAATGCCGGACCATTTTTTTTTTCTCAAATTAACTGCATTGAATATACTTTTTTCATTTCACTGTACACGTGTCCTGAATAAAACTGCGTGGTTTGGGTTTGTCAAAGTGTTTTTAGACCAAGACAAGTCAGTCGCAACTTTTCGGGCCTTTCCAACTAACGGAAAAAAAAACTTCGGAATGTATTACGTAGACTCCCCCCCCTCTTCACAAACTTTGAAATAAATGACTATAAATGACTCAATGAGGGAAGATATTAAATTTGTTTGTTGAGTATTGAGTTTAAGTTTATTGAATGTAAAGATATTACCTAAAATATACTAATTAGCTAGAATGGACTTTCATCTCCATCTATCCTTAATAAAAAGGAATCGACTTCATCTTGTATAAAATTTTAACATCCGGTAATATTAAAACATTCGGGGTTGTTTTTCCGACCTCTGACGGAAACGCCCGAGATGATGCGATTGCGGAATCAGGATTTTTAAATATCTTCATTGGCCAGTTTTGCTTATTTTGCACTCCGGGGTTTTTGAAAAAAAATGTGTTGATCAACATCCGAATAAAATGGTAATTAAATAGAGTGCCAAATACTGTACGTGTACATTAATTGGTGTATTCAAAATTTAGCGCAATCAAGGGGTAAGTAGTTCTTGGCGTAATCATGAATTAGCGCTACACATGTCCGTGCCGTGTATTGTATAAGTAAATGATTTGTTAGCAGTACTCATGAATTAGCGCATCGTTGTCCACGCCAAAGCCGCTAAAATATGAAGCCCGTTTTTTTTTAAGTACACATACAGTATATCATGGGCGAAAGTTTGTTTTATAAAAAGTGGTTCTTACAAAGAGATCTATATATATAGATAACCCTAAATAGCTAAAAATTTATTGGTTTTGTATATAGCAGATGTTAATTTAGTTCGTAGCTGACATTAACTTACGTGTATAAATAAATATGAAAGTCATGTAATTGTAACCAAATATTCCGAAGCAATCATTCATATTTATAGGACTGACAGTTGATTAAATTTCCTCTCATCAGTAAACGTATATCCCCCTCACCCGGAAATAGATAAAATGCTTCCCTTCAGAGGCGAAGTTTTCAATCATTTTTTTTGGGGGGGGGGGTGCGCGTCAAAACGTCGATCGTAAAAAAAAATTGACTATATAAAAATAATTTCAATTTTTAATCAGTACCCCCATCTCTCATGCCAAAGGCTGAGTAAGATTTTCTGCTCAAAATTTGTTTGTTCTCTGACTTCGATGTTGGCTTTCTCGGTGTAAGCATAATTGATGTTGTCGCTGTAAACCTGGTACTTGTAATTTTTTTCTCATTCTTATCTTTTCAATAATCACTGGGTCAGTATCAACCAAACGTTATTGATCAAATGAATGACCACATTCTCTTCCAACAGAAGATAATTAAGAAATACAAGTAGTAAAAATTGGAAAGGTCATTTGAAAAAAAATATTCTCTAGAAACCTGTGGGCCGGAATGAGAAAACATATTTATAAAAAAGTAAAGATTTATTTTTTTTTCAAATCAGAATGGGTGTTCAAAATTTAACATAGGAATTTATATCCCCCGCAAACGAAGTGTCTGGGCCGTGGGGAGGGGGATTAGGAATCATATTGTCCGTCTGTCTGTCCGCTTGTCTAGCTGCCCGTCTGTCCCTCCAACTTTGCCCAGGCTATGACTTTTTGGATTAACTGGAAGCTCATACTTGGTTCAAAGATTGCCAATGATCCTAGGGTGTGTCATGGTCTTTTTCCAGGTCATTACGGCAAATTCAAGGTCAGTGGAGAAAGAATAAATGTTTTGTCCGAGCCATTTATTTGTAATTGAGAATCACTGAAAGCTCATACTTGATATAGAGATTGCTTGTGACAAAAATGTTTGCTTCGACTTAGACAAAGAAAATTGTATGATTAAGATCTAGGCTGTAATTTTTTATGTTCGCACTGGGTACAAAGATTGCTTATGGTCCGCCGGTTTTAGATGACTTAAAATAAGGTTATTTCAGCAAATTCAGGGTCACTGGCAGAAAAAGTTGTAAAATGCCTGTCTGGGATATGAATTTCTAAGGGGGAATCACTAAAACCTCTTTCTTAAAACAGAGGTTGTTTGAGATTGAGGGTTTGTCTCGACACCGACCCAGGGTTATTCCGTCAAGTTCAAGGATACTGACAGAAAAAAAATTAATTTCTATTTCATGCTATGATTTAGTAATAGAAGATCACTGGAAGCTCTTTCTTGAAGCAGAGATTGCTTATGAACGGAGGCTGTGTCATCAAAGGTCTTTCTGGCAAGTCCAATGTCACTTGCAGAGAAATAAAAAAAAAAAAAACATGTCCAGGCATAATTTTATTATTGTTTTTTCCTACCGATTTTGTGCACGCGAGTTCTCGGAAACGGGTTGTTTGATTTTCAGGAAACTTTCAGGTTTGGTAGAAATAATAAAAAAAAAAATCTAGATATATTCTTTTATTTTGATGACCTCACTTCCGGTCCGGAGATTTCTGCGATTAGGTGATTTTTAGAGGGTCGCTTTGTCCGCTTGTTTTTCTAAAAAAAACCCACTTAAAATAGGAACTTGATATTTTCAACAATGATAGAGCAATGTTCATAAATATGTACTAGGTAGTTCATTTTTCCCGAAAGTGCCGCACTTTGACGCTTGGTATGCTCCGAAAATAGTCTTATTGAGAATATCAAGAATATCTCTTTACTTGTAAATATTTTGTTAAAACATATAGAACAAAAGTTGTGCAGAATGGCAAGCTCTTTCATTTCATATCAACAATTAGGGGCTGACCCCTACAATAAGGGATCTACAGGGGCTGAAAGTGTTTTCTCAATATCTCCAAAACTATTGAGAATTTGTGATACATCAAAGAAGCAAAATTGTTCAAAACGACAAGTAGAAGTGAATAAGATTATCGAAAGTGGTCAAATAATGTCACTTCCGGCCGAAACGGAAGTAGTCAGAAATGCATATTTTTGCCGTTTTCGACATGTTATTAGTTAATTCATGTAACCAGAAGCGTCCAACAAAATTTATCATCCCTCAACATCACTTCCGGTTAAACCAGAAGTAGCCTGAAATAGCTTATTTTGCAGGTTTCGATGCAAAATTGTAATTTTAATGTCACTGGAGACGTCTAAACTCATTCCTTTCTCTTGTTGACGTCACTTCCGGTCAAAACAGGACGGAAGACCTACTCGTTGCTTTGCAACGAGCTTTGCTCTAGTTATTATTATTATTGTTTTTTTTTTCTTACCGATTTTGTGCACGCGAGTTCTCGGAAACGGCTCGCTCGATTTTCATGAAACTTACAGGTCTGATAGAACATCAAAAAATCTAGAAATATATTTTTTTGTTTTGATGACGTCACTTCCGGTTCCGAGTTTTGCGCGTTTTAGTGATTTTCGGAGGGTCACTTTGTCCGGCAGTTTCCTCAAAAGCGCTTCCAGGGAGAAGCATGAAATTTTTCAGCGATGCAAGAGCATTATGTGTAGATGTGACATACGCATTTCTCTTTCCCCGGAAGTGCCGCACGTCGGCGCTCGCTATGGCCCGAAAAATGTCCTATCGGGATTTTTAAAATTTCTAAGACCCTTTCTACAATATCTTTTTACCTGTAAATATTTTGTTAAAACATGTAAAACAAAAGTTGTGTAGAATGTTAGGATCTTTCAAAGGATATCAACAATAAGGGGCTGGCCCTTAAAATTAGGGAGCTAGAGGGGCCAAAAGTGTTTTCCTGATATCTCAAAAAGTATTGAGAATTTGTATACTATCATAGAAGCAAAGTTGTTCAAAATGACAAGTAGCAGCTAAGGAGATCATCAAAAGCCGTCAAAATGACGTCACTTCCGGTCACACCGGAAGTAATGGTAAATGGCTCATTCTTGCTCAAATGACCGTAGATGTCTCTCGATCTCGATCTCATCTCCTTGAAATTTAGACGGAAGACGTATTTGTTGCTTTGCAACAAGCTCGTCTAGTTAAGGTCTTCCGTCTTCAGCGGAAGACCTTCTTGTTATTCTTAGGTTTCTTTTCCACGATTTTTATTATTATTATTATTGTTTTTTTTTTCTTACCGAATTTGTGCACGCGAGTTCTCGGAAACGGCTCGCTCGATTTTCATGAAACTTACAGGTCGGATAGAACATAAAAAAAATCTAGATATATATTTTTTTGTTTTGATGACGTCACTTTCGATTCCGAGGTTTCCGCCATTTAGTTATTTTCGGAGGGTCACTTTGTCCGGCAGTTTTTTCAAAAGCGCTTCTAGACAGAAACGTGACATTTTTCGGCGCTGATAGAGCAACATGTGTAGATGTGACATGCACATTTCTCTTTCCCGGGAAGTGCCGCACTTCGTCGTTCCCTATGGCCCGAAAAAAGTCCTATCGGGATTTTTAAAATTTCTAACACTTTTTCTACAATATCTTTTAACCTGTAAATATTTTGTTTAAACATATAGGGCAAAAGTTGTGTAGAATGATACGATCTTTCAAAAGATATCAACAATAAGGGGCTGGCCAAAAAAATTAGGGAGCTAGAGGGGCCAAAAGTGTTTTCCTGATATCTCAAAAAGTATTGAGAATTTGTATAGCATCATAGAAGCAAAGTTGTTCAGAATGACAAGTACCAGCTAAGGAGATCATCAAAAGTCGTCAAAATGACGTCACTTCCGGTCACACCGGAAGTAATGGTAAATGGCTCATTCTTGCTCATATGACCGTAGATGTCTCCCGAACTCGATCTCATCTCCTTAAAATTTAGACGGAAGACTTATTTGTTGCTTTGCAACAAGCTCGTCTAGTTATTTTTATTATTATTCTTTTTTTTCTTACAAATTTTGTGCACGCGATTTCTCAAAAACGACTCGATGGATTTCCGTGAAACTTTCAGGACTTATGTATCATCACTTGAACCTTATGCTTTTTTTTCTGTTTTGATGACGTCACTTCCGGTCGATTTAATGGTTTTCGAAGGGTCGGGTTGTCCGCAGATTTTCTCATATACGGTTTTAGTTAGAAACATGAAACTTTCAGGTATGGTAGACCTATGTCTGCAAATATGCGTAAGGCATTTCATTTTTACCGGAAATGCCGCACGTCGGCGCTCGCTATGGTCCGAAAAAAGGCATATCGAAAATTTCAAATTTTTCAGCGCTTTCTCTACAATAGCTTTTTACCTGTAAATATTTAATTAAAACCTATAGAACAAAAGTTGTGTAGAATGTTACGATCTTTCAAAGGATATCAGCAATAAGGGGCTGGTCCCTAAAATTAGGGAGCTAGAGGGGTCAAAAGTATTTTCCTGATATCTCAAAAAGTATTGAAAATTTGTATAGCATCATAGAAGCAAAGTTGTTGAAAATGACAAGTAGCAGCTAAGGAGATCATTCAAAGTCGTCAAAATGACGCCACTTCCGGTCAGACCGGAAGTAATGTAAATAGCTCATTCTTGCTCATATGACCGTAGATGTCTCTCGATCTCGATCTCATCTCCTTGAAATTTAGACGGAAGACTTATTTGTTGCTTTGCAACAAGCTCGTCTAGTAATAATTAACTTCTTTAACCTTTCTGAGCAGAAATCTCTTGAAATGCCTCTGTTTATTGGATCTTTTCACCTTGACCTTTGACCTTGACCTTTGACCTTGACCTATGACCTTGACATGAAGGTCAGAATGTTTACTGAGGAAGTGGAGAGTTAATTACAATTCCCAGTTTGTAGCAGGCTAATAATTATTATATTAGCCCCCCCCCCCCCCTTTTTTCGAAAAAAAAAAAAATCACAGCAGTTGCAACATGGAATATCTTTGTAAAATTGAATTTACACATCAGATCGACACAAAACTTTAGAGAACTGTAGCTGAGACTCCAAAGTAACTTCCTGCAGAGTTTTATCGTCTTTCTCTGAAAAATGTAGAAATTACAATTTTTTTCGGAAAAAATTGAAAGAAAAAATTCATCCCGAGAGCAATGTGGAATCTTTCTCTTAATTTCAAGTCACACTTCAGATAGATATAAGATTTCACGGAGTTGTAGCTAAGAACCTACAGGAACTTTCTAAAGCGTTTTATTGTCCGTCTCTCCCTCTCTCCAAGAAAAAAAAAATAATGAAAATTATCGGCAAACATGACCTTGGGTTAAATTTGAAACTAAGGACATGCATCCAGCTACAGTATCAGGTTAAAATATAGAAAGTAAAGAATTTTTTTTAATGACCTTGACTTTTGACCTTGACCCAAAGGTCACAATCAGGCTTAAGGGTGTGGAAGTAGTTACAATTCTTAGTTTAAAAGAGGCATAAAATAAATAATTCAACTCAACCCCTTCTTAAAAAAAAAAAATCACATCAACAACAACGTAGAATATCTCTGTAACATTCAAACCAGACCTCGGATCGACACCAAATTTGATACAAATGTAGTATAGACCTCAGAGAAACTTTCTGGAGAGTTTTACGGTGAGTCTTATAAGTTTATAAAAGTCATGAAGTTTCACGTCAAAAACTACAAGTTTTGTTGTGTTTGAAATTAAAGTGCAGGTGAACGAAGAAATGATCTAAACCTTTTATCGGCTATTTCTTCAGATGTCGTTAATAGCATTCGATTCTCCTGATATGATACGACATTTTAATCACGAGCATTCTCTCTTTCTTTCACATGTGGAATTTATTTGATTTTTATTTGGAATTAATCAGTTTCCAGAAATAGCGATTTTCGGTATATTAAAAACAATTCTCGCTTTCATTGTCGTGTTTCCCTTCTGAAATTGCATGTTGGGAGTTCAATTTGTGCTACATATATTTAATTTAACCCCAAAAAATGCTTATTTAAATGTTTCATATTTATTTCAGGATATTCAGTCAGAAATATTAAAATCCGAACCCGATCTTTTAAGCTTTCAACAAAGCTACATGTATTTACAAAAAATTCAGCATGCTCACAATATCGATGAATCGGGCTACAGTCCACTAATACATTTTCATTAGGGAACAGTGTTAACGTTTTCTCACGCAGCCCGTCCCTCCTTATTTTATATACTGCTTGCAAGTTCAGGCACTATTTCCTTTTACGGAACTTCTTTCTTCCCCTACCGATTCTAAAAATACGCTTGCATTTATTCTATAGTCCTAAACATTTTAACTTACTAATGTTATCGGAATGCGTGGCCTAATGGTTAGCGCACCTGCCTTTCAAACCAAGGGTTTTGAGTTCGATCCCTGCTGGAGGAGCAATTTTTTTTATTTTATTATTTTTTTTTTTTTTATTTATTTTTTTTTTTTTTTTGAAATAGACTTTTACGAAAACATCGAAAAATGTTTAATGACTAGTAATTTGTCTAGAAGCAATGATTTCCCTTTTGTTTTATTAAGGTCTTCCGTCTTCAGCGGAAGACCTTCTTGTTATTCTTAGGTTTCTTTTTCACTTTTATTATTTTTATTATTATTCTTTTTTTTTCTTACCGATTTTGTGCACGCGATTTCTCAAAAACGGCTCGATGGATTTCCGTGAAACTTTCAGGACTTATGTATCATCACTTGAACCTTATGCTTTTTTTTTTGTTTTGATGACGTCACTTCCGGTCCGGAGGTATTGTCGATATAATGGTTTTCGAAGGGTCGGGTTGTCCGCAGATTTTCTCATATACGGTTTTAGTTAGAAACATGAAACTTTCAGGTATGGTAGACCTATGTCTGCAAATATGCGTAAGGCATTTCATTTTTACCGGAAATGCCGCACGTCGGCGCTCGCTATGGTCCGAAAAAAGGCATATCGAAAATTTCAAATTTTTCAGCGCTTTCTCTACAATAGCTTTTTACCTGTAAATATTTAATTAAAACCTATAGAACAAAAGTTGTGTAGAATGTTACGATCTTTCAAAGGATATCAACAATAAGGGGCTGGTCCCTAAAATTAGGGAGCTAGAGGGGTCAAAAGTATTTTCCTGATATCTCAAAAAGTATTGAGAATTTGTATAGCATCATAGAAGCAAAGTTGTTGAAAATGACAAGTAGCAGCTAAGGAGATCATTCAAAGTCGTCAAAATGACGCCACTTCCGGTCAGACCGGAAGTAATGTAAATAGCTCATTCTTGCTCATATGACCGTAGATGTCTCTCGATCTCGATCTCATCTCCTTGAAATTTAGACGGAAGACTTATTTGTTGCTTTGCAACAAGCTCGTCTAGTAATAATTAACTTCTTTAACCTTTCTGAGCAGAAATCTCTTGAAATGCCTCTGTTTATTGGATCTTTTCACCTTGACCTTTGACCTTGACCTTTGACCTTGACCTATGACCTTGACATGAAGGTCAGAATGTTTACTGAGGAAGTGGAGAGTTAATTACAATTCCCAGTTTGTAGCAGGCTAATGATTATTATATTAGCCCCCCCCCCTTTTTTCGAAAAAAAAAAAAAAATCACAGCAGTTGCAACATGGAATATCTTTGTAAAATTGAATTTACACATCAGATCGACACAAAACTTTAGAGAACTGTAGCTGAGACTCCAAAGTAACTTCCTGCAGAGTTTTATCGTCTTTCTCTGAAAAATGTAGAAATTACAATTTTTTTCGGAAAAAATTGAAAGAAAAAATTCATCCCGAGAGCAATGTGGAATCTTTCTCTTAATTTCAAGTCACACTTCAGATAGATATAAGATTTCACGGAGTTGTAGCTAAGAACCTACAGGAACTTTCTAAAGCGTTTTATTGTCCGTCTCTCCCTCTCTCCAAGAAAAAAAAATAATGAAAATTATCGGCAAACATGACCTTGGGTTAAATTTGAAACTAAGGACATGCATCCAGCTACAGTATCAGGTTAAAATATAGAAAGTAAAGAATTTTTTTTAATGACCTTGACTTTTGACCTTGACCCAAAGGTCACAATCAGGCTTAAGGGTGTGGAAGTAGTTACAATTCTTAGTTTAAAAGAGGCATAAAATAAATAATTCAACTCAACCCCTTCTTAAAAAAAAAAAATCACATCAACAACAACGTAGAATATCTCTGTAACATTCAAACCAGACCTCGGATCGACACCAAATTTGATACAAATGTAGTATAGACCTCAGAGAAACTTTCTGGAGAGTTTTACGGTGAGTCTTATAAGTTTATAAAAGTCATGAAGTTTCACGTCAAAAACTACAAGTTTTGTTGTGTTTGAAATTAAAGTGCAGGTGAACGAAGAAATGATCTAAACCTTTTATCGGCTATTTCTTCAGATGTCGTTAATAGCATTCGATTCTCCTGATATGATACGACATTTTAATCACGAGCATTCTCTCTTTCTTTCACATGTGGAATTTATTTGATTTTTATTTGGAATTAATCAGTTTCCAGAAATAGCGATTTTCGGTATATTAAAAACAATTCTCGCTTTCATTGTCGTGTTTCCCTTCTGAAATTGCATGTTGGGAGTTCAATTTGTGCTACATATATTTAATTTAACCCCAAAAAATGCTTATTTAAATGTTTCATATTTATTTCAGGATATTCAGTCAGAAATATTAAAATCCGAACCCGATCTTTTAAGCTTTCAACAAAGCTACATGTATTTACAAAAAATTCAGCATGCTCACAATATCGATGAATCGGGCTACAGTCCACTAATACATTTTCATTAGGGAACAGTGTTAACGTTTTCTCACGCAGCCCGTCCCTCCTTATTTTATATACTGCTTGCAAGTTCAGGCACTATTTCCTTTTACGGAACTTCTTTCTTCCCCTACCGATTCTAAAAATACGCTTGCATTTATTCTATAGTCCTAAACATTTTAACTTACTAATGTTATCGGAATGCGTGGCCTAATGGTTAGCGCACCTGCCTTTCAAACCAAGGGTTTTGAGTTCGATCCCTGCTGGAGGAGCAATTTTTTTTATTTTATTTTATTTTTTTTTATTTTTTTTTTTTAAATAGACTTTTACGAAAACATCGAAAAATGTTTAATGACTAGTAATTTGTCTAGAAGCAATGATTTCCCTTTTGTTTTATTAAGGTCTTTCGTCTTCAGCGGAAGACCTTCTTGTTATTCTTAGGTTTCTTTTTCACTTTTATTAAGGTCTTCCGTCTCCATCGGAAGACCTTATTGTTTTCGTTCGGTTTCTTTTTCCCTATTATTATTATTATTATTCTTTTTTTTTCTTACCGATTTTGTGCACGCGAGTTCTCGGAAACAACTCGGTCGATTTTCATGAAACTTTCAGATCTGATAGATATTGATCTGAACCTTATTGGAAATTTTTTATATTGATGACGTCACTTCCGGTCGTGAGATATAGACAATTATCTGATTTTCAGAGGGTCGGCTTGTCCTGGTAATCACTCCAAAACGAATAAAGATATTGAGTTGAGATTCTCAGTGACGGTAGAGGAGGGATTGTAGATGTGCTTTTTTGCGTCCATATCTTTCCAGCGCAAAAGGCGCCAAAGCTCGCCTGGGCTCGAAAAATAGGCTCACAAGCATCTCGCAAATTTTGACAAGTTTTCTATCATATCTTTATACCTGTAAATATTTTGTTAAAACATATATAACAAAAGTTGTGCAAAATGATATGTGCTTTCATATGATATCAAGAAAAAGGGGCTGACCCCTCAAGTTAGGGGCTCAGAGGGGCCAAAAGTCTTTCATCTATAACTCTTTAACGATTAATATTTTGTTATACATTACTGAAGCAAAAATGTTTATCTTAACAATTTACAACAATATATGATAAGATTCTGATCATACGTTACGTAATAAGGGGTCACAAGGGGCCAGAATGCTAAATCTTTGACGCTTTATATCTCGAAAAGGGCGAATATTTTGATAAGCAATACTGAACAAAAGATGGTCAGAATAATGCTCTAAACAATATGCACCCTTTCAATTTTTGTCAAACGGCCCCATTAAGGACTTGGAGTGGTGGCCCCTAAATATTTCCATTCAGCATATCTCCACAACGAAAAGAAATCTCTGAATAGTTGTTGAACAAAAAATGTTTAAAAGCACAAGACTTTTCATTTGATGCCAAGAAAAAGGGGCTGACCCCTCAAATTAAGGGCTCAGAGGGGCCAATACTTTTTCATCTATAACTCTTTAACGATCAATAATCTGTAACACATTACTGAAGCAAAGATGTTTATCTTAACGATTTACAACAATATATGATAAGATTCTGATCATACGTTACGTAATAAGGGGTCACAAGGGGCCAGAATGCTAAATCTTTGACGCTTTATATCTCGAAAAGGGAGAATATTTCGATATGCAATGCTGAACAAAAGATGGTCAGAATAATATTCTAAACAATATGCACCCTTTCAGATTTTGTCAAACGGCCCCATTAAGGACTTGGAGGGGTGGCCCCTAAATATTTCCATTCAGCATATCTCCACAACGAAAGGAAAAATCTGAATATTTCTTGAACAAAACGTTTTCAAAATCACAAGACCTTTCAATTGATATCAAGAGAAAGGGGCTGATCCCTCAAACTAGGGGCTCAGAGGGGCCAAAAGCGTATCATCTATAGCTCTTTGATAATGTTATATAAATCAAAAGAATGAAATCTAATTAGGGAAGTCTATATATTATTATCTTTTAACAAAGATCATAGTCAAAATCATAACTCATCTTATCGAAAAATCGGACGGAAGACCTACTCGTTGCTCGCAACGAGATCTCATCTAGTTATTATTATTATTCTTACAGATTTTGTGCACGCGAGTTCTCGGTAACGTCTTGACCGATTTTCATGAAACTTTCAGATCAGATAGGTATTGATCTGAACCTTATTGGAATTTTTTTTCGTTGATGACGTCACTTTCCATCTCTAGATATTTAGATTTTCTGATTTTTAGAGGGTCGGCTTGTCCTGGAAACTCCTCCGAAACGACTTAAGATATTGAGGCAAGATTTTCAGTGAAGGTAGAGGAAGGTTTGTAGATTTGCAGGCAGGTGTCCAAATCTCTCTAGCGCAAAAGGCGCCGAAGCTCGGTAGGGCTCAAAAAATGTCTCAGAAACATCTCACAAAATTTTACACCTTTTCTTCCATATCTTCATACATGTTGAGAATTTGTTAAAACATATAGAAGAAAAGTTGTGCAGAATGATACACTCTTTCATTTGCTATCAAGAAAAAGGGGCTGACCCTTCAAATTAGGGGCTGAGAGGGGCCAAAAGTCTTTCATCTGTAACTCTTTAACGATCAATAATTTGTAATACAATACTGAAGCAAAGATGTTTATCTTAATAAATTACAGCAATATATGATAAGATTCTGATCATATGTTACGTAATAAGGGGTCACAAGGGGCCAGAATGCTACATCTTTGACACTTTATATCTCGAAAAGGGAGAATATTTTGATAAGCAATACTGAACAAAAGATGGTCAGAATAATGTTCTAAGCAATATGCACTCTTTCAATTTTTGTCAAACGGCCCCAATAAGGACCTGGAGGAGTGGCCCCTAAATATTTCAATTCAGCATATCTCCACAACGAAAAGAAATCTCTGAATAGTTATTGAACAAAAAGTCTTCAAAATCACAAGACCTTTCATATGATATCAAGAAAAAGGGGCTGACCCTTCAAATTAGGGGCTGAGAGGGGCCAAAAGTCTTTCATCTTTAACTCTTTAACGAGCAATAATTTGCAATACATTACTGAAGCAAAGATGTTTATCTTAATAAATTACAGCAATATATGATAAGATTCTGATCATATGTTACATAATAAGGGGTCACAAGGGGCCAGAATGCTAAATCTTTGACACTTTATATCTCGAAAAGGGAGAATATTTTGATAAGCAATACTGAACAAAAGATGGTCAGAATAATGTTCTAAACAATATGCACTCTTTCAATTTTTGTCAAACAGTACCATTAAGGACTTGGAGGGCTGGCCCCTAAATATTTCCTTGAAGCATATCTCCACAACAAAAAGAATTCTCTGAATAGTTGTTGAACAAAGTCTTCAAAATCCCAAGACCTTTCATTTCATATCAAGAAAAAGGGGCTGATCCCTCAAATTAGGGGCTGAGAGGGGCCAAAAGTCTTTCATCTTTAACTCTTTAATGATCAATAATTTGTAATACATTACTGAAGAAAAGATGATTATCTTAACGATTTACAACAATATATGATAAGATTCTGATCATATGTTACGTAATAAGGGTCACAAGGGGCCAGTATGCTAAATCTTTGACGCTTTATATCTCGAAAAGGGGGAATATTTTGATAAGCAATACTGAACAAAAGATGGTCAGAATAATGTTCTAAACAATATGCACCCTTTCAATTTTTGTCAAACGGTCCCATAAAGGAGTGGGGGGGGGGGATGGCCCCTAAACATTTCCATTCACCATATCTTCACAACAAAAAGAAATCACAGGACTTTTCAATTGATATCAAGAAAAAGGGGCTGACCCCTCAAACTAGGGGCTCAGAGGGGCCAAAGGCATGTCATCTATAGCTCTTTGATAATGTTATAGAAATCAAAAGAATGAAATCTAATTAGGGAAGTCTATATATTATTATCTTTTAACAAAGATCATAGTCAAGATCATGTCTCATCTTATCGAAAAAATCGGACGGAAGACCTACTCGTTGCTCGCAACGAGATCTCATCTAGTTATTAGGGTCTTCCGAGCTTCCTTCGGAAGACCCTACTGTTATTCTACTGTTTCTTATTATTATTTTATTTTTTTTTTCCCGCCGATTTTTAGCAGGCGATTTCTCGGAGACCTTTTGTCCGATTGCTATGAAACTTTCAGGGTAGATACAATGTATTATTGCCTAAAAACGGTTTTTTCAAATTTTTGATATATACCTCCGTTCATGAGTTATTGCCCTTTAATCGATATTTGGAGGGTCTCTTGTCCAGTAGAAATCTCAATAACGACACATGATATTTGCATGAAAAGTGGAGAACTTGTAACTAATACATTGCAGATGAGCAGAACATTAAAATTGTAGGCTATTTTTTTTTAAATTCGGAAGCTATGTGACGGCAAGTTTTAAGAATTATTTTTGCATGAAATTTTGCTGCTTTTTGTTTAATAACTTTTGAACTGATAAAAATTTGGTAAGACATATAGAATAAAAGTTGTGTGTAATTACGAGAGCTTTCAGATAACATCAAGAAAAAGGGGCTGGCCCCTATATTCAGGGGACAGCAGGTCATAAAAGTATTTTTTGGATAGCTAAAGATATTAAAATATTATGAAAAAGTTTGAATGACATAATTTCTAACATATAAAATCTTGTCATGTGGTATAAAGAGAAACAAGCTCCGTGCTATATTTTATTCTATTTTATATAATAATTATTCGAGAATCGTACAGGAACAAGTTGTCTACAAACCAGCCACGCCTTTTAGGGCATCGTAACACATGCTTGTACGGTTTTAGATAGTTGTTGTGTTTTAAATAAATTGTTTTGATTCGATTTCTCTGTTTTCTATTATTTAAATCGTTTATAAATGCAAGTTATTTACACAAGTAAAGGTAAATCAACATTTGCAAATGCATCCGTATAGAAAAAGTCGTAATCGGGGCCTTTTGTTTGTAACCTGGATGTAAACAATCACGAGCGGCATTGTGGGAAGAAGACACTAAAGACCCGATATACGAAAAACGTGATTTGATCTGATGCTTTGTTGGCATATATTTTAAAAAAAGTGTAGTTTAGTATAGCATAATGCTTCATAATCAATAATTTTTAAAAATAAATCATGTATAACACTCAATCTGACTATTTTATTTTTTGAAAAATCATCAGGTCGAATATCAGGTCTTTAGTATATCAAGTCTTTAGTACGTCCCCGGAAGTAGCCATGCAAGTCGGAATTACAGACAGAAAATGAGAAGAAAATATGTGAAGTTGTCAGTTGTACATTTTCTTAACGTACGAGCCGTATGTAGACATGCACATTTAATCCACATCTACGAAGCACATAAAATCCTTGGTTGCGTACAGGGAGCATTAGTTTTAAAGGGATATATATATTCTTGCGCAAATTGTTTACGAGGAAATTCTGACGATTACATTAACAGCGATGAACAGTCTTGTGTCGGAGTTTTCTGTAATAAATGTAGCGAGTGATGAAAGAGTTCACGGTGACATTTTAATATATGATTGGCGTGGACCTTGGAAATGAAGGTTAGAATTTTTCTTATCTAAAATTTAACAGCTGCTTACAGCACTGATGTTTACATGTATATGCCAGCAAATGTATAAATGTACGCACAAACACTGATGCATGATGTATGTTATCTATTTTGTGGTTCAGTCTCTGTCTGTTAGCCCTAACATGACATTGTCAAATCCCCATTGCTTTACCTTATATTTAAATACATGAGAGCATGTAATTTCACCAAGACTTATTTTTTTTTTTATTGAAACAAAAAAATGCAAAAATTCAACAATACACTATCTAACATACTACATGTATAAACATGATAATTATTGTTATATATTTTTCAACAAGTATGAATGGCTGTTATAACTAGGGCCTTAATTAATATTATAATTTGTTATACCTTTTAAAATTTGTTCCTATATAAATCTATACCAGTGTACACTTAAAATGTCTAACATTTCCAATGTTTTATGAGCAATCATAAAAAAATCTATGTTAAACCGCAAAGTGAGATATTGAACCTGTCGATGATCATTGGACTGCTTACATATTACAGTATGCGCGGGATTAGTTAATTAAAATCTCATTTGCATTCGTTGGTGTTCGAAAGTTACAGAATTGACAGAGTTTTACCTCAGTGCTGGAAAGGGAAATTTACATCACGGAAGCCAGTACAAAATACATGTATGTCAAACAAAGAAAGAAAATAAAAGATATAACAAAACATTTATTGACCGTGTTCTCGGGGTAAAATGCAATTTGCTGACCCCTTGAACCAAACTGTTTCCCTTCGGCCTAATGGCCTCAGGCAAACAGTTTGGTTCTTGGGTCCGACAAAACACATGTTGCCCTTGAACCCAGTTAGTAAATGTGTATTATTATTGGAAAATCTCAAAAATGTCACTCAGTTAAATTGCAAAAGAAATTTGGAAATATATTTATACATAAAAGTTTGAATTATTTCTGTGATAAGACTGCAGGATTGGTTTGTGTTTTGTTTATTGCCCCTTCAGATTTTTTTTTAGTCATATTATATATTATTATGCCACCACTTGCTGGTGGAGGCCTGCAAATATAGACCTGTACTTGACACTTATAGCCTTTGGGAAGTGAGGGATCTTTTTCGTGCCAGCACCTTCTGTGACACAGAACCTCGGTTCATACGGTTTCATCCGAGGAACCTATCTCAATCCACATCCAGCAGTGGGATTCAAACCTGCGACGTAAGGATCAGCTTCTAATACTGACACTTTGATTGATTGTATGTTGTTTTACATCTTACTTGAAAATTTTTCTCTCGTATAGAGACATTACCACATACTGGTGAAGGGCTTCAAACATAGACCTTAATACTTAGCACTAAGGCCCATTGAGCAGTGAGGGTTCTTTATTGTCCCAACATCTACTGTGAGGTTTTTAAGGTCTCATCTGAAAAACTGTTGACTCTCATTCTAATGCTGGGTGCTTGGTGAAGGAACCTTCACTACCTATATGTTTATGTCTTAGGTTTGACACAGCAAATGAGAATCAAGCCCAGGCCTCCTGATTACAAAATGAATGCCCTACAACTAGGCTACCATTACAGATAATGAACTAGATTACTTACCATGTAAAACATTGTTTAGTAAAAAATTAGATTGGGGTATGTAAACTTAGAGTGGTATTTGGGTTATACAGTAAAACACGCTTACTGCGAACAGACTTAAATAAGGAATTGAAGCATATAGTGAAGTGATTTTCATTCCCTGTGGTTTTAAAACATACTGAAAACTAAACTGAAAAATGAATACATTTATAATGAATCAAAATTATTTGTCCCTGGCACTTATAAGCATGTTTTACTGTAATGACAAAATAATGGAGATTTGTTTTCACAGTGGCTGTATATTGTGAATAATTTAATTAGTCGATTGCAACTTTTCAGTTTTAAACTAATCTCGTTCAAGCAGATGCTTGTCTGTCTCCGTAAACTCCAACGAGCAGGAGTTTATGGAGACAGTCGAGCATCTGCTTGAATGAGACTAGTTTTACACATGCTATCTACATGATCTAAGTGGTAATTTTTTAAAAAAATATGTATACTGGTATATTATTTAAAAAGTACATATTTTACAAAAAATACCGACCAACCGGTTATGAAAATCATAACCCGTCATCCCATACTAAACCGGTTACTATATTTCTGACTGATTAGATGGTTACCCAGTTGACCATTGCCATCCCTAAGAAATTTTTTACATGTATAAGTTATGTGCATTTCCTTTGTGAAATCATGAAAAAAAACTCCTAATTAATCCCTATATATATTATATTTTTTAATTACATCCTCAAAATTGACTGCATGTAAACATCTATTTAATAGAATACTTTTTTACAAATAATACACGGAAAATATGACAGTATCTTTGAACTCTGTTTGATGGTTTCATTAGGAATGTCAATGAATATTTGAGTACTCGATTACCATTCAATCATATTGACTATCGACTAAAATTTGTTAAGTCGGTTATTCGTTTAAAATTTGCTACTCTTAAATTCAATGTAAAAAAAATTGGATCTGCTCAGTTCATTTATTAACGTATCAGTGTTCAAACTCAGGGAAAGGCTTAACCATGAGTCTTTGTTAATTGTTCAAACATGCATTGGCATACTTTAAAAGATGTTGGATCCAAATTGTAAAGTTTCAACCTGCAATTTCGTAAGATCTCATATAATGCAACTACCAATTAATGAAGAATAATAAAACTTTATAAATACATGTAAATTGGGGAATGGTTATGAGCATAATTCAAGGGTGTTTCTTTCTGATATTAATATCAATCATTTTTAAATTGTATTCATTGTATTCATTGAATGCAAAAATCTCATAATTAAAATTTTGTTTTTATAAGAGTTACACTTTAATTGTTTAACAATCACGGGTCACTGACAAGACACATTCAAATGGCTTCAGGTAAGAAATCAATAACGGGTACATGTACTAGCAGCAGGAAAAGAAAGGATAAATACGAGCATTTGATGTTCTGTATATAGATAAAATGTGCAGTCAGTGATTTTTTTAGGGCCGACTTGGGGCCAAAATTCGGTACATTTTCATGTAATTATTGGATTCTACTAAACACCTGAAATTTACTCACAAATGCCAAGTAAGGACAGGATGATCACTTTAAATATTCAGGGGAATCAAATGCATGTATTTGATCACTCAGATACATTGAAATTGAATGGAAATATACTCAGAAAAAGGACAGTCAGTAAAATCAGATTTCCACAGTATATTCTCTATAGAATCAGGTAATGGTTGGAGGGGTAGGGTAGATAACTGCAATTTCCAGGACACTTCTTCTTGAACCTTTGATGCAAGAGGGGTTTTTGTAAATTACAATATATATCCTGAAAAATAGATTGGGTTTTCTTTTTGCAAACAAGCTATAGATGTATAAATTCAAGCAATTAAGAGGTAAAATGGGATTTCTCAAAACATCAAAAATAGGAGAGTATGTGTTTCATGTGAGTACATTTCATGAAGGCATGCAATTCTTATTGAACTTTTTATATGTAGCTGCATTTGAAATTGATCAAAGTTACCATTAAACACTGTTTTGATAAGAAATAGATTCTCTTGGATTGTAGGAGTTGGTCATTTTTGAAGTAACACAAAGAATATGGGGTTAAGGTGGTTGACCGACAATTGGTGGGGTCACTTATTTGCCTCTTAACTTTTTTTATTTTTCATTGAAATAAGACATATTTAGTATATTTTTACTCAGAATTGATTGCACTTTCTAAATATGGAAAGTTATTTTAATTAAAAGCAAACTTTGAAAGTTAAAGGTGGCAGGGGATAGTTTCGTACTAAAGACCCGGTCAAATTTCAAAATTGAGATATCCCCTGTTTGATGTGATATTTTATGTAGAAAAATGATTAGAATAATTATGGGACACATTTGCAGTGTAGCAGAGTGCTTGCTGAAATAGATGATGTGCAACATGTAGGTGTCACTATGACGCTTATCATATACAGTTGTAAATGCGAACCTAAGACATGTGGTCAGTTGCAGAGGAAATTCAGCTGAAAAGCAGTAGGCCTTAGAAGAAGGTGTGTATCTCAGAGGGAAGATGAATGGCCCCATATCAATTGGTGAATTTTCATTAGGGCATGCATTGATTTACAGACTACTGGGTGTTTTATCCTGCTCGCTGGGGCCTGGGGGTGGGTTGTATGGGTGCGACTGAGGCCCAAATCTTGGGAAAACAAGCCAAAATTTGGGGAGACCCCAGGTGCATTTTTGGTACATGTGCATTCTACTAGGCAGATTACATGTAATTTGTTGACATAATTTGTTAGCCATGGGCCTATGAAGTGTAATTAATTAGCCCCTGGAAAACTGTCCCCATGTACATGTTTTTATGGATCGCATGTATATGTGTACCCCCTCGGCACATGTTTGGCATTAAAAAAACTATCCTCTGCCACCTCAGCCAAGTTGGATTTCTTCATAATTAGATAATTCATACCACTATTGTTCTTGATGCAAGTAATTAGATAATCCATACCAAGAATAGTCTTGATTAGTTATAACAATTGTTTGTTAAAGTAATACAAAGACAAAAACAAAGCTTTTTGACAATGCTTTTTAAGTGATTGGGTTTTCTGGGAGATTCCCAATTTAGCCTAATTGATGCTGAAATTCCCAATTCTGAGGGCCCCAGCCCCCATTCCCAAAGTACTGAAAAAAAAACACTGGCAGTAAATATTATATTTGAAATCAAATACATTTGATACATATATTTATTACTAGGTAAATGTTAATGATTCAATAATTTGTTGTATAATGGTTACAACGTAGTTTAAATATTGTACAGGCTAGCAGTCTCTTAAAGACAAAAAGGAAAATGACATGAAAAATTAATTTAAATTTCAACGAGTACTCGACTTTCATTTGACTAAAGCCTCTGACTGTTCGACTTAGCTGTCCAAGTAAAACTAACATCGCTATTTATCATTTATAAGTTGTACTTTTTTTTTTTTTTTATTTTGAATGAGAAATTTCAATTTCTTTTGGATAGGTGTGACTGCCATCTGATAACTGAAATTTGATACCAAGCATGACCATATTTGCCAGAAGAGCATCTGTTTGGAGATGACGAAGAATAAGCAGCATTATAGTGAAATTTAAATAGTCACACAAGGATAAAAGTCCTTCCATCTAGGATTATGGACACATCAGGCCTTAATACATTAAAAACTTACAATGTAATATATGTATTTTTACAAAATAATTTAGAGAGAACTGCTATTTTGGCATATACAACAACAAATGTTAACATATGTGCATATTTCAAATGACTTCAGTGCTAAGGGCATGTACATGAACGAGGATTGTTAGAAAAGTTTGTGGACACATTGATTTAAGGAAAATTTACTGTGCACTTTGAAAAATGACATTTATCTGATTAAATTCTTATATTTTGTTTATCTGTTTATTAATATGTAAAAAATCAGGTCCATTTACTAAAATGTTGAAAATATACAATTTTTACTGTGCAGTCAAAGAATTCAGGGAGCAAGCATTTGATGTTTTTAGCTCTTCTGAGCCAAAGGCTCAAAGAGCTAATGCTATGGCCATTTGTGCGGTGTGTGTAAACTTTTTAGAATATGGGCCATAACTCAAGAACCCCTTGGCCAATTATTGTCAAATTTGTCACAGGGTATCCTTTGCCCAAGGGCTCCCTTTTGTACTAAAACTAGGGTTTTGAGCCTTTAACAAGGGGAGATAATTAGGAAAATAGAAACAAAAGTACTGGTTGCTAAAAAATCTTCTTCTCAAGAACCACTTGGCAGATTATCACCAAACTTACACAAAAGGATGAGGATATGTTGTACATTAAAATTTGCGCGGGGATTTACCCTGGGGCAAAGGGCGTGGTCTCAAGGTCACTTCAAAGTTGACCAAAAAATACATTTTATTAAAATGTTGATGTTTTGCTTACTATAACGACTAGGATCATCAAATCTTGTCAGTTGATGCATATAAGGACCTCATACATGTATCAAGTTGACTCAAAAGTAGGTCATGGTGACCTACTTTTTAAATTTTGCGGCCATTCTTTTTCAAAATGATTTAAAGGCATATTTTGAACAATTTAAGACCTATGATCATCAAACTTTGTCAGTTGATGCATCTTGGGTCGTCGAAGTACGTCAACTAAAAAGTAGGTCACCTTGACCTACTTTTTGAATTTTATGGCTAATCTTTTTCAAAACAGTAAAGGTCATTAATTTGAATACCGAGAGGTTTAGAATCATTTAATCTTGTAAGATGATGCATCTTGGGGCCATAAAACATATTTATTAAAAAGGAGGTCACAGTGACCTACTTTTTGAACTTTGCAGGCATTCGATTTCAAAGCGTTTTAGAGGCATAATTTGGACATTTTAAAGCCTATGATCATAAAACTTTGTAAGTTGATGCATCTTGGGTTCTTAAAAAACATCAATTGAAAAGTAGGTCACCATGACCTACTTTTGAAAATTTATGGCTTTAATTAAATATTTCACGAATTGGCTTAGAATTATCAAACTTTGTCAGTTGATGCATCTTTGGTCTTCGGAGTAGGTTGACTGAAAAGTAGGTCACCATGACCTACTTTTGAAAATTTATGGCTTTAATTAAATATTTCAGGTATTAATTGGCTTAGAATCTTCAAACTTTGTCAGTTGATGCATCTTTGGTCTTCGGAGTAGGTCGACTGAAAAGTAGGTCACCATGACCTACTTTTGAAAATTTATGGCTTTAATAAAATATTTCGGGTACCAATTGGCTTAGAAGCATCAATTTTTGTCAGTTGATGCATCTTGGGTCCTTGGAGTACAACAACTGAAAAGTAGATCACGGTGACCTACTTTTGAAAATTTATGGCTTTAATTAAATATTTTGGGTACTAATTGGCTTAGAATTATCAAACTTTGTCAGTTGATGCATCTTGGGTCCTTGGAGTACAACAACTGAAAAGTAGGTCACTTTGACCTATTTATAAAATTTTATGGTTATAATTTAAAAAAAAAAAATTTAGGTATTAATAGGCTTAGAATCATCAAACTTAGTTGATGGGTCCTCAGAGAAGTGATAAGTAGGTCACCTGACCAACTCTCAGGTATTAGTTGGCTTAGAATCATCTTGGGTTCTCAGAATGTGAATTTGAATTTTAAGGGTTTATCTAAATATACAGGATACTTAGAGGCTTCAAATAGAAGTGATATGTTGTACAGTGTATCAGAAGAGCGATTCAAGGCCCTTGGGCCTTTTGTTTGATGTTAGGTGATGTGACAACCTGATTCCAAACCTGCTGAGCTTTTCACAGCTATAAATACCTTTCAGTTCTATCATTTACATGTCTTTTCCCTACTTTAAAATTGAATAACTCTAGCAAGTCATGTTACTTTTTTCTATTGTTGCATATCAAATATTAGTGAGATCTTAAAATCTATGTCTACACAGTAAAGCAATAGGAATGGAAACAATGCAAAATCCGTAGGCGCAACATCCATGCGATAAGCGATGTACTGGGATATCGCATGGACTGGGTCATCAAAAATGTCAATCCTTCCATTAACAAAGCTACTACTATTTGAACACTTTTGTCATAGATATGTATAGGCAATCCCTGAAGCATCTTAAAACATTTTAGTCTCTTTTGGGTATTTTCCTGTCTGAAGAAATAATTTTTTAATAGCTTAGTGCTCTCCAAGACTTTCAATGACATTGCAATTCTCAACTTTGTGTTTTCGCATTGATCATCTATAATTAGCGATGAAACAGTCATAACCCCTCTAATTTAATTCAAAATTTTGCAACATGCCCTCTCTTGAATATTGTAGCGACATGTAAAATATCATTAATTTTTTTGCACTACAACAGTGCAATTTTTTATTTCAAGAAATTGGTCTGATTTCAATATAACTTTGATTACAAATAGACGACTCTAAGATACATAATTCTTTTTTATCTTTTTTGCTCTTGTGAGCCAAAGGCTCAAAGAGCTAATGCTATGGCCATTGTGCAGTGTACGTAAACTTTTTAGCTCACATGAGCTGAAAGCTTAAGTGAGCTTTTCTGATCACCAGTTGTCCATCGTCTGTAAACTTTTCATATTTTCATCTTTTTCTCAAGAACCACTGAGCCAAATTTAACCAAAGTTGGTACACAGCATCCTTGGGTGAAGGGGAGTTTAAATTGTCAAAATGAAGGACCAACCCCCTTTACAAGGGGAGATAATCAAGAGAAGACAAAAATAGGGTGGGGTCATTAGAAAATCTTCTCAAGAACCACAGGGCCAGAAAAGCTGAGAGTTATGTGGAAGCATCCTGGGGTAGTGTAGATTTCTAAATTCTTCAAATCATGGCCCCCGAGGGTAGGGCGGGGCCACAAGAGGGAATCAAAGTTTTACATTGAAATATATAGGCAAAATCTTTAAAAATCTTCTTTTCAAGAACCAGTGGGCCAGAAAAGCTGAAACTTATGTGGAAGCATCCTGGGGTAGTGTAGATTCTAAATTCTTCAAATCATGGCCCCCGGGGGTAGGGCGGGGCCACAATAGGGAATCAAAGTTTTACATAGAAATATATAGGATAAATCTTCAAAAATCTTCTTCTCAAGAACCACTGGGCCAGAAAAACTGAAACATATGTGGAATCATCCTGGGGTAGTGTAGATTCTAATTTTTCAAATCATGGCCCCCGGGGGTAGGGTGGGGCCGCAATAAGTATTACAAGGGAGGGAGGGTCTGGTGAAGAACAACAGGGCCAAAGTAACTCAGGTGAGCGTTGTGGCCCATGGGCCTCTTGTAAGAATATGGGCCATTACTCAAGAACCCCTTGGCCAATTATTGTCAAATTTGTCACAGTGTATCCATGGCCCAAGGGCTCCCGTTTATAGTAAACTTAGGGTTGTGACCCTTAAACAAGGGGAGATAATTAGGTAAATAAAACCAAAAGTACTGGTTGCTAAAAAATCGTCTTCTCAAGAACCACTGGGCAGATTTTCACCAAACTTTCACAAAAGGATGAGGATATATTGTAGATTAAAATTTGCACAGGGAATCGCCCTGGGACAAAGGACTTGGTCTCAAGGTCACTTCAAAGTTGACCAAAAATTACAATTATTAAAATGTTGATATTTTGCTTACTATAAGGACTAGGATCATCAAATCTTGTCAGTTGATGCATCTAAGGACCTCGTATCATGTTGACTCAAAATTAGTTCATGGTTACCTACTTTTTAAATTTTGCAGCCATTCTTTTTCAAAATGATTTAGAGGCATATTTTGAACAGTTTCAGGCCTATTATCATCAAACTTTTTCAGTTGACAAATGACAGAATGAGACCACTATTCTTTAAATTTGCTTGTTGTGTCTTAGGCTCATAATTCACATTATATCTACTGCAATCAACTTCAATTGATTCAAATATTTTTAATGAATTCTTATTTAAAAAAAATTTACTTGAATATATGTGTAATATACATGTACATGTAAAAGATTATTTTAACATGTTACAAAATTTAAATATATGTGTCTTTTTTCCCCCTTGTAAAACATTTAAATAAATGAACTCAAGAAGTACAGTAAAAGCATTTTTTCTCAATTTCAACTGGACCAAGATTAAACATCAAGATATCCAATGACTCCAGATAACCATGCAGGGTAAAAACTTAAAGAATAAGGGGTTGGGAGTACCAACTCACTTCAACATATAAATGGTACATGTATTTAGATATTGGTTTTTGAGATAATGAAGTTTAATTTTTAAGATAAAGGCTAAAAAAGAGATTATGTTAAAATTTTCCAAAAGTGACACCGTCTTACTGAAATCATCCCTGTGCATTTCTTGTAAGAGTATTTTTCTACTTACTGATTGTCAAACAATGGATATCCTCAATCAGTAACACATTTTGATTACTTACTATGTAGTTATGCTGTGTAAATGTTTTGTCAAGCAATTATTATGACAGTGATGTAGCAAAACACTGATGATTCTGTAGTATGGCACGTGTTACTAACATGATTGCATCAAAGATGTTAGATGAACAGAAAAGTCTAGAAATTAAAAATCAAAAGTCATAGTTCAAGAAATGAGGGTCTGGGCGTATTAGTGTTTTGGATACAATTTCAAGAGTACTGTTGGAGAGAGTACAGTTGAATTATATATACTCATGCTTACTCCAGATTCAGAGTTCCGGAGATGAGGTCTCTTGATATTAGGGTCAAAGAAGACAGAGAATGTTAGCAAAGTTGTCAATCTAAACAGAAACATGTAACTTTTAGGTGGAAATTAAACAAATATTTATCCATTTATTACGACGTCAACTTACAAGCTAATCGCTAAGAAGGAAGACCCACTCGTTGCTTTGCAACGAGCTTTGCTCTAGTTTTTATTATTATTCTTTTTTTTTCTTACAAATTTTGTGCACGCGATTTCTCAAAAACGGCTCGATGGATTTCCGTGAAACTTTCAGGACTTATGTATCATCACTTGAACCTTATGTTTTTTTTTTTGTTTTGATGACGTCACTTCCGGTCCGGAGGTATTGTCGATATAATGGTTTTCGAAGGGTCGGGTTGTCCGCAGATTTTCTCATATACGGTTTTAGTTAGAAACATGAAACTTTCAGGTATGGTAGACCTATGTCTGCAAATATGCGTAAGGCATTTCATTTTTACCGGAAATGCCGCACGTCGGCGCTCGCTATGGTCCGAAAAAAGGCATTTCGAAAATTTCAAATTTTTCAGCGCTTTCTCTACAATAGCTTTTTACCTGTAAATATTTAATTAAAACCTATAGAACAAAAGTTGTGTAGAATGTTACGATCTTTCAAAGGATATCAACAATAAGGGGCTGGTCCCTAAAATTAGGGAGCTAGAGGGGTCAAAAGTATTTTCCTGATATCTCAAAAAGTATTGAAAATTTGTATAGCATCATAGAAGCAAAGTTGTTGAAAATGACAAGTAGCAGCTAAGGAGATCATTCAAAGTCGTCAAAATGACGCCACTTCCGGTCAGACCGGAAGTAATGTAAATAGCTCATTCTTGCTCATATGACCGTAGATGTCTCTCGATCTCGATCTCATCTCCTTGAAATTTAGACGGAAGACTTATTTGTTGCTTTGCAACAAGCTCGTCTAGTAATAATTAACTTCTTTAACCTTTCTGAGCAGAAATCTCTTGAAATGCCTCTGTTTATTGGATCTTTTCACCTTGACCTTTGACCTTGACCTTTGACCTTGACCTATGACCTTGACATGAAGGTCAGAATGTTTACTGAGGAAGTGGAGAGTTAATTACAATTCCCAGTTTGTAGCAGGCTAATGATTATTATATTAGCCCCCCCCCCCCTTTTCGAAAAAAAAAAATCACAGCAGTTGCAACATGGAATATCTTTGTAAAATTTACACATCAGATCGACACAAAACTTTAGAGAACTGTAGCTGAGACTCCAAAGTAACTTCCTGCAGAGTTTTATCGTCTTTCTCTGAAAAATGTAGAAATTACAATTTTTTTCGGAAAAAATTGAAAGAAAAAATTCATCCCGAGAGCAATGTGGAATCTTTCTCTTAATTTCAAGTCACACTTCAGATAGATATAAGATTTCACGGAGTTGTAGCTAAGAACCTACAGGAACTTTCTAAAGCGTTTTATTGTCCGTCTCTCCCTCTCTCCAAGAAAAAAAAAATAATGAAAATTATCGGCAAACATGACCTTGGGTTAAATTTGAAACTAAGGACATGCATCCAGCTACAGTATCAGGTTAAAATATAGAAAGTAAAGAATTTTTTTTAATGACCTTGACTTTTGACCTTGACCCAAAGGTCACAATCAGGCTTAAGGGTGTGGAAGTAGTTACAATTCTTAGTTTAAAAGAGGCATAAAATAAATAATTCAACTCAACCCCTTCTTAAAAAAAAAAAAATCACATCAACAACAACGTAGAATATCTCTGTAACATTCAAACCAGACCTCGGATCGACACCAAATTTGATACAAATGTAGTATAGACCTCAGAGAAACTTTCTGGAGAGTTTTACGGTGAGTCTTATAAGTTTATAAAAGTCATGAAGTTTCACGTCAAAAACTACAAGTTTTGTTGTGTTTGAAATTAAAGTGCAGGTGAACGAAGAAATGATCTAAACCTTTTATCGGCTATTTCTTCAGATGTCGTTAATAGCATTCGATTCTCCTGATATGATACGACATTTTAATCACGAGCATTCTCTCTTTCTTTCACATGTGGAATTTATTTGATTTTTATTTGGAATTAATCAGTTTCCAGAAATAGCGATTTTCGGTATATTAAAAACAATTCTCGCTTTCATTGTCGTGTTTCCCTTCTGAAATTGCATGTTGGGAGTTCAATTTGTGCTACATATATTTAATTTAACCCCAAAAAATGCTTATTTAAATGTTTCATATTTATTTCAGGATATTCAGTCAGAAATATTAAAATCCGAACCCGATCTTTTAAGCTTTCAACAAAGCTACATGTATTTACAAAAAATTCAGCATGCTCACAATATCGATGAATCGGGCTACAGTCCACTAATACATTTTCATTAGGGAACAGTGTTAACGTTTTCTCACGCAGCCCGTCCCTCCTTATTTTATATACTGCTTGCAAGTTCAGGCACTATTTCCTTTTACGGAACTTCTTTCTTCCCCTACCGATTCTAAAAATACGCTTGCATTTATTCTATAGTCCTAAACATTTTAACTTACTAATGTTATCGGAATGCGTGGCCTAATGGTTAGCGCACCTGCCTTTCAAACCAAGGGTTTTGAGTTCGATCCCTGCTGGAGGAGCAATTTTTTTTATTTTATTTTTTTTTTTAATTATTATTATTTTTTTTATATAGACTTTTACGAAAACATCGAAAAATGTTTAATGACTAGTAATTTGTCTAGAAGCAATGATTTCCCTTTTGTTTTCTTAAGGTCTTCCGTCTTCAGCGGAAGACCTTCTTGTTATTCTTAGGTTTCTTTTTCACTTTTATTATTTTTATTATTATTCTTTTTTTTCTTACAAATTTTGTGCACGCGATTTCTCAAAAACGGCTCGATGGATTTCCGTGAAACTTTCAGGACTTATGTATCATCACTTGAACCTGATGCTTTTTTTTTTGTTTTGATGACGTCACTTCCGGTCCGGAGGTATTGTCGATATAATGGTTTTCGAAGGGTCGGGTTGTCCGCAGATTTTCTCATATACGGTTTTAGTTAGAAACATGAAGCTTTCAGGTATGGTAGACCTATGTCTGCAAATATGCTTAAGGCATTTCATTTTTACCGGAAATGCCGCACGTCGGCGCTCGCTATGGTCCGAAAAAAGGCATTTCGAAAATTTCAAATTTTTCAGCGCTTTCTCTACAATAGCTTTTTACCTGTAAATATTTAATTAAAACCTATAGAACAAAAGTTGTGTAGAATGTTACGATCTTTCAAAGGATATCAACAATAAGGGGCTGGTCCCTAAAATTAGGGAGCTAGAGGGGTCAAAAGTATTTTCCTGATATCTCAAAAAGTATTGAAAATTTGTATAGCATCATAGAAGCAAAGTTGTTGAAAATGACAAGTAGCAGCTAAGGAGATCATTCAAAGTCGTCAAAATGACGCCACTTCCGGTCAGACCGGAAGTAATGTAAATAGCTCATTCTTGCTCATATGACCGTAGATGTCTCTCGATCTCGATCTCATCTCCTTGAAATTTAGACGGAAGACTTATTTGTTGCTTTGCAACAAGCTCGTCTAGTAATAATTAACTTCTTTAACCTTTCTGAGCAGAAATCTCTTGAAATGCCTCTGTTTATTGGATCTTTTCACCTTGACCTTTGACCTTGACCTTTGACCTTGACCTATGACCTTGACATGAAGGTCAGAATGTTTACTGAGGAAGTGGAGAGTTAATTACAATTCCCAGTTTGTAGCAGGCTAATGATTATTATATTAGCCCCCCCCCCCCCCTTTTTTCGAAAAAAAAAAAAAAATCACAGCAGTTGCAACATGGAATATCTTTGTAAAATTGAATTTACACATCAGATCGACACAAAACTTTAGAGAACTGTAGCTGAGACTCCAAAGTAACTTCCTGCAGAGTTTTATCGTCTTTCTCTGAAAAATGTAGAAATTACAATTTTTTTCGGAAAAAATTGAAAGAAAAAATTCATCCCGAGAGCAATGTGGAATCTTTCTCTTAATTTCAAGTCACACTTCAGATAGATATAAGATTTCACGGAGTTGTAGCTAAGAACCTACAGGAACTTTCTAAAGCGTTTTATTGTCCGTCTCTCCCTCTCTCCAAGAAAAAAAAAATAATGAAAATTATCGGCAAACATGACCTTGGGTTAAATTTGAAACTAAGGACATGCATCCAGCTACAGTATCAGGTTAAAATATAGAAAGTAAAGAATTTTTTTTAATGACCTTGACTTTTGACCTTGACCCAAAGGTCACAATCAGGCTTAAGGGTGTGGAAGTAGTTACAATTCTTAGTTTAAAAGAGGCATAAAATAAATAATTCAACTCAACCCCTTCTTAAAAAAAAAAAAAATCACATCAACAACAACGTAGAATATCTCTGTGACATTCAAACCAGACCTCGGATCGACACCAAATTTGATACAAATGTAGTATAGACCTCAGAGAAACTTTCTGGAGAGTTTTACGGTGAGTCTTATAAGTTTATAAAAGTCATGAAGTTTCACGTCAAAAACTACAAGTTTTGTTGTGTTTGAAATTAAAGTGCAGGTGAACGAAGAAATGATCTAAACCTTTTATCGGCTATTTCTTCAGATGTCGTTAATAGCATTCGATTCTCCTGATATGATACGACATTTTAATAACGAGCATTCTCTCTTTCTTTCACATGTGGAATTTATTTGATTTTTATTTGGAATTAATCAGTTTCCAGAAATAGCGATTTTCGGTATATTAAAAACAATTCTCGCTTTCATTGTCGTGTTTCCCTTCTGAAATTGCATGTTGGGAGTTCAATTTGTGCTACATATATTTAATTTAACCCCAAAAAATGCTTATTTAAATGTTTCATATTTATTTCAGGATATTCAGTCAGAAATATTAAAATCCGAACCCGATCTTTTAAGCTTTCAACAAAGCTACATGTATTTACAAAAAATTCAGCATGCTCACAATATCGATGAATCGGGCTACAGTCCACTAATACATTTTCATTAGGGAACAGTGTTAACGTTTTCTCACGCAGCCCGTCCCTCCTTATTTTATATACTGCTTGCAAGTTCAGGCACTATTTCCTTTTACGGAACTTCTTTCTTCCCCTACCGATTCTAAAAATACGCTTGCATTTATTCTATAGTCCTAAACATTTTAACTTACTAATGTTATCGGAATGCGTGGCCTAATGGTTAGCGCACCTGCCTTTCAAACCAAGGGTTTTGAGTTCGATCCCTGCTGGAGGAGCAATTTTTTTTATTTTATTTTTTTTTTTAATTATTATTATTTTTTTTAAATAGACTTTTACGAAAACATCGAAAAATGTTTAATGACTAGTAATTTGTCTAGAAGCAATGATTTCCCTTTTGTTTTATTAAGGTCTTCCGTCTTCAGCGGAAGACCTTCTTGTTATTCTTAGGTTTCTTTTTCACTTTTATTATTAGGGTCTTCCGAGCTTCCTTCGGAAGACCCTACTGTTATTCTACTGTTTCTTATTATTATTTTATTTTTTTTTTCCCGCCAATTTTCAGCAGGCGATTTCTCGGAGACCTTTTGTCCGATTGCTATGAAACTTTCAGGGTAGATACAATGTATTATTGCCTAAAAACGGTTTTTTCAAATTTTTGATATATACCCCCGTTCATGAGTTATTGCCCTTTAATCGATATTTGGAGGGTCTCTTGTCCAGTAGAATTCTCAATAACGACACATGATATTTGCATGAAAACTGGAGAACTTGTAACTAATACATTGCAGATGCGCAGAACATTAAAATTGTAGGCTAATTTTTTTAAGTTCGGAAGCTATGTGACGGCAAGTTTTAAGAATTATTTTTCCATGAAATTTTGCTGCTTTTTGTTTAATAACTTTTAAACTGATAAAAATTTGGTAAGACATATAGAATAAAAGTTGTGTGTAATTACGAGAACTTTCAGATAACATCAAGAAAAAGGGGCTGGCCCCTATATTCAGGGGACAGCAGGTCATAAAAGTATTTTTTTGGATAGCTAAAAATATTAAAATATTATGAAAAAGTTTGAATGACATAATTTCTAACATATTAAATTTTGTCATGTGGTATAAAGAGAAACAAGCTCCGTGCTATATTTTATTCTATTTTATATAATAATTATTCGAGAATCGTACAGGAACAAGTTGTCTACAAACCAGCCACGCCTTTTAGGGCATCGTAACACATGCTTGTACGGTTTTAGATAGTTGTTGTGTTTTAAATAAATTGTTTTGATTCGATTTCTCTGTTTTCTGTTATTTAAATCGTTTATAAATGCAAGTTATTTACACAAGTAAAGGTAAATTAACATTTACAAATGCATCCGTATAGAAAGAGTCTTAATCGGGGCCTCTTGTTTGTAACCTGGATGTAAACAATCACGAGCGGCATTGTGGGAAGAAGACACTAAAGACCCGATATACGAAAAACGTGATTTGATCTGATGCTTTGTTGGCAAATATTTAAAAAAAAGTGTAGTTTAGTATAGCATAATGCTTCATAATCAATAATTTTTAAAAATAAATCATGTTTAACACTCAGTCTGATTATTTTATTTTTTGAAAAATCATCAGGTCGAATATCAGGTCTTTAGTATATCAAGTCTTTAGTACGTCCCCGGAAGTAGCCATGCAAGTCGGAATTACAGACAGAAAATGAGAAGAAAATATGTGAAGTTGTCAGTTGTACATTTTCTTAACGTACGAGCCGTATGTAGACATGCAGGTTTAATCCACATCTTCGAAGCACATAAAATCCTTGGTTGCGTACAGGGAGCATTAGTTTTAAAGGGATATATATATTCTTGCGCAAATTGTTTACGAGGAAATTCTGACGATCACATTAACAGAGGAATATATAAGTCTTTTTCTCAAGAACAGAAAAGCCGATGAACAGTCTTGTGTCGGAGTTTTCTGTGATAAATGTAGCGAGTGATGAAAGAGTTCACGGTGACATTTTAATATATGATTGGCGTGCACCTTGGAAATGAAGGTTAGAATTTTTCTTATCTAAATTTTAACAGCTGCTTACAGCACTGATGTTTACATGTATATGCCAGCAAATGTATAAATGTACGCACAAACACTGATGTATGTTATCTATTTTATGGTTCAGTCTCTGTCTGTTAGCCCTGACATGACATTGTCAAATCCCCATTGCTTTACCTTATATTTAAATGCACGAGAGCATGTAATTTCACCAAGACTTATTTTTTTTTATTGAAACAAAAAAATGTAAAAATTCAACAATACACTATCTAACATGCTACATGTATAAACATGATAATTATTGTTATATATTCTTCAACAAGTATGAATAGCTGTTATAACTAGGGTCTTAATTAATATTATAATTTGTTATACCTTTAAAAATTTGTTCTTGTATAAATCTATACCAGTGTACACTCAAAATGTCTAACATTTCCAAGGTTTTATGAGCAATCATAAAAAAATCTATGTTGAACCGCAAAGTGAGATATTGAACCTGTCGATGAGATCATTGGACTGCTTACATATTACAGTATGCACGGGATTAGTTGAATCTCATTTGCATTCGTTGGTGTTCGAAAGTTACGGAATTGACAGAGTTATACCTCAGTGCTGGTAAAGGAAATTTACATCACGGAAGCCACTACAAAATACATGTATGTCAAACAAAAAAAGAAAGTAAAAGATATAACAAAACATTTATTGACCGTGTTCTCGGGGTAAAATGCAATTTGCTGACCCCTTGAACCAAACTGTTTCCCTTCGGCCTAATGGCCTCAGGCAAACAGTTTGGTTCTTGGGTCCGACAAAACACATGTTGCCCTTGAACCCAGTTAGTAAATGTGTATTATTATTGGAAAATCTCAAAAATGTCACTCAGTTAAATTGCAAAAGAAATTTGGAAATATATTTATACATAAAAGTTTGAATTATTTCTGTGATAAGACTGCAGGATTGATTTGTGTTTTGTTTATTGCCCCTTCAAATTTTTTTTAGTCATATTATTATGCCACCACTTGCTGGTGGAGGCCTGCAAATATAGACCTGTACTTGACACTTATGGCCTTTGGGAAGTGAGGGATCTTTTTCGTGCCAGCACCTTCTGTGACACAGAACCTCGGTTTATACGGTTTCATCTGAGGAACCTATCTCCACATCCAGCTGTGGGATTCGAACCTGTGACGTAAGGATCAGCTTCTTACTAACACTCTGATTGATTGTATGTTGTTTTACATCTTACTTGAATTTTTCTCTCGTATAGAGACATTACCACATACTGGTGAAGGGCTTCAAACATAAACCTTAATACTTGGCACTAAGGCCCATTGAGCAGTGAGGGTTCTTTATTGTCCCAACATCTACTGTGAGGTTTTTAAGGTCTCATCTGAAAAACCTTTGACTTTCATTCTAATGCTTGGCGCTTGGTGAAGGAACCTTCATTACCTGTATGTTTATGTCTAAGGTTTGACACAGCAAATGAGAATCAAGCCCAGGCCTTCTGATTACAAAATGAATACCCTACAACTAGGCTACCATTACAGATAATGAACTAGATTAATTACCATGTAAAACTTTGTTTAGTAAAAAATTAGTTCTTGAAATTAGAATATAGAATTTTTTATGATTTGGGTATGTAAACTTAGAGTGGTATTTGGGTTATACAGTAAAACACGCTTACTGCGAACAGACTTAAATAAGGAATTGAAGCATATAGTGAAGTGATTTTCATTCCCTGTGGTTTTAAAACATACTGAAAACTAAACTGAAAAATGAATACATTTATAATGAATCAAAATTATTTGTCCCTGGCACTTATAAGCATGTTTTACTGTAATGACAAAATAATGGGGATTTATTTTCACAGTGGCTGTATATTGTGAATAATTTAATAAGTCGATCGCAACTTTTCAGTTTTAAACTAACCTCGTTCAAGCAGATGCTTGTCTGTCTCCGTAAACTCCAACGAGCAGGAGTTTATGGAGACAGTCGAGCATCTGCTTGAATGAGACTAGTTTTACACATGCTATCTACATGATCTTAGTGGTAATTTTTAAAAAAAAATATGTATACTGGTATATTATTTAAAAAGTACATATTATACAAAAAATACCAACTAACCGGTTATGAAAATCATAACCCGTCATCCCATACTAAACCGGTTACTATATTTCTGACTGATTAGATGGTTACCCAGTTGACCATTGCCATCCCTAATAAATTTTTTACATGTATAAGTTATGTGCATTTCCTTTGTGAAATCATGAAAAAAAAAACTCCTAATTAATCCCTATTTATATTATATTTTGTAATTTATACATCCTCAAAATTGACTGCATGTAAACATCTATTTAATAGAGTACTTTTTACAAATAATACACGGAAAATGTGACAGTATCTTTGAACTCTGTTTGATGGTTTCATTAGGGGTGTCAATGAATATTCGAGTACTCGATTATCATTCAATCATATTGACTATCGACTTAAATTTGTTAAGTCGGTTGTTCGTTTAAAATTTGCTACTCTTATTGTTAAATTCAATGTAAAACAAGAGGCCCATGGGCCACATCGCTCACCTGAGCACATTGGCTAGGAAAAAAAAGCAAATTAAATCAGTACAGTATTTAAAAGTTTACAAGGAGGGGGGTGTTGAATTTTAAACTACTTGATGATGCTTTCATATCAATATAACAAATGGCTTTGTTGTTCTTGAGCAGCAGATTTTTTTCCCATATATTCATTTGTAAAAATTTGATCCCCCATTGTGGCCCCACCCTACCCCCGGGGGCCCTCATTTGAACAAATTTCATTCTACACTACCCAAAGATGCCTCCATATTGATTTGACTAATCATGGCTTTTCTGTTCTTGAGAAAAAGACTTATATATTCCTCTGTAAACTTTGATCACCTATTGTGGACCCAACCTATCCCCGGGGTAATGATTTGAACAAACTTGAATCTTCATTGTCTGAGGATGCTTCCATATAAATATGACCAATCATGGCTTTACTGTTCTTAAGAAGGAGATTTTTAAAGATATTTTCCTATATATTTCTATGTAAAACTTGGATCCCCCATTGTGGCCCCACCCTACCCCCGGGGGTCATGATTTGAACAAACTTGAGTCTACACTACCTGAGGATGCTTCCATATAAATATGACCAATCTTGGCTTCACTGTTCTTAAGAAGAAGAATTTTAAAGATATTTTCCTGTATATTTCTATGTAAAACTTGGATCCCCCATTGTGACCCCACCCTACCCCTGGGGGTCATGATTTGAACAAACTTGAATCTACACTACCTGAGGATGCTTCCATAAAAATATGAACAATCATGGCTTTGCTGTTCTTAAGAAGAAGATTTTTGAAGATATTTTCCTATATATTTCTATGTAAAACTTTGATCCCCCATTGTGGCCCCACCCTACCCCCGGGGGTCATGATTTGAACAAACTTGAATCTACACTACCTGAGGATGCTTCCATATAAATATGACCAATCTTGGCTTTACTGTTCTTAAGAAGGAGATTTTTAAAGATATTTTCCTATATATATCTATGTAAAACTTGGATCTCCCATTGTGGCCCCACCCTACCCCCGGGGGTCATGATTTGAACAAACTTGAATCTACACTACCTGAGGATGTTTCCACATAAGTTTCATCTTTCCTGGCCCAGTGGTTCTTGAGAAGAAGGTTTTTAAATGATGCCATTATTTTTTCACTAATTCCTAATTATCTCCCCTTGAAAGAGGGCGTGGCCCTTCATTTGAACAAACTTGAATCCCCTTTACCCAAGGATGCCTTGTGGCAAGTTTGGTTGAATTTGGCCCAGTGGTTCTTGAGAAGAAGATGAAAATGTGAAAAGATTACAACAACAACAACAATGACAATGACAACAACGACGACAGACAACGGACAAATTTTGATCAGAAAAGCTCACTTGAGCCTATGGCTCAGGTGAGCTAAAAAAAATTGGATCTGCTCAGTTCATTTATTAACGTATCAGTGTTCAAACTCAGGGAAAGGCTTAACCAGTCTTTGTTAATTGTTCAAAGGAATTTTGTTGTTCGACAAACATGCATTGGCATACTTTAAAAGATGTCGGATCCAAATTGTAAAGTTTCAACCTGCAATTTAGTAAGATCTCAGATCTCATATAATGGAACTACCAATTAATGAAGAATAATAAAACTTTATAAATACATGTAAACTGGGGAATGGTTATGAGCATAATTCAAAGGTGTTTCTTTCTGATATTGATATCAATCATTTTTAAATTGTATTGATTGAATGCAAAAAATCTCATAATTAAAATTTTGTTTTTATAAGAGTTACACTTTAATTGTTTAACAATCACGGGTCACTGACAAGACACATTCAAATGGCTTCAGGTAAGAAATCAATAACGGGTACATGTACTAGCAGCAGGAAAAGAAAGGATAAATACGAGCATTTGATGTTCTGTATATAGATAAAATGTGCAGTCAGTGATTTTTTTAGAACCGACTTGGGGCCGAAATTTGGCCCCAGTCCCAATTGAAAATATGCCTGTATTTTTCAAAAATGTAATGGAAGTTTTCCCAAAGAAAAACTTACAAAATATGTGATCAAATTTACTTTGTTTATTGCATGTTTTTCAAGCAGGTTTTGTTGTTCAGGTGGCAGGGGATAGTTTCGTACTAAAGACCCGGTCAAATATCTTAAAGAATTGAGATATCCCCTGTTTGATGTGATATTTTATGTAGAAAAATGATTAGAATAATTATGGGACACATTTGCAGTGTAGCAGAGTGCTTGCTGAAATAAATGATGTGCAACATGTAGGTGTCACTATGACGCTTATATACAGAGTTGTAAATGCGAACCTTAGACACATGGTCAGTTGCAGAGGAAATTCACTGAAAAGCAGTAGGCCTTAGAAGAAGGTGTGTATATCAGAGGGAAGGTGAATGGCCCCATATCAATTGGTGAATTTTCATTAGGGCATGCATTGATTTACAGACTACTGGGTGTTTTATCCTGCTCGCTCGGGCCTGGGGGTGGGTTGTATGGGTACGACTGAGGCCCAAATCTTGGAAAAACAAGCCAAAATTTGGGGAGACCCCAGGTGTATTTTTGGTACATGTGCACTCTACTAGGCAAATTACATGTAATTTGTTGACATAATTTGTGAGCCATGGGCATATGAAGTGTAATTAATTAGCCCCTGGAAAACTGTCCCCATGTACATGTTTTTATGGATCGCATGTATATGTGTACCCCCTCGGCACATGTTTGGCATTTAAAAAAACTATCTGAAAACACCAATTTTCAGAAATATGTAATTTAGTCTAATTCTTCTCTAAATAAGTTTATTGATGTATGCCAATTTTTTCAAAACTCATGAACCCCATGTACATGTTTTTATGGATCGCATGTATATGTGTACCCCCTCGGCACATGTTTGGCATTTAAAAAAACTATCTGAAAACACCAATTTTCAGAAATATGTAATTTAGTCTAATTCTTCTCTAAATAAGTTTATTGATGTATGCCATTTTCAAAACTCACCATATTTCTTTTATTTGACTCTCATTCATTTAGGTAGAGAGACCTAAACACAAGGGGGGTAAACCTTTCCCAGTACACATTTTCAAAGAGTTTGAAGCATCAGCATAACAAATCTTAACAGAGTAAGGCAATTTTTGTCTGAGAAAAATTTATTTGTTTGAAAATAATAGTTTGGGCACTGTCACATATATTTTATCAAATTTTGATGCAATCACTTAGTATTAATTAAAATTAAAGGGGCTCAGTTATTGCGATATCACTGAAATTACAAATTATAAACTTAGTCTTTTTTACATGTATTTTCACTAAATATCATTATTTTGAGAAAAGAATGAGTCAGTATGCAAATATATCAGTTCACAGAACCACATTTATTCAAAGAATTGCTATGCTTTAATTTTTTTTCAAATTAGACCCATCTTACTATTGATAATTACATAAAAAAAATACCCCCCTCCCCTTCATTTTCCCCCTCATTTGTCTTCTATAATGTGATAGAACTTAAACTTTTCATTATTTTCATATAGATTATATATTTTTCTTTAAATTATAACAAAACAGATGGTCTTTTTGCATATTTAATGAACAAAATATCAGAAATATGTACATTTTCATGTAATTATTGGATTCTACTAAACACCTGAATTTTACTCACAAATGCCAAGTAAGGACAGGATGATCACTTTAATTATTCAGGGGAATCAAATGCATGTATTTGATCACTCAGATACATTGAAATTGAATGGAAATATACTCAGAAAAAGGACAGTCAGTAAAATCAGATTTCCACAGTATATTTTCTATAGAATCAGGTAATGGTTGGAGGGGTAGGGTAAATAACTGCAATTTTCAGGACACTTCTTCTTGAACCTTTGATGCAAGAGGGGTTTTTGTATATTACAATAAATATCCTGAAAAATAGATTAGGTTTTCTTTTTGCAAACAAGCTATAGATGTATAAATTCAAGCAATTAAGAGGTAAAATGGGATTTCTCAAAACATCAAAAATAGGAGAGTATGTGTTTCATGTGAGTACATTTCATGAAGGCATGCAATTCTTATTGAATTTTTTATATGTAGCTGCATTTGAAATTGATCAAAGTTACCATTAAACACTGTTTTGTTAAGAAATAGATTCTTTTGGATTGTAGGAGTTGGTCATTTTTGAAGTAACACAAAGAATATGGGGTTAAGGTGGTTGACCGACAATTGGTGGGGTCACTTATTTGCCTCTAACTTTTTTATTTTTCATTGAAATAAGACATATTTAATATATATTTTTATTTAGAATTGATTGCACTTTCTAAATATGGAAAGTTATTTTAATTAAAAAGCAAACTTTGAAAGTTAAAGGTGGCAGGGGATAGTTTTGTACTAAAGACCCGGTCAAATTTCTTAAAAAATTGAGATATCCCCTGTTTGATGTGATATTTTATGTAGAAAAATGATTAGAATAATTATGGGACACATTTGCAGTGTAGCAAAGTGCTTGCTGAAAAAAATGATGTGCAACTTATAGGTGTCACTATGACGCTTATCATATACAGAGTTGTAAATGCGAACCTAAGACACGTGGTCAGTTGCAGAGAAAATTCAGCTGAAAAGCAGTAGGTCTTAGAAGAAGGTGTGTATCTCAGAGGGAAGATGAATGTCCTCATATCAATTGGTGAATTTTCATTAGGGCATGCATTGATTTACAGACTACTGGGTGTTTTATCCTGCTCGCTCGGGCCTGTGGATGGGTTGTATGGGTGCAACTAAGGCCCAAATCTTGGAAAAACAAGCCAAAATTTGGGGAGACCCCAGGTGCATTTTTGGTACATGTGCACTCTACTAGGCAGATTACATGTAATTTGTTGACATAATTTGTGAGCCATGGGCATATGAAGTGTAATTAATTAGCCCCTGGAAAACTGTCCCCATGTACATGTTTTTATGGATCACATGTATATGTGTACCCCCTCGGCACATGTTTGGCATTAAAAATAAGAGGCCCATGGGCCACATTGCTCACCTGAGTAACATTGGCCCTGCTGTTCTTCACCTAATTTCCTACCTTGTAATACCTATTGTGGCCCCGCCCTACCCCCGGGGTCATGATATGAACAATTTAGAATCTACACTACCCCAGGATGCTTCCATGTAAGTTTCAGCTTTTCTGGCCCAGTGGTTCTTGAGAAGAAGATTTTGCCTTCATATTTCATTGTAAAGCTTGGATTCCCTATTGTGGCCACGCCCTACCCCCAGGGGGTCACGATTTGATCAATTTAGAATCTACACTACCCCAGGATGCTTCCACATAAGTTTCAGATATTCTGGCCCAGTGGTTCTTGAGAAGAAGATTTTTCCTATATATATCAATGTAAAACTTGGATTCCCTATTGTGGCCCCGCCCTACCCCCGGGGGTCACGATTTGATCACTTTAGAATCTACACTACCCCAGGATGCTTCCACATAAGTTTCAGATATTCTGACCCAGTGGTTCTTGAGAAGAAGATTTTTCCTACATATCTATATATATTAATGTAAAACTTGGATTCTCTATTGTGGCCCCACCCTACCCCTGGGGGTCACGATTTGATCAATTTAGAATCTACACTTCCCAAGGATGCTTCCACATAAATTTCAGCTTTTCTGGCCCAGTGGTTCTTGAGGAGAAGATTTTTTAAGTCTTTTACTACATATTTCAATGTAAAACTTGGATTCTCTATTGTGGTCCCGCCCTACCCCCGGGGTCATGATTTGAACAATTTAGAATCTACACTATCCCAGGATGCTTCCACATAAGTTTCAGCTTTTCTGACCCAGTGGTTCTTGACAAGAAGATTTTTAAAGATATTTTCTGCATATTTCAATGTAAAACTTGGATTCCCTATTGTGGCCCCGCCCTACCCTCGGGGGTCATGATTTGAACAATTTAGAATCTACACTACCCCAGGATGCTTCCATATAAGTTTCAGCTTTTCTGGCCCAGTGGTTCTTGAGAAGAAGATTTTTAAAGATATTTTCTACATATTTCAATATAAAACTTGGATTCCCTAGTGTTGCCCCACCCTACCCCCGGGGGTCATGATTTGAACAATTTAGAATTTACACTATCTCAGGATGCTTCCACATAAGTTTCAGCTTTTCTGGCCCAGTGGTTCTTGGGAAGAAGATTTTAAAAGATTTTTACTACATATTTCAATGTAAAACTTGGATTCCCTATTGTGGCCCCGCCCTACCCCCGGGGGTCATGATTTGAACAATTTAGAATCTACACTATCCCAGGATGCTTCCATATAAGTTTCAGCTTTTCTGGCTCAGTGGTTCTTGAGAAGAAGATTTTTAAAGATTTTTACTACATATTTCAATGTAAAACTTGGATTCCCTATTGTGGCCCTGCCCAACCCCGGGGGTCATGATTTGAACAATTTAGAATCTACACTACCCCAGGATGCTTCCATATAAGTTTCAGCTTTTCTGGCCCAGTGGTTCTTGAGAAGAAGATTTTTTAAAGATCCCACCCAATTTTTGTCTTTTCTTGATTATCTCCCCTTTGAAGGGGGCTTGGCCCTTCATTTTAACAATTTAAACTCCCCTTCACCCAAGGATGCTTTGTACCAAGTTTGGTTAAAATTGGCCCAGTGGTTCTTGAGAAGAAGTTGAAAATGTGAAAAGTTTACAGACGGACGGACGGACAGACGGACGGACGGACGGACGGACGACGGACAACGGGTGATCAGAAAAGCTCACTTGAGCTTTCAGCTCAGGTGAGCTAAAAAAACTATCATCTGCCACCTCAGCCAAGTTGGATTTCTTCATTATTAGATAATTCATACCACTATTGTTCTTGATGCAAGTAATTAGATAATCCATACCAAGAATAGTCTTGATTAGTTATAACAATTGTTTGTTAAAGTAATACAAAGACAAAAACAAAGCTTTTTGACAATGCTTTTTAAGTGATTGGGCTTTCTGGGAGATTCCCAATGTAGCCTACTTGATGCTGAAATTCCCAATTCTGAGGACCCCTGCCCCCAGTCCCAAAGTACTGAAAAAAAAAACACGCAGTAAATATTATATTTGAAATCAAATACATTTGATACATATATTTATTACTACGAAAATGTTAATGATTCAATAATTTGTTGTATAATCAGATAATGGTTATAATGTAGTTTAAATATTGTACAGGCTAGCAGTCTCTTAAAGACAAAAAGGAAAATGACATGAAAAATTGATTTAAATTTCAACGAGTACTCGACTTTCATTTGACTAAAGCCTCTGACTGTGCGACTTAGCTGTCCGAGTAAAATTAACATCCCTATTTATCATTTATAAGTTGTACAGTTTTTTTTTTTTATTTTAAATGAGAAATTTCAATTTCTTTTGGATAGGTGTAACTGCTATCTGATAACTGAAATTTGATACCAAGCATGACCATATTTGCCAGAAGAGCATCTGTTTGGAGATGACGAAGAATAAGCAGCATAGTGAAATTTAAACAGTCACACAAGGATAAAAGTCCTTCCATCTAGGATTATGGACACATCAGGCCTTAATACATTAAGAACTTGTAATATATGTATTTTTACAAAAACATTTAGAGAGAACTGCTATTTTGGCATATACAGCAACAAATGTTAACATATGTGCATATTTCAAATGACTTCAGTGCTAAGGGCATGTACATGAACGAGGATTGTTAGACAAGTTTGCGGACACATTGATTTAAGGAAAATTTACTGTGCACTTTGAAAAATGACCTGTCTGAAGAAATAATTTTTTTAATAGCTCGGTGCTCTCCAAGACTTTCAATGACATTGCAATTCTCAACTTTGTGTTTTCGCATTGATCATCTATAATTAGCGATGAAACAGTCATAACCCCTCTAATTTAATTCAAAATTTTGCAACACACCCTCTTTGAATATTGTAGCGACATGTAAAATACCATTAATTTTTTTGCACTACAACAGTGCAATTTTTTATTTCAAGAAATTGGTTTGATTTCAATATAGCTTTGATTACAAATAGACAACTCTAAGGTACATAATTCTTTTTATCTTTTTAGCTCTTGTGAGCCAAAGGCTCAAAGAGCTAATGCTATGGCCATTTGTGTGGTGTACGTAAACTTTTTAGCTCACCTGAGCTGGAAGCTTAAGTGAGCTTTTCTGATCACCAGTTGTCCATCGTCTGTCCGTCTGTCTGTCCGTCCGTCTGTAAACTTTTCATATTTTTGTCTTCTTCTCAAGAACCACTGAGCCAAATTTAACCAAAGTTGGTACACAGCATCCTTGGGTGAAGGGGAGTGTGTAAAAATGAAGGACCAACCCCCTTTACAAGGGGAGATAATCAAGAGAAGACAAAAATAGGGTGGGGTCATTAAAAAATCTTCTCAAGAACCACAGGGTCAGAAAAGCTGAAAGTTATGTGGAAGCATCCTGGGGTAGTGTAGATTCTAAATTCTACAAGTCATGGCCCCCAGGGGAAGGGCAGGGCCACAATAGGGAATCAAAATTTTACATTGAAATATATAGGCAAAATCTTTAAAAATCTTCTTCTCAAGAACCACTGGGCCAGAAAAACTGAAACATATGTGGAATCATCCTGGGGTAGTGTAGATTCTAATTTTTCAAATCATGGCCCCCGGGGGTAGGGTGGGGCTGCAATAAGTATTACAAGGGAGGGCGGGTCTGGTGAAGAACAGCAGGGCCAAAGTAACTCAGGTGAGCGTTGTGGCCCATGGGCCTCTTATTATAATATGGGCCATAACTCAAGAACCCCTCGGCCAATTATTGTCAAATTTGTCACAGTGTATCCATGGCCCAAGGGCTCCCGTTTATAGTAAACTTAAGGTTGTGACCCTTAAACAAGGGGAGATAATTAGGTTAATAAAACCAAAAGTACTGGTTGCTAAAAAATCGTCTTCTCAAGAACCACTGGGCAGATTATCACCAAACTTTCACAAAAGGATGAGAATATATTGTAGATTAAAATTTGCACAGGGAATCACTCTGGGACAAAGGCTTGGTCTCAAGGTCACTTCAAAGTTGACCAAAAATTACATTTATTAAAATGTTGATATTTTGCTTACTATAAGGACTAGGATCATCAAATCTTGTCAGTTGATGCATCTAAGGACCTCGTATCATGTTGACTCAAAAGTAGTTCATGGTTACCCACTTTTTAAATTTTGCAGCCATTCTTTTTCAAAATGATTTAGAGGCATATTTTGAACAGTTTCAGGCCTATTATCATCAAACTTTTTCAATTGACAAATGACAGAATGAGACCACTATTCTTTAAATTTGCTTGTTGTGTCTTAGGCTCATAATTCACATTATGTCTACTGCAATCAACTTCAATGGATTTAAATATTTTTAATGAATTCTTATTAAAAAAATTTACTTGAATATATGTGTAATATACATGTACATGTAAAAGATTATTTTAACATGTTACGAAAATTTAAATATATGTGTCTTTTTCCCCCCTTGTAAAACATTTGAATAAATGAACCCAAGAAGTACAGAACCATTTTTTCTCAATTTCAACTGGACCAAGATCATCAAGATATCCAATGACTCCAGATAACCATGCAGGGTAAAAAACTTAAAGAATAAGGGGTTGGGAGTACCAACTCACTTCACCATATAAATGGTACATGTATTTAGATATCGGTTTTTGAGATAATGAAGTTTAACTTTTAAGTTAAAGGCTAAAGAAGATGTTATGTTAAAATTTTCCCAAGTGACACCGTGTCTTACTGAAATCATCCCTGTGCATTTCTTGTAAGAGTATTTTTCTACTTACTGATTGTCAAACAATGGATATCCTCAATCAGTAACACATTTGGATTACTTACTATGTAGTTATGCTGTGTAAATGTTTTGTCAAGCAATTATTATGACAGTGATGTAGCAAAACACTGATGATTCTGTAGTATGACACGTGTTACTAACATGATTGCATCAAAGATGTTAGATGAATAGAAAAGTCTAGAAATTAAAAATCAAAAGTCAAAGTTCAAGAAATGAGGGTCTGGGAGTATTAGTGTTTTGGATACAATTTCAGGAGTACTGTTGGAGAGAGTACAGTTGAATTATATATCCTCATGCTCACTCTAGATTCAGAGTTCCGGAGATGAGGTCTCTTGATATTTGGGTCAAAGAAGAAAGAGAATGTTAGCAAAGTTGACAATCTAAACAGAAACATGTAACCTTTAGGTGGAAATTAAACAAATATTTATCCTTTTATTACGACGTCAACTTACAAGCTAAGAAGGAAGACCCACTCGTTGCTTTGCAACGAGCTTTGCTCTAGTTTTTATTATTATTCTTTTTTTTCTTACAAATTTTGTGCACGCGATTTCTCAAAAACGGCTCGATGGATTTCCGTGAAACTTTCAGGACTTATGTATCATCACTTGAACCTTATGCTTTTTTTTTTTGTTTTGATGACGTCACTTCCGGTCCGGAGGTATTGTCGATATAATGGTTTTCGAAGGGTCGGGTTGTCCGCAGATTTTCTCATATACGGTTTTAGTTAGAAACATGAAGCTTTCAGGTATGGTAGACCTATGTCTGCAAATATGCGTAAGGCATTTCATTTTTACCGGAAATGCCGCACGTCGGCGCTCGCTATGGTCCGAAAAAAGGCATTTCGAAAATTTCAAATTTTTCAGCGCTTTCTCTACAATAGCTTTTTACCTGTAAATATTTAATTAAAACCTATAGAACAAAAGTTGTGTAGAATGTTACGATCTTTCAAAGGATATCAACAATAAGGGGCTGGTCCCTAAAATTAGGGAGCTAGAGGGGTCAAAAGTATTTTCCTGATATCTCAAAAAGTATTGAAAATTTGTATAGCATCATAGAAGCAAAGTTGTTGAAAATGACAAGTAGCAGCTAAGGAGATCATTCAAAGTCGTCTAAATGACGCCACTTCCGGTCAGACCGGAAGTAATGTAAATAGCTCATTCTTGCTCATATGACCGTAGATGTCTCTCGATCTCGATCTCATCTCCTTGAAATTTAGACGGAAGACTTATTTGTTGCTTTGCAACAAGCTCGTCTAGTAATAATTAACTTCTTTAACCTTTCTGAGCAGAAATCTCTTGAAATGCCTCTGTTTATTGGATCTTTTCACCTTGACCTTTGACCTTGACCTTTGACCTTGACCTATGACCTTGACATGAAGGTCAGAATGTTTACTGAGGAAGTGGAGAGTTAATTACAATTCCCAGTTTGTAGCAGGCTAATGATTATTATATTAGCCCCCCCCCCCCTTTTTTTCGAAAAAAAAAAAATCACAGCAGTTGCAACATGGGATATCTTTGTAAAATTGAATTTACACATCAGATCGACACAAAACTTTAGAGAACTGTAGCTGAGACTCCAAAGTAACTTCCTGCAGAGTTTTATCGTCTTTCTCTGAAAAATGTAGAAATTACAATTTTTTTCGGAAAAAATTGAAAGAAAAAATTCATCCCGAGAGCAATGTGGAATCTTTCTCTTAATTTCAAGTCACACTTCAGATAGATATAAGATTTCACGGAGTTGTAGCTAAGAACCTACAGGAACTTTCTAAAGCGTGTTATTGTCCGTCTCTCCCTCTCTCCAAGAAAAAAAAAATAATGAAAATTATCGGCAAACATGACCTTGGGTTAAATTTGAAACTAAGGACATGCATCCAGCTACAGTATCAGGTTAAAATATAGAAAGTAAAGAATTTTTTTTAATGACCTTGACTTTTGACCTTGACCCAAAGGTCACAATCAGGCTTAAGGGTGTGGAAGTAGTTACAATTCTTAGTTTAAAAGAGGCATAAAATAAATAATTCAACTCAACCCCTTCTTGAAAAAAAAAATCACATCAACAACAAGGTAGAATATCTCTGTAACATTCAAACCAGACCTCGGATCGACACCAAATTTGATACAAATGTAGTATAGACCTCAGAGAAACTTTCTGGAGAGTTTTACGGTGAGTCTTATAAGTTTATAAAAGTCATGAAGTTTCACGTCAAAAACTACAAGTTTTGTTGTGTTTGAAATTAAAGTGCAGGTGAACGAAGAAATGATCTAAACCTTTTATCGGCTATTTCTTCAGATGTCGTTAATAGCATTCGATTCTCCTGATATGATACGACATTTTAATAACGAGCATTCTCTCTTTCTTTCACATGTGGAATTTATTTGATTTTTATTTGGAATTAATCAGTTTCCAGAAATAGCGATTTTCGGTATATTAAAAACAATTCTCGCTTTCATTGTCGTGTTTCCCTTCTGAAATTGCATGTTGGGAGTTCAATTTGTGCTACATATATTTAATTTAACCCCAAAAAATGCTTATTTAAATGTTTCATATTTATTTCAGGATATTCAGTCAGAAATATTAAAATCCGAACCCGATCTTTTAAGCTTTCAACAAAGCTACATGTATTTACAAAAAATTCAGCATGCTCACAATATCGATGAATCGGGCTACAGTCCACTAATACATTTTCATTAGGGAACAGTGTTAACGTTTTCTCACGCAGCCCGTCCCTCCTTATTTTATATACTGCTTGCAAGTTCAGGCACTATTTCCTTTTACGGAACTTCTTTCTTCCCCTACCGATTCTAAAAATACGCTTGCATTTATTCTATAGTCCTAAACATTTTAACTTACTAATGTTATCGGAATGCGTGGCCTAATGGTTAGCGCACCTGCCTTTCAAACCAAGGGTTTTGAGTTCGATCCCTGCTGGAGGAGCAATTTTTTTTTATTTTATTATTTTTTTTTTTTTTAAATAGACTTTTACGAAAACATCGAAAAATGTTTAATGACTAGTAATTTGTCTAGAAGCAATGATTTCCCTTTTGTTTTATTAAGGTCTTCCGTCTTCAGCGGAAGACCTTCTTGTTATTCTTAGGTTTCTTTTTCACTTTTATTATTTTTATTATTATTCTTTTTTTTCTTACAAATTTTGTGCACGCGATTTCTCAAAAACGGCTCGATGGATTTCCGTGAAACTTTCAGGACTTATGTATCATCACTTGAACCTTATGCTTTTTTTTTTTGTTTTGATGACGTCACTTCCGGTCCGGAGGTATTGTCGATATAATGGTTTTCGAAGGGTCGGGTTGTCCGCAGATTTTCTCATATACGGTTTTAGTTAGAAACATGAAGCTTTCAGGTATGGTAGACCTATGTCTGCAAATATGCGTAAGGCATTTCATTTTTACCGGAAATGCCGCACGTCGGCGCTCGCTATGGTCCGAAAAAAGGCATTTCGAAAATTTCAAATTTTTCAGCGCTTTCTCTACAATAGCTTTTTACCTGTAAATATTTAATTAAAACCTATAGAACAAAAGTTGTGTAGAATGTTACGATCTTTCAAAGGATATCAACAATAAGGGGCTGGTCCCTAAAATTAGGGAGCTAGAGGGGTCAAAAGTATTTTCCTGATATCTCAAAAAGTATTGAAAATTTGTATAGCATCATAGAAGCAAAGTTGTTGAAAATGACAAGTAGCAGCTAAGGAGATCATTCAAAGTCGTCAAAATGACGCCACTTCCGGTCAGACCGGAAGTAATGTAAATAGCTCATTCTTGCTCATATGACCGTAGATGTCTCTCGATCTCGATCTCATCTCCTTGAAATTTAGACGGAAGACTTATTTGTTGCTTTGCAACAAGCTCGTCTAGTAATAATTAACTTCTTTAACCTTTCTGAGCAGAAATCTCTTGAAATGCCTCTGTTTATTGGATCTTTTCACCTTGACCTTTGACCTTGACCTATGACCTTGACATGAAGGTCAGAATGTTTACTGAGGAAGTGGAGAGTTAATTACAATTCCCAGTTTGTAGCAGGCTAATGATTATTATATTAGCCCCCCCCCCTTTTCGAAAAAAAAAAATCACAGCAGTTGCAACATGGAATATCTTTGTAAAATTTACACATCAGATCGACACAAAACTTTAGAGAACTGTAGCTGAGACTCCAAAGTAACTTCCTGCAGAGTTTTATCGTCTTTCTCTGAAAAATGTAGAAATTACAATTTTTTTTCGGAAAAAATTGAAAGAAAAAATTCATCCCGAGAGCAATGTGGAATCTTTCTCTTAATTTCAAGTCACACTTCAGATAGATATAAGATTTCACGGAGTTGTAGCTAAGAACCTACAGGAACTTTCTAAAGCGTGTTATTGTCCGTCTCTCCCTCTCTCCAAGAAAAAAAAAATAATGAAAATTATCGGCAAACATGACCTTGGGTTAAATTTGAAACTAAGGACATGCATCCAGCTACAGTATCAGGTTAAAATATAGAAAGTAAAGAATTTTTTTTAATGACCTTGACTTTTGACCTTGACCCAAAGGTCACAATCAGGCTTAAGGGTGTGGAAGTAGTTACAATTCTTAGTTTAAAAGAGGCATAAAATAAATAATTCAACTCAACCCCTTCTTAAAAAAAAAAAATCACATCAACAACAACGTAGAATATCTCTGTAACATTCAAACCAGACCTCGGATCGACACCAAATTTGATACAAATGTAGTATAGACCTCAGAGAAACTTTCTGGAGAGTTTTACGGTGAGTCTTATAAGTTTATAAAAGTCATGAAGTTTCACGTCAAAAACTACAAGTTTTGTTGTGTTTGAAATTAAAGTGCAGGTGAACGAAGAAATGATCTAAACCTTTTATCGGCTATTTCTTCAGATGTCGTTAATAGCATTCGATTCTCCTGATATGATACGACATTTTAATAACGAGCATTCTCTCTTTCTTTCACATGTGGAATTTATTTGATTTTTATTTGGAATTAATCAGTTTCCAGAAATAGCGATTTTCGGTATATTAAAAACAATTCTCGCTTTCATTGTCGTGTTTCCCTTCTGAAATTGCATGTTGGGAGTTCAATTTGTGCTACATATATTTAATTTAACCCCAAAAAATGCTTATTTAAATGTTTCATATTTATTTCAGGATATTCAGTCAGAAATATTAAAATCCGAACCCGATCTTTTAAGCTTTCAACAAAGCTACATGTATTTACAAAAAATTCAGCATGCTCACAATATCGATGAATCGGGCTACAGTCCACTAATACATTTTCATTAGGGAACAGTGTTTACGTTTTCTCATGCAGCCCGTCCCTCCTTATTTTATATACTGCTTGCAAGTTCAGCCACTATTTCCTTTTACGGAACTTCTTTCTTCCCCTACCGATTCTAGAAATACGCTTGCATTTATTCTATAGTCCTAAACATTTTAACTTACTAATGTTATCGGAATGCGTGGCCTAATGGTTAGCGCACCTGTCTTTCAAACCAAGGGTTTTGAGTTCGATCCCTGCTGGAGGAGCAATTTTTTTTATTTTTTTATTTTTTTTATTTTTTTTTTTAAATAGACTTTTACGAAAACATCGAAAAATGTTTAATGACTAGTAATTTGTCTAGAAGCAATGATTTCCCTTTTGTTTTATTAAGGTCTTCCGTCTTCAGCGGAAGACCTTCTTGTTATTCTTAGGTTTCTTTTTCACTTTTATTATTTTTATTATTATTCTTTTTTTTCTTACAAATTTTGTGCACGCGATTTCTCAAAAACGGCTCGATGGATTTCCGTGAAACTTTCAAGACTTATGTATCATCACTTGAACCTTATGTTTTTTTTGTTTTGATGACGTCACTTCCGGTCCGGAGGTATTGTCGATATAATGGTTTTCGAAGGGTCGGGTTGTCCGCAGATTTTCTCATATACGGTTTTAGTTAGAAACATGAAACTTTCAGGTATGGTAGACCTATGTCTGCAAATATGCGTAAGGCATTTCATTTTTACCGGAAATGCCGCACGTCGGCGCTCGCTATGGTCCGAAAAAAGGCATATCGAAAATTTCAAATTTTTCAGCGCTTTCTCTACAATAGCTTTTTACCTGTAAATATTTAATTAAAACCTATAGAACAAAAGTTGTGTAGAATGTTACGATCTTTCAAAGGATATCAACAATAAGGGGCTGGTCCCTAAAATTAGGGAGCTAGAGGGGTCAAAAGTATTTTCCTGATATCTCAAAAAGTATTGAAAATTTGTATAGCATCATAGAAGCAAAGTTGTTGAAAATGACAAGTAGCAGCTAAGGAGATCATTCAAAGTCGTCAAAATGACGCCACTTCCGGTCAGACCGGAAGTAATGTAAATAGCTCATTCTTGCTCATATGACCGTAGATGTCTCTCGATCTCGATCTCATCTCCTTGAAATTTAGACGGAAGACTTATTTGTTGCTTTGCAACAAGCTCGTCTACTAATAATTAACTTCTTTAACCTTTCTGAGCAGAAATCTCTTGAAATGCCTCTGTTTATTGGATCTTTTCACCTTGACCTTTGACCTTAACCTTTGACCTTGACCTATGACCTTGACATGAAGGTCAGAATGTTTACTGAGGAAGTGGAGAGTTAATTACAATTCCCAGTTTGTAGCAGGCTAATGATTATTATATTAACCCCCCCCCCTTTTCGAAAAAAAAAATCACAGCAGTTGCAACATGGAATATCTTTGTAAAATTTACACATCAGATCGACACAAAACTTTAGAGAACTGTAGCTGAGACTCCAAAGTAACTTCCTGCAGAGTTTTATCGTCTTTCTCTGAAAAATGTAGAAATTACAATTTTTTTTTCGGAAAAAATTGAAAGAAAAAATTCATCCCGAGAGCAATGTGGAATCTTTCTCTTAATTTCAAGTCACACTTCAGATAGATATAAGATTTCACGGAGTTGTAGCTAAGAACCTACAGGAACTTTCTAAAGCGTGTTATTGTCCGTCTCTCCCTCTCTCCAAGAAAAAAAAAATAATGAAAATTATCGGCAAACATGACCTTGGGTTAAATTTGAAACTAAGGACATGCATCCAGCTACAGTATCAGGTTAAAATATAGAAAGTAAAGAATTTTTTTTAATGACCTTGACTTTTGACCTTGACCCAAAGGTCACAATCAGGCTTAAGGGTGTGGAAGTAGTTACAATTCTTAGTTTAAAAGAGGCATAAAATAAATAATTCAACTCAACCCCTTCTTAAAAAAAAAAAATCACATCAACAACAACGTAGAATATCTCTGTAACATTCAAACCAGACCTCGGATCGACACCAAATTTGATACAAATGTAGTATAGACCTCAGAGAAACTTTCTGGAGAGTTTTACGGTGAGTCTTATAAGTTTATAAAAGTCATGAAGTTTCACGTCAAAAACTACAAGTTTTGTTGTGTTTGAAATTAAAGTGCAGGTGAACGAAGAAATGATCTAAACCTTTTATCGGCTATTTCTTCAGATGTCGTTAATAGCATTCGATTCTCCTGATATGATACGACATTTTAATAACGAGCATTCTCTCTTTCTTTCACATGTGGAATTTATTTGATTTTTATTTGGAATTAATCAGTTTCCAGAAATAGTGATTTTCGGTATATTAAAAACAATTCTCGCTTTCATTGTCGTGTTTCCCTTCTGAAATTGCATGTTGGGAGTTCAATTTGTGCTACATATATTTAATTTAACCCCAAAAAATGCTTATTTAAATGTTTCATATTTATTTCAGGATATTCAGTCAGAAATATTAAAATCCGAACCCGATCTTTTAAGCTTTCAACAAAGCTACATGTATTTACAAAAAATTCAGCATGCTCACAATATCGATGAATCGGGCTACAGTCCACTAATACATTTTCATTAGGGAACAGTGTTAACGTTTTCTCACGCAGCCCGTCCCTCCTTATTTTATATACTGCTTGCAAGTTCAGACACTATTTCCTTTTACGGAACTTCTTTCTTCCCCTACCGATTCTAAAAATACGCTTGCATTTATTCTATAGTCCTAAACATTTTAACTTACTAATGTTATCGGAATGCGTGGCCTAATGGTTAGCGCACCTGCCTTTCAAACCAAGGGTTTTGAGTTCGATCCCTGCTGGAGGAGCAATTTTTTTTATTTTATTTTTTTTTTTTATTTTTTTTTTTTAAATAGACTTTTACGAAAACATCGAAAAATGTTTAATGACTAGTAATTTGTCTAGAAGCAATGATTTCCCTTTTGTTTTATTAAGGTCTTCCGTCTTCAGCGGAAGACCTTCTTGTTATTCTTAGGTTTCTTTTTCACTTTTATTATTTTTATTATTATTCTTTTTTTTCTTACAAATTTTGTGCACGCGATTTCTCAAAAACGGCTCGATGGATTTCCGTGAAACTTTCAAGACTTATGTATCATCACTTGAACCTTATGTTTTTTTTGTTTTGATGACGTCACTTCCGGTCCGGAGGTATTGTCGATATAATGGTTTTCGAAGGGTCGGGTTGTCCGCAGATTTTCTCATATACGGTTTTAGTTAGAAACATGAAACTTTCAGGTATGGTAGACCTATGTCTGCAAATATGCGTAAGGCATTTCATTTTTACCGGAAATGCCGCACGTCGGCGCTCGCTATGGTCCGAAAAAAGGCATATCGAAAATTTCAAATTTTTCAGCGCTTTCTCTACAATAGCTTTTTACCTGTAAATATTTAATTAAAACCTATAGAACAAAAGTTGTGTAGAATGTTACGATCTTTCAAAGGATATCAACAATAAGGGGCTGGTCCCTAAAATTAGGGAGCTAGAGGGGTCAAAAGTATTTTCCTGATATCTCAAAAAGTATTGAAAATTTGTATAGCATCATAGAAGCAAAGTTGTTGAAAATGACAAGTAGCAGCTAAGGAGATCATTCAAAGTCGTCAAAATGACGCCACTTCCGGTCAGACCGGAAGTAATGTAAATAGCTCATTCTTGCTCATATGACCGTAGATGTCTCTCGATCTCGATCTCATCTCCTTGAAATTTAGACGGAAGACTTATTTGTTGCTTTGCAACAAGCTCGTCTAGTAATAATTAACTTCTTTAACCTTTCTGAGCAGAAATCTCTTGAAATGCCTCTGTTTATTGGATCTTTTCACCTTGACCTTTGACCTTGACCTTTGACCTTGACCTATGACCTTGACATGAAGGTCAGAATGTTTACTGAGGAAGTGGAGAGTTAATTACAATTCCCAGTTTGTAGCAGGCTAATGATTATTATATTAACCCCCCCCCCCCCTTTTCGAAAAAAAAATCACAGCAGTTGCAACATGGAATATCTTTGTAAAATTTACACATCAGATCGACACAAAACTTTAGAGAACTGTAGCTGAGACTCCAAAGTAACTTCCTGCAGAGTTTTATCGTCTTTCTCTGAAAAATGTAGAAATTACAATTTTTTTTTCGGAAAAAATTGAAAGAAAAAATTCATCCCGAGAGCAATGTGGAATCTTTCTCTTAATTTCAAGTCACACTTCAGATAGATATAAGATTTCACGGAGTTGTAGCTAAGAACCTACAGGAACTTTCTAAAGCGTGTTATTGTCCGTCTCTCCCTCTCTCCAAGAAAAAAAAAATAATGAAAATTATCGGCAAACATGACCTTGGGTTAAATTTGAAACTAAGGACATGCATCCAGCTACAGTATCAGGTTAAAATATAGAAAGTAAAGAATTTTTTTTAATGACCTTGACTTTTGACCTTGACCCAAAGGTCACAATCAGGCTTAAGGGTGTGGAAGTAGTTACAATTCTTAGTTTAAAAGAGGCATAAAATAAATAATTCAACTCAACCCCTTCTTAAAAAAAAAAATCACATCAACAACAACGTAGAATATCTCTGTAACATTCAAACCAGACCTCGGATCGACACCAAATTTGATACAAATGTAGTATAGACCTCAGAGAAACTTTCTGGAGAGTTTTACGGTGAGTCTTATAAGTTTATAAAAGTCATGAAGTTTCACGTCAAAAACTACAAGTTTTGTTGTGTTTGAAATTAAAGTGCAGGTGAACGAAGAAATGATCTAAACCTTTTATCGGCTATTTCTTCAGATGTCGTTAATAGCATTCGATTCTCCTGATATGATACGACATTTTAATAACGAGCATTCTCTCTTTCTTTCACATGTGGAATTTATTTGATTTTTATTTGGAATTAATCAGTTTCCAGAAATAGCGATTTTCGGTATATTAAAAACAATTCTCGCTTTCATTGTCGTGTTTCCCTTCTGAAATTGCATGTTGGGAGTTCAATTTGTGCTACATATATTTAATTTAACCCCAAAAAATGCTTATTTAAATGTTTCATATTTATTTCAGGATATTCAGTCAGAAATATTAAAATCCGAACCCGATCTTTTAAGCTTTCAACAAAGCTACATGTATTTACAAAAAATTCAGCATGCTCACAATATCGATGAATCGGGCTACAGTCCACTAATACATTTTCATTAGGGAACAGTGTTAACGTTTTCTCACGCAGCCCGTCCCTCCTTATTTTATATACTGCTTGCAAGTTCAGGCACTATTTCCTTTTACGGAACTTCTTTCTTCCCCTACCGATTCTAAAAATACGCTTGCATTTATTCTATAGTCCTAAACATTTTAACTTACTAATGTTATCGGAATGCGTGGCCTAATGGTTAGCGCACCTGCCTTTCAAACCAAGGGTTTTGAGTTCGATCCCTGCTGGAGGAGCAATTTTTTTTTATTTTATTTTTTTTTTTTTATTTTTTTTTTTTTTAAATAGACTTTTACGAAAACATCGAAAAATGTTTAATGACTAGTAATTTGTCTAGAAGCAATGATTTCCCTTTTGTTTTATTAAGGTCTTCCGTCTTCAGCGGAAGACCTTCTTGTTATTCTTAGGTTTCTTTTTCACTTTTATTATTTTTATTATTATTCTTTTTTTTCTTACAAATTTTGTGCACGCGATTTCTCAAAAACGGCTCGATGGATTTCCGTGAAACTTTCAGGACTTATGTATCATCACTTGAACCTTATGCTTTTTTTGTTTTGATGACGTCACTTCCGGTCCGGAGGTATTGTCGATATAATGGTTTTCGAAGGGTCGGGTTGTCCGCAGATTTTCTCATATACGGTTTTAGTTAGAAACATGAAACTTTCAGGTATGGTAGACCTATGTCTGCAAATATGCGTAAGGCATTTCATTTTTACCGGAAATGCCGCACGTCGGCGCTCGCTATGGTCCGAAAAAAGGCATATCGAAAATTTCAAATTTTTCAGCGCTTTCTCTACAATAGCTTTTTACCTGTAAATATTTAATTAAAACCTATAGAACAAAAGTTGTGTAGAATGTTACGATCTTTCAAAGGATATCAACAATAAGGGGCTGGTCCCTAAAATTAGGGAGCTAGAGGGGTCAAAAGTATTTTCCTGATATCTCAAAAAGTATTGAAAATTTGTATAGCATCATAGAAGCAAAGTTGTTGAAAATGACAAGTAGCAGCTAAGGAGATCATTCAAAGTCGTCAAAATGACGCCACTTCCGGTCAGACCGGAAGTAATGTAAATAGCTCATTCTTGCTCATATGACCGTAGATGTCTCTCGATCTCGATCTCATCTCCTTGAAATTTAGACGGAAGACTTATTTGTTGCTTTGCAACAAGCTCGTCTAGTAATAATTAACTTCTTTAACCTTTCTGAGCAGAAATCTCTTGAAATGCCTCTGTTTATTGGATCTTTTCACCTTGACCTTTGACCTTGACCTTTGACCTTGACCTATGACCTTGACATGAAGGTCAGAATGTTTACTGAGGAAGTGGAGAGTTAATTACAATTCCCAGTTTGTAGCAGGCTAATGATTATTATATTAACCCCCCCCCCTTTTCGAAAAAAAAATCACAGCAGTTGCAACATGGAATATCTTTGTAAAATTTACACATCAGATCGACACAAAACTTTAGAGAACTGTAGCTGAGACTCCAAAGTAACTTCCTGCAGAGTTTTATCGTCTTTCTCTGAAAAATGTAGAAATTACAATTTTTTTTTCGGAAAAAATTGAAAGAAAAAATTCATCCCGAGAGCAATGTGGAATCTTTCTCTTAATTTCAAGTCACACTTCAGATAGATATAAGATTTCACGGAGTTGTAGCTAAGAACCTACAGGAACTTTCTAAAGCGTGTTATTGTCCGTCTCTCCCTCTCTCCAAGAAAAAAAAAATAATGAAAATTATCGGCAAACATGACCTTGGGTTAAATTTGAAACTAAGGACATGCATCCAGCTACAGTATCAGGTTAAAATATAGAAAGTAAAGAATTTTTTTTAATGACCTTGACTTTTGACCTTGACCCAAAGGTCACAATCAGGCTTAAGGGTGTGGAAGTAGTTACAATTCTTAGTTTAAAAGAGGCATAAAATAAATAATTCAACTCAACCCCTTCTTAAAAAAAAAAAATCACATCAACAACAAGGTAGAATATCTCTGTAACATTCAAACCAGACCTCGGATCGACACCAAATTTGATACAAATGTAGTATAGACCTCAGAGAAACTTTCTGGAGAGTTTTACGGTGAGTCTTATAAGTTTATAAAAGTCATGAAGTTTCACGTCAAAAACTACAAGTTTTGTTGTGTTTGAAATTAAAGTGCAGGTGAACGAAGAAATGATCTAAACCTTTTATCGGCTATTTCTTCAGATGTCGTTAATAGCATTCGATTCTCCTGATATGATACGACATTTTAATAACGAGCATTCTCTCTTTCTTTCACATGTGGAATTTATTTGATTTTTATTTGGAATTAATCAGTTTCCAGAAATAGCGATTTTCGGTATATTAAAAACAATTCTCGCTTTCATTGTCGTGTTTCCCTTCTGAAATTGCATGTTGGGAGTTCAATTTGTGCTACATATATTTAATTTAACCCCAAAAAATGCTTATTTAAATGTTTCATATTTATTTCAGGATATTCAGTCAGAAATATTAAAATCCGAACCCGATCTTTTAAGCTTTCAACAAAGCTACATGTATTTACAAAAAATTCAGCATGCTCACAATATCGATGAATCGGGCTACAGTCCACTAATACATTTTCATTAGGGAACAGTGTTAACGTTTTCTCACGCAGCCCGTCCCTCCTTATTTTATATACTGCTTGCAAGTTCAGGCACTATTTCCTTTTACGGAACTTCTTTCTTCCCCTACCGATTCTAAAAATACGCTTGCATTTATTCTATAGTCCTAAACATTTTAACTTACTAATGTTATCGGAATGCGTGGCCTAATGGTTAGCGCACCTGCCTTTCAAACCAAGGGTTTTGAGTTCGATCCCTGCTGGAGGAGCAATTTTTTTTTATTTTATTATTTTTTTTTTTTAAATAGACTTTTACGAAAACATCGAAAAATGTTTAATGACTAGTAATTTGTCTAGAAGCAATGATTTCCCTTTTGTTTTATTAAGGTCTTCCGTCTTCAGCGGAAGACCTTCTTGTTATTCTTAGGTTTCTTTTTCACTTTTATTATTTTTATTATTATTCTTTTTTTTCTTACAAATTTTGTGCACGCGATTTCTCAAAAACGGCTCGATGGATTTCCGTGAAACTTTCAAGACTTATGTATCATCACTTGAACCTTATGTTTTTTTTGTTTTGATGACGTCACTTCCGGTCCGGAGGTATTGTCGATATAATGGTTTTCGAAGGGTCGGGTTGTCCGCAGATTTTCTCATATACGGTTTTAGTTAGAAACATGAAACTTTCAGGTATGGTAGACCTATGTCTGCAAATATGCGTAAGGCATTTCATTTTTACCGGAAATGCCGCACGTCGGCGCTCGCTATGGTCCGAAAAAAGGCATATCGAAAATTTCAAATTTTTCAGCGCTTTCTCTACAATAGCTTTTTACCTGTAAATATTTAATTAAAACCTATAGAACAAAAGTTGTGTAGAATGTTACGATCTTTCAAAGGATATCAACAATAAGGGGCTGGTCCCTAAAATTAGGGAGCTAGAGGGGTCAAAAGTATTTTCCTGATATCTCAAAAAGTATTGAAAATTTGTATAGCATCATAGAAGCAAAGTTGTTGAAAATGACAAGTAGCAGCTAAGGAGATCATTCAAAGTCGTCAAAATGACGCCACTTCCGGTCAGACCGGAAGTAATGTAAATAGCTCATTCTTGCTCATATGACCGTAGATGTCTCTCGATCTCGATCTCATCTCCTTGAAATTTAGACGGAAGACTTATTTGTTGCTTTGCAACAAGCTCGTCTAGTAATAATTAACTTCTTTAACCTTTCTGAGCAGAAATCTCTTGAAATGCCTCTGTTTATTGGATCTTTTCACCTTGACCTTTGACCTTGACCTTTGACCTTGACCTATGACCTTGACATGAAGGTCAGAATGTTTACTGAGGAAGTGGAGAGTTAATTACAATTCCCAGTTTGTAGCAGGCTAATCATTATTATATTAACCCCCCCCCCTTTTCGAAAAAAAAAATCACAGCAGTTGCAACATGGAATATCTTTGTAAAATTTACACATCAGATCGACACAAAACTTTAGAGAACTGTAGCTGAGACTCCAAAGTAACTTCCTGCAGAGTTTTATCGTCTTTCTCTGAAAAATGTAGAAATTACAATTTTTTTTTCGGAAAAAATTGAAAGAAAAAATTCATCCCGAGAGCAATGTGGAATCTTTCTCTTAATTTCAAGTCACACTTCAGATAGATATAAGATTTCACGGAGTTGTAGCTAAGAACCTACAGGAACTTTCTAAAGCGTGTTATTGTCCGTCTCTCCCTCTCTCCAAGAAAAAAAAAATAATGAAAATTATCGGCAAACATGACCTTGGGTTAAATTTGAAACTAAGGACATGCATCCAGCTACAGTATCAGGTTAAAATATAGAAAGTAAAGAATTTTTTTTAATGACCTTGACTTTTGACCTTGACCCAAAGGTCACAATCAGGCTTAAGGGTGTGGAAGTAGTTACAATTCTTAGTTTAAAAGAGGCATAAAATAAATAATTCAACTCAACCCCTTCTTAAAAAAAAAAATCACATCAACAACAACGTAGAATATCTCTGTAACATTCAAACCAGACCTCGGATCGACACCAAATTTGATACAAATGTAGTATAGACCTCAGAGAAACTTTCTGGAGAGTTTTACGGTGAGTCTTATAAGTTTATAAAAGTCATGAAGTTTCACGTCAAAAACTACAAGTTTTGTTGTGTTTGAAATTAAAGTGCAGGTGAACGAAGAAATGATCTAAACCTTTTATCGGCTATTTCTTCAGATGTCGTTAATAGCATTCGATTCTCCTGATATGATACGACATTTTAATAACGAGCATTCTCTCTTTCTTTCACATGTGGAATTTATTTGATTTTTATTTGGAATTAATCAGTTTCCAGAAATAGCGATTTTCGGTATATTAAAAACAATTCTCGCTTTCATTGTCGTGTTTCCCTTCTGAAATTGCATGTTGGGAGTTCAATTTGTGCTACATATATTTAATTTAACCCCAAAAAATGCTTATTTAAATGTTTCATATTTATTTCAGGATATTCAGTCAGAAATATTAAAATCCGAACCCGATCTTTTAAGCTTTCAACAAAGCTACATGTATTTACAAAAAATTCAGCATGCTCACAATATCGATGAATCGGGCTACAGTCCACTAATACATTTTCATTAGGGAACAGTGTTTACGTTTTCTCATGCAGCCCGTCCCTCCTTATTTTATATACTGCTTGCAAGTTCAGGCACTATTTCCTTTTACGGAACTTCTTTCTTCCCCTACCGATTCTAGAAATACGCTTGCATTTATTCTATAGTCCTAAACATTTTAACTTACTAATGTTATCGGAATGCGTGGCCTAATGGTTAGCGCACCTGCCTTTCAAACCAAGGGTTTTGAGTTCGATCCCTGCTGGAGGAGCAATTTTTTTTATTTTTTTATTTTTTTTATTTTTTTTTTTAAATAGACTTTTACGAAAACATCGAAAAATGTTTAATGACTAGTAATTTGTCTAGAAGCAATGATTTCCCTTTTGTTTTATTAAGGTCTTCCGTCTTCAGCGGAAGACCTTCTTGTTATTCTTAGGTTTCTTTTTCACTTTTATTATTTTTATTATTATTCTTTTTTTTCTTACAAATTTTGTGCACGCGATTTCTCAAAAACGGCTCGATGGATTTCCGTGAAACTTTCAAGACTTATGTATCATCACTTGAACCTTATGTTTTTTTTGTTTTGATGACGTCACTTCCGGTCCGGAGGTATTGTCGATATAATGGTTTTCGAAGGGTCGGGTTGTCCGCAGATTTTCTCATATACGGTTTTAGTTAGAAACATGAAACTTTCAGGTATGGTAGACCTATGTCTGCAAATATGCGTAAGGCATTTCATTTTTACCGGAAATGCCGCACGTCGGCGCTCGCTATGGTCCGAAAAAAGGCATATCGAAAATTTCAAATTTTTCAGCGCTTTCTCTACAATAGCTTTTTACCTGTAAATATTTAATTAAAACCTATAGAACAAAAGTTGTGTAGAATGTTACGATCTTTCAAAGGATATCAACAATAAGGGGCTGGTCCCTAAAATTAGGGAGCTAGAGGGGTCAAAAGTATTTTCCTGATATCTCAAAAAGTATTGAAAATTTGTATAGCATCATAGAAGCAAAGTTGTTGAAAATGACAAGTAGCAGCTAAGGAGATCATTCAAAGTCGTCAAAATGACGCCACTTCCGGTCAGACCGGAAGTAATGTAAATAGCTCATTCTTGCTCATATGACCGTAGATGTCTCTCGATCTCGATCTCATCTCCTTGAAATTTAGACGGAAGACTTATTTGTTGCTTTGCAACAAGCTCGTCTAGTAATAATTAACTTCTTTAACCTTTCTGAGCAGAAATCTCTTGAAATGCCTCTGTTTATTGGATCTTTTCACCTTGACCTTTGACCTTGACCTTTGACCTTGACCTATGACCTTGACATGAAGGTCAGAATGTTTACTGAGGAAGTGGAGAGTTAATTACAATTCCCAGTTTGTAGCAGGCTAATCATTATTATATTAACCCCCCCCCCTTTTCGAAAAAAAAAATCACAGCAGTTGCAACATGGAATATCTTTGTAAAATTTACACATCAGATCGACACAAAACTTTAGAGAACTGTAGCTGAGACTCCAAAGTAACTTCCTGCAGAGTTTTATCGTCTTTCTCTGAAAAATGTAGAAATTACAATTTTTTTTTCGGAAAAAATTGAAAGAAAAAATTCATCCCGAGAGCAATGTGGAATCTTTCTCTTAATTTCAAGTCACACTTCAGATAGATATAAGATTTCACGGAGTTGTAGCTAAGAACCTACAGGAACTTTCTAAAGCGTGTTATTGTCCGTCTCTCCCTCTCTCCAAGAAAAAAAAATAATGAAAATTATCGGCAAACATGACCTTGGGTTAAATTTGAAACTAAGGACATGCATCCAGCTACAGTATCAGGTTAAAATATAGAAAGTAAAGAATTTTTTTTAATGACCTTGACTTTTGACCTTGACCCAAAGGTCACAATCAGGCTTAAGGGTGTGGAAGTAGTTACAATTCTTAGTTTAAAAGAGGCATAAAATAAATAATTCAACTCAACCCCTTCTTAAAAAAAAAAAATCACATCAACAACAAGGTAGAATATCTCTGTAACATTCAAACCAGACCTCGGATCGACACCAAATTTGATACAAATGTAGTATAGACCTCAGAGAAACTTTCTGGAGAGTTTTACGGTGAGTCTTATAAGTTTATAAAAGTCATGAAGTTTCACGTCAAAAACTACAAGTTTTGTTGTGTTTGAAATTAAAGTGCAGGTGAACGAAGAAATGATCTAAACCTTTTATCGGCTATTTCTTCAGATGTCGTTAATAGCATTCGATTCTCCTGATATGATACGACATTTTAATAACGAGCATTCTCTCTTTCTTTCACATGTGGAATTTATTTGATTTTTATTTGGAATTAATCAGTTTCCAGAAATAGCGATTTTCGGTATATTAAAAACAATTCTCGCTTTCATTGTCGTGTTTCCCTTCTGAAATTGCATGTTGGGAGTTCAATTTGTGCTACATATATTTAATTTAACCCCAAAAAATGCTTATTTAAATGTTTCATATTTATTTCAGGATATTCAGTCAGAAATATTAAAATCCGAACCCGATCTTTTAAGCTTTCAACAAAGCTACATGTATTTACAAAAAATTCAGCATGCTCACAATATCGATGAATCGGGCTACAGTCCACTAATACATTTTCATTAGGGAACAGTGTTAACGTTTTCTCACGCAGCCCGTCCCTCCTTATTTTATATACTGCTTGCAAGTTCAGGCACTATTTCCTTTTACGGAACTTCTTTCTTCCCCTACCGATTCTAAAAATACGCTTGCATTTATTCTATAGTCCTAAACATTTTAACTTACTAATGTTATCGGAATGCGTGGCCTAATGGTTAGCGCACCTGCCTTTCAAACCAAGGGTTTTGAGTTCAATCCCTGCTGGAGGAGCAATTTTTTTTTATTTTATTTTTTTTTTTTTTTTTTTTTTTTTTTTTTAAATAGACTTTTACGAAAACATCGAAAAATGTTTAATGACTAGTAATTTGTCTAGAAGCAATGATTTCCCTTTTGTTTTATTAAGGTCTTCCGTCTTCAGCGGAAGACCTTCTTGTTATTCTTAGGTTTCTTTTTCACTTTTATTATTAGGGTCTTCCGTCTTCAGCGGAAGACCCTTCTATTATTCTTATGTTTCTTTTTCAATTTTCTTATTATTATTCTTTTTTTCTGCACAAATTTTGTGCAGACGATTTCTCAGAGATGGGTTGATGGATTTGCATCAAATTTTCAGGGTTGGTGCTAGGTTATCTGAAGTTAATTCCGGCTAAATATTTTTTTGACAATCACTTCCGGTCAAAAGTTATCGCCCTTTTAATAAAATTCAGAGGACCTCCTTGTCTGTGATGGAACTCAAAAACGGCTTAAGCTAGAACGCTGAAATTTTCAGTGATGATAGAGGACATGTTGTCATTATGCACCTGGGTTTAGATATTTTCCGGAAGTGTCTAGTATGGAAGCTCGGTAGGGGTCAAAATCTAGGACACGAATCATGAGTGAATTTTTGAGACATTTTGTATCATATCATTAAAAGTATAAATATTTTGTTAAAACATACTGAACAATATTTGTGCAGAATGACAAGATCTTTAACAGGATATCAAGAAAAAAGGGCTGATTCATCAAATTAGGGGCCGAGAGGGTCTAAAAGTAATAAATAAATAACTCTTTAACAATCAATATTTTGGAATACATTACTGAAGCAAAAATGTTTATCTTAACAATTTACAACTATATATTATAATATTTATGTCATATGTTACATAATTAGGGGCCATAAGAGGCCAGAATGCTAAATCTTTGACGCTTTATATCTCAAAAGTGGGAAATATTTTGATAAGCAATATTGAACAAAAGATGTCCAAACTAAGGTTCTAAACAAGATGCAACCTTTCATTTTTTGCTAAACGTCCCCATTAAGGAGTTGAATGGCCGGCCCCTAAATACTCCTTTTGAAAATATCTCAGAAACGAAAAAGAATTTCTGACTAGTTGTTGAACAAAAAGTGTTCAAAATCATGAGAGCTTTAAAGTGATATGAACAAAAAGGGGCTGGACCCTCACAATAGGGGCTGAGAGGGGCCCAAAGTCTTTGAACAATAACTCTTTAACGATCAATATTTTGTAATGCATTACTGAAGCAAAAATGTTTATCTCAACAATGTACGACTATATATTATAATATTCACATCATATGTTACATAATTAGGGGCCATAAGGGGCCAGAATGCTAAATCTTTGACGCTTTATATCTCGAAAGTGGGAAATATTTTGATAAGCAATATTGAACAAAAGATGTTTATAATAATGTTCTAAACAAGATGCAACCTTTCATTTTTTGCTAAACGTCCCCATTTCTGAATAGTTGTTGAATAAAAAGTGTTCAAAATCATAAGAACTTTAAAAATGGTATGAAGAAAAAGGGGCTGGCCCCTCAAAATAGGGGTCGAGAGGGGCCAAAAGTCTTTAATCAATATCTTTTTGATGATCAATATTTTGCAATTCATTACTGAAGCAAAAATGTTTATCTGAACAATTTACAACTATATATTATAAAATTTATGTCATATGTTATATAATAAGGGACCATAAGGGGCCAGAATGCCAGATCATTGGCACTCTATATCTCGAAAGTGGGAAATATTTTGATAAGCAATATTGAATAAAAGATGTTCAAAATAATGTTCTAAACAATATTTAAGCTTTCGATATTTGCTAAAGGTCCCCATTAAGGAGTTCAAGGGCTGGCCCCTAAATATATCTTTTGCATATAGCTCGGAAACGAAAAAGAATTTCTGACTAGTTGTTGAACAAAATGTGTTCAAAATCATAAGAACTTTAAAGTGGTATGAAGGAAAAGGGGCTGGCCCCTCAAAATAGGGGCCGAGAGGGGCCAAAAGTCTTTAATCAATATCTTTTTGATGATCAATATTTTGCATTTCATTACTGAAGCAAAAATGTTTATCTGAACAATTTACAACTATATATTATAAAATTTATGTCATATGTTATATAATAAGGGACCATAAGGGGCCAGAATGCCAAATCTTTGGCACTTTTTATCTCGAAAGTGGGAAATGTTTTTATAAGCAATATAGAATAAAAGATGTTCAAAATAATGTTCTAAACAGTAAGTAACCTTTCGATATTTGCTAAAGGTCCCCATTAAGGAGTTCAAGGGCTGGCCCCTAAATATATCTTTTGCATATAGCTCGGAAACGAAAAAGAATTTCTGATTAGTTGTTGAACAAAAAGTGTTCAAAATCATAAGAACTTTAAAGTGGTATGAAGGAAAAGGGGCTGGCCCCTCGAAATAGGGGCCGAGAGGGGCCAAAAGTCTTTAATCAATAACTTTTTAACAATCAATATTTTGCAATTCATTACTGAAGCAAAAATGTTTATCTTAAAAATTTACAACTATATATTATGATATTAACATCACATGTTACATAATTAGGGGCCCTTAGGGGCCAGAAGTCCAAATCTTTGGCACTTTTTATCTCGAAAGTGGGAAATGTTTTTATAAGCAATATAGAATAAAAGATGTTCAAAATAATGTTCTAAACAGTAAGTAACCTTTCGATTTTTGCTAAACGTCCCCATTTAGGAGTTGAAGGGCTGGCCCCTAAATATATCTTTTGCATATAGCTCGGAAACGAAAAAGAATTTCTGAATAGTTTTTAAACAAAAAGGGTTCAAAACCATAAAAGCTTTAAAGTGGTATGAAGAAAAAGGGGCTGCCCCTCAAAAAAGGGGCCGAGAGGGGCCGAAAGTCTTAAATCAATAACTATTTAATGATCAATATTTTGTAATATATTACTGAAGCGAAATAGTTCATCTTCACACTCTTTAGCTATATAACATGGTGTTTACGTCATATCTTATGCAATAAGGGATAATTAGGGGTCAGATTGTATAATCTTTTGCGCAATAAGTCTTGAACAGGAAGAATATTTTGATAACCAATATTTTAACAAAAGACGTTCAAAATAATATTCTTAATAATATGCAATCATTCAATTTTTGCTAGACGTCCCCTTTAGGACTTAAAGGGCCGGCCCTTAATATTTCTTTTGCATATATCTCGGAAACGAAAAAGAATTTCTGAATAGTTGTTGAACAAAAAGTGTTCAAAATCATGAGAGCTTTAAGATGATATCAAGACAAAGGGGCTGATCATTCATGTAAGGGGCCAAGACGGGGCGGAAGTGTTTAATCTATAACTTTTTATTGATCAATATTTTGTTACACATTACTGAAGGGAAATTGTTTGTCTAACTATTTTTTAACGAAATTTCAGTAAAATTCTTATCTCATCTTATCGAAAATTGGACGGAAGACCCACTCGTTGCTCGCAACGAGATCGCATCTAGTTATTATTCTTTTTTTTTCTTTACAATTTTTGTGCAGACGATTTCTCGGAGATGGCTCGATCGATTTACTTGAAATTTTCAGGGAAGATGTATCTTTGTTTGAAGCTTATACCTTTTTTTCAATTTTTTGAAAATCACTTCCGGTCGGGAGTTATCTCCCTTTTATCAAAATTCACAGGACCTCCTTGTCTGCGATGGAACTCAAAAACGGCTTAATCTAGAGCGCTGAAATTTTCAGTGATGATAGAGGACATGTTGTCATTATGCACCTGGGTTTAGATATTTTCCGGAAGTGCCTAGTATGGAAGCTCGGTAGGGGTCGAAATTTAGGACACGAATCATGAGTGAATTTTTGAGACATTTTGTGTCATATCTTTTAAAGTATAACTATTTTGTTAAAACATATTGAACAAAATTTGTGCAGAATGACAAGATCTGTAATATGATATCAGGAAAAAAGCGCTGACTCATCACATTAAGGGCAGATAGAGGCCAAAAGTCTTTAATCGATAACTCCTCAACAAGCAATATTTTGGTATACATTACTGAACAAAAATATTTATCTTAACAATTTACAACTAAATACTATGATTTTTACGTCGTATGGCAGATAATTAGGGGTCACAAGGGGCCAGAATGCTAAATCTTTGACGCTTTATATCTCGAAAAGGGGAAACATTTTGAAAAGCAATATTAAACAAAAATTGTTTAGAATGATGGTCTGAACAATGTGCATCCTTTGGATTTTTCCTAAACAGCCCCTATAAGGACTTAAAGGGACGACCCCTAAATATTTCAAGTCTACATATCTCGAAAACGAAAAGAAACTTCTGAATACTTGTTGAACAAAAAGTCTTCAGAATTACAAGACCTTTCATATGATATCAAGAAAAAGGGGCTGACCCATCAAATTAGGGGCTCAAAGGGGCCAGAAGTCTTTCATCTTTAACTCCTTAACGTTAAATATTTTGATATTAATTATTGAAGCAAAAATGTTCATCTTCACAATCTGCAACTATATATCTTAAAATTTTCATCAAATATTACGTAATTAGGGACCATAAGGGGCCAGAATGCTTAATCTTTGACGCTTTATATCTCGAAAAGGGGAAACATTTTGAAAAGCAATATTGAACAAAAGTTGTTTAGAATGATGTTCTCAACAATGTGCATCCTTTGAATTATTCCTAAACAGACCCTAAAAGGACTTAAAGGGACGGCCCCTAAATATTTCAAGTCTAATATCTCGAAAACGAAACAAAACTTCTAAATACTTGTTGAACAAAAAGTTTTCAGAATTACAAGACTTTTCAAGTGATATAAAGAAAAAGGGGCTGACCCCTCGAATTAGGGGCTCAGAGGGGCCAAAAGTCTTTTATCTATTACCCTTTTACAGTAATGTTCATCTTCACGATCTGCTACTATAAATATTTTAAAATCTTCATCAAACATTGCGTTTTTAGGTGCCATAATCATCAAAATTTTGTTAAACATAACTGAAGCAAATTGTACGTTTTCACTATTTATATATTTATGAACGAAAATCTCAGTCAAATTCGTATCTCATCTTATCAAAAATCGGACAGAAGACCCACTCGTTGCTCGTCTTTATTATTATTCTTTTTCTTCTTACCGATTTTGTGCACGCGATTTCTCAAAAACGGCTCGATGGATTTCCGTGAAACTTTCAGGACTTATGTATCATCACTTGAACCTTATGCTTTTTTTCTGTTTTGATGACGTCACTTCCGGTCCGGAGGTATTGTCGATATAATGGTTTTCGAAGGGTCGGGTTGTCCGCAGATTTTCTCATATACGGTTTTAGTTAGAAACATGAAACTTTCAGGTATGGTAGACCTATGTCTGCAAATATGCGTAAGGCATTTCATTTTTACCGGAAATGCCGCACGTCGGCGCTCGCTATGGTCCGAAAAAAGGCATATCGAAAATTTCAAATTTTTCAGCGCTTTCTCTACAATAGCTTTTTACCTGTAAATATTTAATTAAAACCTATAGAACAAAAGTTGTGTAGAATGTTACGATCTTTCAAAGGATATCAACAATAAGGGGGCTGGTCCCTAAAATTAGGGAGCTAGAGGGGTCAAAAGTATTTTCCTGATATCTCAAAAAGTATTGAAAATTTGTATAGCATCATAGAAGCAAAGTTGTTGAAAATGACAAGTAGCAGCTAAGGAGATCATTCAAAGTCGTCAAAATGACGCCACTTCCGGTCAGACCGGAAGTAATGTAAATAGCTCATTCTTGCTCATATGACCGTAGATGTCTCTCGATCTCGATCTCATCTCCTTGAAATTTAGAGGGAAGACTTATTTGTTGCTTTGCAACAAGCTCGTCTAGTTATTCTTTTTTTTTTTCTTACCGATTTTGTGCACGCGAATTCTCGGAAATGGCTGGGAAGATTTTCACGAAACTTTCACAGGTGAAATATATTTATCTGAACCTTATTGGAAATTTTTTTCGTTTATGATATCACTTCCAGTAGTGAGATATTGACGATTTTCTGATTTTTAGAGGGTTGCCTTGTCGTGGGGTGTTCTCCTAAACGAGTAAAGATAAAGAGATGAGATTTTCAGTGAAGATAGAGTGGGGTTTGTAGATGTGCTATTTGATGTTCATATCTTTCCAGCACCAATGGCGCCAAAGGTCGGTAGGGCTCGAAAAAAATGTCTCAGAAACATCTCACAAAATTTGACACATTTTGTTTCATATCTTTTTACCTGTAAACATTTTGTTAATATATATAGAACAAAAAGTGTGCAAAATGATAGGACCTTTCATTTGATGTCAAGAGAAAGGGGCTGAACCCTCAAATTAGGGGCTCAGAGGGCCCAAAAATCTTTCATCTATAACTCTTTAACGATCAATAATTTGTAATACATTACTGAAGCAAATATGCTTATCTTAGCGATTTACAACAATATATGATAAGATTCTGATCATATGTTACGTAATAAGGGGTCACAAGGGCCAAGAATGCTAAATCTTTGACGCTTTATATCTCGAAAAGTGGGAATATTTTGATAAGCAATGCTGAACAAAAGATGGTCAGAATAATGTTCTTAACAATATGCACCCTTTCAATTTTTGTCAATCAGCCCCATTAAGGACTTGGAGTGGTGGCCCCTAAATATTTCTACTCAGCATTTTTCATCAAACAAAAGAAATCTCTGCATAAGTTTTGAACAAAAAGTCTTCAAATCATAAGACCTTTCATTTGATATCAAGGAAAAGGGGCTGACCCCTCAAATTATGGGCTCAGAGGGGCCAAAAGTCTTTCATCTATAACTCTCTAACGATCAATAATTTGTAATACATTACTGAAGCAAAGATGCTTATCTTAGCGATTTACAACAGTATATGATAAGATTCTGATCATATATTTTGTAATAAGGGGTCACAAGGGACCAGAATGCTAAATCTTAGACGCTTTATATCTCGAAAAGGGGAAATATTTTGATAAGCAATACTGCACAAAAGATGATCAGAATAATGTTCTAAACAATATGCACCCTTTCAATTTTTGTCAATCGGCCCCATTAAGGACTTGAAGGGTTGGCCTCTAAAGAATTCCATTCAGCATATCTCCAGAAAGAAAAGAAATCTCTGAATATTTCTTGAACAAAAAGTCTACAAAATCACAAGACCTTTCAACTGATATCAAGAAAAGGGGCTGACCCCTAAAACTAGGGGCTTAGAGGGGCCAAAAGCCTCTCATCCATAGCTCTTTGTTATATAAATCAAAAGAATGAAATCTAATTAGGGAAGTCTATATATTTTTATCTTTTAACAAAGATCATAGTCAGAATCATTTCTCCTCTTATCGAAAAATCGGACGGAAGACCTACTCGTTGCTTGCAACGAGATCTCATCTAGTTAGGGTCTTCCGTCTCCACGGAAGACCTTATAGTGATTCTATTGTTTCTTATTAAGGTCTTCCGTCTCCACGGAAGACCTTATAGTGATTCTATTGTTTCTTATTATTATTATTAAGGTCTTTCGACTTCCTTCGGAAGACCTTATTGTTTTCCGTCTGTTTTCTATTATTAGGGTCTTCCGTCTTCAGCGGAAGACCCTTCCATTATTCTTCGGTTTCTTTTTTACCTTTATTATTATTATTATTTTTATTCTTTTTTCTTCTTACAAAATTTGTGCAGACGATTTCTCGGAGATGGCTCGTTCGATTTTATTCAAATTCTCACGGTAGATGCGTTGACATCTGAAGTTAATTCCGGCAAATCTATAAAGGGATATCTACTTCCGGTCGAAAGTTATCGCCCTTTTATCAAAATTTAGAGGACCTCCTTGTCTGCGATGGAACTCAAAAACGGCTTAAGATAGAGCGCTGACATTTTCAGTGATGATAGAGGACATGTTGCCATTTTGCACCTGGGTTTTGATATTTTCCGGAAGTGCCTAGTTATTATTATTATTATTATTATTCTTTTTTTCATAGTTATGGCGATATCTCAGCTGTGAGTGAGCAGATTTCAGAGATTTTTTTCGCGGAAGATGCATCATGTAAATATCTCCAGACGTGTTTTTCAGTTTTCAAAATTCACTTCCGTTCGCGATTTTTGGGGAAATTTGTATTTTTTTAAATGGCAGTTTGTCCAGAATTTTTCTCGAAAACGGCTAAAGATATGAAATTGAAACTCAATGAATGAATAGAACATCAAATTCCAATATGGGGAACGACCTTTATTTTTCGTCGTCGGCACTTCCGGTCGCAAACGATAGTGAATTCAAAAAGTCCAATTTTTCAACTTTTTTCTTTTTCAATATTTTTCTTTAGGATTTACAGGGTTTATAGAGTGTATTACAAGAATTCTAAATATGTATTCAATATTTTGATGCGTGCATTTATTGCAAAGATATGACCGATCCAAACTTTGTCCCACTCTCTGGGGTTCGAATCCTGCTGGAGGTAGTTAATTTTTTTTTCTTTGTTTTTCTCTTTTTTCAGTTGCTAATGACTTCTCTCTCTTTAAAAACATGTATGGTAGTTTTTGCTGATTTTTAAAAGCTTTTTTGTCAGAGATTCTGTAGAAAACCTTTCGACTTATACTGAATATCTTTGCATCTATAATATGTCTTTCTAAAACTATTTTAAGGATTTCAATCTTGTCCCCAAAACTTGACCCATTTAAAAGTTGTCACCCCTTTTGCAATAAAACCTTGTTATCGCTACTCCTCCGAAACCGTAAAATATAGAGATTCCAAGCTTTCATTAGTGTCCTCGACTCATTTAATACTCTCTTCATTCTATCATTGCAAAAGCATTCTTTGGTCCCTTGTATGAGTTACTGCTCATGAAAGTTTATGCTGCTTACATTTAATGAACTTTTTTTTAAAGCGGTGTATCCTAGAGACATGGGAGCAACTGCATCGGCATATTTGACTTTGACCTTGAAATATAGGTCAAGGTCAAGGTCATTTAAAAACATAAGAAATTCCTTATATGTGTGTAAAATATAGCAATTCACCAAATGACCTTGAACTTTGACCTTGACCTTTGGCCTTGACATTGGGTCAAATGAAAAGTAAGGACATGCATCCAGCTCCAGCATCAGGTAAAAACATAGAAAGTAAAGATTTCCTTGTTTTCTGTTTTTTTTTTTTTTTTTTTTTTTTTTTTTTTTTTTTTTAAATGACCTTGACCTTTGACCTTGACCCAAAGGTCACAATCAGGCATAAAGATGTGAAAGTAGTTACAATTCTTAGTTTAAAAGAGGCATAAAATAAACAATTCACCCCCCCCCCTTCTTAAAAAAATTCATATCAACAACAACGTAGAATATTTCTGTAAAATTCAAACCAGACCTCGGATCGACACCATATTTGGTACAAATGTAGTATAGACCTCAGAGAAACTTTCTTGAGAGTTTTACGATGAGTCTTATAAGTTAATAGAAGTCATGAAGTTTCACGACAAAAACTACAAGTTCTGTTGTGTTTGAAATTAAAGTGCAGGTGAACGAAGAAATGATCTAAACCTTTTATCGGCTATTTCTTCAGATGTCGTTAGTAGCATTCGATTTTCCTGATATGATACGACATTTTAATACCAAGCATTCTCTCTTTCTTTTACATTTGGAATTTATTTGATTTTTATTTGGAATTAATCAGTTTCCAGAAATAGCGATTTTCGGTATATTAAAAACAATTCTCGCTTTCATTGTCGTGTTTCCCTTCTAAAAATGCATGTTGAGAGTTAAATTTGTGCTACACATATTTAATTTAACCCAAAGAAATGCTTATTTAAATGTTTCATATTTATTTCAGGATATTCAGTCAGAAATGTTAAAATCCGAACCCGATCTTTTAAGCTTACAACAAAGCTATTTTCAAAAAATTCAACATGCTCACAATATCGATGAATCGGGCTTCAGTCCATTGAACATTTTCATCAGGGAACAGTGTTAACGTTTTCTCACGCAGCCCGTCCCTTTTTATTAAGGTCTTCCGACTTCCTTCGGAAGACCTTATTGTTTTCCGTCTGTTTTCTATTATTAAGGTCTTCCGTTTCAGTCGGAAGACCTTATAGTGATTGTACTGTTTATTATTATTTTTTTTTTCCCCATTTTTTGTCCAAGCGATTTCTCAGAGATGGCTCGATGGATTTTCTTGAGACTTTCAGGGATTATGACAAATAAAATAAACTAAAAATATTTTTAAGGATTTTCTAAAATTCACTTCCGGTCGTCAGATATGTCCGATTTCCGTTTTTTTAAAAGAGTTCATGTCCGGACGTTTTCTCAGAAACGGTAAAAGATTAGGACAGCAAACTTTCAGGGATTATAGATCATGACAAGTAGATTTGTGGGATATGTCTTAATCCGTCAGCCGTCACTTCCGGTCGTCACAGGAAGTGATCAAAGAAATGAAAAATTTCAACTTTTCTTATTTTAATTAAATGTTGCATTAAATTATTGCATCTGTTTCGCAGTTTCGAAATATGTTGGTCCCACCGGAAACAGAAACGTCAACTTCCGGTTATAAGCGAAAAACTACATAATTTGAGTATTTTACTTTCCCATAAATATCGCTTATAGATAAAGTTTTTGAAATGATTTTTAGATATGTTATTTAGACTGCAAATGTCTAGAGTAACATCAAATATCTTGGCAAAATTCACTTCCGGTCGCATGTTTTACTGTCCGCAAAATGAGAACTTGTCAAAGTGAAATCTCAGAAACGGTAAGAGATTAAGACATCAAACTTATATGAGTAATAGAACTTAATGAGTAGGGAAAACCCTTTGGGTTAATAGCGTCAGCCGTCACTTCCGGTCGTTACAGGAAGTGATCAAAGAAATCGAAAATTTAAACTTTTCATTTTTGAAATAAAACTTGCATCATATAATTGAATCTCTTTCTCAGTTTCTATATGTGTTGGTCTCACTGGAAACAAAAAACAACAACTTCCGGTTATAAGAGAGAAACTATGTAATTGCTATTTTTAACTTTCCCAATAATATCACTTATTGATAAAGTTTTTGAAATGATTTTTACATATGTTATTGAGACTGCAATTGTCAAGTGTGAAGTCAACCATCTTAGGAAAATGCACTTCCGGTCGCGTGTTTTTCTGTCCTCAAATTGAGATTTTGTTCACCTAATTGCTCAAAAACAGTACATAACTGAAGTCTAAAACTTTCAGAACTAATAGTCAGTTACCAGTTTATCAACATCGTGTAAAAATCGTACGTTGTCGTCACTTCCGGTCGTGACAGGAAGCGATGCAAAAAAGTGAATTTTTAAAGTTTTTTTTTTTTACAGAAATGTTTGGCTAATGCAGATGTTAGATAGATCATGATCATGCAAATTATTTTCATCGGAAGTGCCAACCGAAAAACAATAAATTGTCTCAAACATGAGTAGTTTTTCATAGAAACTTTTAGGAATAATCAGTTGTGAATAATTTAGGTGTAGAATGAACATTTTATTCGTTTGAGCACTTTCGTTCATGATGAAGTACATAAAGAAAACAGAAAAGTTATTCCGTTTGCTTTTATATGTATTTACATATCTTTGGAAGCCTTGAGAAAACTTTTGTTAATTATTTAGAGTAATCTTATTGAAAAGGTTTTGTTTGTTTTTTTCTCAAAGAAGTCAAGAGAACGGAAGACCTGTTATTGCCTTGGCAATAAGTATCTTTTTCTTTTTATTATTATTTTTTTTTTCCCTTTCTTGTTTTCACGATTTCTCAGAGATGGCTGGACGGATTTTCTTGAAATTTCCAGGGATAATAGAGAATGAAAATACCTACAAACATATCTTTCATTTCTTTCAAAATTCACTTCCGGTCGTCAGATATGTCCGATTTCCGTTTTTTCAGAAATATTTTGTCCCAGTCATATCTCAGAAACGGTAAGAGATTAAGACACCAAACTTATATGAGTAATAGAACCTAATGAGTAGGCAAAACTCTTTGGGTTAATAGCGTCAGCCGTCACTTCCGGTCGTTACAGGAAGTGATCAAAGAAATTGAAAATTTAAACTTTTCACTTTTGAAATAAAACTTGCGTCATATAATTGAATCTCTTTCACAGTTTCTATATGTGTTGGTCTCACTGGAAACAAAAAACGACACTTTCCGGTTATAAGAGAGAAACTATCTTATTGGGATTTTTAACATTCCCAAACATATCACTTATTCATAAAGTTTTTGAAATGATGTTTAGCTCTTCTGAGCCAAAGGCTCAAAGAGCTAATGCTATGGCCATTTGTGCGGTGTGCGGTGTGCATAAACTTTTTAGAATATGGGCCATAACTCAAGAACCCCTTGGCCAATTATTGTCAAATTTGTCACAGGGTATCCTTGGCCCAAGGGCTCCCTTTTATACTAAAACTGGGGTTGTGACCCTTTAACAAGGGGAGATAATTAGGAAAATAGAAACAAAAGTACTGGTTGCTAAAAAATCTTCTTCTCTAGAACCACTGGGCAGATTATCACCAAACTTACACAAAAGGATGAGGATATGTTGTAAATTAAAATTTGCACGGGGATTTACCCTGGGGCAAAGGGCGTGGTCTCAAGGTCACTTCAAAGTTGACAAAAAAATTACATTTTATTAAAATGTTGATATTTTGCTTACTATAAGGACTAGGATCATCAAATCTTGTCAGTTGGTGCATCTATGGACCTCATATCATGTTGACTCAAAAGTAGGTCACGGTGACCTATTTTTTAAATTTTGCGGCCATTCTTTTTCAAAATGATTTAGAGGCATATTTTGAACAATTTAAGGCCTATGATCATCAAACTTTGTCAGTTGATGCATCTTGGGTCCTCAAAGTACGTCAACTAAAAAGTAGGTCACCTTGACCTACTTTTTGAATTTTATGGCTTATCTTTTTTAAAACAATTAAGGTCATTAATTCGAATACGGGGAGGCTTAGAATCATTAAATCTTGTAAGATGATGCATCTTGGGGCCATAAAACATATTTATTAAAAAGTAGGTCACAGTGACCTACTTTTTGAACTTTGCAGGCATTCGATTTCAAAGCGTTTTAGAGGCATAATTTGGACATTTTAAGGCCTATGATCATAAAACTTTGTAAGTTGATGCATCTTGGGTCCTCAAAAAAGGTCAACTGAAAAGTAGGTCACCATGACCTACTTTTCAATTTATATGACTATAATTAAATATTTCAGGTACTAATTGGCTTAGAATCATCAAACTTTGTCAGTTGATGCATCTTTGTTCTTCGGAGTAGGTCGACTAAAAAGTAGGTCACAGTGACCTATTTTTGAAAATTTATGGCGTTAATTAAATATTTCGGGTACTAATTGGCTTAGAATCATCAAACTTTGTCAGTTGATGCATCTTGGGTCTACAGAGTAGGTCGACTAAAAAGTAGGTCGCCGTGACCTACTTTCAGAAAATTTATGGCTTTAATAAAATATTTCGGGTACTAATTGGCTTAGAATCATCAAACTTTGTCAGTTGATGCGTCATGGGTCCTCGGAGTACAACAACTGAAAAGTAGGTCACGGTGACCTACTTTTGGAAATTTATGGCTTTAATCAAATATTTCGGGTACTAATTGGCTTAGAATCATTAAACTTGTCAGTTGATGCATCTTGGGTCCTCGGAGTACAACAACTGAAAAGTAGGTCATTGTGACCTACTTTTGAAATTTTTTGGCTGTATTTAATATTTTCAGGAAGTTTTTGGCTTAGAATCGTCAAAATTTGTCAGTTGATGTATATTTGGTCCTCACAGTAGGTTGACTGAAAAGTAGGTCACCGTGACTTCCTTTTGAAAATTTATGGCTGTAATTAAATATTTTGGGTACTTATTGGCTAGAATCATCAAACTTTGTCAGTCGATGTATCTTTGGTCCTCGGAGTACAGCAACTGAAAAGTAGGTCACGGTGACCTACTTTTGAAAATTTATGGCTTTAATTAAATATTAGAGGTACTAATTGGCTTAGAATCATCAAACTTTGTCAGTTGATGCATCTTGGGTCCTTGGAGTAAAACAATTGAAAAGTAGGTCACTTTGACCTACTTATAAAATTTTATGGTTATAATTTTAAAAAAATATTTTAGGTATTAATTGGCTTAGAATCATCAAACTTAGTTGATGGGTCCTCAGAGAATGACAAGTGATAAGTAGGTCACCATGACCAACTCTCAGGTACTAATTGGCTTAGAATCATCTTGGGTTCTCAGAGTGTGAATTGGAATTTCAAGGGTTTATCTAAATATACAGGATACTTCGAGGCTTCAAATAGAAGTGATAGGTTGTACAGTTTATCAGAAGAGCGATTCAAGGCCCATGGGCCTCTTGTTACATATGTTATTGAGACTGCAATTGTCTAGCGTGAAGTCAACCATCTTAGGAAAATGCACTTCCGGTCGCGTGTTTTTCTGTCCTCAAGTTGAGATTTTGTTCACCTAAATGCTCAAAAACACTACATGACTGAAGTCAAAAACTTTCAGAACTTATAGTTAGTTACCAGTTTATCTACATCATGTAAAAATCGTACGTTGTCGTCATTTCCGGTCGTGACAGGAAGCGATGCAAAAAAGTGAATTTTTAAAGTTTTTTTTCTTTTTGCAGAAATGTTTGGCTAATGCAGATGTTAGATAGACCATGACCATGCAAATTATTTTTATACATTTTATTCGTTTGGAGCACTTTCGTTCATGACGAAGTACATAAAGAAATCAGAAAAGTAATTCCGTTTGTTTTTATCTGTAGCTACATATCTTTGGAAGCCTTGAGATAACTTTTGTTATTATTTAGAGTTATTCTAATTGAGTTGATTGTGAGGTGTGTTTTTTTTCAAAGAAGTCAAGAAAACGGAAGACCTGTTATTGCCTAGGCAATAAGTATCTAGTTAAGGTCTTCCGTCTTCACGGAAGACCTTATAGTGATTCTACTGTTTCTTATTATTATTATTCTTATTTTTTAGACAAATTTTGTGCACGCAATATCTCGAGAACTATTCAGTGGTTTTTCATCAAACTTTCAGGGATAATGCGCTTTAAAATGCCATTGTTACATTTGAAAGAATTTTGGAGAAATTTGCTTCCGGTTCCAAGTTATGGACATTTTTCTGATTTTGAAATGACATTTTATCCGCGCGAGATCTAAAGAACGGCTAAAGTTATGAATTGAAGAATTGTTGGAGACCATCGAACATGACTTCTAGATGTGCGGGTTTGCCTTTTCGTGCGTCGTGAGTACTTCCGGTCGCTACCGGAAGCGAATTAAAAAAGTCAATTTTTTTCAACTTTTACGTTTTTCAAAATTTTTCTTTGATTTTAGTAGGGTTATATTCCTTTATAGATGCAAGTTACCGAACATAATAGGTATCAGATTCCTTGAGCGTCATATGGCGAGACGTGTTTTGTTGCAAAACATTCCAGTCTTTTCATTAATGTGTTACTTATTGGAATAGTCCACTTTGGGGGTAAAGAGGAATATAAAATGTGTAAGAAAACTTAGCGCTGCCTTTATGTTACTTCCCCGTATACGATATGTTATATGTACAGTGTGATAAATAAACATTCTTAGGCTCGAAAATCAGGCTATAGCAACATTTTTTTTTTTAAATTTCCTTGAAGCTATCACGTACACTTATTCAATTGAAGACACATTTCAAAGAAAAGGTGCGAAGATTTACTCGTGACGTTTGGCGCGAAATAATGTATCTTGAACCGCCTTTCACAAATGGTCTGATGCAGTAGTGTAGAAGTACAGAAAAAGATTACACGGACATGTCTGTATTTGGAATTGCATAGAATAGAAAGCTGAATGCATAAAGAATAAAGGAAGTAAACACAATAGTTTTTTTTTTAGTTTTTATCAGTAACAGATTATTTTCTCTGCTATCAGTTATTGTTAAAACTCAAGTAACAAATCCGATGTAAATCTACTAGCACTTGCACAAAATTTAGCTGGCTAGTTTTCATCCTATAATTCCGCACTATAAGAAAAAAAAAATAACCTGCCTGACACTCGTTACTTCAGGGAATGTGTGCAAGGTAAACATCGATGAGGGCTGGTACATTGCACTAGTGTAGTGGTTTCAATATTAAAGAACAAGGTTCACTTAGGGCCTTTTTTGGCCCTCTGAATTTCAGAAAAACTGAAACTGCTTGGTTTTAGTTGTCGATGCATTAAATATTATTTAGACCTTTGATGACTGCGTATATATCAAAAATGACGTAATTTTCTGGCTAGTCTATGCATTAAGATGTCATTAAATGCGTCATTTTCCTCGTATCCTGAAAATTTCTACAAAACAGCCAATTTTTAAAGCTATTTTCGCATATTTAATATAGGACGTAACCTCTGATCTTAAATATGCAACTATTAAATGATAGAAGTATTTCTGAGGATTACAAAACCTGTTTTATTTTTTTAGATCAGAGGGTGCGCTCATATTATTTCTCTTCTTTCTTTTTTAAACTAAAAATTGCATCACTTTATTGCATCTCTTTCGCTGTTTTAAAATATGTTAGATACCAGAGGAAATAATCGTCAACTTCCGGTCTATTGCTCGGCAACAGTAAATGACTGAAGTCTAAAACTTTCATGACTGATAGACAGTCATCAGTCTATTTGAATCGTGACAAAATCTTGTATCGCCGTTACTTCCAATCGTGACAGAAAGTGATGCAAAAAAGGGAATGGTTAATGGTTAGCACGTTGGATTTTCAGGCTGACGACCAGGGTTAAATCTCCACAGAGTGTCTGAATTTCTTTTATCACTTTTTAGCTTGAGTTTTCTTTTTTTTTTCAGAATCGGACGGAAGACCTCTCATTGCTCGCAATTAGTTTCTAGTTATTATTATTATTCTTTTTCTCATAGTTATGGCGATATCTCAGCTGTGAGTGAGCAGATTTCAGAGATTTTTTTCGCGGAAGATGCATCATGTAAATATCTCCAGACGTGTTTTTCAGTTTTTCAAAATTCACTTCCGTTCGCGATTTTTGGGGAAATTTGATTTTTTAAATGGCATTTTGTCCAGAATTTTTCTCGAGAACGGCTAAAGATATGAAATTGAAACTCAATGAATAAATAGAACATCAAATTCCAATATGAAGAACGACCTTTATTTTTCGTCGTCGGCACTTCCGGTCGCAAACGATAGTGAATTCAAAAAGTCCAATTTTTCAACTTTTTTTCAATATTTTTCTTTAGGATTTACAGGGTTTATAGATTGTATTACAAGAATTCTAAATATGTATTCAATATTTTGATGCGTGCATTTATTGCAAAGATATGACCGATCCAAACTTTGTCCCACTCTCTGGGGTTCGAATCCTGCTGGAAGTAGTTAATTTTTTTTCTTTGTTTTTCTCTTTTTTCAGTTGCTAATGACTTCTCTCTCTTTAAAAACATGTATGGTAGTTTTTGCTGATTTTTAAAAAGCTTTTTTGTCAGAGATTCTGTAGAAAACCTTTCGACATATACTGAATATCTTTGCATCTATAATATGTCCTTCTAAAACTATTTTAAGGATTTCATTCTTGTCCCCAAAACTTGACCCATTTAAAAGTTGTCACCCCTTTTGCAATAAAACATTGTTATCGCTACTCCTCCGAAACCGTAAAACATAGAGATTCCAAGCCTTCATCAGTGTCCTCGACTCATTTAATACTCTCTTCATTCTATCATTGCAAAAGCATTCTTTGGTCCCTTGTATGAGTTACTGCCCATGAAAGTTTATGCTGCTTACATTTAATGAACTTTTTTTTTAAAACGGTGTATCCTAGAGACATGGGAGCAACTGCATCGGCATATTTGACTTTGACCTTGAAATATAGGTCAAGGTCAAGGTCATTTAAAAACATAAGAAATTCCTTATATGTGTGTAAAATATAGCAATTCACCAAATGACCTTGAACTTTGACCTTGACCTTTGGCCTTGACATTGGGTCAAATGAAAAAGTAAGGACATGCATCCAGCTCCAGTATCAGGTAAAAACATAGAAAGTAAGGATTTCCTTGTTTTCTGGTTTTTTTTTTCTGAAATGACCTTGACCTTTGACCTTGACCCAAAGGTCACAATCAGGCATAAAGATGTGAAAGTAGTTACAATTCTTAGTTTAAAAGAGGCATAAAATAAACAATCCCCCCCCCCTTCTTAAAAAAAAATCATATCAACAACAACGTAGAATATTTCTGTAAAATTCAAACCAGACCTCGGATCGACACCATATTTGGTACAAATGTAGTATAGACCTCAGAGAAACTTTCTTGAGAGTTTTACGATGAGTCTTATAAGTTAATAGAAGTCATGAAGTTCCACTGCAAAAACTACAAGTTCTGTTGTGTTTGAAATTAAAGTGCAGGTGAACGAAGAAATGATCTAAACCTTTTATCGGCTATTTCTTCAGATGTCGTTATATTAGTAGCATTCGATTTTCCTGATATGATACGACATTTTAATACCAAGCATTCTCTCTTTCTTTTACATTTGGAATTTATTTGATTTTTATTTAGAATTAATCAGTTTCCAGAAATAGCGATTTTCGGTATATTAAAAACAATTCTCGCTTTCATTGTCGTGTTTCCCTTCTAAAAATGCATGTTGAGAGTTTAATTTGTGCTACACAATTTAATTTAAATTTAATTTAACCCAAAGAAATGCTTATTTAAATGTTTCATATATATTTCAGGATATTCAGTTAGAAATGTTAAAATCCGAACCCGATCTTTTAAGCTTTCAACAAAGCTATTTTGAAAAAATTCAACATGCTCACAATATCGATGAATCGGGCTTCAGTCCATTAATACATTTTCATTAGGGAACAGTGTTAACGTTTTCTCACGCAGCCCGTCCCTTGTTATTTTATATACTGCTTGCAAGTTCAGGAACTATTTCCTTTTACGGAACTTCTTTCTTCCCCTACCGATTCTAAAAATACGCTTGTATTTATTCTATAGTCTTCAACAATTAATTTACCCAATTTTATCGGAATGTGTAGCGCAGTGGTAAGCGCACTTGCCTTTCAAACCAAGGGTTTTGAGTTCGATCCCAGCTGGAGGAGGAATTTTTTTTTTTTTTTTTTTTTCATTTTTTTATTTTTTTTTTTTTTTTTTGGCATTTTTCTTCTTTTTTTCAGCCTAAATGACACGAAAGCACTTAAAAAGGTGGAAAGGCCTCTAATTGTTCTCTGAACAATTAGTTTACTAGTTATTATTAAGGTCTATCGATATATATGATAAGATATGAATATGAAACTTGCTGAGGTGATAGAGCATCAAATGTAGGTATGTTGATCGACCATTATTTTTCGTCGTTCGTACTTCCGGTCGCAAACGGAAGTGAATTCAAAAATGTTTAATTTGTAACTTTTTTTGTTTTTCAATATTTATCTCTGGGATTTACAGGGTTAATAGAGAGTCTTCTAAGAGTTCTAAGTATGTTTTTATCATTTTGACTGATGCATTTATTGCAAAGATATGACCGATCCAAATTTTCTCGTATTGTTGCGGGTTCGAATCCTGCTGGGACGGGAGATTGTTTCTCTCTTTTTTCAGTTGTAAATGATATTTTTCTCTGTGAAGACATGTATGATAGTTTTTCCTTATTTTTTAAAGCTTTTTTAACAGAGATTCTACAGAAATCCTTTAATAATCATCATCTATGTTGAAAGGCTGTGTTACATAAACGCAAGCAAAAATACCTTCAGTAAAGTATTAAATGAAGAGAGGTAGCACAGCGATCGGGAGAAAAGTTAGGTCGGAAGACCACTTGTTGCCCTAGCAACAAGAAACGCATCTAGTTATTATTATTATTCTTTTTTTTTAGACAAAATTTTGTGCACGCGATTTCTCGAAAACTATTCAAGGAATTTCCTTGAAATTTTCAGGGGTAAAAGGTCTTTTTATGAATTTTATATAAAATTCCGTTTTTTGGTAAATTCGATTCCAGTGCCAAGTTATGGACAATTTTCTGATTTTAAAATGCAATTTTGTCCGCGAGTGTTCTCAAGAATGGCTTAAGATATTAACTGGAGACTTGTTAGAGATGATAGAACATGATTTTTAGATTGGAGAGGGCACCATTTCGTCTGTCGTCGGCACTTCCGGTCGCTTACGGAAGTGATCAAAGAAATCTTTAAATTTCAACTTTCCTTTTTTAAATCAATTCTTACTTCACATTATTGCATCTCTTTTGTAGTTTTAAAATATGTTGGTCCCACCGGAAACAAAAACGTCAACTTCCGGTTATAAGAGAAAAACTACATAATTTGAGTATTTTTCTTTCCCATTAATATCTATTGTAGATAAAGTATTTGGAATGAATTTTTAATATGTTATTCAGACAGCAAATGTCTAAAGTAACCTCAAATATCTTTCAAAAATTCACTTCCGGTCGCGTGTTTTTCTGTCCTAAAAATGAGAAGTTGTCTGAGCAAGATCTCAGAAATGGAAAGAGATTAAGACATCAGACTTATATGAGCAACAGACCTTAAGATGTAGCCAAAATCACTTGGGTTCAGAGCGTCAGCCGTCACTTCCGGTCGTCACAGGAAGTGATCAAAGAAATCGAAAATTTCAACTTTTCTTTTTTTTTTATTTAAGAATTGCACCACTTTATTGCATCGTTTTCGCAGATTCGAAAGATGTTGGTCCCACCGGGAAGAAAAAACGACAACTTCCGTTTATAAGAGAAAAACTACAAAATTTGAGTATTTTACTTTCCTATAAATATTCTTTATAGATAATGTATTTAAAATGAATTTTAAATATGTTATTCAGACTGCAAAGGTCTAAAGTAACCTCAAATATCTTTCAAAAATTCTCTTCAGGTCGCGTATTTTTCCGTCCTCAAAATGAAAAATTGTCTGAGCGAGATCTCAAAAACAGGTAAAAGATTAAAACACCAAATTTTTATGACTAGCAGACCTTGAGGAGTAGGCAAAATCATTTTGGTTAAACGCGTCCGTCGTAACTTCCGGTCGTCACAGGAAGTGATCAAAGAAAACAAAAATTTTAACTTTTCTTTGTTAAATTAAAGTTTGCATCACTTAATTGCATCTCTTTTGCTGTTTTGAAATATGTTAGATTCCACCGGAAACAAAAACGTCAACTTCCGGTTTTAGGTGATAAACTACGTTATTTCGATATTTAACTTTGTCATAAATATTGCTTATCGATAAAGTACTTGAAATGTTTTTATGCTTTTTATAGATACTGCAAATGTATAGAGAACCGTCAGAGATTTTTTTTTTTATATATAAAATTCACTTCCGGTCGCGTGTTTACCTGTCCTCAGAATTATAATTTGTTCTCACAATATTGCTCGGAAACAGTAAATGACTGAAGTCTAAAACTTTCAGAACTGATAGTCAGTCATTAGTTTATTTGAATCGCGAGGAAGTCTTATATCGCCGTTACTTCCGGTCGTGACAGGAAGTGATGCAAAAAAGTAAATGGTTAATGGTTAGCACGTTGGATTTTCACGCTGACAACCAGGGTTAAATCTCCAGAGTGTCTGAATTTCTTTTATCACCTTTTCAGCTTGAATTTACGTTTTTATTTTCAAAATCGGACGGAAGACCTCTCATTGCTCGCAATAAGTTTCTAGTTATTATTTTTATTTTTTAGACAAATTTTGTGCACGCGATATCTCGAGAACTATTCAGTGGTTTTTCATCAAATTTTCAGGGATAATGCGCTATTAAATGGCATTGTTACATTTGGAAGATTTTTTGAATAATTCGCTTTAGGTTCCAAGTTATGGACAGTTTTCTGATTTTAAGATGAAATTTTGTCGCCCCTTTTTTGCAAAAATGGTAAAAGATATGAACTGGAGACTTGTTAGAGAGTATAGGACATGTCTTTTAGATATGCGGAATCTCCTTTTCGTGCGTCGTCATTACTTCCGGTCGCAACCGGAAGCGAATTAAAAAATCAATTTTTTCAACTTTTTGGTTTCTCAATATTCTTCCATGATTTTAGACAGAATAATAAAAATGCTTATTGAAATATGTAATATTTTTCTGTTTTCAAAAAAAAAAATGTCCACCGGAAGTAGTTTTGAAAATAGATTTTTTTCGATAAAGTTTGTTCACATAATATCTTGTGAAATATTTAGTGGTTTTTCCTCAAACTTTCAGGAATGATGCTCTGTAAAACGCCATTATACCACTTAAAAAATGTTTGGAAAAATTCGCTTCCGGTTCCAAGTTATTTACATTCTTCTGATTTTAAAATGAAACTTTGTCAGTGCGGGATCTAAAGAAAGGCTAAAGATATGAACTGGAGACTTCTTGGATAGTATAAAGCATCACATCTATATAATGTGGAATCCCCTATTTGTGCGTCAACAATACTTCCGGTCGCTACCGAAAACGAATTAAAAAAGTCGAATTTTTAACTCTTTTGTTTTTCAATATTTTTTTGGATATAAGTAGGGTTAATAAAGACTCTTTTAAAAATGCAAAATATATAATTAGTTTTAAAATTGATAAATCAAAACTCTAATAATTACTCTTATTTTTAGACAAATTTCGTGCACGTGGTATTTAGAGAACTTTACAGTAGGTTTTGTTGCAAAACGTTCAAGTCTTTTTATAAAATGTGTAAACTAAACGGGATAATACAATTTTTAGGTAAACAGGAGAATAGATTTTGTAGGAAAACATTGCAAATAAAAAGCTTTAGTGTTACTTGCCCATATACGATATGTATATTGCCATAACAGTACTTTCTAAAGCTAACACATCAGGCTATAACAGCATATTTTTATATTTTATTGAAGCTATCAAACCCATTTAATAAAACAAACATTCCAAAAAAAAAAAAAGGCGCAAAGATTTACTCGTGACGTTTGGTGTGAAATAAGTTATCGTTCCCGCTTTTGATAGAAGACAAATTGACTGAAGTGCAGAGAAAGATTACACGGATACGTCTCTATTTGGAATCGCATGGAATAAAAAGCTGAATGCATAAAGAATAAAGAACGTAAAGACATCAGTGGTTTCCATTAGTAACAGATTATTTCTTTTACTAAAAGTTATTTTTAAAACTCAAGTAACAAATTCCCATATGAATCTGCTTTCATAAAATTTAGCTGACTAGCTTTCATTCTATAATTACGCACTATGAAAAAAAATAACCTACTTAACCTGCAAGAAGTGCAAAGTAAACATGGATGAAAACGTGTACATTGCGCTGGTGTAGTCGTTTCCATATTAAATTTTCATCAGATGATCTGTGTTTAATTCATCCTAATCCGTTTTCCCCCATTTTATTTTTTCATCTTAATATATTATATTTCTTTTCTGTGTAAATTCTGACTTATTTTCATTCAATAAAAGTCTTTAAAATCCTGGTATTTTGAAAGACCTATATGTATGTTATATTTTAGGTGTTTTTAATAAGAGCATATATAAATGTAATTTTACATGCCAAGAAAATCACATATAAGGATAGTTTTTCGGACGGAAGACTTCTCGTTGTTCGCAACGAGTATCTAGTTATTAGGGTCTTCCGTCTCCAACGGAAGACCCTTCTATTATTCTATTGTTTCTTTTTCACTTTTATTATTAGGTCTTCCGTTCACAACGGAAGACCTATAATGATTGTATTGTTTCTGTTTATTATTATTATTATTATTATTCCTCCCAAATTTTGTGAGCGCGATTACTCAAAGATGTTTCGATAGATTTTCACAATTTTTCACTGGATAATAGGTTGATATATGAAGTTTATATAAAATTCCGTTTTTTGAAAAATTCACTTCCGGTCCGAAGTTACGGCCGTATTTCAAATTTTAAATTGCATTTTTGTCCGGTGTTTTTCTCAGAAAGGGTTTGAGGTAAAGATGTGAAATTTACTGGAATGATAGATCATGACATTCTTATTGTTTCTACGTGATTTTCGTTTGTGTCTGGAACTTCCTGTCTAAACCGGAAGTGAATTTGTGTTTTGGTCAATTTTCGACTTTTTTTGTTTTTAAACATATTTTCAAGATATTTTTAGGCGTAATAGAGATAGGTCTATAAGTGCCAAATATATAATTTGTTTTGAAATCAGGTCACCCGTTTTATAGATTTCAGCTACTTTCTTTTTCCTTTCAAAAATCAAAGTACTAAAAGTACTGGTAGCGCATTTCTTACTTTAACTTACATGAAGGTTATGTTTACATGTTTCTCTGCATACAAAAATCAATACATACAGTATCATATATAAGAATGAAGACTACATTTAATTGCAGTAAATATCAAAGTACCTGAAGTACTGAGAGGACTGTTTTAGATACCCAATTTTTTCAAACTACAGTGTAGTATAAACAGGCATGTTTTTCTATACATAAAAATCAATGCATAGAATAAGTTACCTATGGAAGGTATTTTCATTAGCCAATAAAAATCAAAGTACCGCAAGGACTGAAAGGATATTTACTATTCTTTTTTACTTCGACTTATATATAGATGTTTCTCTAAATGCAAAATTCAATTCATACACTACATGTATTAAATTTGTCATGTTTATATATAAGGACGGTGGATACTTTCATTTTTGTAGTGAAAATCAAAGTACTGTAAGAACTGACAAGTTGTTTTCTAGATAAAACCCCCTCCCCCATTTTAACTTTTAAATTTAAAATAGTTTAAATATACTTCTACTAATGAAAAAAAAAAAACATGCATACAATATCTTATATAAGGACAACAGATACATTCATTTTTGCAGTAAAAATCAATGGACTGCAAGTACCGAAGGGACAAATTTTAGATTCTTTACAACTTAATTATTACATACTGTACACGTTTCTCTACCAAAAAAAATCAATGCAAACGGTATCATATAGGAACGGAAGACCTTTTTGTTGCCAAAGCAACAAGAGTCTAGTTATTATTATTATTATTATTTTCTGTCCAAATTTTGTGCAGACGATTTCTCAGAGATGGTAAGATGGATTCACTTGAAATTTTCAGAGATGATGTATCATGATCTTGACCTTATTCATCTTTTTTATTTTTTGGAAATTCACTTCCGGTCGGAAGTTATCGCCCTTTAATCGAATTTTTAGTGACCATTTTGTCTACACAAAAATTCCAAAACGACAAAAGATAGAGTGCTGAAATTTTCAGTGACAATAGAGGACATGTTCTAGTTGTGCACCTCAGTTTTCAAATTTTCTGGAAAAGCCTAGTTTGGAAGCTCGATAGGGATCAAAATCTAGGACATAAATCAGGAGTGAATTTTCGAGACATTTTTTATCATATCTTCAAAACAATGAATATTTTCCTAAAACACATTGAACAGAAATTGTGCAGAATTACTAGATCTTTTATATGATATCAAGAAAAAAAGGCTGACTCATCACATTAGGGGCCAAAAGGGGCAAAAAGTCTTAAATCCATAACTCTTTAACGATCAATATTTTGTTATACATTACTGAAGCAAAAATGTTTATCTGAACAATTTACAACTATATATTATAATAAAAATCTCATATGTTACATAATTAGGGGCCATAAAGGGTCAGAATGCTAAATCTTTGACGCTTTATATCTCGAAAGTGGGAAATATTTTGATAAGCAATATTGAACAAAAGATGTTCAAAATAATGTTTAAAACAATATGCAACCTTTCAATATTTGCTAAACGTCCCCATTAAGGAGTTAAAGGGCCGGCCCCTAAATATTTCTTTTGGATATATCTCGGAAACGAAAAAGAATTTCTGAATAGTTGTTGAACAAAAAGTGTTCAAAATCATAAGAGCTTTAAGGTGAAATCAAGAAAAAGGGGCTGGCCCCTCAAAATCGGGGCCGAGAGGGGCCGAAAGTCTTTCATCAATAACTCTTTAACGATCAATATTTTGTAAAATATTACTGCAGCAAAAATGTTTATCTGAGCAAACTACAACTATATAATGTTATTCAAATAACATGTTACATAATTAGGGGTCATGAGGGGCCGAAATACTAAATCTTCGACGCTTTATATTTCGAAAGTGGGAAATATTTTGCTAAGCAATATTGAATAAAAGATGTTTACAATAATGTTCTGAACAATATGTAACCTTTCAATTTTTGCTAAACGTCTCCATTAAGGAGTTGAAGGGCCGACCCCTAAATATTTCTTTTGCATATATCTCGGAAACGAAAAAGAATTTCTGAATAGTAATTGAACAAAAAGTGTTCAAAATCATAAGAGCTTTAAGGTGATATCAAGAAAAAGGGACTTGCCCCTCAAAATAAGGGCTGATAGGGGCCGAAAGTCTTTCATCAATAACTCTTAAACGATCAATATTTTGTAATACATTACTAAGGCAGAATAGATCATCTTCACACTCCTTAACTACATAATGTTGTTGGCATCAGATGTTACGTTATAAGGGGACAATAGGGGCCAGAATGCTAAATCTTTGACGTTATAAGGGGACATTAGGGGCCAGAATGCTAAATCTTTGACGCTTTATATCTCAAAAGTGGGAAATATCTTGATAAGCAATATTGAATAAAAGATGTTCACAATAACGTTCTGAACAATATGTTACCTTTCAATATTTGCTAAACGTTCCAATTAAGGAGTTGAAGGGCCGGCCCCTATTATTTCTTTTGCAGATATCTCGGACACGAAAAAAAAAAAATTAGAATAGTTGTTGAACAAAAAGGTGTTCAAAATCATGAGAGCTGTAAGAAGATATCAAGAAAATAGGGCTGGCCCCTCAAAATAGGGGCCAAGACGGGCCGAAAGTCTTTAATCTATAATCTTTAATGATCAACATTTTGTTATAGATTACTGAAGCAAAATTTTCGTCTTAACAATTTATTTATATCATTATATTTGAACCAAAGTCTCAGTCAAATTCTTATCTTATCAAAAATCGGACGGAAGACCCACTCGTTGCTCGCAACGAGATCGCATCTAGTTATTCTGTTGTTTCTTTTCAACCTTTTTTATTATTATTATTATTCTTACCAATTTTGTGCATGCGATTTCTGGTAAATGCATGGATGAATTTTCATGAAACTTTCAGCAATGATGGCAATTTACATGAACTTAAGGCATTTTTTTCTATTTTGATGATGTCACTTCCGGTCGCGAGTTATTCCCGATTTTCTTTATTTATATTGACATTTTGTCCGGGTCTTTTCTCTAAAGTGGTTAAAGATAGAGTCATGCAACTTTCTGGGATAATAGAACATAATCTGTAGATTTGTCTCCAGTGTTTTGTTTTTTCGGCATCACTTCTGTTTTCCACCGGAAGTAGTTTAAAAATATGCAATTTTTAATTTTTTTTCATTTTTAAATGTTTATAACATTGACATGTATTGTGTTTCAAGTCATTTCATTTCCACCGGAAGTTGTACTTCTAAACCAGAAGTTGTCCAAAAAATAAGTATTTTTCATCCAAACTTTCAGAAAAGATTTGCACACATTCACTGTGGAGTTTTTAAGTCATTTTGAGCACTTTTTGTCATACCGGAAGTGAATTTAAAAGAACCGGATATGGTTTGACGTTAGAAGATATCACTGTTTCATGTGTTTCTAAACATATTTTGAATAATTCAATCGCCTATTTTATTCAAATATACTTGTTCTTCCTTCTTTTTTTTTATGTATATCTATCACATTCAACATCGTATCTCGGACGGAAGAACCTACTCGTTGCTTTGCAAGGAGCTTTGCTCTAGTTATTATTCTTTTTTTTAGACAAAATTGTGTGCATGTGATTTCTCGAAAACTATTCAACGAATTTCCTTGAAATTTTCAGGGATAAAAGGTATTCATATGAATTTTATATAAAATTCCGTTTTTTGGTAAATTCGATTCCAGTGCCAATTTATGGACAATTTTCTGATTTTAAAATGAAATTTTGTCCGCGAGTGATTTTAAGAATGGCTTAAGATATTTACTGGAAACTTGTTAGAGATGATAGAACATGATTTCTAGATTGGAGAGGGCGCCTTTTCGTTCGTCGTCGGCACTTCCGGTCGCTTACGGAAGTGATCAAAGAAATCGTTAAATTTCAACTTTCCTTTTTTAAATCAATTCTTATATCACATTATTGCATCTCTTTTGTAGTTTTGAAATATGTTGGTCCCACCGGAAACAGAAACGTCAACTTCCGGTTATAAGAGAAAAACTACATAATTTGAGTATTTTTCTTTCCCATTAATATCTTTTGTAGATAAAGTATTTGGAATGATTTTAAAATATGTTATTTAGACAGCAAATGTCTAGAGTAACCACAAATATATTTCAAAAATTCACTTCCGGTCGCGTGTTTTTCTGTCCTAAAAATGAGAAGTTGTCTGAGCAAGATCTCGGAAACGGAAAGAGATTAAGACACCAGACTTATATGATCAACAGACCTTAAGATGTAGCCAAGATCACTTGGGTTCAGAGCGTCAGCCGTCACTTCCGGTCGTCACAGGAAGTGATCAAAGAAATCGAAAATTTCAACTTTTCTTTTTTATTTAAAAATTGCAGAACTTTATTGCATCGTTTTCGCAGACACGAAAGATGTTGGTCCCACCGGAAAGAAAAACGACAACTTCCGGTTATAAGAGAAAAACTACAAATTTTGAGTAATTTTATTTTCCTATAAATATTCTTTATAGATATTGTATTTGAAATGAATTTTAAATATGTTATTCAGACTGCAAAGATCTAAAGTAACCTCAAATATCTTTCAAAAATTCACTTCCGGTCGCGTATTTTTCTGTCCTCAAAATGAAAAATTGTCTGAGCGAGATCTCAAAAACAGGTAAAAGATTAAACACCAAATTTTTATGACTAGCAGACCTTGAGGAGTAGGCAAAACCATTTTGGTTAAACGCGTCTGTCGTAACTTCCGGTCGTCACAGGAAGTGATCAAAGAAATCAAAAATTTTAACTTTTCTTTTTTAAATTAAAGTTTGCACCACTTAATTGCATCTCCACCGGAAACAAAAACGTCAACTTCCGGTTTTAGGTGATAAACTACGTTATTTCGATATTTAACTTTGTCGAAAATATTGCTTATCGATAAAGTACTTGAAATGTTTTTATGCATTTTGTAGATACTGCAAATGTATAGAGAAACGTCAGAGATTTTTTTTTTTTTATAAAATTCACTTCCGGTCGCGTGTTTTCCTGTCCTCAGAATTATAATTTTTTTCACAATATTGCTCGGCAACAGTAAACGACTTAGGTCTAAAACTTTCAGAACTGATAGTCAGTCATCAGTTTATTTAAATCGCAAGGAAATCTTGTATCGCCGTTACTTCCGGTCGTGACAGGAAGTGATGCAAAAAAGTGAATGGTTAATGGTTAGCACGTTGGATTTTCACGCTGACAACCAGGGTTAAATCTCCAGAGTGTCTGAATTTCTTTTATCACCTTTTCAGCTTGAATTTACGTTTTTATTTTCAAAATCGGACGGAAGACCTCTCATTGCTCGCAATGAGTTTCTAGTTATTATGCTTTTCCTCCTTTCATTCTAATCAGCAGAATACTACAGAAGATGAAGACAGACCAAGTAGAGTGTTTGATTGTGGTTCCACTGTGGCCAACTCAGTGCTGGTATCCAGTGCTAATGGATTTGTTGATAAGGACTCCAGTGATTCTTCCAAAGGGGATTCTGTCTTTACCTCACTCAAGGGAGAAACATCCACTACACAAGAAACTAATTCTAGTAGCTTGTCGCTTATCAGGAAAACCTTGGAAATGCGACAGATATCGCGAAAAGCTTTAAACATCGTCTTGGCTTCCTGGAGATTAGGGACAAGACAACAATACTCAAGCTATATTCGAAAATGGATTTCGTTTACTAATAAAAGGAAAATTAGTCCATCACTGAGTACACCTTTTCGTAGACAACGAGAAGAATTTTGGATTAGAAAACTAGGGACGTCCTTTCCATATGGATGCAATGACAATGCCGATAGTGTTGGGAATCTTTCCAGTCCACAGTGTAACAAAGTCAATGTGATTGGACTTTTCAACCATACACAGACACGTAAACGTAGTCATGAACTTCGGTCTTACAATAAACCTTTAATACACGATTTCTCTTTTGATTCGTTACTACCTAATGTAAATCAACAGTTAGGTCACATTCGCACCAAACTTTAGTCTGTCTCTTTGAAACTTTTACACAGTCTTCTTGAAAAGGTCAAGGAAAGTCCATTTTTTGATTCCTCGACACCAGAATACAGACTCGGATCTGTGATTATGGGTATTGCAAATCATAGACTTTTTAAACCGCTACGTTTTAAGGAGGAAAATACAGCTTAAAGAACCCGTTTTTTTTTTTAAAATTCAATATGCCAACAAAGGAATTGACGCGGTTAATATAAGTAATATTCTTAGTCACAAAAGGGCCCAGTCTTGTATTCTACAAAATTTTAAGTTGACGACGATTACACCTTGTATTTCCTACAATTATACATCGACCTTTGCTTTCAAACTTTTTAATTATAAGAAAACTTTACAGGGCCTGGCCATCTACTATCTGAAACTTCTGAAACCTGCTGGACACGTTATTACGGGTTGCGTAAATATAGTTTACAATGAGGACCTTAGATCACTAATTTTAAAAGGTCCTAAATATAGGGAACCCCGATCATTTAACGGGCGTCGTTATTCCATACGTGTTATGGATTCTCTAGAGGATTACGCCAGGCGTTGGGTCAGACATGAAAAAGAAGACATTGACATTTTGTCAGAATGGATTAAATGTATCAGATGTATTTTAAAATCTCGCATTAAGCGATGGAGGGGGCAGTATGAAAACCATCTATCCTTCTGTATTCAGTAACTTAGAAGTGAAAAAAGAATTAGATAGATTACAAGATGAGTACGTACTGGTCCCTGCTGACAAAACATGTGAAAACATTGTCTTCGTAAGGCTCAATATAAATTGTACTATAGAGGAACTGGGATTTAGTTCTACAAGTGGTAATCCAACTTATACCCATAGCACCCTTCCTAAGGAGGAAATTCTTTAAAATCATAAAAACGTACGACTTTTTAACTTTATATACAACTATTCCCCACAATAAATTAATGTTCAGACTTTCTGACATTGTTGACAGCTGCTTTTTCAATAAAAATGGAATTCGTAAACTTTCTTACCTTGTCATTGGTCATTTACAAAATTATTTTGTTAAAAAGTACTCTGATTGTACACACAAATACTCTGAAGTTGACATTAAAAAGATGCTCGAGTTTCTGATTGACAATACCTATGTGGTTTTTGGAGACCAGGTCTTCCAACAATCTATTGGAATTCCCATGGGTACCAATTGCGCCCCGTTATTAGCATACCTATTTTTGTATTTATATGAAGCAGAAATTGTTCAAAATCTTTTACGTGAAAAGAAGAAAACACTTGCTGTGGCCTTCAACTGGACATTTAGATATATCGACGACATATTGTCAATTAATAATGGTTATTTTCATTCTTATGTCGATACGATATATCCAGTTGAGCCTGAGATAAAAGATACCACAGAGTCTGGCACATCTGTTTCATATTTGGATATTTTATTTGGAAAAAAGACGCTAATCTTAATCTAACAACAAAGTTTTATGTTAAACGTGATAATTTTTCAATCGTCAACTTCCCTTACTTATACAGCAATATACCCTTATCACCTGCATACAGGGTTTATATCTCTCAGTTGATTTGATACGCCAGAGCATGCTCTAAGTACGAACGATGTCTAAAACGAGGTACGTTATTGACAAACAAGTTGATGAAACAAGTATATCATTAGTCTCGTTTAAAGTTCTACGGTCGATACAATGACCTTGTCAGCAAATACAATCTATCATTAAGTGAAATGCTGACTGACATTTTTAAATACTATTTGTTAGGCCATTATTGGCACACTGAATTGTCGACGGATTTTTCCTTTTTTTCCGATCATGACAAGGAGCACACGGCGAGTGTGACCTGTCGGCAGTGGATACTCACTTCTCCATGGCACCTGATCCACCTCTGAAGTTTTAAGATGTCCGTGTTTGCTCTGGTCTTGTTTTGTTATGTTTAATGGACTTTTGAGCTCGAATACTGTTCGTTATCTCCACGTATTTCATACAGTCCCTGAAACGTTCTACTTTCCCACTTGAACGGTGAGCGAACGCTGAACGAACGGTGAACGAGCGCTTAACGAACGCAGAGCGATGGGTGAGTGAACGATGTGTGAACGCTGAACGCAATTTGGTGAACGGTGAACGGTGAGCGAACGCAGAACGCGAACGGAGCGCAAACGCGAGCGCAAAGTGAACGGTGAACGAACGCTGAACGCAAGATGAACGATTTATTCGGAATGCCTCTGATCTTTTCTTTGCTATTGAAACTCCTCCATGGCACCTGAACCCACCTCTGAAGTTTTAGAGGTCCGTGTTTGCTCCGCTCTTCTTTTGTAACGTTTACTGAACTTTTGAGCTCGAATACTTTTCATTATCTCCATGTATTTCACTATTCTATTGTATTTAATGTCAGGTGCGAAAAAATGAATAAATAAACAAATCAATGAATAAATAGATAAATTAAATAAATGCTCCAAAATTGTCCTAATAAAGACGATACATGCTCATTAAATAAAACTACTAATTTAAGTTTCCAACAATATATTTTCTGCACATATGTATGATGTTTAAATTCAACCTTTTAATCAAATGATTTTTATCACTTTAAAACATTGTAATTGTTAACGAACGCTGTAGTATAAAAGATAAAATTATTCCAGTTGTAGTGTAAATATGTTTATACATTCTTATTTTATATATAGAACCATTACAAATAATGTGGATTTTAGAAGAGAAAACTACTGACTTATAGAATTAATTTCAACGGTTTTAACAACTATACATATTTCCGTGCCAAGTAAAATTATGAGAAAAAAAAATATTTTACAAAGGTTTGTGGAGGTAAAATTTTAAAAATTAACACGTATTTTTAAATTTTAATGCAATAATATATTTATGTGTCATTTTAATTTTTTATGATGATTTATTCAGCAGCACTTCTTAAAAAAAATATCTGTGGACATTTCCCCGTGATTATACTCGGACAAAATAATCCAAAGAGGCATTCATATTATTTGTTGTGGATTAAATTTTCAGAACTTGATACGGAAGTAATATGCTGCCATAGTTTTTATTTAACAGACAAATGAGAGAGAGAGAGAGAGAGAGAGAGAGAGAGAGAGAGAGAGATTCTGTGTTAGCCCCCCCCCCCCTTCCCAAAATGTTTGTACTTGAATCAAACAACACTTCTTAAATTTCTTCTGAATATATATCAGGCAGTGAAAGTAACCATTTTATTTAAATCAAAAGATCCATTTGCTTGACAGTGTTTCTTATTTTCATGTGCTTGTCCTGTCAATCAAAATCATTCGACACTGTGCAGGTGTGAAAATCTCGTCATACGGAAGACGGAGTCCTTGTATTTCCAAGAAGTTTTATCATTTTTTAAATAATTTTTAGTTCTGATTCCAACATTTCTTAATAAATAAATAAATAAAATACATTGGCCCATGGGAATAAACACTTAGAATTATTAAGCCGAGTGAATTTGAAACAATCTCCCCGCCAATTTAAAATACCACGGCCGGCAAGTGTAAATTTTAAAATGCTATTGTTTAATGACATTTTTAGATGCATGTTTGCTTTGAGACTGAATTTTTTTGTGCTTCAAAACGCATTAACTTCTTTTTCAATGTTTGTTAAAATATACTGGAAATACTGACTAAGTAACGGATTAAGCGGAAATTTGGCTGGGGGGGGGGGGGTTCCTTAGTCATATCGAATGGCAAACATATAAAGTTACAGTGAAAGAAGGAATTTTTTTCTCTCTTTAACGGTAGCCTTTAAGTATAGGTAAAGTAGAAAAAAATCTGTAGTGTATTACATTTTTTAATGAAATATTTTTAAACTACCCTGTCAATTTTATTCGCAACAAAGATAGTTGATTGACTTATATCCATAGTACTATTTTAATTCTCAGAACTAGTTCTAATATTTATTTCTATAGTAATTGAAAAAAAAAAAGTTAGAAATAAATATTTTTGTAATTTTGCTATAGTTGGTAAATTAATTAACTTGGATTATCATCTCTCCATTAACGATTTATCATCTTTAACATAACAACAAAATGTTGCATTGCTTGAAGTATCTGACAGCAGGTATATTGCCTGCATTTAAATTCATTTTTTTTTTCAGCATCTTTCTTCATAGGTACATACTTATAACAAAATTTATTTTCCAGAGTAATTTAATAAATAACCAAAGAGCTTAGTTAGAAACTTAGAATAATGAAAAAAAAAAATATTGTTGATAATTTTTTTCCCATGAAATAATGATTCTTTAAACACGATATGTTAATTATTAAATTTCAAAACCTGTAAATCTTTACTTACAAAAATATGTCCTTTTACTATGAAGACTGAACGATGAATGAACGCTGTACGCAAAGTGAACGTTAAGTGAACGAATGGAGAGCGAACGCTCAACGCTTTGTGAACTATGAACGCGAGCGCAAGGTCACTCTGAAATAATTACTATTTTTACTTTAAGAGAGTCGTGTATAAGTGTAGGACTAAGTAATTATTTTTTTTATCATTGCGGAGGGGTTATGTTTATAAACCGGGGCTGAAATAGGTTTTAAGACATCAGGAGTACGTTTTCGGCGTGTAAGGCCAAAGGAAGTTTACGGTGATGGCCATGGTGCAATATTGAGAGAAACCTCTGATTTTTTTGTTAAAAAATATCAAAAATAATTTGGCATTTTTATGTTTAAATAAAAGACTGACCCCTAAAATTTGGGGTCAGAGAGACTGAAAGGTCATCGTCCATAACTCTTTAAGGATAAATAACTTGTTATACATTATGGAAGGAAAAAGGTTACTGTCAGTTAGGCTAAATTAAAGGTTATAATACATTGTTCATATGTTAAATGTATGTAATCAGGGGACCTTTGGCACTTTATCATATCTTTTATCATTTCTCTCCATTAAATAAGAATAAAAATAATATAACAATTATATAATATAAAAAATAAAACATTTATAGAGCGCCCTATATAATAAAAATTATTCTAAGGCGCTTAACAATAAAATTATAGTAAAACAAATGTGCAAGATAGTAATAAAAGCTTTAAAAAGAATAGAGTTTTAAAATAAGAGTTTAAAACTCAGAAAAAGCAGTCTTTAAAAAAGTGTGGTTTTTTTACAATGTTTTGAAGAAATCCACACTTTGAGCCAATTTTATGTGTGTTGGAAGTTCATACCACAAACTGGCGGCAGCCCAACTAAAAGTCTGTCCTCCAAAAATCTTAGTTCGAACTTTAGGTACTACAAATCTTATTGAAGCTTCCGATCTTAGTGATCGAGCTGACTTATAAACTTCAATAAGTTCTTGTAGATATGATGGAGCACATCCAAACAGGGTGGAGTAGGTAAGCACCTTAAATTGTGGTCGATACTGGACCGGAAGCCAGTACAGCTCCGCAAGGACGGGGGAAATATGATTCCGATTTGATGTCCTCAATACAAGTCTTGCCGCAGTATCCTGCACCTTCTGCAAGCGGTCCAAGGTGGTCCTATCGATTCCAAACAGAAGAGAGTTGGCATAATCGAGCCTTGATGTAACTAGTCCATTCACAAGAGTTTGACACGCATCCGTTGTTATGAGATGGCGAATTCGTCTAATATTACAGATATGAAAGTAACATGTCTTCACAATAAATGACACATGACTCTCAAATGTCGGATGTGAATCGAAATAAACACAAAAATTCTTGACGAGTTGTTTTCTCCAGCTTGCAGATAGTGAGGTGGAATGCTTGCTGTTGTGTGTTTTGAAGAAAAGATAATTAGCTCCGTTTTGTCCTGGTTAAGTTTCAACAGGTTAGTAGCCATCCATGAACTGATATCTGCTATACACGCTTCTAATCTTGAAAAATAGTTATTTCACTCTTCCATTGGTCTTATACATGTAACGAGGTAAATTTGCGAGTCGTACAGATGTCCCCAAAAGGTTTGGAAAACAAACAGCAGAGTTTAGGTCCAAGAACAGAACATTGAGGGACGCCAAATGGAAGAACTCGCTCGTTGGATTTAAGAGAGTTAATTGACACAGATTGACGTCGATTTTCTAAGTAAGACTGAATCCACTGTAAGGTACCACCTGTTATTTTATTAGCTGCATTGAACCTATCCAATAGAATACGATGGTCAATGATATCAAATGCAGCTGAAAGGTCGAGAAGCACATGTACAAGGACAACAGATGACCCAATATCTAATGCCTGTGTAATGTCATAATGCACTTCGAGCAAAGCGGTTTCTGTAGAATGATGTGTTCTGTGTTCTGCTGACTGCATTGTGTCACTAAGGCAATATAAGTTTAGATGGTTGTCTAGTCTTTTAGCAACTACTTTTTCAAGTATTATAGAGATGAAAAACAGATTGCTGACAGGTCTGTAGTTTAAGGATCTATTGATAATATAGTCAAAATGTATAAATTCTATTAAATAATCTTGTCTGCTCTAGGTATTGAGGAGACAAGTGCATACAGTACCAACCAGACCCAACCTGACACAAAGCAGTCCCACGGCAGTCCCGGAGACTGCTTTCTGGGATCCCACAGCGGTCCCAGAGCAGTCCCACAGTGGTCCCAGAGCAGTCCCATCAGTCCCAGCGGTCCCAAAAAGCAGTCCCATCAGTCCCAGTGGGCGGGGTTAATTAATTTAATGGGCGGAGCTTACTCAGAAATGAGATTACCAATAAACAATGTAACTATAAAAGGCAGTTGAAATTGATGATCCAGTTCTTTCTGAGCAATATCAATTTTCATGCGACAGTCATTTCTGAACTGTTAAGAAAATCACACTACGCGTATAGAAACAAATAATAAATATTAAACAAAGAAGACGTTCACACCTACTAAGAACATGAATATCTAAGCACATTCATGTGGTATATCAATTTTTCACCAAAATAAATAAATTTCTTAATTTACTGTGATTGATGTTGGTTTCCATATTTATTTATTTTTTTTTATAGAAAATTAAACTTGAGTTATTTATTTTCTATCAGAACTAGCTTTAAATAGACCTTATAATTATAGAGCAAGGCCGATTCCCATATCATACTCTGAATACATTTTTCTTAAGTACTGGAGCTTTTGAAAAATTCTTTGAGTATTATATTTCAGTCATGATTATTTTCACTGACTTGCCAATTTAATTATCGTTAGATTCTCAATGTAACAGAAAACAAAAATACTTTTATTATATAAACGTTCGAGTGTACATCTGTAAATCACGCGAATGGAACCCTCAGATTATGTTCAAAATTAATTAATCCCGAAATAAATTTATACACATTTATTGAAACGAAAATATTTTGCAGTACATAGATTCAAATTAGTGTCATTGTTGACCAGCATGTTAAGTGATGTGTAACACTGATACCATGCATTGACTTTCTGCTAATCATGCCTGAAGGCGATTGAAACCTCAGGTGTTGACATCATTTTATCATTTGCATTGCTTTTTATTAATCGGCCAGGAAAACACAAACAAAACAAATACAATGTAAGAAATAAGTCACAATTCCCAATCTTTCAAAATGTGTATAAATTTACTCCTTTAATAACTTGTTTATAAATCAAAAACAAATTCATAAATAAATCCCCCAATAATTGTTCACATTGTTTAAATGACTGAAGAATGGTAGAATAATTTTATTTCATGGTCATTTAATAAATTATTAGGTTTTATTTGAGGGCGGTAAAAAATTAGCATTTAAAACTCTTTTTTAGCATGGTTTTAGCTTTTTCAATTTAAAGAAAAAATCCAGTACAGTACGTCCCCCTGAATATCTTACTGTAATGACAAGTTTGTTTTTTGTTTGTTTTTTTTTTTTAAATAGTGCTAATGCAAACTTTGAGTATATACTTGACAGCATTGATTAATTAAATAGGCCTAGATCTTTTTTTCAAACACCTGTATTAAAGTTTAAATTAGCATTAATTAATTAAATAGGCCTAGATATTTTTTTTTTTTAAACACCTGTATTGAAGTTTAATTTAAGGGATAAAAGTCATCTCCTGACTTCCCTTTTAACTACTTTCAATTTCTAATATTAATTCTAGACTACAATTGTGTAAATTTACAGCCCCTGAAGACATTAAGTAATTACATATATATCAATCTCTACTTATTAAAATTTTGTAAGAAATCCTTGGGTTTTTTTTATTCTTTATCTTAAACACCTCTCTGCTAAAGTGAACAAAACAACAACAGGGAGCCTGCAAATTCAGAATACACAAGGGGCGGAGTCATGTCACTCAGAACCTTTTTCATGCATGAGTGAACAAAGCAGTCCCAGAAGCAGTCCCAGGGACTGCTGAGACTGCTGGGTCTGCTTTCTAAAGCAGTCCCACAGCAGTCCCAAAGCAGTCCCACAGCGGTCCCAGAGCAGTCCCAAAGCAGTCCCGGGGACTGCTTTCAGGGACTGCTTAGGTGTCAGGTTGGGTCTGCTTGGTACTGTAGTTATGATGAGCAAATTTTAAAACTTGTGTTCCCAGGGCCAGGGGTTCTGGTGTTACATGGGAGGGGGTTGACTGTATTGATTATACATTAAAAATGTGTCATTCTTTAATTCTTCGAAAATCTTCCGTATAGTATGATGAATGTGGGTACTTCTTCTAAATTTGTGAATTTCGTGACCCTGGATCCTGGGTTCTGGTGTTAGGTTGGGTTGTGTTGAATCAGTAAGGAAAATGCATTTTTTCTTTGAAAATCTTCTCTGTCCCTGGGTATCTCAGAGGCAAGCAAAGGAAAACTTTATTAAGCAAGGATATTTTTACCGAATTTTTGAAATTCTGGACCATTCGGTCAAGTATTCTGGTGCTGCCCTGGGCTCTATTCACTTGTATGCCACTGAGAGAAGTTATTTCCCTTTGACATTCACCTTTGATAATTAATCACTTAATATTGTATTTAAAAGTTAACAGAATAAGAGAATTATATGTGCAGGAATTTTTATTGTATAATCCAAAAAGTATTTCCATTGTTTAAATGATCAGGTGGATTTGTATTTAATAGATAAATAAGAATGAGACAAAAATAACTTATTAAATGTTTTCAAAGATCAAGAGAAGCCAATGTAAGAGGTTAGAAAATGGGCTAAAATAGTACAGAGGCATTTGTAAGTTGTTATTAGTCTGCATGGTTATTGTGATAAATGACCTGTTACTGATAATTGATCCTGATCATCCCAATTTTCATGCTCTTTGGCAACAAAGCTTCATCTATCAGTTTATTTTGTACCTTTATGGATCCCTTACATTGTATTATGCTGAAGGTGGCCGTTAACGCCCTTCGATCTCTTGTTTTTTGTCTTGCTGAGGCATTTCGTTTCAACTGACCAATGAATTTGTCCCATTTTCACTGGAATTGACATATAAATCGGACAATAATGAAACACCGAATAGGGTGCATTTTAATGTTTCTTTCCGTGGCCTATCTAAAAATTGAGCAAAAAAATTAATTAACATGTAGTTATGTATTATTTCCATTCCAAGTCCTAATCACTACGTGTTAAACTATGAACAATCAATGTATTTAGTCCCCTCCTTTTTTTTCTCCCCGGGTATCAACTGAAAAAAAAATGCATTTGAGAGATGAAAATGTTACTAAACTCGCTTGAGTTAAAAGCTATTTAAGGAAACAACTTAAAAAAATATACAGGTGACTCTCGATCTCTCGAAGTTCAAGGGACTGCAGGTAATGTTCGAGAGATCGAGGCGTTCGAGAGATAGAAAGTGAATAAAATCCGGAATTTTCAGTTCCAATCACCATTGTTCTACCATTATAAATACCGGAAGTATATGTTGATAAGGTCAATGCACGTTTTCATTCGTATTTTTACAGGTAATTCACTTGAATTGATCAACAATGACCGTATTTTGAATAAATAAAACAATTCCTTTAAGTTTCAATATTTATTTGTTCTCATTTTATGATTACATGAAATCTGAATTGCAATTGTCGGTGCGGCTATCCTCCGGCTTGATCGGGTCATTCACCAGATTAATTTCTAGTAGTAAATTGGTATTCAATTGAAATTATTTTCTACAAATTAAAGTCTCGCTGTCAAGTCAAAATACGTTTTGAAGCGATTCGTTTTACTTTATGATTTAGCAATTATAACCAATTAATTATATCAACACTCGGCCGACTCACAGATATAGTATCATCTATGTAACCACCCAATTAACACCTCCATGCCAGCCCCAGGCGTTCACCGTTATCCAAGTAAGTCAGAGCTGCATTAATTGTACGCTTGATTGGCGTGTACCCGAGAAATCAAAACTTCGAGAGATAGAGAGTAAAAAACAAAGAAATGTTTGTAACGGGATCCAGGTCTTAGTTCGAGAGATAGAGAACTTCGTGAGATCAGAAGTTCGAGAGACCAGGAGTAGATTTGCTTAGTTATGTAGAGGAAAAAACGGGACCGGAGGTTCACTTTGAGAGATCGAGAACTTCGAGAGATCGGAGTTCGAGCCATCGAGAGTCACCTGTAACTCAATATCCGCAGTTTAACAGAAAAGAATACTACACAAACAAGTAAACATGACATTTAAAATATTTCTAGGAATTCTATAACCACCAGAAGTAAATATCTGGATGATGTAGACGACAGTGATATATGGATACAATGAAAGAAATAGCAATAATAATCAATGTGATTGTATGCTGTGTCAATGGTAAATACTCTCTCTCTCTCTCTCTCTCTCTCTCTCTCTCTCTCTCTCTCTCTCTCTCTCTCTCTACGTGTAAGTTTCGTTTTGTAAGTTTTTATCGGAATGTTATTTGTTATTCAAACATGTCTGTTTTTTTTTTTTAATTAAAATAAAATAAATGAAGCGCGATTTACATAATTGAAATCAGAACGAACGAATTATCGCTTGGAAATAAGCAATATAGTAAGTCGTACAATATTGTGTTCTCGTCAAATAGCGTGATTTTTTGTGATAAACCATATAGATGTTTAAGGATTTTTTCTCTGATGTTAATTATGTTTACTTCTTATTATGGTCAATATATTTTTAAAATCAATAGATATTTTTACAAATAAATGAATAATTCTCAATGCTTACATAAATATTTAGTCGTCGAATGTACATGTACACGATATGATTGTCGGGGTTTCGTTTATCATTGTTTATCTCTGGAGCTTATTTTTAATTATTTTTATAATCTCTACAAATAAATGATTTGTTAAATAATTGTTGATTTTAGAGATTCACAAATGGAAACATAGATATAACTTTTAATTCAATTCATTTTTGTACTGTTAGCAATAAAATTGTGTAATTTTTATTTTCAGTTGGTTACGTCGTATTGAATACATTTGAATATATTTGCGTACATGTTCCCTAATAAAACTTGTTTTCATTTGAAAATACGGTAAAACTCGATTAGTACGAACATGGATATCATTTTTTTCTGATAAAGCGGGGAAAAATATTGATGTCAGGTAAAGTTTTACGCTATTCCTTGTAAATATTACAATATCACGGGTATGTTAAGGAAGCATACAAATTATATTCGGGAAAATTAGACTTTTTAAAGAAGATCAAGTTTGATAATTTATCAAAGTCGATGATAAAACGTAAACTATTATTAACTATTGCATAAAGACAACAGAGTGTCCGAGGCCAAGAAGTGCACTACCATGACATCATCACGTGATTGCTATTAATAGCTAAATATTCCTTAACAAAAAAGTTAACAGAACAACACTACCCCGGGGATTAATAATTTCTAAAAGCAAATAATATATTTGAAAAACATCTCTTATGCCTAAAAAGTGCTGCTAGAATCCCACTGTTCGGTCGGGAAAATAATTATTCCACATAATCGCACGAAACCTTACCCGATGTTTTGCATTATATACATATAACCCGAGATATTTCTTCAAACCATGTTTACCTCACGATTCTAGCAGCACTTTCCGAGTATTATAGAACGCAAGGTTTCGATATATACAAATCTTATGTTTTGAAGTATCCAGCTTAGTGTTGTTCTTTTGCATTATTGTTGTCACGAATGACAGAGGAAAGGCCGACCGGGATACATAAATAGCTGACTGTCTTAAACAGAAGATGTAATCGATGAAAATAAATTAGCATACCTGTTTAACAAACGTTATCTTCACATGAATTACACACAATATTCACGGTATTTGCTTCTAAACCCCCTTTTATGTATCTTTTTACATGCTGTCTTAGCCAAATTCTTACACAACATGATCAATTATCAAGGTTACTTGTTGAACAGTTATGACGTCTTTGGTCGGAGATTTTAATTCAAGTGACAGGTAGAGTATAACAAAATAGAAACATTTTTTTTTTTATATTTGCAAGTTTCTATTCATATTCAGGAGTTAAATTATATCTCTAAAATACCAATTTCAGAAAACTTTCGTTCTAAAATTGACGTCATCTCGCCTACTATGCCGTCATATTGTATCACTGATTTAGTCATGCCAGATTTTCTTAGTGCTTCCTTAACACATCGGCGAAGACAGTTTTAGCAAAAGGCACCTTATTTGTTAATAATTTAGTGTGGGAAAAAAATGTGCACAGATAAAGGGTATTTTGTTTGTTTGTTTGTTTGTTTGTTTGTTTGTTTTTATTGTTTTGTTTTTGTTTTTTTGTTTTTTTGTTTGTTTTTTTATTTATTTATTTTTTTTATTTTGATTTGTTTTTTGTTTGTTTGCTTGTTTGTTTGTTTGTTTTGTTTTTTTTTTTTTTTTTTGTTTTTTTTTTTTTGTTTTTTAAATTTCAAATCTCTTTGTGTAAAAAAATCTTTTTGATCTAGAAATTAAAGAGTCGAATGAGCACAAATGAACGAAGAATAAATGTTTGTAAAATTTCAAAATTTTGACACATTAACTGGCATTGATCAATAACTTTTTCTCTATAATTGTATGGATTGGTCCAAGGTTGCTACAAAGATTCCAGTTTATGAGGTGGACTTATGTTCAACATGACAGATCTAGAATACCCATCAACAGGTTTATTCTGATAAAATTTTGATGTTTCTGTTTTGATCTTTGGTTACTTAAAAATTTAAACACGTTTCTTTACAGTGCATTTTTGCATATTATTCCCAATTTACGCAACATCAATTCAAGAAATTATATCATCATTTATTTATTATTCTTAATGTTCTTACCCCCCCCCCCCCCTCAAATGTGTTTTTTGGGGGAAAAATACCTAGAGCTTCTTCTTCAAGAAAATAAAAAAAAAATATGTCAGCTAAACTCCCAGCAAAGAAAATATGTCAAAAAATTGTTGACTTGTTTCAATTGTCATAGTTTCCTTCAGGGTTGGAATTTTTCAAAAATATTTAGATTTCTCGTTCTTCACATTCATACTTATCAAATAAGAAAAAAAAAAAAACGAAAATGTGATTTTTCCTCATCTGGACCCATTTTACCAGTCACTGTCACATTTGAGTTCTGACAATGATATTTATTATACATTAAATGTACTTGTTTCTATCATCACAATGTGTTAAGAGTTGCTTTTGGAATTTTAATTTCTAAATACGATCAAAATAAATATATTATAGCTATTTTAAAAATAACGTCAAATATGAATATGTTTGTGATAGTATGTTTGAAAATCTTAATACAAACATTAAGGCTACAGAGTGCGTGTGTCTCCAAAAGGATTTTAAAGGAATTCAACTTCTAAAGGAAAAACATATGCCCCAATATTTACAAAGCATCACATTCCTCGCTGTCTTTTACCAAGTTCACACGTGTGTAGACATTTTATCTTTCAGCTTGAAGTGTTGAATTTTACATCACTGAGATTTTAACATTTTTTTTCTATATTGTAATATAATGATTTGTAGAAATAAATATGCATTAGAAAGGATGGAGAGTATCATTCCAAAGCTGTAAGTCAATGAACAATACGATTCAAAACGGAATTTTTGATTTATCAAATGCTGTAGAGGCATGTAAAATAATCAACAGAACCTCTGAGGCTCCATTATGGATTAGACTTGTTCGAGAGACATGTGTATCAGAAGATCAAGGTATCCATTTATTTCGTTTTATTTTTCTTCATGTATCTCATATTTTGAAGTGGGCCTGATATAGATATTCCGAAAAAAGAAGAAAAAAATACCACAGGTCAACACACATTCATTTGGAAAATATTTGATATGTGTGCTACAGTAAATCATTTTTCAATATATAAAGACGAAAGACCCCCAGTTTTTTTTTTTTAATGAATATTGCGACTGTTTCAATTCTCTTTTTAGGAGAACGCATTTTAGATGAAAAATTAATCACCAAATGTCGAAAATGCAAAGAAAGTCATTGTGAATTTGTAACATGTTACGAGAAGAATATTACTGAAGTAAACTGCACAGCTGTAAGTATTTCTAAAATACTACTTTAATTCGTCAGTTAGAAAAAATAAGTTATTTTGCAACTTTCCTTTACAGTAAAATCTTTATCGTTGCAGACCAATTATATAATGTTATGTTACTATGTATAGTTAAGTAGAATGTCACCCAAGCCGCAAAAATTGATAGTTGATAAAAAAAAAGAACACAATCTCATGGGGGGGGGGGATCAAACACTGAATAAAATAACAAAAGGCGATGTTCATTAAAATCTTCAAATGCTATAACTGTTCTGCTTTCATTTATATCTTTAGAAAAAATTAAAATCATATGAGCATAGAGCATTCACAAGATCAGATTGGACTGTACTTCCTGAACTATTTGGATGTCAGTTTTGGTCACATGTTATGAATGCATGGTTTGACATTTATTTTCTCCTTACCTTCTTTGCATACTCTAACAAATTTGTAAAATCGTTTACAGAAATGATTAACTTTGAGATAAATCACTAACTGTTCATCATACTATTTATGAATAGTTTATATTCCAAGAATTTTATGTCATTAAGAAGTTTGATTGAAATATATATATAGAATAGATACTTTATTTTGTTTTTGGAGGATTTTTTAATAACATAAATCCTAACAGTGCATTTTTCCTTCTCTTTAGTCGTGCATTATAACTACTTTAACTGCTTTTATGAGGCCATATTCGTAGCAAAGACAATAATTCGTACGATATTTTGTATGTTACTAATACATGACTGCTTAAAATGATAATCTGTTCTTGTTTCAGAGCTATCTGTTAAATCTCTCATAGTGTTTAATTGTCTGGTTAAAAGTATGCAATTTCAACATGAAGCTATATGCTTCACTAAAGTATACAAAATCTGTATCAATGGAAGTAAATAATGCAGACAACTCTGTCTTAAACAGGCGAGATGGACTTGTCCATTTAATAAACACTTTTCCTCCTAACAAAAAAAAGGGTTTGACAATTTTACATTATATGATATAGAATGAATGAAATGATGATTGAATGTCATTGATTTTTACCATGCAAACATTTTCAATGTGATGAGCGAAGAAAAATAATTAAAAGTCTGAAGATAAGGATGTATATCAATCGCTTGCTATCAAACCATTGTGCTCATTTGAAAGAAAATTTATAGCTGAACTTTATGCATGTGCTTTAATTTACACTTACACAATTTTTACAAATTTTACAGCACATGTAAACGAATTTCATCCTGTATATTTATTTACAGGTATTTACTAAAGAAATTCCTGAGAGTGACCCTCAAAGTGAGTCAAGTAAATTTAAAAAGGCAGTTTATATACGTTGGAAGAACTATATTTTTCATCTATGCGATAAAAAAAAAAAATTGATGTTTAAACAAGGTCTGAATAAATAAAAACTTGGGTACAGTGTTAATAAAGTCTGACTTACTTCTAATAACAAACTTCAAACTTTTAGAAATAGATATCAAATTTATCATTGGTCCAGCAATAGCTGCATTTGTGGTTGGAACAGCAATAATCATCCTTTCCATTCTCTGTAGAAGGTATTGAAAAAGTTTTTAAAATAGTAATAGTTTAGCTTGGAAACCGTTAACATATCAATAACTGTGAATCAAGGTTTTATGAATTACTAATTTAAATTGAAGTAGAAGTTTCGCAGGATTACATTCTATATTCAGTATTACCATTCCAAATATGCATAAAAAATATTTACTGTTTCAGAAAGAAACGGCAATCAAAAACAAAAGAAGTCCCATCCACTACAGTCGACACAGAAGTACTCCAGAAACGAAGAAAATTTTCAAATAAATACACACGTTTTACAAAGGATGATATTCGTCATCTTGGGCACTCAAATCCAAGTCATGTTATAACCTACGAGAATGACAAAGAACAAGAAAACCACCAAGTACCAGTAAGGATGCAGAATATGACGAACTTCATCGGTCAACGTCCAGAAAAATAGAGAGATCTGATATATTCCATTACTCTCTTCACCTTCCTCCCACATATGACGTCCCTAATCAAAAAGAGAAGAAGGAGGTTGTAGAAACTGGCTACGATTTGGCCTTCACAAACTGAATTTCAACGATCGAATTGTCATAAATGTCATCCAGAAAATTTTTAGTTGATCGTTTATAGTCGAGTTCAAAATGTATAGTAAATATTGTATGTATAAGGGATGAGTGAAACTATCTTTGTTGAACAACCCCGTGCTGTACGTTTTCAAGTGAAAAGTAATGTAATTCTTAATCTGTTCGCTTACTTAATTTACATGCGTTTAACCTCTTCATACCCTGTTAAGTATGTAATTGATCTGTGTTGTCCCATGTGAATGTTCCCAGTGAACACGTTTCAGTAAGAGACTAGCTTGCATCTTAAAACTACTGTTTGATATCGTCCATCATCAACTTGTTTGGGCTATCTGATTAGTGTTTTTATTGCTAGCTGGTTTTTTTTTTTTTTTTTTTTTTTTTTTTTTTTAAATAAATAATAGTAATTTTATTTAGTTGCAATTATTAAACTTATTTATTTGCATGCAAAGAAAACATTGAGATTGTTTCTTTGCTAACGCCTCCTTATTTCATAGCCATATCTTTTTTTCTTTTTTTTTTTTACTTTAGACTGAAAGTCTTGTTTGTGTTTTAGTGCTTTTCATTGAACCTTGTATTATGGTCCAGTGAGTATTTCTAATTTCATAAAGGCTTAATTTTGCCGTGGCAAAATACTACTTACACAGCTGTGTGGTTTGAAAAGTACATCCGACAAACAGCTTAAGCATCTTAAAGATAGTAAAAATGTCAAACTCAGAAAACGTATCCCAAAATTATAAGATAAAAATGTCCAGGAGACCCATCACATTCGTTTTAATGAAACATAAACTTCTTACATGGACTAATTAATTGCAAGCACTTGAGAGAGAACGTCTGAAATCACGTATCATTTATGTTATCGTTATTTTTTGTAATAAAGCAAGATGTTGTCCTTGTCATTTGGCAGAAAAAAGTTTATTAAAAATATCAGATTTTCAGAAATATGCTTTCCGATTGAAACAAAAACAATTTTCTGTCTTCCCCTGATATTTTTTTTTTTTTTTTTTTTTTTTTTTTTTTTTTTTTTTTTGCATTTAGTGGAATGCGGATTACTTCTTTTGTGGACAGACAATTTTTGCATTAATTCTGAAAAATGAGAATCTTGATGAGATGATTTTGTCAACTTAATTAACCTTGGATATCCAAGGCAATTTGGTCGAATTTGTTCCGTCGTAGATGATATAATATTAGAAATCGTAGATATTCCGTCAGAACTGCAGTCGATATTTTACTTTCCAAACTTAGAACTGGTCTGTTAAGCAGTATGTTGAAAACAATATTCAGTATAAAATCTAGCTATAGTACAATGTAAGTATGTGTTTAGCATTGTATACATAAAGCGTGCCTCAAAAGCGTTGTTGGTTCATTTTGTACCACAATATATCGGAAATAACCAGGGAGGAAATTATGGGATTCTAAAAAACTACGTTACTTTGCAATACGACGGTTTACATCTGAGAATGTAAACAGCACCATTTCACTAGTTGATTGAACTTTCACATACGTTCAAAAAAGGTCTAAAAATACACCTTTCAAAGAAAATCGTTCAGTATTCATGAGGGCCGTAATTTAATTCTGTAAAGCCAATAATGATAGTTGCTTTCGACGGCGATTTTGGGATCTTACTTGGCGGACTGGAAAAAAAAAAAACAATGATGCTCCATTTTAAACGAACATATTCAGGGGGATGAAAGTTGGGTTTTTGAACTTGGCTGAAGAGTTTTAGATGTAGGATTCAGGAATTCTTTAGAAATAATTAAAAGGTGAGTTTAAAGTCTGAAACTTTTTTTTTCTTGGGTAGGGGAGAAAAACAACATTTTACTGAATGTGTCCCGGCTGGTAACTATAATTCGGTGGGCTGGGGAGTCTGTTAATGGTAGATTAAAAACAATGAAGCTTTTGTCAAACTTAGTCATCAATACACAAATTACTTACTTTGGTATCTACGTTCGCATCGTGTTATCAATGATAAATGTGTATCGGCCACCATTAGCCAAAACTAACCATCACACTACACCATTGCTAGAAAGATTTTAGAGAAACCAGAGGTCAAGGTTAATCCTCTAACGTTTATTTCCAATGAAGAAAATGATAGTCAAAATGCTGTGAAAATGACAAGAATTAATGCCTCGGATGAACTCCAAGAGTTTACAGGGTTATCTCTGTTATTTGACATTCAGTGTTTATAAGATAAAGCAAGCTTCATTTTATTCATTAGAACACTTAAGCGAAGATGATGGATATGACATTTTTGTAGGTAGAGATATGTCAAATATTTTGCAGGCCAAAATTGATTCCGTCATATATCCTTAAAAAATCCTACTACGTTTGGATACAGTATGGGCCAACAGATTTACAGGACGTAGGAAAAATATTGGCATTGTCGATGCAGGTCTGGAGCACTTGTAGTTGGCTCTTGTGTGCACATTGCTTCGTTGTTGTGGTACATTGGTAACAAAAGAAAGGATGCAACTCTTTGAAAAAAAAATATTCTCGACAATGTTCAAATTGTGATGACATCAATTATTAGCGTTCTTGAGCGCTAGCAATTGCCAAAGTTGTTTTTGTTACAGGAATGCGCATGATTGAAATTCTCGGTATGACATTCATTGAAAACATATCATGTCAGTATCGTATTATCATTACATTGTATCTTAGTTTCTCGCTTCGTCATCTAACCTGTTCAACAAAGAAGGAAACTTAGACTCTATATATTACTAAGACTGCAGCTTTTCATAAATCAAATATTTTTAAACCCTAGCTTTTCTGAACCGTTTTTGTTTGTTTGCATGTTGTTTAACGTCCCTCTCGATAATTTTTCACTCATATTGAGACGCCACCACTTCCGGTGGAGAGCTGCAAATTTTGTCCTATACTCGGCACTTACGGCCATTAAGCAGTGAGGGACCTTTTCGTGCCAGCACCTACTGCGACACGGGACCTCGGTCTCATCCCAAGGACCGGTCTCCACGTCCCACAGTGAGATCCGAATCCGCGACGTAAGGATCAACTCTTTACACAGCGACTCTATAGCAGACGCTCTAACCACTGCGCCACGCGGGCGACTTTTTGAACCGTATCACACTAGAATATTTTAAAATTTAGAGGTGCTCACTGGTTCTACATTTTTTTTATTATTGCATTCATCATTTTCAGCATTTAAGTACCAGTCCATATAAAAATCAGACAAAATGTGTATAAAAGTGATACATGAAGGTTGTCAGAATTTGATGATTTTCAACACATAGATTTCTCTTGCACTATGATCCATACAAGTAAAATAGAAAATGTTTTAGTTCATGGTTACTATGGAAACCTGGCCAAAGAAATTTCCCTAGCAACCGGCCAATTTTTCCATGTGGTAGGACAAAAAGTCACTTATCTTTTAAGACCTGAAATGAAATGTAAATATGAATAAAATTATTCCTCTTCACTAGCATAAAGAAGATACAAATTTTAAGTGTTTTAACAACCCAACACGAAGATATCAGATTTAAAGTTAGTTCTGTAATAGACATTGCAAGATATATATGTTTGGCAATTTTTGCTGATTCAGCATTTTTCTTGATTTTGGCATTATTCAAGGTCAAATTAAAATTTGCATCTAAAAATTTCAGCTTTTGCATGTATATCACATAAAAGTAGAGGAATGTCCCTAATGAAATCCGAATTCAAACACGTGGGGTTTTTGAAAATTAGTGTCCGTTGCCTAGCAACAATAATGGATGTTTTGATAGATAAATACTGAATAATTGTGCAGTGTTACACAGAAAAATTGTTTAAATTGTTATATTAGAGTACTAGAAATAAATTTTAAAGTGATAAAATATATATCAGACTTCTTAGCAAATTAAAGACAAATGTACAGTTACTTATCTCCATGGCAACAGCAAATTCCCCATAGCAACAAGGCCGCAAAGCTTAATTTTGGCAGATATTCATGTACAGTGGTAAGAAGTGTTTCAAATTTAGTCCTAAAATTGCAGTTTAGCAAAATTAAAAATGTATTTTGGACCTCATAAAAGTATTTTTGTTATATAAATTTCCCATGGAAACAATTTTGAGAACATAACAACCACTTGATTTCATTGAGTGTTTGAAAGATTCATTCTCTGCAATTACTTTGACCTTCATATATGAGCAGGAGAAGACATAATCACAGAATTTCTTCAAACATGCTATATGTGTTACCAAAGAATTTGAAACCATTAACTCACATAACGCAAATATTTGTTTCTATGTAACATGGTTACCATGGCAACGTGCCCTAAAATTTGAAAAAAAAAAACATGTAAGAACTGTTCAGAGTCTCTTTATTAATGTCTACAGCAATTCAGAAAAGTGACAATGACTGTGTGGAAAAGTCAAAAAACGTGCTGTCTTGTTTGCAAATGGACAATGAAATATATGGAGATAACGAACAGTATTCAAGCTCAAAAGTCCATTAAACAATACAAAATAGGAGCAGAGCAAACACGGACCTCTAAACATCAGAGGTGGGATCAGGTGCCATGGAGGAGTGAGCATCCCCTGCCGACCGGTCACACCCGCCGTGTGCTCCTTGTCATGATCGGGAAATAACGGAAAAATCCGTCGACAATTCAGTGTGTAAATAATGGCCTAACAATTAGTATGAAAAACGTCAGTCAGCATTTGACTCAATGATAAATTGTATTTGCTGACAAGGTCATTGTATCGACCATAGAACTTACGAAATGATGACTTTAAACGAGACAGCTGATATTCTTGTTTCATCAACTTGTTTGTCAATAATTTACCTCGTTTTAGAAATTGTTCATACGTAGAGCATGCTCTTGCGTATCGAATCAACTGAGAGATATATACCCCGTATGCCGGTGATGAAGGTATATTGCTGCATAAGTAAGGGAAGTTGAAAGTTGACGATAGAAAAGTTAAAGTCATCACGTTTATCATAAAGCTTGGTTGTTAGATTACCATTAACGTCTTTTTCAAGTAAAATATCCAAATATGAAACAGATGTGTCAGACTATGTGGTATCTTTTATCTCAAGCTCACCAGGATATATCGTATCGACATAAGAATGAAAATAGCCATTGCTAATTGACAATACATCGTCGATATATCTATATCTCGAGTTGAAGGCCACAGCAAGTGTTTTCTTCTTTTCACGTACAAGATTTTGGACAAATTCTGCTTCATATGAATACAAAAAAGGTCTGCTAATAACGGGGCGCAATTGGTACCCATGGGAATTCCAATAGATTGTTGGAAGACCTGGTCTCCAAAAACCACATAGATATTGTCAATCAGAAACTCAAGCATCTCTTTAATGTCAACTTCAGAGTACTTGTGTGTACAATCAGAATGTTTTTTAACAAAATAATTTTGCAAACGACCAATGACAAGGTAAGTATATTTACGAGTTCCATTTTTTATTGAAAAAGCAGCTGTCAATTATATCAAAAAGCCTGGACTTTAATTTATCGTGGGGAATGGTTGTATATAAAGTAGAAAAGTCATAAGTTTTTAAGCTGTTGATTTTGGTAAAATCTTGCGATTTCAAATTTTCCAAAAGTTCCTTGGAATTTTTAAGTATCAACATCTGATTTACACCACTTCTCGAATATATTGTTGCACAATACTCTTGAAGTTTCTCCTTCACCACTGTTAATATCTTAGTGAGGAGTAAAGAAAGAGGCTTGGTTGAACATTTACTGGAACCCGCTATGTATCTTTGTTTGAAAGGATTTTTATGAAGTTTCGGAATCCAATATAAATATGGTAATTCAAATTCATTTTGGTTGTTTGGAATATTCAAAATATTCAAAACTGACATATGATTTTGAAGAATTTCTTCCTTAGAATGATTCTCTATAAGGTCATTTTCCGGCCTACGATAAAAATCACTTAAAAATTAGATTTATGTAACTTTAATCATTCTATTTTATGATTCTGATGTTTGTTTTTCAACATGGATCACCTAAGTCACGTGATTTAGAAATAACAATGTGGTCAAGTACTGAAAAATTGAGGGTTGGTCTATAAACATCAGGTTTTTATGCATGCTTCTAAATTTAAATGATCAAAAATTGTTTATTTATGTCGGACATATATCAAATTAAAGTAATGAATACAAAGATTGTTTTCATTGAAGGATTAAGATATTTTTTATGACGTGAATTTTGATGCATTCACATTTTCCATATTTTGAATGTAAATCTTTACAAAATGCACACCATATGATGTTGAAAAATGTTTCATTATCATTTAATTTAAAAATATTATTTCAAATAAGTTTTATTTGTAATTGTGTATTGTTTTTGTAGATGTGCTACCTATTTTACGCATGAAATGCTCATATAAGAAATATGGTTTCAAAGTCTTACACAGTTGTGTATCAATTGTTGAAAAACATTAAAGGACTTTTGTTTGTGATTGAATAAAAATTAAGTTGGTATTAATAAAATAGATTCTAAATTAACAAAAAATAAAGACTCCATTAACGTAAAGGATTAAAATATTAATGCAAGTACATGTTGATTAATCAAATGAGAAGTGAGTATATAAAACTAAGAACAGCTGAAATAAACATATATAATGGTACGTAGAATGAGTTAACATCGTAAGAATTGCTTTGATTTCATTTTATTTCGCAAGTATAACAATATATTTAATTAAAAATGCTATCTAAAATATATGATACACACAAGTCTCTGCCCCCTTTTAACGGCACTGTATAAAAACTGGGAAAATTTTCAACAGCTCCTTTCACTATGCATATCAAAAGTTTTAGCATATCTATGGACTAACATCCCAGTTACAAAATGGGCCCTAAGAATTTGACGCTTACTTTGAACTCTTCAGGCCCAAGGGTTCAATTCTCTTCCAAGTGCAGCGTCAAAAACTAAAGCATATAACGCGGCTAGTGACTGTTCCCATGCTAAGTCTTCGGCATTAAAAATAAAAGTCACTGGTCTTTTGGATATTACCTTAAAAAGGAGGTCGTGTCAATAATGAAACCATGCATAAATCAAAACTGTGACACTTCACCTACAGCGGATAATCTCTTTTTTTTTTTTGGATGAAGAATTCTAAAATGGCATAAACCAACATTCAATTATCAATCGCATTTAACCTAAGGGCACTCCTCTCCCCCTTGACATCTCATTTTTTGGGGGTAGAACTGCTGCTCTTGTAGCTAATAATGTGATAAAATAAAAGAAATAATAAATAAAAGATATGTGTTGCTACCTGAAATCCAAATAGATTGAGTCCTCTCAACACCCACGTGACACAAAATATTTGGATCTTATGTTACTCCTACGGAAAAATATGAGGGTCGTTCTGAAAGGTTGAGGCAAGAATTCTTATTAAGAATCCATCCCATAGTAAATCCCCATCTATAAAAGTTACATGTGTACCTATAGAAAAATAAGTTAATAACACAAATAGCAAATGTATCTTCCCACTACAACAAAGATATCTTTTACCACTTCTAGTATTAATAAATATGTGGTACTCCTAAGGAATAAATACAAAAATGTAGCATAAGTAAACTAAACAATAATAACAAAAATATAGTTATTGTAATAAAAACTTATATTCATACCTGAGTATGGAAAAAAAAAAATCTCTTTGTTTCTAACGGACAGTTCAATGAAAGTTGTCTTCACGTGTAATTTTATAACTTACAGTCTTTCCAGTACTTTGATTTTAGATTTTTGGTAAAACTTGAGATATTTTTCGAGTAAAAATGCATGAATTATGTTATTTTTGTTTAATTAATAGAAACATGTGTTCTAACTGAAAGTTTAGAATATGAAATAATCTACATAAGCTGATAGCCTTCATTTTCAATCGTTAGATTTTCATGCAAATATTGTAAAGTTTTTATTTACATGTCATTACCACCCTAAACCAAGTTCATAATCTGGTAGTCACTTTTAATGTTTATAAGAAGATTACATGTAAATTTTGGTGTTGGTTTAAAGTGGTTAGGACATGTGTAGGAGTTGCCTAACACACCCACCCTCTTGAATTTTCCCATTACTCTAATGCTAATACGGACTGATAGTACATTACTTTGTGACCTTATTTCATAACAAATATTATAACATCATTAACCAATCAACATTTATCATTAAATTGAATCATTAGCCTACTGATTCATGCAATTTTTAAAGGAAAAAATACTACTTGAAAATTTGAAGTCATTGTAGGCCGCAAAATGGCCTTATAGAGAATGGTCCTTTGGATACCTTTAATTCATATGAGGCAAAGATGTTTTGCTATGTTACATGATTACCATGGCAATGTGCTCTAAATTTTGAAAAATAACATTTATGAACATGTTCAGAGTCCCATTACTAATGTTTACAGCAATTCAGAAAAGTGGCAATGACTGTGTCCATAAGTTAAAAAAAAAACTTGCTGTCTTGTTACATTGGAAACAAAGTATGAAAAGCAATAATTTCTTAATATTTCTTTGTTTGGTTAAACATTAAAAAATAAAAGCAATTATGATTTGGATATATAAAGAAAAATAAGAAGATAACTTTGATCGACAGGGTTGCTTTGGAAATAATATTGAAAAGTAATTTCTAATTAACTCTCTGCAAGTTTTTATCTGTTGATATTTTTTTAAAATAACTAATAAAGATTCAATTCTAAACAAGTGGAATGCAAATTTATAGGCAATGGTGTGGTCTAAATTTCCAAATTTTAAAAAGTCCGGAACTTACTCTTAATATAGAGCGTTGCTATGTATTACATGTAATACATGTATTATGGAAAATATATGGGGAAAAATTATATAAAGTATTAACAATAACCCTGGCTTTCAGTTCTGGCCCTAAACAATCTCTAACTGAACCTAATAATAACAAATAAACTATAACATACGGTACAATACTACTATGATACATGTATTAGGAAAATTGAACATTTTTTTCTTTTCAGTATCATAACCAAAATAGGACCTATTTTTGTGCTCTTTGCGTTAACGGGGTCTAAAAGATTTAATTTCGTAGATTCGATTCTCTATATCTACTTGATGGATTTTTTAAATTAAAATGAAACCTATGCAACAAATTTTGTGCCACTTTGCTGTTTTACCGTTTGTTTGTTTGTTTCTTATTGTTTAATGTCCCTCTCGAGAATTTTTCACTCATATGGAGACGCCACCAGTTGCCGGTGGAGAGCTGCAAATTTTGACCTATACTGGGCACGCAGGGTCATTGGGCAGTGAGGGATCTTTTTCGTGCCAGCACCTACTGCGACACGGGACCTCGGTTTATACGGTCTCATCCGAAGGACCGGTCTCCACGTCCCAATGTGGGATTTGAACCTGCGACACAAGGATCAACTCCTTACTCCGCGACTCTAGAGCGAACGCTCTAACCACTGCGCCACGCCGGCGACTTACCGTTTGTAGATTCGATTATCCACATCTCATCACTAGATGGAATTTTTTGTTAAAATTAAACCCAAGCAAAAAATTTTGTGCCACATTGTTGTGTTACCATTGCAAAAGGGCATTTACTTTAAGAATGATATTGCTATAATTATAACCTATTTATGCAAAGTGAGCTTTTTTGTTGTTGTTGTTTCTCTTGCCATTGGCAATTGAATTTTGTCATGTAACTCATTCATAATGTAATTATAGTAAAAATTGGGCGTTTAAGCACATAAAATGTAGTCCAAGTGTAGCCATGGCTACTCCTATTTACAGATAAAGTCTAAAATATAAAGTCTTTACATCGTAAGTGGCAACTATGTGTAATGTTCTTGTTTAATTAGTCACTTTTGTTTACGTAGTCATTTTTTGGTTTATTTATTCAAAGTAGTTAAAAATCTGAATCCATTCATTATTCAAAGGAAGACAGCTCTGCTTTGGGGGATCTTTTTTGTCTGAATGCCTTACATGACATGCAATCTCTGTTTTAATTTAAAAGATCTTATCCAAAAGATCCGTGACATTTAACTCTTATGCTGGACTTATCGAGGGAACTACCTATGTTAACGTCTTAGGTTTGACACGGCGCCGGGGACAAGATTCGAACCCAGGACCTCCAAACCACGAAGCGAGTTCTCCATTGCTATGTTATATTCCAATAGGGTTTACATCCGTCTAATGAATACATGAGCAAGCACAAAAAAATATACTCCTTATACTTAGTGCATGATAAAAACTCCTTACTCCTGGTAACTAAGATCTTGTAAAGTCACTAGATTACCTTATAATCAAGGCCGTTGAGGCAAGTGAGGCAAATACTAGTACCTACCTCACTAAAAATTTGAGTATTTTTTTTTTAAAGTATTACTTTGAACTTAAATAATTTGTGTCATGCACTTGATGAATACTTTCAACATTATATCTATTTTTCGGAAATCTTGGGCCAATAGCAGCAATGCGAATTTTTGAGCTGTTGGTAAAAAATTGATCTGCTGTATGTTGGCTTCTTTCTGGCGGCAGGGGTGTATTTCTATTCGATTGGTATATAATTTAACACAAGTTGTTTACAGGTGCATGATTAGAAAGAAATGGGAATACAAAGCATTGTGAAACAATAAATATTCTTTCCACGACCACTTTGTTTTATTTAATCTTTCTGATCCTGTTTGAAAGAAGAGTACCACAGGGGAGATAACTTTATGTGTCATATTCAAAATTCTTTTAAAACAAACAAAGGCTAAAAAAAAGTTTTGTACTCCCTTAAGCATTAAAGGACCAATTTCCATGCTAACAAAGGGTTTTCATAGTAAAAATGTGTCATCTCAAAATTTAAAGTTATGATTGCACAATGTATTCCTATAGTGAATATTTGAGATGAGTACATCGAATTCCACCTACAATTTGTGTGCCATTACTCTTCTTCAAGACAATGGTTATATAAAAAAATGCTTTAACTCTTTATCAGATATATCTCAGTTGTTACATGTATGTGTTCAAATTTGTTGCCATGGAATATGTTAATACATAAATACTTTCATTAGACCAAAATTACATTGTCCATCTGCATACAAGACAGCCAGTTTTTGACTTTTATACATATTCATTGTCACTTTTCTGAATTGCTGTAAACATTAATAATGGGACTCTGAACAACATGTTAAGTTTTTCAAAATTTAGGGCACTTTGCCATGGTAACCATGTTACATTATTTGCCTTATATGAGTTAATGTTTTCAAATTCTTTGATAACACATATAGCATGTTTGAAGAAATTCTGTGATAATGTATTCTCCTGCTCATATATGAAGGTCAAAGTAATTGCAGAGAATGAATCTTTCAAACACTCAATGAAATCAAGTGGTTGTTATGTTCTCAAAATTGTTTCCATGGGAAATTTATATAACAAAAATACTTTTATGAGGTCCAAAATACATTTTTAATTTTGCTAAACTGCAATTTTAGGACTAAATTTGAAACACTTCTTACCACTGTACATGAATATCTGCCAAAATTAAGCTTTGCGGCCTTGTTGCTATGGGGGATTTGCTGTTGCCATGGAGATAAGTAACTGTACAATAGTCTTTAATTTGTTAAGAACTCTGATATATGTTTTATCACTTTAAAATTTATTTCTAGTACTCTAATATAACAATTTAAACAATTTTTCTGTGTAACACTGCACAATTATTCACTATTTATTTATCAAAACATCCATTATTGTTGCTAGGCAACGGACACTAATTTTCAAAAACCCCACGTGTTTGAATTCGGATTTCATTAGAGACATTCCTCTACTTTTATGTGATATACATGCAAAAGCTGAAATTTTTAGATGCAAATTTTAATTTGACCTTGAATATTGCCAAAATCAAGAAAAATGCTGAATCAGCAAAAATTGCCAAACATATATATCTTGCAATGTCTATTACAGAACTAACTTTAAATCTGATATCTCCGTGTTGGGTTGTTAAAACACTTATAATGTGTATCTTCTTTATGCTAGTGAAGAGGAATAATTTTATTCATATTTACATTTCATTTCAAGTCTTAAAAGATAAGTGACTTTTTGTCCTACCACATGGAAAAATTGGCCGGTTGCTAGGGAAATTTCTTTGGCCAGGTTTCATAGTAACCATGAACTAAAACATTTTCTATTTTACTTGTATGGATCATAGTGCAAGAGAAATCTATGTGTTGAAAATCATCAAATTCTGAGAACCTTCATGTATCACTTTTATACACATTTTGTCTGATTTTTATATGGACTGGTACTTAAGCTCTTAACCGATTGAATCTATATTGAATTAGAGTTACTGTAAGCGAGAGTATAAAACTATACCCCACTCCAATTCTAAAGTGTCAATATACTATTTTCTAAATGTGACCTTGAACTTAATAATATGACTTTGGTTTTATAAAAAAAAATGACACAACTTCTGGTCGTTTGTAATCTTTGAGTGATATTTGGACATCCAACATTTCCCAATTAGAAAGTTATAAACCTGGCATGAATTTTATTTTTTTTTAAGTAAACTTGAGTTTCTCGTAATGGCATTTGGTCAATTGAAGACACTTTAAGGACATAAGTGATATATGTGTGAAATTTGATCTTCTAATGTTTTCCCATGAGACATTTAGTGACCTTCTTGAATTTCACAATTTTCTCTCAGTGACCTTGAACTTCTCAAAATGACTTTAGGTCAAGACTATGAGATACCCTTATGCCATAAGCAATCTTTGTGTCAAGTTTCAACTTCATTTAGCTTCCCGAAACTCAGTACACTTTTTTAGCATGACCTTGAACTTAGGTCAAGGTCATACCAATCAATCTTTGTGATAGATCTGAGTGTCTAATGTTTTTCCACTACGAGATATGGTCAGGACAATTATATAACGTTATTCTAAAAACGACCCTGAACTGAATAAAGTTAGCTTGAGTCAAGGTCATGACACACATTCAAGACATAAAAAATCCTTGTACTAGGTACATGTACGTTTTTGTAGAGCGGAAACGAATTTTACATTTTGTTCTGCCAATAACCTTAAACTTGCCAAAATGACCATGAGTTAAGGTCAGGACACACCCTCAAGTCATAAACAATCTTCGAGCATGTACCAAGAAAGAGTTTCCAATGTCCTCTATTAAAACGTTATGTCCCAGGCACAAATTTTCGGACAGACAGATGGACATTCGAATTCCTTTCTAACTCTCTCCCCCAGCTTTGTTTGAAGGAGGTATCATTAGCAGACGTGCATGTATGCACTGTGATGTCATTGCCTACGTGAAGCTAATTCGAGTTTCACCATGCTGAATTGAAACTCCCTCCCCCGTATTCAGCCGTGTATTTATTTAGATGCCATGGTAAAATGATCAATTTATGCAGTTTCTTCTTTTTTATGTTATATATATATATATATATATATATATATATATATATATATATATATATATATATATATATATATATATATATATATATATAGATAGATAGATAGATAGATAGATAGATATAGATATAGATATATATATATATACAGTCTCATGCTAAAGTGTTTCACGTTATCATGACGTCAATCTTGCGCAGTACTACCGTTCAATGTTACAAAAAATATACTTACCTTACTATAGTTGATTACAGATTTCTGACTTTTTTAGTATTTAGTGGCATGACTTTAGCTCTAATTACTGCATTTAGTCCGTTGGGTAAGGTTTCGTATAAACCCTTATATACGCTGGGGTGAGGAACGTCCAGATCTGCAGTACACAGTCAACAAGTTCTTTTTTTTTTGTTTTGATGTTATCTATCTCCCTTGAAAGTTTAATTTAATTGATCTCCATACATTTTCAATGAGATTTATGTCTGATGTTTGAGATGGCCAGTATAAGCAAGGGATATTTCTTTTTTTTTCTTTCCATACTCTAGTCCTAGCTGACATGTGGGCAGGACAATTATCGTCTTGAAACATCCAGGGGTTGTTATTGAAGTGTTTGGCAACAACTTGCCACAAATCATTGTCCAGAAGTGTAATGTACTTACCTGTGTTTAAATTCCCATCTATTGGTGTAAATAAGCCTACATGTACTCCTGAATAGCAGATACAGTCCCAAAACGAAACTGATAGGCGGACTCTACCACTACGGACAGAACGTAATCCAAGGCACTCCGGTCTCCATTTTTCATCTGCCTTTCTCCAGATGAGACTTTACGGTCTGTCCCTAACATGACTTGGGTTTCATTAGAAAATATAACTGTTTTCCAATTTTGATCCACGGACTAGTGTTTATAATCACGACACCACTCAAGACGCTTTACTCTATTCAGTTTCGAGATGGTAAGAGTCTTGGCAACTTTCCGACGATTATAATTCAAAAAATGCAATCTACGCTGAACTGATCGTTTTGAAAGTGGATTTGGTATAGATCTATTCCATTCTGATGTTGAATCACTCAAACTTTTTCTACGATCTTTCATAACCAACCTGTTCAAAACGCGATCTGACTGATCAGTCGTATGTTTTGGTCGTCCGCTTTGAGGGTTATTGGTGACACTTTGCAGTACAGAAAATATCTTCAAAAACTTGGAGACTGTGGAGCGATTATATCCCATAATTTTGGCAATTTCAGATTTTTTTTCTACCTTCATTATTAAGACGCACGATCTGTTCCTTTAGAGTTGAAGACATTTCACGCGATTCGAAGCCATAATTGTTTACGCCTGCTACAGTTTTCTAAAAATAGCCCCACGCGCACCAGGGGAATCCCAAATGACGTACATAACTTCTATTTTTTTACATCCAAAAATAATCATAGAACAAAGCAATATTAGAAAAACCGGGGATTAAGGTTGGAAGATAGTTTTATTTTTTTTTTTTTACGTAATGTGTAAACGTGAAACACTTATGGCACGACACTGTATATAAGACGTAAGTTAACCGCTGCGAATCCCTTCTATATCATGATTTTTTGTCATTGCTCATGTCACAAAAGTAAGTAGAAAAATCATATAAATCCCATTTCTGGGTCATATTTCCGTTAAAATAATATAACATTCTCGTTTATCTGAAAAGTTTTATGGTCGTATATAGACATGAACAAAATAAAAAGTTTAACAGTTTGATGTTTAGAATAGTGCAGGACTTATTTACAACATCTTTTGAGGCCTTTACATGTAGGTGATCAAAGTTATATTTGGTTAAAGGTAAGTTATGTTTTGACAGCTTTAGAATTAAATGATAAATCATGCTTTCTGACATTTTATTTCTATTAAAGGAATTCGTTCTAATTCTGATTACAGTTTAAAAATAACCTCGAATGATTTAACGTTGAAAGAATTAGCATAACAGCCACTTCATAAAGAAAAGATGCAAAACACAGCTATTTATTACATAGGTTGAAAAAGAAGTACTAAGATGAAATGCCCGGAAACAGATTAGTACTGCTTGTGTATTTTCTGGTCATATTTTTTTCTGGTAAGTAGAGCTGAATAACGGATTTAACAATAATTATTCAAGAGTAATGCACACATTTATATGACTGTACATGTGTAACAGAAGAGATAAATTATACGTAAAAGGTACAAATTAAAGAAATTACATGTATGCAGTAGTAAAAATCATTAATTTATTCAGAATTTGAATAAAAGTATTCTTTACATCGATCACCTCGTCCCGCAGTAGGATTCGAACCCACGACGTAAGGATCAGATCTTTATTCCTCGACTCTAGAGCAGATGCTCTATCAACTGCACCATTCGGGCGACGTTTATATTTGTGTACTATTTTTGTGTTGCATTTTTTAAATTAAAATCTGCAAAAAGTAAACAAAAATTCAATTTGTTTTGGCTGCCGTTGTTGTAAGTGTGTCAGTGTGCTTGATACAAAAAAAAAAAAAAAAAAAAAAAAAAAAAAAAAAAAAAAAAATCTGTGTATTCGGGACACTTTATTTGCGAATCTTTATTGTATCATTTAGTTTAGTTACTTATTTCTTTAGACGTACAGTGTATATTTGTTAGTGGAAAAAAATGATGGAAGCTATCCGTGTTGTATTGGAAAGATACATGCATTTTATTCGTGAGATACATGTAATATAGATGCATGTTTGGTGTAACTGTAACTGGAATGAAATAAAAAAAAGTATTTCATAATTAAATTGCTAGCTTAAACATTACAGAAAGACGCTCATGTTTTCTTTGTTTGAGAGACCAAGTCTGGAAAACTGAATTTGACAATATTAAAAAAAAGAGTTTGGATGCCCTGAGTGATAACAATAATTGAATTCCATGCTAATATTTCTGCAAAAATATAAGCCTTTTGATTACTTTAATGACATTTTTTTGTATCACTAGCTGCAACTTGTTTTGAAGAAAAAACTTTACTTTTCGAGAAAAGACTGTCTAGTTTGTTGGGAATGCCAGGGCATGAACAATAGTTGAGATATGACCCGGCGAGTTTTCCTTTGAAGTCAAACTTACAATAACTGGAAACAGAACACTTCGTCGACATTTCTTATGCAGAAACTACAATAACTGCAAAATATCTACGATACAGAATGATTTATATTAAGCGATGACAGAATGCTGTATCCGTTTTTTTTAAATGAGAATATAACATTATTATAATATACTAGGCGTAACGTGTTTTTTTTCCCAAAAATTTCAGTAAGATGGATAGTTATGGGAACTCCGTTGGATAGACATAAGAATCATCCAAATCGCATGATAGTGCTGTTAGTATTTACTTTAGAGGTGATTTTCAACGTAAGGTTACCTGTGGAGGATTCAAAAAAACTTTAGAAAGGAGGGAGCTTGGAAGTTCATAAATGGTTTTCTTTGCCCCCCCCCCCAAAAAAAAAGTGAAAACTGGAAAATTGTATTTCGTGGGAATAGATTCATAATCAGCCCTGACACTATGTGCGTGATCGCTACGTGTGGATATATAAAGAGTGTATATAAGATTAGCAAAAAATTTTTACAAAAACCAAAAAGAAAAAAAAAAAATCAAGGGGACCCTAGCAAAAAATTACTGTAGTTAACTAGAGTTAAAACGTTGATACCTTGATTTACTATGGAAGTTAATCTGATAGTTTTTGAGATTTCCAAAGCTTAAAATCTCTTAAATTCGATAACAGTGATGTAAAATTTGGAAATAATATGAGAATATACAAATAATAATTTCATCTAATATAAAATATGTGCATGTATTGAATAACGAAAAATATAATAATCTGAAATCCATAGTAAAATATCTTGATTTATTACAGTTAAAAACCTTGGTACTAAAGTAAACATAGTTACATGTAACTATAGTAAACTATAGTTAACTAAAGTATTTTTTGTAAGGGGGGGGGGGGGTATACAGAAGCGTGCCAGTGAGTGCTGGATCCGCCTTTGTTTACTCTACATTAAGTTTCAAACATGAAGGTAATCCCCCTTCCTTAATATCTTATTTCAATTTGAAGCCAGGAATTTTTTACATGACGACCAGTGAATAACATTGTCGGATATTTCTCTCAAAGTACAATTTCCCCGAAACATTTTTTCAAATACATTCCCAGATGATCCCTACGTATCAAAATGTTTTGCAAACAATCCCTAGCTTCAACTGAAAAAAGTTAGCAAGAGGTTAAATGAAAAGGGTAAAAACTACGCAATCAAATCAAAATTAAATTTTGGGAAAATGCATTAAATTATATATAATTATATTTATTTAAATTGATAGATACCTGCACATCCACTTCATTCCGCCTTTCAGTTGTGAATGCTAAAATTTGGGTATTAAATCACCTTTCTGCAAAATAATCTGATTGGTTAAGAGATACAATGTATGTACCCAAATACACATGTAAATTAGTGAGATCATTAGAAGGGGCATGTCACAAGTTATTTAGAAAACTCGTTTCCTATTGCATCGGAGATACAGGGCGGGGCCCGGCTCGATCTTACACTCTCGCCTTAAGCCCCGCCCTGTTCTTCCGATGCAGTAGAAACTCGTACTCTAAATATAATTTGGAAACGTGGGAGACCGTAATGTTCCCACGTTTTAAACTGTCGTTGGTGTCCCTGACATTCCCAAACAACTAGACAGTGATTTATTATATCATATTTATATATGAATCAAATTTCTAAATATAAATCGAAAAATACTGTCTATTTTAGCAGATATGAAATACGCGAAGCATTCCATGTTAATTTCCATAGCTCTCATCGAAACACATCTGAAATCATCGAATCAAAGCATTTTATAAGTAGCCAATCAACGTTAGTATCTTAGACAATCAAAATTGACCATTTATTAGCCAATTGGTACTAATTTAGCAGAACAAGATAGATAGATAGATGGATGATAGATAGATAAGATAGAAAGATTAGATAGATAGATAGATAGATAGATAGATAGATAGATAGATAGATAGATAGATAGATAAATATATAGATAGATATAAGCAAATCACAGTTCAGCACACGTACATGTATGTCATTGCATTTGGTTTTGATAGGACCATAATTAAAGACCCATTTTACTTGCGTTTGTTCTTAATTCTTGTGCTGTTTAGTTTAAAACTTAGAACGATATCGCTATTTAAAATGTCAATCAAATTGAAGAATTATCGTAGAAGCTCATGATATATTTATTTAAGTTAAATTTTAATGTATTTTGTCAAAAAACAAGGAAGTTATTGAAATTTTTGTGTCAGCCAATTGGAGAGAAATACACGTGCATGCGCCTGCTTTCTTGCTTATTCGTCGCCCGCGTGGCGCAGTTGTTAGAGCGTCTGCTCTAGAGTCGTGAAGTAAGGAGTTGATCCTTACGCCGCGGGTTCAAATCCCACTGTGGGACGTGGAGACCGGTCCTTCGGATGAGACAGTATAAACCGAGGTCCCGTGTCGCAGTAGGTGCAGGCGCGAAAAAGATTCCTCACTGCTCAATGCATGGCCGTAAGTGCCGAGTAGAACAAAATTTGCAGCTCTCCACCGGCAAGTGGTGGCGTCTCCATATGAGTGAAAAAGGGACGTTGAACAACATACATGTACAATCAATCAATCTTGCTTATTCAATCACATCATCTTGTCTACACCTCTAAAATATCTTTATATGCTGAGGTTCAAAATACATTATCAAAAACCATGAAAGTTAAAGGTGTCTAGATTATATCTGTCATTTCACTAATCATATACGCACACACTGTGCATGCATGTGCAGGCAAAATGGCCTTTGTTCCGCATATCTACACAGTATCCTGTTAACCCTAAAAGTTTCATCTCAATTACATGAGTAGTTTCCGAGACACTCGCGGACAAACAAAGTATCAGAGAAGAAATTTCAAAAAGGAGAGTAAAAACAAAATATTTTTAATTTTCGTTTAATTCATTGGGGAACATAATGAGATGTCATTTTAAGAACAGGAAATTTGTACAGCGTGTTAAACATAAAATCTTACGTTTATAAATGTTTCCTTGAAATAAACATTTGTATGCTATGACACATCACACAAGAGCTTATAAAATACAATGCATTTTAAAAGGGAAAAAATATCCCCCAGGTAGCTTAATTTATACATGTAACACTATATTTAGATAGAAGTTATATTTAGACTTTTTAATATCAACATTTCCCAAACCTTTATTTGGTTATCTACTCTCTCTCTCTCTCTCTCTCTCTCTCTCTCTCTCTCTCTGTGCACTTTGAATCCAGTTACGTAATATCAGTCATTAGGAAGAAAGACACCCTATTTGATTTAAACATACACGGAAGTGTTTCTTTTTTTGTAGCGAGTGCATCCGGAGTTCGTTGTAAGTTTCAAAAATGCATGGCTACTTTTCATTTAATAAAAATGCATGGATAAGTTACCACATGATACTTTTTGAAATAATTTGTAACTTATACTTTAATAGCCGTAAATAGGTTAAATTAAATTTTATGAGAAACGTTTTTATCAGGCAGTTACAAACTATCTACATGTAAACAAGGAAGTTTTTGGGTCTTTGCAATAGGGTTACATATTAATATGAAAAGGTTGATCCTTTTTTGAAATATCTGGAAATAACGAACAGTGTTCAAGCTCAAAAGTCCGTCCATAAAACAATACAAATTAGGAGCAGAGCAAACACGGACCTCTAAAACATCAGAGGTGGGATATGGTGCCATGGAGTATTGTACATCCCCCGTCGACCGGTCACACCCGCCGTGTGCTCCTGAATGAAAGAATAGATATGTGTTAAAGAAGATGTGATAATGACGCAAAATGTACTAAACTGAGATTATCGTGAAGCGGAAAGCTGTATTTTCCATTTTGTTATTGCGAGAGTCATCGCCCTCGTTTATTTTTAATTACTTATTATATAAGCTTTAATTAATATCACGTAACGTTGAAATTCGAATTAAAGTTCTCAATTATAATCCTTGTATGTTTCTTTAGTTGGCCTGATAAAGATTTGTTAATTGTAGCTTATTTAGTATTTTTATTATTTTGTAAATAAATAATCACTATGTTTTATTTATGGCACAGTACCAACCAGACCCAACCTGACACCCAAGCAGTCCCAGAAAGCAGTCCCCCGGGACTCTGGGACCGCTGTGGGACTGCTCTCGGACTGCTGTGAAACTGCTCTGGGACTGCTCTAGAAAGCAGACCCAGCAGTCCCAGCATTCCCAGCAGTCCCTGGGACTGCTTTGTTCACCCATGCGTGAAAATGATTCTGAGTGACAAGAAAGCCCCGCCCCTCGTGTATTCTGAATTTGCAGGTTTCATTTTGTAAAGAAGTTTTGTTTACTTTCAGCAGAGAAGTTGTAAAAGAAAACTAATCAACAAGAATGTTCCAAAAAAATTAACAAATACTGTTAGCTTCTGAAAGATACATGTGTATACATGTACGTCAACCGCCGATTTGGCACCATTGCAGTGTAAAATCCATTAGAAAAATTAATTAAATGTTGGTAATAATAAAAGTTGTTTTGCCATTCTAAAAAGCAGAAGTCAGAAAATGATTTTTTATTCCGTGTATTTAACGTAAATGCAGGTGTTTGAAACTAAATGATTTATATGATTAATAAAGGCTGTTAAATTATGTACTTAAAGTTTACGTTATTCTATGTCCTTAAGGAGGACACAATCACGGCATTAAAGGTTTTAGAAAATTTTCAAAGCTATATATATGCTGCACTGGAAAATAATTATTTTTAGAATGTAAAGGCAGCTATCACGGAAAAAAAAGAAAAAAAAAATCAATGCCGTTTTTCTACCGCTTCAAAATAAAACCTAATAGTTAATTCAAATAAGGACAATATCTTTCTATGAAATAATCTCCTGTCATATAAACAACGTGAGCAATTATTAGTTGATTTTTCTCCCGGATCCCGGATTTATTTTTAACTTATAAAAAAGTTTTAATAAAATATATATAATTATATTTTAAATATTTAAATATGGTTGAAAATATCAAAATCTGTGTTTTATTTCTTATTTCTTTTTGTGTACGTTTGAGGAAAAACAAGATACACGTAACAACTGCATAGTCTGGCCGATTAAAAGCCGTACACGGTGTTTTAAATGTGTAAACACTGGCTAATTTTCAATCGCCTTTTGGCATGAATAGCAGACAGTTCACGCGTGTTATTTGGGCATCAGTGTTACACATCACTGACCATACTGGTCAACAATGACATTTATTTCGTTCTTCAAACTGCAAAACACATGGTATAAATGTATTTCAGGATTGTTTAATTTCTTAAATATCTGAGATATAATCACTTGCCTCAATTACATGTACATGCACACTGATGTAGGAGCTCGGGAAATATTATAGTGAAATTGTTTTACGTTGCGTAAAGATTCTTATAATAATTATATCGACAAGTCAATGAAAATATATTAGTAAGCAAAATTTGATAAAGAATTAACTGTCGTCAAATTCATGTTTTTCTGAAGCTTCAACGTCAATGAAAAAAAAAAATAATACGGAGTAATATGGGAATCGGCCTTGCTCTATAATTGTAGGATCTACATGTATTTCAAAGTCATTGAATTCTAGTCTAAAAATAAACCATTCATTTTATTAAGCACATGATTAATTTTCTAGAAAAAAAAAATATACGCAGTAACCATTGTCAATAAATAAAATTTAATAAACAATGGTTGAATTTGGTTTCAAATTAATACTACAGTTGTAATTACAGTTTGAGTGTGAAAGTCTCTTTTTTTAATATATTTTTTTTTTCTTATACATACTGCAGTTTTGTTATTTATTCAGAAATAATTGACACATTAGAATTGTAAATATGCTCTACATGTAACATGTCTAACACTTTTTTCTCCTATAAAATGAAGTGCATCATTAAATTTCAACTACCTTTATATTACTGACATTGTTTGTTGATACACTGTGTAATCTCAGTTATGACTAAGCTCCGTCCATTAAATTATTAACCCCGCCTACTGGGACTGCTGGGACTGCTTTCTGGGACTGCTGGGACCGCTGTGGGACTGCTCTGGGCCTGCTTTAGCAGTCCCAGAGCAGTCCCAGAAAGCAGTCCCCGGGATGCTCTGGGACTGCTATCTGTCAGGTTGGGTCTGGTTGGTACTGTACTTGGGATATATAGGGTTTTTACTGGCAGTTGTAGAGAGGGTCTTAAGGTAAAACTTGACAAACCCAATTTCATACATGTAAGTGTGAGGTTTTCCCTGCTCATATTGTATAGCATTGAGTAGTAAGTGTGCGGTCATCCCTGCTTATTACTTGCCAGAGTGTGTGGTCATTCCTGCTCTGGACTTGGCATCTCTTAGCAGCAAGTGTGCGGATATCCCTGATTGTTGCTGCGCAAGATAAGGTGTGCGGACTTCCCTGCCTGTATCTTGTGGTAGAGCATTGGTGTGCGGACATCCCTTCCAGTGTATCTAGTCTATAACCGTTACTTTAGTGTCAAGTGCGGTCATCCCTGCTTGTTACTGCGAAAGGGCAGGTGTGCGGTCGTCCTTGCTTGTCCCTTGTGGAAGTGCGCTGGTGTGTGGACTTCCCTGCCAGTGTCACTTGTACGCTACCAGTAAAAGCCATATATATATGCAGTATCCTGTGATTAAGACTGCGCGTTGTACATATTTGCAGCATCTCAGGGCTATCCGTTTCTATCACGGGTACGAGTTCGCGGGGGTTCACAAGTAGTGATCTCCCTTGCACGTTACAATCGCATGTTGTGTTATTACATTTTGCGTCGAGAGCAACATAGAATGTAATAACCGCAAAATGTGTAAAAAAAAAAATAATAAAACCACACACACATACACACCCACCCTCTCACACACCCAAACACACACACTTTTTTTAAATTGATATTTGCGACAGTGAAACCGTTAGGTGAGCTCCGTTTCAAGTTTGTGATTATTATAATTAATATTTTTTTTTAATACAACTCTCTCTACACCTCTCAAATGCCATTTTACATTTTGCTTATGACGTTACAGTGTTCCGTTGACTCCCTTAGCATATGTTTGTTATGTCTCGTAGGTTTCCTCTGAAATATTTATGATTAATAGTTGATATATTCCAAAAGTAGCTGCATACTCTCCTTGTTAAAACTGAGATTTCAAACTCCTGAGATTTTGGGACAAAATCCGAAACACCTTAGCCGTTCAAGTGAGGTAAAAATGATATTACATTCTAAGTCATGATATTTACATTACAAGTGTATTTTATATATAAAATGTATGGAAATCTATGGCATTCAAAACACCATAACACGGACAGGGGTCAAAAGGTTAAAGCATGCGTTTATTTTGACGTCACAAACGTCGAACGCCTTGGAAGTGTAACGTCATAAGCGAAAATCAAAAATCACGCTCACATTGAACAGACGCTGTTGAATTGGATCTTCCATTAACTGTAACTTACCTGAAGGATAATAAAGGGATTTTTAAATATAAATCACATTTGTAGTCAAGGCAAGGAGTTTAAAAATGTAAATATAAGCATTGAATCATTATTTTTTGAAAGATATAGTCTCATAACTGCAACGGTGTGTGCAAACAAATTTTCATAACGCGCTAACGCGCAATTTGTTTGCACACACCGTTGCAGTTATGAGACTATATCTTTCAAAAAATAATGATTCATTGCTTAATTAAATGCAATGTCTCCATAAGAAAGCGGTTTAAATCTTTCAGTAAACTATTTTATTTCAGCAACACTGTTGCAAGGCAACAGAGTAAAATTCTACAAACAAAAACAATCGATGCATCCCTAACAAAAATTAACTATAGTTAACTATAGTTAACTATAGTAAAAACTATGATACTTTGATTTACTATGAAACTTTACTCAGGACTTTTTTTTTTAGATTAAGGATGGATTCTTCTCATATTTCTTATAATGGCAGAATCTTGATTTTCTGAATACTTAATATTCAGACTGTGTACACTATTTTAACATCCTAAAAGTTTGGTGTCATCGGCCTTGATTTTCAGTCAAGGTCATTTGAAAGTCAGTCCTCAAAATAGCACTTTTACACAGAGAAGTTTTCAAATTTATGCATATGAGTAAATTCTGCTGACTGAAAAAATATCTTGCTCCATAAAGTTAAAGTTGTAACTTACTATTGATCACTAATTAACATGAAATTAGTTGGTGAAAAGAAAACATGAAATCCTTAAATATTCAATTGATATATTTAATCCGAATTTCCTCGGTATTTTTTCAAATTTCCCAGTTTTCATGAATTCACATGAAATTTCATCTCAATTTTTACAATTGACCATATAATGTCAAATATTTAAATTTCTTTCTGCTGATTCATCAAAGGTTCAAGATTAATTTACAAGGTAAAAATGATTAGGTAATCGGACTAATTAGTGAAAAAAATTAGCCCGAATTTTCTCTACATTTTCTAAAATCATAAATATACAGAATATTTTCTATTATCCCCCCTAAAAAATTAACCACAAAAAGATAACAATTTGAGGTTATAATTAAGACACACATACCTTCATTCATAATACTTATAAATAAATATTTATTTCATAGGTATTTTACACAACATATTTACACAGTCATTCTGAATTTCCTCTGCCAAATAATTTAAGATTACAAAGCTATTTATATGTAAAAATAAACTTTTAGGTGGAAATTATTGAAAAATTTCTCTTACATTCTTTACATGAAAAATTAAGTCTTATTCAAAGGAAGGTAACATTAAACAGTGAGTTACATATATCAAGGAATAACAATAACTAGATTTAATAAACCTTTCAATACTTCTTAGAAAAATCATAACTTATATATTCTAAGTGTAGAAACATAACATACATCTACATAACATTTGAACATACTTAAAGTTTTTACATTTATAAAAACATACTTAATATATGCAATTTTATAATAAGTATATACAGTATATTGTTCAGCACCTGAAATTAAACTCTCTTCTCAGTATGATCCTACATGTATATATATTGTAAACAAGATATGTATGTGAAACACTGATGCCCCGGCTTATATGGCAACTTATAGTGAAAGTTTAAGTCTCTTTGAAAGGCGAATCCGCAGGAAAAACCAAATGCTCTCTAGCTTATTCACAAACTGCTCTGTATTTAAGAGCAAAGACCTTCAATCCGAGAAACTGACAATTTGAAGATGGGGGACATTAGGAAGATGAAGACATACTTCTCTGTTGTCAATTTCCTGAATTAAACCTTATCGCTAATGGATAACTCATCTGGGCCTTCGATCACTGGCAAAATCTTGTGCCCCATGTACATTTTCTGATATGTCCGATTTTAAATTTCTGTAATGATTTTTAAAGCATTGCCTGATTAATATGATTTAAGTTCTTGCAAGATGAGGATTGATATATCTAAAGCACCAAATCCATGCAAGCGCATGCTGCAGTCAATAGCCCTATTTGTATTCAAATTGCGCAACCAGTTCCTATAGAGTTTGAAAGTGTATTTCCGCCCTTGCAATCTTTCCGTAGTTCACTGCAACCACATAGACAGATGATACCCAGAAAATATAAGTAAATACCCCTCGTTCGTAGATGACAGTATAGTCTATGACCCACTACAAAATATAATTATAGAAAGTTATGTTGTCTGGACATTTTTAGTCCTCATAACCGAAGACTTGGGACAGTGTATTGTTGTCCGTCAGTCCGTCATTCATATTTCACATGTGTATTCCTTGTGAGAAGACAAGAGATCAAATATGTTGGTTCCAAAAGAAAGTCTTGTCACAAGAAATACACATATGAAATATGAATGCCATAGTTCCAACCAATCAAAACTTACGGGCAAGGTTAAAGTTTTTGTGGACAGACAGACTGTGGAAAGACAAACAGATGGACAGGGCAAAAAACTAATATTCAATTACTTCAAAATCTTCAATGGCAATCAAATTAATGCACAAAATATATCATTCAGTACTACATAACACTTATTTTGGTTCAAATATTGTGCTACGATGTATATGGTCTATATTTGCATATAGTGAAAACAATAGAAATGACAATCCTTTGAAAATTGTATCAATTTTTAGAAGTCTAACTTTCACATTTGGAAGCAAAATACTTGTTCAAGCATGAAATTACTTTTTGAGACTTCGTAACTCGAACATGATTAGTGTCTAATACTTGTTCTGAAAGTAAATTCAGAATACCATCCTGAGGGTTTCTAGTGTAGGCCATTTGCAAAAACCTAAAGTTTAACCCACTACCTGCAATTTTGTTGGCCATGCTCTTGCTTAAAATCTTCTCCCTAACTAAATGTTCTAAAGAGGGTGCATTTTTATGAACCTCAGAACTGTACTTCAAGTTTTCAACAGCATTTGAAAATGTAAAAGAAGCAGCTGAATACAAGGAACTGGTTACATCAATTCCAACAGAATTTACAAGTTTCTGTAATGCCCTCACATCATCCAGAGCATTATGAGCACTGTAATCTAACGAAAGATAGTACTTGAAAAGTTCACTCTGTGAGTACGATTTCAATTCTGAGTCAAAAATTCTGAAGAGTAACTTTGTATCTATAAATCCAGCAATGCATTTTGAAAACTCATCTGTTTTCCCACAAGCCTCAACAGCATTTAAAAATAAATGGCAATCAAATGATTTAACATTGTGACCAATCAAAACTACCTTAGACTGAAACTTTGAGAAAAAATCCAGAATGGAATCAACAGCAGCAGTGAGTTTGAGAGCATTAACTTCAACATTTCTACAAAACATTTTCCCTGCTGAAAATGTAATTCCCGTGACTTCTGTAGCTTTTTGTGTGATAGGTACCTCTGGCGTGACATATTCTGAGAAAACTTCCTCTTCAAACACAGCTGCCATTTGTGTGATATGAGAATTTCTTGCTGAAAATAAAGAATCTTAAACTGTTCATAATATACCGTATATACTCGCCTATAAATCGGTTTTTTGGGAGTTGTATTTTGGACCAAAACTCTTTGTCTGACTTATAGGCAAGTTATAAAATGACTTGTATTTTAGAGGGTCTATCCCTTTAATAAAAGCTTAAAAAATACAACCGACTTATATGCGGACCGACTTATAGGCGAGTATATACAGTACACAAGTGTTTATGTTCTAGCCAAATTTAAATATATACAAGTTTTTGGTAATTCTTAAGGGAAAAAAATGATCTGTCTGACTATGTTTTTTTTTTTTTTTTTGAAATAAGGCCACAGTTTTTTTTAATTTCTGGTTTACAGATTTTTTTTTATAAAAATTAGGGTCGGCCAGGAGAGGTAAAAACAGAAATAAAATGAAGCTTTTGTGTTTTCATGATGGAAATGCATGCAGTTGCAAGCAAACAATGTGAGAAAGCAAAATTATAATTACTTAATTGTATTATGAGTATTTAATTATTTATTTCACTCAGACACTTCTTTTTTCATGATGCTGTACATACCATATCTGTTGTCTACAAGAAAGATACATGCATTCACAGCATTTGTTACCTGTTTAAACAATTTGTTTATAGCTCAAGGATATGATATCCTATGTTGATTCCTGTTAAGATTTTAAGAACTGCTGGTACAAAAGGCTTTTCAGGGGAATATGTATTAAATTTTCCTCTCTTAATAATTCATTAAGATCATTTTAACATTTATAACATATTTTATTTTAATTTTTGGTTTTGCTTGTTTAATAAAGTCAGAAGACTTTAAAAAATCTCAAATTTGCATTTTTTTTTTTGGATTCCTCGAAAAATAGGGTCGGTAGATCCGTAAACCAAGAAAATAAAAAACAGTGGCCTAAGGAACAAAATAAAAAAACACAAACCCAGTCCTGTTGATTCAAGGTCAAAAAAGATCAAAGGATTCTCCTTAGAAACCTGTAGAGGCTGTTTCAGGGGCTGGGTCAAAGGAGCTGGAATGGTCTCATTGTCATCACCAGAACACAAACCAATATCACTAGAGTAGGTTGACCCTTCTCTTGTCTCTTTGGAAGCTATCACTTGTTTCCTAAAAATTTGTAAAAATCAAATCTAATGAAAACTTTCAACAGGATAGTAAAAGTTTAATACACATTTGAAGTACTTGGTATTCAACCTAGTCACCTTTCTGCCTTCAGAAATAATCTCCTCCTCTTCGCTGTTTTAGTTAAAGACAGTGCTTTTTTCCGACAAGCAGTCGAGTCCTTTTTTGCAGCCAATTTTTTGGTGTGTCCTCCTGGTGATAATCCCATTCTTTTGTTCACCTAAATTTAAAACCAGAAGTCTCTAATGAGACTGTAGCTCTACTAGTCTGTACATATACATGTACATGTAACAAAAAAAAGTAGCACTTGGAATTGAACTTTGCAACATACAGCAATAAATAGAATTATGGATCTTAATATAGTCTACTTGTGTGCCAAGTTAAATTGAATCAAATAAAAACTGTAGGAGGAGTAGCGTTTTAAAGGAATTTCACAGAAATTTCTATTTTTAGTAACCATGGCAACACCGTTCATTGAAATCAAAAACGGATGCACTAAATTATGTATCTTAGTGTAGTCTACTTCTGTGCCAAGTTATATTGAAATCAGACCAAATCTGTAGGAGAAGTAGCATTTTGAAAGAATTGTTTACAGACAGATGGACAGACAGACAGACGGACGGATGCCAGACACCTTAAGATCGCATAAGCTCTTCTGGTCTCTGACCAGTAGAGCTAAAAAAACAACATATTTCACATAGAACAGATGTTGCATTACATGAAAGCTATTTCACAGATGATGATTAAAAAGTGATCAACATAAAACAACATAGCCCAAAACAATGACAGACAGTAAGAATGACTACACCAGCAAATTACTCTGTGTTGCAGAGGACAAAATGAGTCATCAAATCTATCAAATAGGATGAAATTTAAATATATTTGAGTTATAAAGTGTACCTCAACCAAATAGCTTTGCCCTATGTTTTTCTGGGCTACACTAGCTGCCACTCTGTAGCCAATGGTACGACTGAAGAGGCGGGATTTGGGTGCCTTGGAAGCCACAGTCTTGTTGAAACTTTCGTTTGCTTGTGTGCTTCCCAGATTAGCAAGGTTGGTGGTATGCTTCTTCAGTCTGTTGAAAATGCCCAAAAGATCTTGTTTTAGGTTCTCACTTTCTAGAGGACGGCCATACGGTAGTGAATTGTACTTTTTCTTCAAATTTCTTTTGTGGTGGCACCATACTTCGCTGCACTGGCTATGGTCATTGAATGGGTGAAGGGCCAGGGCATCAAGGCCTTTCTCGATCCCAGTGGGGTTTCCCTGGTTTTGAGAGATCATATAGTTAAAAGACTTTTGAATGTATTTTATAACTTTTGATGATAAATTGTTATGTTTCTTTTGCAGATTATAGAGTGAATTTGATATATTCTTTTTGATATGATTTTTGTCAGAGTGTTTTTTAATGCTAGGGTCTATCTCTCTGTGAATTCTTGACATAGTAGTTGTGTCGTCATCCCCAACTAGTGCCTCTACTTTAATTCCCTTCTTTATTGTTGATTTAACCATCTCCACCACCATGTCGGATTCCATAGACTTAGAGCTACCTGTAAAAATTGTGTGAACTATTAATCATTGACTTCCCAAGCAAGCTATTCTTTTAAAATACACTATTTATTCCAAAGTTATTCTTTAAGATCATACTCCATATGGGGCAAACTCATATAAGATTGACCTTGGACCATAATGACATTAAAACAAGATGACCATTTATGGTCAGACATAGATAATTAAAGACAAATATATTGCCTTATCGTAGATGAAGTAACAAAAAAGAAGTCTGCGAGCAAGTGCTCACTAGTAATACCCCTGCTCTGATGTGAATATACCGGACCCTCTCATGTTGACACTGAATTCGTACAAAAATGAATCCCACCATTTGGCATGCCTAAAGAAAGAGTGTGCTAAAATTTCAAGCATCTGCAATGAGTAGTTGCTGGAAAAACTGTGACGATAATTTGTTACGGACAGACACACGGACACACAGACAGACATACAAGGGTAAAACAGTATACCCCCCTCTCCTTCAGAGCAGGGGTATAAAAATGTTTTAAGAAAGTGTTGATAAATACTAATACTATGTTACAAAAAATAATTGTTTTCTATATATTCCCCACAACCTTTGCAGGGAGACTGATAATCTGAGGAGTACTTAACAGATGCAGGAATTATGATTACCTGTCCAGTTCCTTTTGCATCCATGTGGAACAGGGGCTTGGTTGTTTTTTTCTGCTCTTTCACAAATTCTACAGGATTTATTCCTAAAGCTATAACCCACAATTTTTCCCGTCTGGCTTCCTATCATTGAGCAGTGTCCTGTAACATGTGAGTGTATAGCTAGTAATCAAGAAAATTAAAGCTCTCTGTGACAGACAACCTGGAGAATAAAATTATGTTTATTGATGTTAATTAAATATTTTTCACTTCAAAAAATACATTTATACTCATGCACAGATCTCGAGGGGGGTCAGGTCTGGATTCCCCCTTCCCTGGAATTTGCAGAGTTGTGAAAAGTATATACTGACGCAAATGAAAAAAAATGATTTTGGACCCCCCCCCCCCTTAGAAAACGTGGACCCCACCATCACCACCACGAAATAGTTGTTTTTAACATTTGGGAAATGGATTTTACTACTTTTCCCTTTTTTTGCTTGTCAAGAAATTTTCTGGGTTTAATACATTTGGGAAGGCAATTTAGATTTTTTTTTCTTTTGTGCTTGTCAAGAAATTTTTGGGGTGGAAATTTTTCTTTGACTGTTATGGACCCCCCCCCCCCAAAAAAAAAAAAAAAAATCCTGGGTCTGCATCTGATACTAGTAATTATTATGCTAAGATGGGGTTATTCTCATCCCCCCTCTACATCTACAAGTATATTAGAATAAATTTACCAGTTAAGCTGTCATATGACCTCCCACTTCCTCGCTTCTGCCATGCTCCATCTACACTCACAGTAATGGAGGGAGATTGATTGCTCCTTTAAAATTAAAAAAATTATTATTATTAATAAATGTTCTTTAGACAAGAGGCCCCTGGGCCATGGCTCACCAGAGCACTTAGGAAAGAAAAAAGCAGAAATCAGTTCAGTATTGAAAAGTTTAAATATATGTATAAATATAAATGGTCCCACTTTGCCCCCTAGGGCAGTGATTTGAACAAACTTTGATACCCTGTTGTAGCCCCTCCCCTAGGGTCAAGGGTCAAGATTTGAATACTGGTAAATCATGAATCTTCACTGTGTAATGAGCTTTCACATAAGTTTCATCATTTCTGGCACAGTGGTTCCTGAGAAGAAGATTTTTCAAAGATGCCATTAAATTTACATAATTTCTTAATTTTCTCCACTGGAAAAAAGCATTGGCCTTTATATGAACAAACTGGAATCCCCATCACCCTAGGATGCTTTGTCGCAAGTTTTGTTCAAATTGCATGACTCAGTAGTTCTTGAGAAGAAATTGAAAATGAGAAAAGTTTACAAACAAGGTATGACAACAGACAGACAGACAGTCATAGTCACACTTCTTGATCAGAAAAGCTCACTAGAGTCTTCGTCTCACAATAAGGCTAAAAATGAATGTCAATCTGACATCCATTAGAAGAACATTAGTCATTTAACACAATAATGTTTAATCTATATAATGTTCCTCACTGCACTGCATTTTACTCCAAAATTTACTAGTACTTGCATAGATGTTGTCAAGACTTCCTGTTCAAGAGCTTCCTGAATTGTTTCTGTTGCAACTGACTCTGTGGCAGATCCAACCTCTTCCTGTCTGCTACTCAGTAATGTTCTACTGACTGGTGGGACATTTAATTCAGCAAGTATTCCACTGATTTGATCATAACCAATGCCAGTATGTTGGACAGCTGCAGAAGAATTTCATACAAATGAAAGTTTACTTTGCTTAGAATTAAATATAGGTCAACAGGAAGTACAAACCTAAGATATCTGTCATTGTTATCATTTTCACTATGATTAAATTCCAGATTTATCAATAAATAACAAATAACCTGCCGCTAGCTTGCTGTTAGCATCCCAGACTTTATTGTGTCGCTTTCCAGTAGGCACATTATTTATAAACTGGCACTGGGTATTCATGCATGGTATCTTGAGCATAGCTGCAAGTCCAAATGTAATAATCCCCATGCAATGCGACAGTTGAAGGGGTAGACCACACTTCTTACACCCTGAAAGTCCATCGGCCAGCACCCCTAGCTCGATAATTCTACGTCCTGTCCTCCAGTCTTTGTCCAGTCTAGGATTGTTTTTTTCCTAAGAATTAATCTTTTATATTAAAACATGTAAAACATTAACATCTATAATCTCTTTTTTTTTTTATTAATCATGTTAATAAAAATTTGATTAAAAAAATTCATGACAAATCTTGTCTATTTTTCATTGATTATTCAATGAAGATATACCATATATATTTATTCTTATAGTGTAATGCATAAATAATTAAACTTTTTTTAATTCTAAAAATTACACACTTAAAACTTAAGATAAATAAAAATTTACATAGTTAGGGAACATATAATGTTTTATTTTTATTTATTTGTTACTATTATTTATCTTTGTTTGTGATTCAATATTGGTGTTCACTTATCAAGTCAACTATTACTATTTTGAATTTACTCATTTTTCCACATTCCGTTTGATTTTTTACCCTTACAACGCACCTTACTTTTTCCAAATAATGATAGATAATGGTAAACTTAGCCTGGCTGAAATTGAACTAAATGAATATTGTAGTTTCAAACAAATTAATTTAGAAGAAGAATTGTAGTATTCATACTTTTTTGTTCAGTATTATCCATAAACTGACTTGTATTAGGCCTATGTTACTGTATATACACGGAAATAATACATCGTCTACAACACTTACACTGTACAGATTTTCAGATTTTGACAAGTCGCGGGAATAAGCAGACGATGGTATTAAAACATTTTTCTTTGCATGCAAAGTCTATAAAAATAAAAAAAAAAACAAGTTATTCAATTTCAAAATGATAAAAATTCTCAGACATAACTTACATGCTCACTGCATACAACATCAAACGAAGCGACGTCAGGTAAAGATGCGCCGTCAACTGTACTGCACACAGTATCACAGGTGTTTTCCTTTGGCCTATCGCTATCGGAATTCTCAGAATAAGAATAACTGTGATGCAGAATCAAATCTTCTTTTTGCCACCGCTGTCTCTGTGCTTCTGTGACGCTTTTATAATGTTTAAACTTGGTAGACTTTATGAAACGCCCCTTTCTACGGGATTGTTCCATAGTTGACAGCGGTGTTTACCATTTGCGACTGTTTGTCGCAAAACAAAGAAAATTGAGTATATATTTATTAATGTGATTAAATAAAATCTTATATATTGCTTAAAAAATAAGATAATCATAAGTATTTACTTTGGAGGATTCAAATATGAAATTGACATTTTACGACTTGCATAATGTATGGAGACCCATTCACGGCGTAAAATGCTGACAAGAATCCATCCTTAAAGCTTAAAATCTCTTAAAATCGATAACAGTGATTAAAAATTTGGAAATAATATGTGAATATACAAATAATAGTTCCATTTGATATAAACTCATGCATGTATGAATTGAAGAACAGTAAGTAAAACAATCTGAAATCCATGGTAAAAATACTTTGATTTACTATAGTGAAAAAACTTTGAAACTATAGTAAACTATAGTTAGGTATAGTAAACTATAGTTAACTTTAGTATTTTTTTTTTTTTGTTAGAGATATAATAGCACAAATGGACACCATGTAAGATATTGTTTACTTTTTTAAATTCAATGTAATTACCTGTTGAGTTAAGTAAAAGTGACAATAAAATTAATCTATAAACTATTTTATACAATAAAAACAATATTATTAATTACCCTATGGGCCTTATATGCTCCAAAAGATTTGTTCTTGTTAAGCACGCCATACATGTGCTTTTAACTAACATCCGTGTATACTAATAACCCAAATGTACACAAAGAAAGCAGAAAAAAGATTACACTAAAACCCGCAAAAATACACAAAAACATAAACAGAACATTCCCCGTCTGGTTTACCATTTTTACTAATACGTCTATCTTACATTCTTTGCGAAATAAACTCACGTTCACAAAAGGGCTCTAAGTATCGGTACCTAATCATCGAACAAGAAAATAAGTTCTGAAATTGGTCTGGTGTATTCAATGTTTTTTTCCGTCACGATGAACACGAATAATGACTTTACGGATTCTTCCGTCATCACTTGGTAAAACATTCACAATCCTTGCTAAGGACCATGATCGTCTCGGAACACCGTTATCTTTCAGCAAACCGATACTTCCTTCCATAAGATCTGGTACAACAGATTTCCACTCCCTGCGGGCTTGAAGAGTATGGAGATATTCCTTCTTCTATTTCTGCCAGAACAGTTCTGATAAACACTGCACACGTTTCCATTGAGCCCTATAGATATCTTTCATGTCCAATTTTGAATCAGACTCAAAATGGGTTGTTGTTTGACTGCCATCTTGTGTGCCAGTAACAAAGCTGGTGAACGAAGAATAAGGTCTTCTGGGTCAGTGGAAATGAATGTGATTGGTCTTGAGTTTATAACTGCCGACACTTCTATCAGGAAGGTTACAGTGCAGGAAACTAATTTTGTTACAGCATCGATGCTGATTTGAATGCTTCCTTTGCTTGCTGATTTGAATGCTTCCTTTGCTTGCTGATTTAATGCTAGTAATCCTTATCCTGATGCTGTTCTATAATTAGGTCAATGCTACCGGAAGTAGCATCATGCTACCGGAAGTAGATAATGAATTTCAGCATTGCCGTTTAAAGCAATAAAAGTGCCTTTTACAATTATTTGATCATAATATCTTACTATGTATCAATAATGTGAATACTTTAACCAATATTCTTTCTTTCTTTTTTGATTTTTTACTGAATTAAAACTCATTGATTTTCTGATGCTAGTAGGATAATGCTGATTTTATGTAGGTCAATGCTGGTTTTATCCTTTGCTTGCTGATGCTGATCTTGGTAATGCTGTTTTTTAAATGCTGATGCTGATGCTAGCTCGATCCTGATGCTACTAATGCTTATGCTGATGCTGGTTAATGTAACAAAATTAGTTCCCTGCACTGTACTATTAGTTACATAGTTTTTTAGTGACAGGGTACGGGATGATACCTGGTTAGTAAATTTCATACCTGGCGAGGCGAAGCCGAGCCAGGTATGGAATTTACTAACCAGGTATCATCCCGTACCCTGTCACTAAAAAACTATGTAACGAATTTACCCCACCGATAAAATATTTATGCATTGTCTGTGGTTTGTAAAATTGTTTTTCTCACTATATATGTTTCATCACTCATACAATGCCTATTATGTCGTCACGTTGTGTGACGTAATGTTGTTTTGCGAGTGTTTCGTGCTATAGGCTAATAACATACTGACAGTTTTGAAGACTTTCAGTAAAGGGATAAAAAGCTTCCATCTTCGTTACTTACATTAGTTAACTTTAACATTGTCAACAGACACTCGGCAAATCGCGTGAACTCGAGTTGTTCGAACGTTACAAAAGAACGATAAACGTATCGACCATGTATTGATTTTCAAGCGACTAGGTATAAGTAATACACCCCCTTCACGTGACAGACTTCAACCAATCGTAAGCCAGGATTTCATCGAAAAATCAACAGAGGTGGGGTAATAAGACTTCCTGGGTCAGGTTTTTTGTTGAAGAATCCAAAAGTAGAGCATCTAGTATCCTTCTAGCTGTTCTTATCAAACTTTCCCACACTTCTCCCATGTGAGAAGAGTATTGTGAGTTGAAGATCCAGGTGATCCCGTTTTCCTCCAGGCAAGATTTAGATGTTGTATCGCAGTTAAGGTGAAGAGTGTTGACTGCTTCAATAAAATTGGTTCCTCAGTCTGAGCGAATAATCTTGACATTGCGATGAACCGTTTTTAAAGCGTTAATGAAGGAAGAGCTTGATATTTCCTCCAATACCTCTAATTGCACAGCTCGGGTACACAGACATGTTAATTTAACTGCCCAGCGTTGCTTATGCCTAATTCCAACTCTAGTTTTCCGAGTAACCACTTGCCAAGGTCCAAAAACATTTACGCCTATGTTCAGAAAGGGGTTTTTTACCATTAAAAGATCCTTGGGTAAATTGGCCATGAGTTGATGTTGCTCTTTCCCACGTAACTTTCTGCAAGTAACACATTGATAGATGAGTGACGACACTAATCGTTTACATGTTGTGAGCCAGTAACTACTTGACCGAACAGCACCTTACGTTATATGCCTCCCCTGATGGAATACCTTTTCGTGGCATGACAGGACTATCATTTTTGCCATATGAGACCATCCAGGTAAGATAATGGGATGCAACTATGTCTGACTAAGGTAAGCATTTTTCAATCGGCCTCCTACTCTTATAGTTCCGTCAATGTCTAGGAATGGATTCAGTTGTATTATGTTACTGCTCCTTTTAATATAATTAATCTGACATTTTCTCCTCAAGGCATCAAGGTCCTCCGAGTGGAAATTTCTTTGGGTTTCCTTGACAATGAAAGTTCCTGCTTCCTGCATGATCTGAGAATTAAGTGACATTGGTTCAGATGAGTGTGTCTTCTCTCTTGTTGCCTTGAATGATTTAATAAACTGTTTCAAGCGAGCAACAGCTCTCACTAAGAATATCCAGCTTCCAAACTTTGTGAATCTATTGATCAAAGGTGTTGTTTCATCCAACTGTGTCTTCTGTACAATTACATCTGGTCTTATCTCCTGGTTATTTTCAGGGTCTAGTAACGGAAACACTCTAGTAGTGTATTGAGTATATTCCTCATTGGTTTGCAAAAGCTTTGGTCCACATTTTTTTTACCACATACTGTCCTGGAGTTTTGATGAAAGAACAGACCATGTAGATAAGTCAGCTGGGTTATGTTTGGTGTTCACGTATCTTCAGTCAGATGGCGCTTCCCAATTTCCCTGTTCATTTCTCACCATTCCAGCTCCCATGAAAGTTTCAAATAGTCGATCTTCAGTTGACTTTCCTGATTTGTTGTCATCTTTTGTTTTTATGATTAAACGACTGTCTGATTCACAAAACAATGAGTCAAGATGACCTTCTCTTATTTGATAAATGTTTATACAAGGAGAGTGTAGACTTGGTTGTCCGTCGTAAAGTACGAACGTTTCGTTTACGTTCACTTGATCACTTTTATGAGCTCTTCCAATACAAGTTTCTCCTATGATGACCCATCCAAGGTTAAGTTTTTGTCAATAAGGAGAGCTAGAGCTGCTAATACGCTGGTCTTGCACATAGTGAACATTGACGATATCTCGTCCTAATAAGTGTCTGTGCACTGTCATTTACTGGTGGTATCAGCTCTGCTATATCTTGAAGGTGAGAGTAGCACTTGGCTACTTCCGGTGTAGGAATTTCATCTTTGTTATCCGGAATCTGATTGTGTTCAATTAGTGTGGGTAGTCTAAGAATAGTTGTACCATCTAAGGACTCGACTGTGTAGTTAGATGCTCGTCTACCTGAAGTTAGACATGTGCCCGAAAATGATGACAAGGTATATTGTACTTTCGATCCCTGTTCACCGAAAATGTCAAAGAACTCTGATCGTGCCAGGGATCTATTACTCTGATCATCAATGATAGAGTATGTTCTCACTGCCCCCCTCTAGTTGATTATTAGGGTATACTTTAACTTGCACTATCTTTGCACACGATTTTCCAGAAGCACCGTCTTTACAAATCTGAGTACATTTTGACACGACAGATTGTTGACTTTGAATTTGAGCATTGTTTGTATGTTCTGGTTCTTACCCGCAATGTTTCCTCCATCCTTGAGAAACCATACTACTTGGCTTTGGGTTCCGAGTTGTTTCCTCATGAAGACCTGTTGGATGACAATTACTTCGACAAATGCCACATATCACTGTCTTAACTCTGCAGTTTTTTGTCATGCGTTTCACAGTACCACAACATTTATAACAAAGTCCATTTTCCTTCAAGAACTGTTTCCTTTCTGCTAAGGATTTAGATCTAAATGTTTTGCAGTCATTTAGAAAATAGTTCACTCCATGTATAGGACATGACCTCATATCTTCGAACACACCTTGAGTGATGTCGGTTTTGTTAGTTGTAATCACAGTATTATGCACAAGTTTTTTTGTATCTCTCTTTCTGCTGTTCTCGATTGGAGGCTGTGTAGGTCTGTGAAGTTTCATAATGAAATAATGTCATATTTGTCATTAAGTCTTTCCCATATTTTCTCAACTCCTCTGCTAGGATTATGTGAATTTGCAGCACGAATGCTTTCTGCATATCTTGAGAATTCAGGTACTAAATATACGTAAATACTTCTGTAACAAGTATAAATCTTCAAGAGGATATACTTCAAGTTCTCTAAGAACACACTGGAATGTAGTCTTCCAACTAACAAATGTTCTGGGAATGTCCATAAACTTTGACAATCTTAATTTCAAAATGTCTTTCTTCACTAGAAATCTCAGACATAAACATGTGTTGTGATCCAGGTTGCACAGAATGTGTATGGGAATGTTGTTGCGCAAGGGGTTGTTGTCGATTGCTTAATTGTTCATAATTGCTGTGTTGCAGAGGTAATGGTTGCATTGAGTGGAAATGCATGTCAGGGCGTTCTGGTTTTAAGTGCACTGATGACTGATGGCTGTTGGGTTGTACAAATGTTTGTGAACTTTGATGCTTTATGTTCGACTGTTGCTCATTGAGAAGCAAAGAAGATTGGATGCCATGGATCTGCACTATTGAAGGTTGTGCGTAGTTGTTGCATAGTGAATTCTCTCACTATCTGTGGAACACTCGGTTCTCCATAATTGGAGTAGACAAGTTCATGGTGTGGGTTATCTTGTAGGGTCATAGAGTCACCGGTAATCTGATATATATTGTTGTACTGAAGGTTGTTTAATTGTTGCATGTGTTGCTGGAACACTTGTACTGGCACGCACGAATTGCTCGGAAGATTGTTGCACTCTCACTAACACAGATTGTTGTTTGGCCATTTGTTGTTCAGCGTATTGTTGTTCAGATATTTGTTGATCTACAGTGTGTTATTGAGATTTCTGTCGAACGATTGTTTGTTTTTGAGAAGCTTCCTGATTGACAGTTTGTTTTAGCGAGGTTTGTTGTTGGGGGGTTTGTTGTTCAACTGTTTGTGAAACAAGTATTCCTTGAGATGAGTTAGGTTGTGTGATGAATGCTTGTTGTTCTGCAGGCTGTACGAGGATTGCTTGTTTTTTTTTTCTGCGACATAACATTCTGTTCTTTCTTGGGGGTCCTGCTCTTCAAAATTTGACAGAATATCAAATTTTCTAGAATGTTCCATTTCATCTTCAAATACCTTTAATTCAGCTTCAGCCACACTCAGATTCTTTTCAGTATCTAGAACATCCATGTTAGCCTGAATTTCAGACTGTCTACGTTGAATTTCTGCCTTGACCTTGACTTCACTTTCTACTAATTCAGGTTTTATTTTCTTCTATTCCTATTGTTTCTTCTCATATTCCATTTGAACTCTCGCACCTTCCGCCTTTGCCTTTCGCTCCATTAATTCCTGCATGGGTAGGTAACTGCCACTTGCACTTGAAGATCTGGGAAGTTTATAACTACTAAGTGACTTATGAGACTCTGATCTTGTGTCCTCATGCCTGGTTTGAATGTTTCTTCTCCCAAAAGTTTGTTTGACTTGACTAAGAACATGTTGCACTTTAGAATTCACAGTTTTTGCCATTGCCTCATATGCATTTTAATTACTCACTGATACTTTCCACTGGATTCTGATGAGTTGAGAAATCCATAAATCTGTTCGACTTGTCTTGATATCTTTTATGTAAACTGAGGACATTTGTTTGTATAATAGACAGTTATTGAGGATTCTTTTCCATTGAAAACTGGTTGCTTTCATAATCAATGTCTCTCTCTAATGTATAGAGGTGTGAAGTTTGTTTTTCTACTGATTTTCTATATATTTCCGTACCTGTGCTTGTCATCGTTCTGACTCGCCTGTCCTTGGTTGGATTTTGTTGATCGTCAGCTTGCCCGTGCATCTGCTACTGATCCCTGTCGCTCGAATTTACATATAATCATGTAGACATGTTTCTATTTACATTACAATTCTTAAAATAGGATCTTAACTTTCGCTTAACGTCTGTTACACATTTCGCTTCATGAAATTGTTTGTCGATAAAAATACGCTGTTCTGACGTGAGTCGCGCCATATTGTTATAACGTTTAATTGAAATTATGTCATAATGTAGCAACGTCATAAGTTAACATAGTAAAAACTTTCGTTTGAGACCCTTCGAATGATATCAGTTTCATAGAAATAGCACAGGATTTAGCGAAGTTATCAAAATGTGTAAGTGTTACCTTTTTTTCGGACACCCTGTATTAAGTGCCATGGAGTACTGAACATCCTCTGTCGACAATGTCAGTGTAAAGGTAGAACATGCTATTGCGTATATTAACAAGCATTCTGAGAGTATTGCATTAGCAATACTAGTCCCCTACCGGCAAGTGCATGTAATCTGGTTCCCGTTAAGAATTGAAAATGCAATAATTCTGTCAAAAATTAATGAAGCGGGACGAAATGCGAACTTGATCTATAACTAATCAAGGTAAAGCCACATACCAAAAATCAGCTCAATATCTACAAGCGTTTAGAAGAAAATTGCGGAAAACCCCTAAAAATTGAAAAGGCCGTAATTCCGTCAAAAATCAATGAAGCGGAACGAAATTCAAACTTGATCTGTAACTCATCAAAATACACTCACATACCAAAAATCAGCTCAATATCTGCAGGCGTTTAGGAAAAAAAGTGCGGAAAACCAAGTGGGACAGACTGACAGACAGACAGAGGGACAGACAGACAGACGGAAAGACAGACAGACAGACGGACGGACAGACGGACGGACAGACTCAGAGGAAACCTATAGTCCCCTCCGGTTTCACCGGTAGGGGACTAATAACTCGGACATTACTATAGGAAAGAATGAGTGAAAAGACCTTTTTATTTCGTGTGTTACAACGCAAAATGTAACATTTTACCTCGAGATTTTTTTTTTCAAAAAGTAAGAAAACACTTTTTTCATTGTTACCAGGGTTCTCCTTGGGCCGTTTAACGTGGCGGCCCCGCCACAGTTAAATTCCTTACCACCACAGTTAAAAAAAAACAGCGCCATAGTTCCGCCACAGTTCAATACTAGTGCCACAGTAAGATTATCACCAATGTATAAATTTATAAATCATAAACCTCCAAATTGTGTACCGTTTTCAGTTTCTGATTTTAAACCGTTAACGTAAATCTAATTAGTTTCAATTGTTAGGTTCGCACAATCAATTATCTCTAGACCTTGCTGGACTTTACGCATGAATGAAAAGAGACACAAGCCATTTTTTCACACTTCTAGGTAATTTCAGGTGAATTTTTTTAATACTGATTTAATACCAATTAATTGCTTAGCTAATAATACTACAGATAACGTCTCTGAAATTGCATTGAAACTAGGTGTCAAACTTCGTACATGTACGTGTACCGTAATCATGTATTGATCAATATTGATGTAACGTTGAAAAATTAAACATAGATTCCTTAAAATATTATTGTATGACTCTAACTGCTTATGTTTTTTTTTTCTATTCATAAATAGTAAGATACTTCAGTTAATTGAACCAGTAATTGAAAATACATACTAGATGAAATCGTGATTTTGTGACCTACAATGTGCCAGAATTTCCCTTGGCCTTTAATGAACTCTGTACCTAGGTATATACGCTAACTTTTGTAAACAAAATTATTTTCTTAAAATATCAGGGTTTAACATTTAAAATATGTAATAACTGGCACCATTATTTTCGGATTCTATAATCTATTACTTTTTTATTTATAAGTACATACATAGGTTAGTGTGTGAGGGTTGGGTGTTTTTTTTTTTTTTTCATAAAACAGATATATAAAGAATATTTTTTGTTGTTTAAAACAGTGTTTATGAGATATCCATTAATTGTTTTATAATTAAATTTATTTTTCAGTTAGCCAACTAATTCATACCATTTGCAGATAAGACTAGTGATTCAGAAGAATTGTGTGATTTTTAATTTATTTCTTGGTTTCTTCGTGAATTCATTCGCGAAATGACCACGAATATTAACACTTCGCGTAAGTCTTGTGCCACAGTTAAATTTGAAATGATGGAGAACACTGGTTACCTTTTGCGTTATCTAGTTTTTGCGTTGAGGGCAACGAAAAATGCAATAAAACAAAATGTAATAACACAAGGTTTTGTTTTGTTTTTTTTTTTTGTTTGTTTTTGTTTTTGTTTTTTATTATATGTTCAACGCAAAATATCCCAAAATTGATTTAAACAAATATATTTTACACATGCATCATAAAATATGAATAGGTTTTGCGCTAAATTGGAAGGATGGGTAAGGGTAATTAATTGCTTTTACGGTCCTTCATATTATTTCCCTTTGTGTATGCAGAAAAAAAAAAACGAAAATGAGGTAATTTTCCTTCAGACTATAAAACGAAATTCAGATCAATAAATTAAATAAAAACCGATTTATTTACCGATTCCAATAATTAATAGAGGTTTGAATAGCAGAATTGTTAATCAATTTGATTAAGGAAACGTGAGGTCTTCCGACTTTAAAATAATTTAAAATTTTAACTTGAACGTTCAATACATATATTTTGTGTATCTACAGGCAATTTCGTATTACTATTTTGTAGTTTAGATACGCCATATATAGCATTAACTTGCTCATTTCAGTATAATTATATATTTCAGCCCGAGAGTGCTCGCAAACAATGGCTTTCGGGATTTTGAAATTTGTCCGATGTTGCAACTTGTCACATATATTCAATATTGTCTAAGTTTACCCTTTGTAATTCGATCAAACCATAAGAATCGGCTGAAATGTATAGTTTAGGAAAATTTTCAACGAATTAAATTCATTAATATTTAATTTTTGGATCTGTATATTTTGTTAGCGTTATCTCTCTTTTGTAGTTGAAACTTAGTGTAGGGGGAGGAAATGTATTATATCCCATACATAAGAGGGACAAGAAGAACAATAAGCAAAGTAGCACTGAAAAAGTGCAGAAGCTAATGTTTACCTTCAGATTTTATTCAATAAATTTCCATTTCTATAAAGAAACAAACCTTGAAATTACCTTAGTCACAATCTCATCTACTAGGAGATTACGTTTTAAAAATATATCATCTGTTATCCCCAGATATATACCTTACGAACTCACTGAATTTGATAATATGATGCTAACTGACATATCATTTACATAACATCAAAAAGATAAAAGATCCAAAATGTTCCCTTGGGGTACACCACAACTAATTTCCTCTGACTTTGAAAGAACACCGTCACATCTTTCCACCCTAGACCTGCCGGTAAGTATGATTTACACCATAGATTGTTAATTAAGGAATCACTGTCTAGTTAGTAGAGTATGCCAGGGCATCAACGATAGTTAGAAACGTGGGATAATTTACATTACGGGCTTTGCCCGTTATGCATAAATGTTGATGTCCCTGGCATACTCTACTAACTAGACAGTGATTCCTTATATTTCCATTCCACTGTGAAATAAAATTGTAAATTTAGATTTTAAAAATGTATACTAATAGATTTAAATTACACGAGGCCTCGCCTGTCAATTTCAATAGTCCCCGCCCACTGACGTCAAACGCAAAGACAGCCACACGAGAATTACATGCATATTAGGCCTTCTTAGCACCTGACCTTTCGCTTGGGGAAATTTGCATTCCGGTAGAATGATAAAGAAATCAACTCAACTAACTTTCAAAGAGATATCACAGAGAAAACAAATAGAAATGGAAATATTTCCCATAATGTCTAGTTTATTGCATAAAATTTCATGGTCCACTGTATAGAAGGCTTTTTTTTAGGTCTAACATTATCATTCCTGTACTATAAATTAATATAAAATTCTGTTTTTAATACACTTCCGAATTGGCCGAATTAAAAATTTTAAAATGGACATTTGCCCTGCGTTTTCTAGGAAACGGTTTAATTTAGATACCGGTAAGTGAAAGTTTTAGGAATACTTAACTCTGCTATTTGCCAATGAACAACATACTGTTAATGTATTACGATGTATATTTGGCCTGCACGGTGTTTGGTAAAAATTGAATTTTGAACAAGTTAGCGTGGATATGAAATAGCGTATTTCCTAATGTTCTTATTTATGAGTATATGTGCAAGACATTTAGCGTTGTACTTGAATTAGCGGAAGATTCTAACCGCCAAAGGCGCTGAAAAGAATACACAGCCAAATGTAATACGTTTACAGTATGTTTCGTCTCTGTTCACGACTTCTTGTCCGAACCGGACTACTGAACCTTCGGACTATTGAACTTTGGAACAAATGAACCTTAGGACTAGTGAACCGTCTTTAATTGGGTCGAGGGAATATTATTTTTGGTGATCTGAAATGCACGTGATTTGTAAAACAGTATGAAGAATGGACGTATATAAATTTACAGTGCTTATGACTGGAACTCAGAGAGAGAGAGAAAAAAAAAACATTGTTAATTCCTCTTTAATTTTATCATTTTGTTCTAAATTGTTCAATATATGGGTTAATTAACTAATAGACCCGCATGCAAGGAGGGGATGGGGTGTACACGGTAAGGTTTTAACACTATTAACAATCTTATATAGGCTTTAGAATATAAAGAGAAAAGTTGGGTCCCATTTTTATTCTTAAAACAAGCATCAAATCTTTGTCCCTCCCACACTTTTGACACAAAAGGTAATAGAACATTAGTTAAGCGAAAGTAACATTTTTTTCTCTATTCATAGTGTGCCTAATGTACCTCAAATTGTATGAAAATGTATAAATCTTAATTATAAATAATCTGCCAGTACAAATGAATAGATTTTTTTTTTCTAAAGAATGAGTGCACTTTAGAGTGTCTTTTGGGACCTTTTTGGGACTTTTTCGGCCACCTATTTTAACGAGGTTGGATCCTGATATTTAAAGTCTTAAACTTTTTTTGTCAAGTATATTTTTAGTTTCTATACACATAGCTTAATTAAAAATCAAAACAAAATGGGGGTCAATATGCTTCTTTCGGCGCTAAAATACATTTAATTTGATCTTTTTGAACTGATATTTGTGTCTAAATCAAAAATCACATCTTCGACGTTTTCCCTCCAAAGTTTTTATCCAAATAAATCATGGGACAAAATAAACTATTAGTCTATTTAAAAAAAGACGCATTAAAATTGTGACGAAGAAAAAGTTTCAAATTGCTTCGCATAATGAATTATTTGACCTTTCTGCACTCACAAAATGTGATTTTTCTGGCATTAAAAAATTAAAAAGCAAGAAAATTATTTTAAAGTCTTAAACTTTTGCTGAATTTAAGCAGATTGATCAAAGTTATCTTATATATTCAGAAAAGAAAAACAAAAGTGGGGGTCTATGATGTACATTTTTAGATATTATTAAAAAGTGTTAATTTTATGTTAAAATTGGCTCAATTTTTTCCTGGACTTACAGAATGTCTTTATTATATTTGTCACAATATAATGAAAGAATTCATAAGAAATAATTTATTAGATATTTCAGAGCCAGCATAAAACATTTCACTGCAAAAACAACTCTATGTGCAACCAGCATGGAAAAATAGTAATCTAAACTTAACAGTACTGTATATATTTCAAAAGGGAAAAATTGATCAATTTCTTCTAAAAAAACCTTCCGCCACAAAATATAGTTCCTGGCTTAATCCCATTTTAATGGAATTTCTTCGCGGTTTTTTCATTGGACATAGTTTAATATGCATTGTAGAATCCAGATTCAATGTTAGAACATAAAAATGATGCAGAATTTTAGAAATAAAGGTCCTGACCAAAATCTGCTCAAAAGCTCAGGATCGAACCTCCTTAAGTTATATTAATAGACTATATTAATATTGCTAAATTAATCTATGATTATTGTGCATACATATACTTTTCATATTTATACTTAGAATTTTTTGTTAGACATATTTCTATAATTCCACACAACGTCATTGAAAAGAACATGTATAAGCCTTAAATTCCGGAAATTTGAACTGGACCACTTTCGAATTTAAGGTACCCGCAAATGGGCGAAGATATTTAAATCGCATGGAAGTGGAATGTAAACATTCGCACATTATTTCAAGATTGATTCCACAGTATGAATTTAAATGGAGGAGAGAGAGATTGTGTAGTTTCATGATTCACACAAATAATAAATGATTCATGGCCATACATATTGATCATTGTCATGATTCGTATCAATATGTTTGCCGCGTAGCACCGAATCAGCTCAGTCTTAAGTTTTCGTATATATATACATGTGTATAAAATAAATCCTCCCCATTTTTTTTTTTTTTTTTTTTTGCTTTAGCTTTATCATTTTTCGTTTTATATGCTGGATGCTTTTCAATTTAAAGAATGAATGTAGGTTTTAGGGAAGATTCACATTTACATGACATCGATATCACACTACATTTAATCGAAATCACTGTACATGTAGTACGTAGTGATACAAACATGTGTAGTGAAACAAAGTATACATGTAAGTAGTACTCACGGTGATACATATTTTATTATATGCATGTATAGATGAATAACATTCGGAAATGAAATATAAATTTAAACTAAAAATTTGAGTTGCTAGGTTAACTTCAAAATTCCAAGAAATACAAACTATTTGTAATTTAACATTTTATTGACGGAAAAAGTATATTTGATATTAAAAACCATGGTCAAGGAAAAATTCTACAACGTTACTATGTCGATAATTAGTCGCATATGTCTTCAATATCTGTTTCGTTTCGGCAATCCAAATATTTGTCATGTATGATACTAGTGTTTAAGGATGTGTCTGTAGATGCCTGCAGACCATAATACGGAGGCGACATGAGCTAGCACAGCTACCTATAGCTACTAATCGTGCACCTGATTTGCACTAACAATACCAGAATTTCCTACAAAATATCAAACGAAAAACACAGTTTAGTGAAAGAAGACAAGGTAAACTTTAAGACCGTAATAAAATTTCGCAGAATTCTTCAATATATTGAAGTAAATTGTTCAGGCCGGTACACATGGTGAGATTTGTAGTATAATACAAGTATTATATTTGTATTATAAATACTTCCCTGTACACACGTTAATACATGTTTTATTATATTGTTAATAGACTTAAGGTATTTCTACGTGCCCCCCCCCCCTTTCTCAATAATGGAAAACGAGGTTCTGTTAACAATATCTGTTATCGTATTATGCACTGCATTAAAACTGAAAAGACCATCATAATGGAAACAGCGGCAGAACACTGGTACATGTACTTGGTGCACACAATGCATAGCTAAATGAGGTGCAAAGAGAAGGCCCCAGAAGTTATAAAAACTCCTTTAGAATAGATACAGTGGCTGCAACGTTATTGTTGTCAAACCAATCGTGTAGAATCGGTCGTGTAACGTGCGTGATCGTTCGTGTAACGTGCGAGATCGTGCGTGTATCAGACTCAATCGTTTGCGGTTTTAATCGTGCATGATCGTGCGTTAAGAAACGTGTAAATTTCGTTTTGTAAGTTTTTATCGGAATGTTATTTGTTATACAAGCATTTCGCTTGTCTGATTTTTTTTTTTTAATCCAAATAAAATAAATGAAACACGATTTACATAATTGAAAGCAGAACAAACTAATTATCTCTTGGAAATAAGCAATATAGTAAGTCGTACAACATTGTGTTCTCGTCAAATCGCGTGATTTTTTGTGATTGTTTAAGGATTTTTTTCTCTGATGTTAATTATGTTTACTGCTAATTATGGTCAAGATATTTTTAAAATCAATAGATCAAAAATAGATATTTTTACAAATAAATAAATAAACAATTCTCTACACTTACATAAATATCAGTCCTCGAATGTACATGTACATGACATGATTGTCGGGGTTTATCATTTATCGTTTATCAGTGTTTATCTCTAGAGCTTACTTTTACCTTTTTTTATAATATCTGCAAATAAATGATTTGTAAAATAATTGTTGATTTTAGAGATTCACTAAATAAATGCAAACATCGATTAAACTTATAATTTAATTCATTTTCATGCCATTTTTTTCCAGACTTATCCCTTTCTGCATATTATGAAATCCAATTCAATCAAAACTCACGGTCCACCTACATGTACATCTTGTAATAGAACGAAAAAAACAGTTTTCTTAAGTCGGAGAATTATGTAAATAATTATTTGTTATCTAAAATAATCAATAAGTCTTACATGTATTTAGTTTCAGAAATATCCATTTCTATTTTTCTTTTATTTTTCAAAGTCGATGAAATAATATCAATAATTATTTGAAATCTTAAATACGTATTAAGGCTTATTTCGTTTTGAAAATATCCATTCCTAAAGAATTTGAACTATTTTGCGTGAAGAATCGTACGTTTGCGTCAGCAATCGTGTAAGATCGTGTAACGTGTAGAATCGTGTGCGTGAGGGATCGTTCGTGTAACAGGTTTTATCGTGCGTTAATCGTGCGGAATCGTTCGTGTAACGTGATCGTTCGTGTAAGTTGTCAACAATAACGTTGCAGCCACTGTAATGCAGCATTTTAGCAACTTTTACAATCACGTGTAGTTACTCCTTTTAATCTTCTTCCCATAAAACATATTTTCACTGCTAAAGTCGACCATTATTTACCATGTGCTGTTTTGTTACGGTAAATATAGGATGACCTCAATGTGAGTACTTTTGATTGGTTTAAAAATGAGAAGTAAGTTAAGACTTGTATTAAGAAATAGAGCATTGCCCTATTCTTAATACGCTTTTATAGGATTCGAAATATCTTATGATTCACTGTATTAATAGTCTATATAGTAAGATTTTGTACTTAAATACATATCCGTGTGTACAGCCCTGAAGTCGATTGACAGACACAATGAGAGCACATCGAACAGTGGAATGCCACGTGAGTAAAGTGATTATAATATCCAACGGGTCAAAATTGGTTGACACTCGATGACCTGTTAATTTAGTAGCTAACTCGACCGTAGTTTGGAAAATTTTTCAAAAAAATACATATGAGCCTCAAAATGTCCAACATTGCCCTTTGGATATGTATAAGTTTAAATCAAAATACACATTCTGTGCAAATGAGACGAATGGACAAGTTGCGGATCGATATAAATAATGTAGTTGAAAACTGGTATGCATATGAATAACAAAAGAAATGTGACAAAACTGCTAGACCCCGTCGCAAAAAATAGTGTCGCTCGGCATTATTTAATATTTCCATGTAGTATAATATAGCAAACCCTGCTCTTAAGATATTGTTTAATAATTCCGATTCAAAAAGTTTATAAATTTCGGAAGTTTATTTTTGGCAAAGCACCGGGACCCAGCTCTCATAGCTTAAGTGCACTGATCCATTCATGTATGTGCCATTTTTTTTTTAAATGCACACGCAAACCAGTACGTTGATCAACGAAATTACTACACCCTCTAATTTAAGAATTTAGTTTACTTTTCTTTTTGTTTTTTTCTTTTCGCTTTTTTTCTTGATTCACTCATCAAAAGAAAATTATTCTCAAATGACTGACCAAAAAGTGTGTAATTACATATTATATTGTGGCATTTTGCCAACTCTTGACGCAAAATGTAATAAAGCAAAATATAATTATACTAAAATGTAATTTATTACATTTTGCATTTTTACTTTCTGCATTGATCTCGACGCAAAATGTAATAACGCAAAATGTAATAATCCTAAACAGTATCTTATTACATTTTGCGTTATTACATTCTGCGTTGATCTAGATGCAAACTGTAATAACGCAAATGTAGTAGTACCGGCTTATTACATTTTGCGTTTAAATTACATTTTGCGCTGTAACATTGGTGTGTTCTTGATACGTTCCAACACCGGGGAAATATATCTGAAGCTAAAGTAAGCTTTAATTGTAATTCCTATTCTTTCAATGAAATGTACGTTTTCTGTAAAAAAAAAAAAAAAAAAAAACTTTCTTTTACAGGACTTTATAGAAAGTTTGATATCGTTTGGTTTAACGGACTTGAATCTACTATGGAATGGATCTGCAAACTGACATTAATTTCAACTCTTATTTACGGTAATATTGTAAAATGATTTGTGGATTTAATACCATAGAGGCTACATGTATCAGTATTACTAGAAAAAAAAAAATCATTCTCCAATGTACTAGTGGTATCAATTCTCAGGTGAACTGTACCTTGCCTTTGTATGAAAAAAATGTGAGGATAAATAATATTTTTTTTATGAATAAACTATTAGCCAAATACTTTTATTAGCTCACCTGAGCCGAAGGCTCAAGTGAGCTTTTCTGATCACATTTTGTCCGTCGTCCGTCTGTCCGTCTGTCCGTCTGTAAACTTTTCACATTTTTGACTTCTTCTCAAGAACCACTGGGCCAATTTTGACCAAACTTGGTACAAAGCATCCTTGGGTAAAGGGAAATTTAAATTGTTAAAATGAAGGGCCAAGTCCCCTCACAAGGGGAGATAATCAAGAGAAGACAAAAATAGGGTGGGGTCATTAAAAAATCTTCTTCTCAAGAACCACAGGGCCAGTAAAGCTGAAACTTATATGGAAGCATCCTGGGGTAGTGTAGATTCTAAATTGTTCAAATCATGACCCCCGGGGGTAGGGCGGGGCCACAATGTGGAATCAATGTTTTACATAGAAATATATAGGAAAAGTCTTTAAAAATCTTCTTCTCAAGAACCACTGAGCCAGAAAAGCTGAAACTTATGTGGAAGCATCCTGGGATAGTGTAGATTTTAAATTGTAAAAATCATGACCCCCGGGGGTAGGGCGGGGCCACAAGAGGGAATCCAAGTTTTACATTGAAATATATAGGAAAAATCTTTAAAAATCTTCTTCTCAAGAACCACTGAGCCAGAAAAGCTGAAACTTATGTGGAAGCATCCTGGGATAGTGTAAATTCTAAATTGTTAAAATCATGACCCCCGGGTGTAGGGCAGGGACACAATAGGGAATACAAGTTTTGCATTGAAATATATAGGAAAAATCTTTAAAAATCTTCTTCTCAAGAACCACTGAGCAAGAAAAGCTGAAACTTATGTGGAAGCATCCTGGGATAGTGTAGATTCTAAATTGTTCAAATCAGGACCCCCGGGGGTAGGGCAGGACCACAATAGGGAATACAAGTTTTGCATTGAAATATATAGGAAAAATCTTTAAAAATCTTCTTCTCAAGAACCACAGAGCCAGAAAAGCCGAAACTTACGTGGAAACATCCTGGGGTAGTGTAGATTTTAAATTGTTCAAATCATGACCCCCGGGGGTAGGGCGGGGCCACAATAGGGAATCCAATTTTTACATTGAAATATATAGGAAAAATCTTTAAAAATCTTCTTCTCAAGAACCACTGAGCTCTTCTCAAGAACCACTGAGCCAGAAAAGCTGAAACTTATGTGGAAGCATCCTGGGATAGTGTAGATTCTAAATTGTTAAAATCATGACCCCCGGGGATAGGGCGGGGCCACAATAGGGAATACAAGTTTTACATTGAAATATATAGGAAGAATCTTTAAAAATCTTCTTCTCAAGAACCACTGAGCCAAAAAAGCTGAAACTTATGTGGAAGCATCCTGGGATAGTGTAGATTCTAAATTGTTCAAATCATGACCCCGGGGGTAGGGCGGGGCCACAATAGGGAAACATTGAAATATATAGGAAAAATCTTTAAAAATCTTCTCAAGAACCACTGGACCAGAAAAACTGAAACTTATGTGGAAGCATCCTGGGGTAGTGTAGATTCTAAATTGTTAAAATCATGACCCCCGGGGGTAGGGCGGGGCCACAATAGGTATTACAAGGGGGGAAGTCTGGTAATGAACAGCATGGCCAAAGTTACTCAGGTGAGCGATGTGGCCCATGGGCCTCTTGTATTTATGTTGATAACTTGAATAATTTTGACCAGAGTATATGTAGAAAATTTGTAAGATTCCATAGATATGTCATAAAATTTGAGTTAAAATTTGTATAGACTTTTTTTTTAAGAAAATGACACAAAGTCGCATATTTGAAAAATAAATATGCAGTATTCATCATTTATTTGCTTAACATTTTCTTTAATCATTTCACATTTATTTATACGTCTTTGGGTGAAGTGCCACAATTTTTTACCTATGTATGGCACTTTTGGCCTTAGACATAGGGGTTACGGATCTTTATTGCAAATGTCTACCGTGACATAGGACTTTGTAAAATTTACATCTAACAACAAAAAGTATTCGTGCAAAACATAAGTTTAAAAGCAGGAAAACAATTGAAAAAAAAACACTTTAAGCATAAGATCATATATCCTTTTGATTATTAATAGAACTATAAATACTGTTTTAAGAGTAATTCACAAGGACATTAATCTAAATGTCAACACACAACGGTCACGTGGCCACTGCATTTATTTTTAATTCGTTCTATCCATCATTATGTTGACAAACTTTGTCCAAACAATTCAAATTTTAGCCAAACCACTTTGAAGCGATTCAGGAGTTTCAAAAAAGAACGACTAGATACATAGAGTTTCTTGGAAAACTACACTTAATGCTTAAAATTCCTGTGATGTTTCATTAAGATCGTATGCGTACAACCATGGATAGATTGATAGTTAGGGTGTCATATGTGCAGAAATATGCATCTATTTTTTTTTTTTTTTTTCCCGCAGTAAATATTCAAGCTAAAGATAATTTGGTTTTCTTAGATTTGTTTTCTTGTATACACATGGCTTTGCATGTGCAATTCTAGAATTAAGTAGGCCTATTTAAAGTTTTTGTTTATTTGTTTTATCCTAGTTGTCATTATTTAGGTTTCATTTTAAACGATTAACAACAGAAAAAGAAATTATGTCTTATTCATTTTTTTCTTCTTCTTTTGCAATTTATTAACTTATATAGCTGAATATTTACTTACTATACGTGTATAAAGGACTGTTAAGTTAAACAAGTTAAACATCTGTGTTTGTGTTAAACATGGTGTTTTTTTTTTTCATAGATCTATATTCGCTCTGCTCCTGATTTGTATTGTTTCAATGGACTTTTAGTTTGATGACTGCTCGTTATCTCCATATTCCATGTACTACTTTTTTGTCTTATTAACATGAATCATTTAAACAAAATTAGATCTACCGAAAACTTAATTATTTTTAAATATATCCCCACTTTTTTAGATATACAAAACAAGTAAATTTATTATCTGGAGCATATAATAATAAGGATAAATAACAAAAACTGTATTTCTTCTAGCCTTCTTCTCTACTATATACTTATATAAAAAGCAATATAAATGATTGAAACTGGAGAAAGTAGTAGAAAATTTTCAATCATAGATTGATATAATAATACGGTCTTTGAAAAAAATGGGGAGGTATCTTTAAACTCACGATAGAGTTAGGGCTTATTTTCAATTTATTTCATTAAAATGTTACTGATATTTCCATACTACATGTACAAGGCTTTGATGTATGACACACTAGTTCTACATGGTTCTACATTTTAATATTTCTTTTTAATTATAATCTTCTTTATTTTCAAAGTTTTGTATTTACATATATAGGGTGAAAAGGTAATGAGCTTCGGTAGCATCTGCCTGTTCAAGATCAGCCAATGTTCAAGCATCTTAAATGCTTTACAGAACACGTTGGTCGCCTGCGTGGCGCAACGCGAAGTAAGGATTTGATCCTTACGTTGCGGGTTCGAATACCACTGTGGGACGTGGAGACCAGTCCTTCGGATGAGACTGTATTAACTGAGGTCCTGTGTCGCAGTAGATACTGGCACGAAAAAGATCCTTCACTGCTCAATAGCCCTGAGTGCCATGTATAGGTCAAAAATTTGCAGCTCTTCACCAGCAAGTGGTGACGTCTCCATATGAGCGGAAAATTCTCGAGAGTTACGTTAAACAACAAGCAAACATAAAACGTTGAAAATGAAATCATGTACATACATCTTCAAAAATAAAAATATTGTTTTTATAGAGACTTAGCAGACAGTAATGTCAGTGGTGATTGGTTTAGTGCTCAGGAAATATGCCGAAATCAAGAAAAACATCTCATTATCAATTCATCTGCAAGTACAGAATATTACTGGACAGGAAAACACAAAAGATTGTCTCAATGGATAGCATTTTTAGGTAAAGCAAATGAATTAGGGGAGGGTTGATTTTTTTTTCTCTTGGGTATTCCTTCTATTTTTAAGATTTCTTATCTGTTCTATCAGAAGCTTTTATTTGAAAACTGTAGGTTGTTACGGAGATTATGATGTGATAAACAAAACTTTTGAAACTTTTGACATGAAGAAAGACGCATCAATAGGTTTATGTCAAGAATATTGTATGAATAAAGAATCTTCTATTTATGCTGTTAAGGTAAGACAATTTTAGGTGAAGATAAAGCAAAATTTATGAATATATACAACATTGGATTTTATTAAAGACAACATCAATTTACTATGAACTGTAGGATAGAGAATGCCAATGCCTTCGAAATTTTGTCGCAGCAGCTTCTCGCTCACCAGATAACTGTAATTACCCTTGTAAAAATGACGAAGATGATATCCTTTCTAAAGAATGCGGAGGAAATGGAACATATAATGTTTTTACAACAAAGAAAGGTAAATATGATATTAAATTAATATCTTGAAGATCAATATCAGATTAATTATCATTAATTTTATAGTAATGATCAGCTTCAAAAACTTATTTTTAAGGACCACTTTTAATCAATTTTGGCTAAAGTAAAAGAACTCTCAATGTTAAAAAAGTCTGATACAGATTTTTAAAAAAAACTGAAGAACGAAAGTCTGCTTCCATTAGCGTTTCAAGATGATCCTTTGTAAATAATGCACTAAAGTTTTGTTAAGTGTCAAGCATCTTTCATAAATAGTTATAGTTATGCTATTAGAAATATATAGATTCAAAAAAGTAAGTAGAATTGCATTTAGTCATGTTTTAAAGTCATACAAATAATGAAAATATACATTAGTGACACTTGAATACACATGCATATCAAGTTTTAATTTATTAGGTCTTCCGTTTTCAACGGAAGACCTATAGTGATTCTACTGTTTCTTATTAAGGTCTTCCGACTTCAGCGGAAGACCTTACTGTTATTCTTAGGTTTCTTTTCCACTATTTTTATTATTGTTTTTTTTTTCCTACCAATTTTGTGCACGCGAGTTCTCGGAAACGGCTCGCCCGATTTTCATGAAACTTTCAGGTCTGATAGAGAATTAAAAAATCTAGATATATATTTTTTTATTTTGATGACGTCACTTCCGGTCCGGAGATTTTCGAGATTTGGTGATTTTAGAGGGTTAGTTTGTCCGGGCATTTTCAAGAAAAGCACTTACCACAGGAACGTGAGATTTTCAGTGATGATAGAGCAACATATGTAGATTTGTACTTGGAAGTTCATTTTTACCCGAAATACCAAACATCAACGTCCGCTACTGCCCAAATTTTTATCTTCTTTTTCCTACTTGTTAACTTTGATGCCTCATATCTTGCTTATTTCTCAAGGGATTTTAATAAAAATTTCAGAGTTTATAGACGTTACAAAACTCTATCAGAATAATATAATATTTTTTCCAAAATTCACTTTCGCTTTCGAGTTATTTCCCTTTAAGTGAAAATTTAGGGTCTTTAATTTCCAGACAAATATTCCGAGACTACGAAAGTTGGAACATAAATACTACTGAATATAAGAAACAGAAGCAATGAAGTTGTGAACATTGGTTTTTGTTTTTTGATTTCTGCGTTCAAACTGCCGCTAGATAGGGGTCAAAAATTAGGACGCATGAAAGAGCAAACATTGACACATGTTTTCCTTTGTATCTTTTAAATAAGAAATATTTTATTAAGACATGTAGAATAAAAGTTGTGTACAATTTAATTACCTTTTATTTGACACCACTAAAAAGGAGCTGGCCCCTTAAATTAAGGATCTAGGGCCTTTGAAAGTTTTTGCTTTATAACTCAAAAACGAGAAAATATTTCGATATGGCTGTCGATAAAAAATTGTTCCTTTATACCTTCTTTGTCTCATGAAAACATTATTTTGTTCGAGTCTTGTGTATGGTAGGGAAAAAAAGCTAGACCCGTAAACAAGGACCCGTTTTCATTTGGCTAGTGAAGAAGAACTCTTTATGCGTATAACTGAAATAAACTTGCCATAAATAATATATCTTTCAACGCTGTATCCTAATTTTTTTAAATTAGGCTTTAAACGTGCTCTTTGGTTCCTGTTCAGATTATTTGGTGACAACTTTCTCTCTTTATTGTGTTTTAAAGTAAAGAACCTTCCAAGAGAGAAACAGAAAAAAGTACAAGTATCTTTTCTTTGTTCAAATATGAAAGCAAACAGTATAAACGCCAAAAAAATTTTAAGAGTCAAATAATTCACAATCATTAACTGCGTGATTCTTACATTCATCTGAACCCCAGATTCTATTCTGTTTACCGTTACGTAACCCATCCCTCGATCACGCGCGGCCGAGAAGATCTAAAGCGATCCACCGCGTGTGAAGCATTGACCCACAGTCGTAAACAAAATAAAAATCGGCGTATGAAGTCTATTTTGTAAACACGACAATTAATGAACAATTATTAATATCGAATATTTGAGATTATGTTGGTTTATCTTTGTTTTAAACATGTTAAATTTGATCATGATACATGTAGCCTTAATCCAGAACGTCTAGCCAGGTTTTGTGTTTGTTTACAATTACGCAACCATTAACCATTCCTTCGATCGCTTGTGGTCAAAGCAGTCCATCGTGTGCATGTAAACCAGTGCGCAGTCATCAAACATTGTTGTTCTAAATCTTATTTACAAACACAACGACTTACGGGAAAATATTATTTTCTTTAAGTAAATCAAATCTTTCAAATAAACTATCTTAATATCTTAGATTTGATTTGAAAGTACAAAACGCTAAGCATTTAATCAGTCTTAAATTTTAAATATTCATTATCTCCATATTTCGATTGTTTTAACGTTACCAACAATTTATTTCCCATCTGCGGTTACTTTAATATAACCATTAAACACACAAGCTTTGCGCTTTCTCTGCGTTTTGAAACAGTAAATTAATCCGTTTTCAACACAAATGTTTCCAGTCATTTTTTTTTTCATCACAGGTTTTTATCGTGATTATACCAACTTCAAACTTTTAAAGAGAATCTTCCGAATCATAAGGGTGACCAGTCTTACTTTAAAAATGATTCGTTATTTTGAAAAGTAAACAATGAAATGGATTAAACATTGATAGGTAACTCCGTCACGTGGCCAAGGTCTGAACTTCATAAGCGACTTCTGTGTTGCACTATGCCTATTTATATTACAGGGTTGATAGTAAAGTTTCACTAAAATACCTCAAGAAAAAAAGCAATGAATTTTGTTTTTATAATTAATTCAAAACCCGTAAATGATCTTTTTTAAGTATAGTATGCTAACATCATAATTTTGTTGTGGGATTAAATATCGGTAGCGGGCTATACATGTAGATAACAATAAACCTATATCGTATGTCCAGAACTGTAAATTTCAGAATGCATATAACATATTTTTTAAAATATCAATTGGGACGGAAAAGGTACACACCGGGAAAATTTTAGTATCACTTGAATACCCCGGTATCTAACTGCAGAACTGTACATGTAGCTTTCCGAAAAAAAAAAATAATAATTTATTGACGGACCGGAGTCTCTGGTCATCCATCCCATTTTTTTTTTTTTAGACCAGTGAACTTCAGTGCAGCAACTGAATATCACAAATTTATCATTCTTAATTAATACACTTTGACAACTTTATTTCAATTATTAAAATCATAATCGGCAGCCTTTGTATCATAAGCTATTAAACTATTTGTATCGTTTACCGTATAGAATTGAGTATTTTCTTTCAAATAATTGACTTGTAACTTACGTACATTACTTTTCTGGGTTAGTTTTAAAACATATGAGAGAGAGAGAGAGAGAGAGAGAGAGAGAGAGAGAGAGAGACTCATTTGCTCATGTACATATATACCAGGTAGTTCCTGTATGAAATATCGTCCAATTTTCTTAATTTTATTTACAATATCAATCATAATCTCTCTATTCTGTAAATCTATTTGTTGATTATTTTCAACTTCAATCACAATATGTAGTACTAAAATGAAGTCCATGCACGGGTGCTTTTGTACATCTGGAAATATTTTTATTTAATCCTTCGTCCATGCCTTCCTCCTTCACGTAAAAAAGATTAATTAATAAATTAACCGAACGAGGTTGAAAAAATGCCGGACTATTTTTTTTTTCTCAAATTAACTGGATTGAATATACTTTTTTCATTTTACTGTACACGTGTCCGGAATAAAACTGCGTGGTTTGGGTTTGTCAAAATGTTTTTAGACCAAGAAAAGTCAGTCGCAACTTCTCGGGCCTTTCCAACTAACGGAAAAAAACTTCGAAAGTATTACGTAGACCCCCCCCCCCTTTCCCAAACTTTGATTGATTGATTGATTATTATTGTTTTACGCCGAGTCGGCAATATTTCAGCCATATTTCGGCGGTCCCAAACTTTGAAATAAATGACTAAAAAAGATCTTCCTTCTATGAAGGAAGATATTTTATCTGTTGAGTATTGAGTTTAATTTTATTGAATGTAAAGAACTCCGTCTATCCTTAATAAAAAGGAAGCGACTCCATCTTGTATAAAATTTTAACATCCGGTAATGTTAAAACATTCGGGGTTGTTTTTCCGACCTCTGACGGAAACGCCCGAGATGATGCGATTGCGGAATCAGGATTTTTAAACATCTTCATTAGACAGTTTCGCTTATTTTGCACTACGGGGTTTTTGAAAAAAAAATGTGTTGATCGACATCCGAATAAAATGGTAATTAAATAGAGTGCCAAATATATCATTGGCGAAAATTTGTTTTATAAAAAGTGTTTCTTACAAAGAGATTTATATATGTACGTGTAGCTAACCCTAAATAGCTAAAGATTTATTGGTTTTGTCTATAGCAGATGTTTATTTAGTTCTTAGCTGACATTAACTTACGTGTATAAATAAATATAAAAGCCAATTGTATGTATGTATGAATGTATGTTGTTTAACGTCCCTCTCGAGAATTTTTCACTCATATGGAGACGCCACCACTTGCCAGTGGAGAGCTGCAAATTTTATCCTATACTCGGCACTTACGGCCATTGAGCAGTGAGGGATCTTTTTCGTGCCAGCACCTACTGCGACACGGGACCTCGGTTTATACGGTCTCATCCAAAGGACCGGTCTCCATGTCCCACAGTGGGATTCGAACCCGCGACTTAAGGATCAACTCCTTACTCCGCGACTCTAGAGCAGACGCTCTAACCACTGCGCCACGTGGGCGACCCATGTAATTGTAACCAAATATTCCGAAGCAATCATTCATATTTATAGGACCGATAGTTGATTGAATTTCCTTTCATCAGTAAACGTATATCCCCCCCCCGGAAATAGATAAAATGCTTCCCTTCAGAGGCAAAGTTTTCAATCATTTTTTTTTGGGGGGGGGGTGCGTCAAAACGTCGATCGTAAAAAAATTGACTATATAAAAATAATTTCAAATTTTAATCAGTACCCCATCTCTCAGGGCCCGTCTGTCCCTCCAAGTTTGCCCAGGCTATGACTTTTTGGATTAACTGGAAGCTCATACTTGGTACAAAGATTGCCAATGATCCTAGGGTGTGTCATGGTCTTGATCCAAGGTCATTCCAGCAAATTCAAGGTCAGTGGAGAAAGAATAAATGTTTTGTCCGAGCCATTTATTTGTAATTGAGAATCACTGGAAGCTCATTCTTGATACAGAGATTGCTTGTGACAAAAAGGTTTGCTTCGACTTTGACAAAGAAAATTGTATTATTACGATCTAGGCTGTAATTTTTTATGTTCGCACTTGGTACAAAGATTGCTTATGGTCCGCCGGTTTTAGATGACTTAAAATAAGGTTATTTCAGCAAATTCAGGGTCACTGGCAGAAAAAGTTGTAAAATGCCTGTCTGGGATATGAATTTCTAAGGGGGAATCACTAGAACTTCTTTCTTAAAACAGAGGTTGTTTGAGATTGAGGGTTTGTCTTGACACCGACCCAAGGTTATTCCGTCAAGTTCAAGGATACTGACAGAAAAAAATTAATTTCTATTTCATGCTATGATTTAGTAATAGAAAATCACTGGAAGCTCTTACTTGAAACAGAGATTGCTTATGAACGGAGGCTGTGTCATGACCTTGATCAAAGGTCTTTCTGGCAAGTTCAAGGTCACTTGCAGAGAAATAAAAAAAACATGTCCAGGCATAATTTTATTATTGTTTTTTTCCTACCGATTTTGTGCACGCGAGTTCTCGGAAACGGGTTGTTTGATTTTCAGGAAACTTTCAGGTCTGGTAGAAAATAAAAGAAATCTTAGATATTTTTTTTTATTTTAATGACCTCACTTCCGGTTCGGAGATTTCTGCGATTAGGTGATTTTTAGAGGGTCACTTTGTCCGTTCGTTTTCTAAAAAACACTTAATATAGGAACTTGATATTTTCAACAATGATAGAGCAATGTTCATAAATATGTACTAGGTAGTTCATTTTTTCCAGACGTGCCGCACTTTGACGCTTGGTATGCTCCAAAAATAGTCTTATTGAGAATATAAAAGTTTTTAGCATTTTTTCAAGAATATCTCTTTACTTGTAAATATTTTGTTAAAAGATATAGAACAAAAGTTGTGCAGAATGGCAAGATCTCTCATTTGATATCAAAGGGATCTACAGGGGCTGAAAGTGTTTTCTCAATATCTCCAAAACTATTGAGAATTTGTGATACATCAAAGAAGCAAATTAAAATGACAAGAAGAAGTGAATAAGATTGCCGAAAGTCGTCAAATAACGCCACTTCCGGCCAAAACGGAAGTAGTCAAAAAATGCATATTTTTGCCATTTTCGACATGTTATTAGTTAATTTCTGTAATCAGAAGCGTCCAACCAAATTTATCATCCCTCAACATCACTTCCGGTCAAACCGGAAGAAGCCAGAAATAGCTTATTTTGCAGGTTTTGATGCAAAATTGTAATTTTAAAGTCACTGGAGACGTCTAAACTCATTCCTTTCTCTTGTTAACGTCACTTCCGGTCAAAACAGGACGGAAGACCTACTCGTTGCTTTGCAACGAGCTTTGCTCTAGTTATTATTATTATTTTTTTTATTTTTATTTTTTATTTTTTTTTTTTTTCATTTTTATTTTTTTGACCTTTTCAAATCGCGATGTCTCAAAAACTACTCATTCATTTTCAGCCAAATTTTCAGGAATGATTTGTTATCTCATTCCATTTTGAAATATTGAAAAAGTTTGGAAAAATTTACTTCTGGTCGGGAATTATTACGATTTTTCACTTTTTACACTAAAAATCTAGTCCATGAATGTTCTCAGAAACTGTTAAAGGTAGGAGTCTGAAACTTTCAGGTATGATAGAATTTGGTTTGTAGATGTGTGATGGAAACATTTCTTGTGTCGTCGTCACTTCCGGTCGTCACAGGAAGTGATTTAGAAAGGGTAATTTTTTGAACTTTTTTGTTTTTCATTATTTTTTTATGGTGTTGATAGGCTTAATAAAGAGTCTTACAAGAATGCTAAATATGTAGTTTGTTTAAAAATTGATTAACCCATACTCTGAATATTTATCATTTTTCAATTTTAAGCGACGATGTTTGATAGCGTAATGGTTAGCATGTTGAATTTTCTCGTGGGCGATCTGGATTCAATCCAAAGAATTTCCGAATTTTTTCTCACTTTTTGGGGCTCAAATATAAGATTTTATCTTTAAAGGGGGGGGGGGGAGCTATGTCTTTAGACGTCAAAGCAGCGGTGTTTGACGGCACAATATCAGCGTGTCTTTTTGCTCCCTCATAAAGAGTTTGCAGTTGAATTCTGCACTAATTAATGTGCATAGATGCAATTGTGATATGACAAAATGAGGAAAACATGTTGGTGCAAATGTATATGTAGCTAGATACCTATGCAATTGTATCATAAATTGGAGAGTTGCCGAATTGTATTTTGAAAGTAGAATTTTTTACTTTCTCATGTTGATTGAATAACATATATAGCAATTTCAAATGAGAGAAAAATAAACTTCAATGATATTTTTCTTTGATTTTAGTAGGGCAATATTCCTTTATAGATGCAAGTTACTGAACATAATAGGTATCAGATTCCTTGAGCGTCATATGGCGAGACATGTTTTGTTGCGAATACTTGCCCGTATACGATATGTAATATGTACAGTGTGATAAATATACATTCTTAGGCTCGAAAATCAGGCTATAGCAACATATTTTTAAAAATTTCATTGAAGCTATCACGTACACTTATTCAATTGAAGACACATTCCAAAGAAAAGGCGCGAAGATTTACTCGTGACGTTTGGCGCGAAATAATGTATCTTGACCCGCCTTTCACAAATGGTCTGATGCAGTAGTGTTGAAGTACAGAAAAAGATTACACGGACATGTCTGAATTTGGAATTGCATAGAATAGAAAGTTGAATGCATAAAGAATAAAGGAAGTAAACACAATAGTTTTTTTTTTTAGTTTTTATCAGTAACAGTTTATTTTCTCTGCTATCAGTTATTGTTAAAACTCAAGTAACAAATCAGATGTAAATCTACTAGTACTTGCACAAAATTTAGCTGGCTAGTTTTCATCCTATAATTCCACACTATAAGAAATAAAGATTAACCTGCCTGACACTCGTTACTTCAGGGAATGAGTGCAATGTAAACATCGATGATGGCTGGTACATTGTGCTAGTGTAGTGGTTTCAATATTAAAGAACAAGGTCCACTTAGGGCCTTTTTTGGCCCTATGAATTTCAGAAAAACTGAAACTGCTTTGTTTTAGTTGACAATGCATTAAATATCATTTAGACCTTGATGACTGCGTATCTATAAAAATTACGTAATTTTCTGGCTAGCCAATGCGTTATGACGTCAAGAAATGCGACATTTTCCTCATATCGTGAAAAATTCTACAAAACAGCCAATTTTTAAAGCTATTTTTCGATATTTAATATAGAGCGTAACCTCTGATCTTAAATATGCAACTATAAAATGATAGACCTATTTCTGAGGATTACAAAACCTGTTTTATTTTTTAGATCAGAGGATGCAATCATATTATTTCTCTTCTTTCTTTTTTAAGCTAAAACTTGCATCACTTTATTGCAACTCTTTCGCTGTTTTGAAATATGTTAGATTCCACCGGAAATAAAACGTCAACTTCCGGTCTATTGCTCGGCAACAGTAAACAACTGAAGTCTGAAACTTTCAGGACTGATAGTCAGTGATCAGTTTATTTGAATCGTGACAAAATCTTGTATCGCCGTTACTTCCGGTCGTGACAGGAAGTAATGCAAATAAGGGAATGGTTAATAGTTAGCGCGTTGGATTTTCACGCTGACGACCAGGGTTAAATCTCCAGAGTGTCTGAATTCTTTTATCACCTTTTCAGCTTGAATTTATGTTTTTATTCTCAAAATCGGACGGAAGACCTCTCATTGCTCGCAGTGAGTTTCTAGTTTTAATAAATGATTATATCAGTGTGTGTAAAATAGACTTTAACAGCAGAATCAAACAGGTGCGATAATGTTTAATTATCATGTCCACATGCTGTGAGAATGCCATGCATTTATATATGTTCAATGAATACTGAAATACTTACATGTAAAAATATGATTGGAGAATTATATATCATCTCAAAAATTTTCTTTCTACATCATTCGCCTTTTACTGAGTATTTCAAATTCTGTTTAATGCTTCAAAGTGTCTTTTTTTGTGAGTGAGATATCAAACAGGTGTTTCAAATCGAGAAAGGGAACTAAAACTTGGTATATCGCTTGTCATAAATCAAGTATAAACAAGATGAGGGACAGGATTTTCCAAGGTTTTTGGTGGCCGAGGTCAAAAATACCAAATACCAAAAAAAGTTCATTTACCTATGTATAAATCAAAATTAAATGATTGACTGTTTTAGTAATTAATCGCAATATCTTTTTTTAACATCTTTTTATTAACATTTATTCATTTTTTATTACAATCGCCAGTATATTTATATATGTGAAATCAGTTAATTTTTTCACCACACACTCTCTAAAAATTATCTAACATACACGTTAACTGAAAATGTACCCTTTTGTCAGTGTTAATAAAATATTTTAAGAGCTTCAGAAGGCAGAAAGAAAAAAAAAATATGTAACTGACACGAAACTATTCAATTTTCAATATGTTGAAATCAATGTGAATTTTCATTCCAAACAAAGCTCTTTACATAATTATTTGATTTATTTTCAGTAGCTATCTTTATATCATACAAAATTTGATAGTTACAAAATTATTTTAAAGATGTTAAACACGGAGATGGAGAGCAATGTGTTGCGCTTGCATGCAAGAATGGTGTTGGGACCTTTCAAGTACGGGACTGCGGAGACACCTTGAAAATGCTATGTAATTCTACAGGTAGATTCAACATTTTTTTTTTAATTTTTTTTGAGTAGCATTTCTGAATTTGAGGTTTATGTAGCAGGTACCAATAAATAATTTTATTGATTCACATATATATGTATTTAGTCTTTTATCAGTTACTGGAGAACTGTTGAGAGATAATCTCTGCTTACTCAAAAAAAAAAAAAAAAAAAAAAAGATTGATCACTGTTTGTAATATCTTCATCTTTTTCAGTCTTTCTTTTTTTTTCTCGACAGAGGATGCATGTACCTCAATGTCACTTGAATACACCCCTGTTGTTTTCAGAGGTCAATGTTTCCTTTGCTAACAATTTGTTTCGTTGGACTGTTGATCACGAGAAGTATTCAGTACCTATCTATTATAATGTTTACGAAATATATAAGCTGTGATTTTTAAAAAAAAAATACGTTACTATATGATACCATATGAGTTTAATTTGATATTTTTAGAACACAATTATGTTTATTCCTTGTCCATTCGGTTGAAATGACATATTTATTATAATTAACTCTCAGAAAAGTTGGAGTAAGCAAACAATGAACGGTCAATGTACATGAATTACAGCCAAGGAATCTTCGTGAGTCCTGAACTATCAGATTAATCTAAAAAATCAGAAAAATACAAAGCTTTGCCTATTGAATAAAAAGAATTAATCACAGAAATCAAGTAATTCTTAACTTGGTACCTTCTTACCAAAGGAACTGAACAAACCATTCTATATGACATGAACATGATTTGTATATACTTTGAGAAATATCGATGTAAGGTGGGACAGTTTTCTCTTACTTTATCATCTCTACTTTTGCATCTTTTAAGTACGTATTTTAATTCTGTTAAATTTTCACAACTCTAGAATTACTTTCAAAAACACTTTTAATGAAAAATGTGAAATAAACTCTTTTGCATGAAATTAGTTAGAATAAAGAGCTAAAAAAAGAAAACTAACATGCTAATAAAAGATTACATTAAAAAATCATTTTTGAAATGACTATTGATTTAATTGTATACTAAAGAAAGCACACATTCAAAAATGAAATGGAGAGAATCACTCGATGAATGCAAATCATCGCATGGATTATATGCTACAGGAAATAGAAATTCATCATACTCTAGATTATCATGTCATACAACAAAAAATGAGAAAGCGTGGATTGGCGTTGTTCGAGAAAAATACGTTTCAAAGGATTTGGGTAAATTGATTTCTGTCTTTGATGTTACACTATGTATATCAAATTATGTTCCTGTCACTCTAAGATTTTTTACTTTAAAAGTTGATACTGAATGTAGCAGTCAAATCTACAATTATTTATATGTATGTATCTGGTATTATTTGCACTTTGAATATTTTTTTTTACCTAGGACATGAAATTCTTGACAAGAAGTTGTATCTCAAATGCCAGCTGTGCGAACCAAATGATTGTGCATATAAAAAATGTTCCCAAAATATAAAAAGCAATGTATTTTGCTCCTCTGTGATAACATCAGAGCAGATATGGAAAATTTTTTGTATAGGTTTTCAAGTGGTAATACGCAAGTCCTCTTTTTTATCACCACCTTAGACATTTATAATTTTTTGTCGCGTAAAACTAAAAAGGATCTATTGCTTAAGTGATACAAGGCATTTTAGTGGTACACGTACCAGTGAAAACATTTGATGTCTGTCACACAAAGTTCACAAAGTCATCTTTGGTTTCACAAAATCACAAACATCTAGGGAGAGCTCATACGCCCGGTGGTTCTACCCGATTTCTGTGGTGCTAAGCAGATAAGTCATAGACTCTCCCGGGATGGGACACTAGTTCTTCGCAGGTTAACCCCCTTCGTAAGCCAGTATTCATTGTAGTTGGGTGGACTTTCACAATGCAGGTAAAGTGCCTTGTCTATAAGGACACAAAACACAACATCAAGTGATTACGTTGGGGCTCAAGCCAATTATTTTTTAGTTACTGACCTAACACCCATGACCACTGAGCCATATACCCTACCAGTCACACCAAGAGTTCTCTAGATTTTGAGTTATCAACACTTGGCTTACCTACCGACAAACTTATCGATCGATAGGTAAAAAACTGTGTCACCTTTCATTCACGGGATTGCAAAATATTTATAAGCATATTTTTATTGAATTTGCACATGTAGTTTGTTAAGAATTAATGATAAAATGGTGTTGTGGAAACAAGTTTAGGACGCTTTGGAAGATATTAGTTACCGTATAGCGCGAGTTTATAGCGGTGTGCTAAATTTGGCTCATTTTAGCGGTTTCGAAGTACAGAAGCCCGCTAAAATTTCAATTGCTAAATTTGCACCCTTATGTATAAGTAGTGAACATGAGAAAAATAACTTTGACCAGTCTGTTGTTAAACAATAGAATGAACAAATATAGTTTGCTTTTTACTCAAACTAATGTCTAAATCGGCAATCAAACGTATATTGAACATACTGAAAAATCATCGAGAAGGTAGACATCCTCTCTTTCACAACGTCATGTGTATCCGCCAAAATTAATGGCATGCCTTTGAGCAAGCAAAACGCCCAATTTTCACCCTCTTAAGACACCCGCTATACGGTATTTTCATTACCGATAAATACGATACACATATTTTGTTAACATAAAAACCTTTTATTCTATAGGGGTCCACATCGATAAACAATATTGACGATGTTTCTGCAACAGAATCAACAGCGGGTAAATATGTTCAAAAAATGTTCCCCAACCATAATACATGCCTTTTAAGATATAGGGCATTTCTAACTGTTAACATATTTATGTCGGTCAACTGAGTATACTACATGAATTAAGAGGATCCATAGAGTATAAAACAAACTGATAGATGAAGCTTTATTGCCCAAAAGCAAGAGAAATAGGATGACCAGCATCAATGAAATAATTAGTCTAGTATTCAGTTACAACTTAAGTTCTAATTTGCCCATTTATCACTATCACCATGCAGACTATAAAAAAACTATTTGTGCTTCTTCTGTACATTTTTTCATCCCCATATTATAACCTCTGACATTGGATTCTCTTGGTCTTTAGAGAACATTTTATAAGATAAGTTATTTTTATCTCATTAATATTTATCTATCAAGTACAAGTCTACATGATCATTAAAATTATGTAAGTAAATTTTATATTATACAATAGAACTTTTACTTGCATAATATTCTTATTCTATTAAGCATTCAAATATTTCATTTACAGTGATTAATTATCAAAAGCGAATGGCAAAGGGGAAAAATTTCTCTCAGTAGAATAAATAATTAGTAGAGCCCTGCCTAGGATCAGAACACTTGACCAAACGGTCAACTATGATTTTCAAAGAATTAACAATATACAATATATATATATATATATATATATATATATATATATATATATATATATATATATATATATATATATATATATATATATATATATATATATATATATATATATATATATATTATCGATACCACCCTACCCACTCCCACCCCCATCCACCCCCGCCACCCCCAAGAAACACCAGAACCACTGATCCTGGGACCACAATTTAAAAAAAAATTGTAACAAGCACCCTTGTACATCATACGTGTAACTATGCACTTTGTTTATCTGCTCATCACCAAGGAGCAGACAAGATTATTTAATACAATCAATACATTTTCATTATATTATTAAAAGAGTCATACCTTTACTCGAGTGCATCTGACCCAAGTGCCATGAAACTCTTATTTCTGGAAGAAACACTCTTACTCATCATTACTAAACACTTCGTTTCTTTGCTTTATATCCAGTAGCAGAAAAGAATATTTTCAAAGAAATAATCGTTTATTTCTATTTAATCAATAGATCCCCCCTCCATCTTTTTTACCAGAACCCCCGACCCTGGGGCCATGAATTTCAAAATTTTAGAAGATACATCCTTGCTTATCATAACCATGTGCTTATTTTGTTTAAACAATACCCAGGAGTAGAGAAGATTATTTTCAAAGAATTAGTGCACATTCACTATATAATCAATACATGAGACCCCTGACCCAGGGGCCATGAAATTCACAATTTTGGAAGAGACACATTTGTTCATCATTATCATGTACTAAGTTACGTTGTTTAATAACCAGGAGCAGGGAAGAAAATATTCAAAGAATTAATGCATTTTCACTATATAATCAATAGAGCCCCGCCCTTACAACAGAACCCCCGACACAGTGGTCATAAAATTTACAATTTTGGAAGAGGCAGCATTATTGCTCATTTTAACTATGTACTTAGATTGTTTGTTCAATACCCAGAAGCAGAGAAACGATTTTCAAAGAGTTAATGTATTTTCATCATATAATCAACAGATCCCCCTCCCACCTTTCACCAGAACCCCTCACACAGGGGCCAGGAAATTCAAAATTTTGTAGGAGGTAGTCTTGTCGATCATAATCATGTACTAAGTTACTTTGTTATATACACAGGAGTAGGGAAGAAAATATTCAAAGAATTAATGCATTTTCACTTTATAATCAATGGAGCCCCACCCTTACACCAGAACCCCTGACCCAGGGGTCACGGAATTCACAATTTTGGAAGAGGCAGTCTTGCTCATCATAACTATGTTCTTAGTTACTTATTTTCATTCCCAGAAGCAGAGAAGATTTTCAAAGATATAATGCACTTTCATTATATGATCCATATAGCGCCACTCTAGCACCAAAATCCCTGAACCTGGGGCCATGAATTTCACAATTTTGGTAGAGAACTCAATGCTTATTACATTCATGTAAACAGATTGACTGCTTGATGTCCAGGAGTAAAGAAGACGATTAAATATTGCATTTATTTGGTGGTTTTAGTTCCAACCTTCAGGCTCCAGGGAGGACAGAAACCATTGAATTCACAATCTTGGTATCCCTTTACCCATGGATGCTCTATGCCAAAATTGGTTAAAATTGGGTAAGCAGTTCCAGAGGAAAAGTTGGAAATGTTCAAATGTTAACACACGACGCTTAACGACGGACAAAGCGGATAGCAATAGGTCACCTGAGTGACTCAGGTGACCTACAAACTAGTTTCAACATCACTGTATTGACATTCTTTAAATGAATTTTTAAAAAATTAGAACACTTTTACAATCAGTGGAAGAAAAGTATTCATCCTTCTCTTTATACTACAAGCTTTCTCGTCGCCGAGAAAATCCAAGTCCTGTTTTCTCCTTATGTTGAATCGCCTTTTACCATCATTCTCCCTTTCAATTATCGATCTTTGGCATTTTTAAGAAAAGTGCTTATATAAATATTATTTACTAATAATAAAAAAGGGGAAAATATCAGGAAAAAAGATGTCTTTTTAAAGTCCATAACCAAAGAGGACATTCCCAAAACTGTACTGTTTGAATGCATAACTACAGGTTCGTCAAATGACGACAATAACGATGAAGATACTCCCTACGTATGCCAACTTTCTCCAAACCAACGATGGGTTTAAAATTGTGAATAAATATTTGACAATTGAAGATTAACATCAGATTACCTAAAAATGATATTGATTTATTTTTATGGTTGAATGATAAAATAAAATGCATGTAAAGTGACATTAGCAGGCAACTAAAGATACATAATAATTTGAACGTTTGATAACATGTATATATGAATTATATTTGAAAGGATTACATGTAATGAGTGATGGTTTGTATCGCTTTCAACTCCTAAGATATTTTCCTGTTATTTTATTTTTATGGATTTTTTTCACAACATTCATTGATTATGAATTTTGCCCAGCATCGGCTTTTTTAAGCCAGTACCTGTGTCGTAAGTTGTTTCTTACTAAACCCGTCGGCTCCTTAAACTTATATATTCAAACAAAGGAATAGATTATGTGAACATTAGCAACATTCTTAATCATAAAAAAAATTTAGTCTTGCATTCCACCATATTTAAAGTTGAACTCTCCAGTCTGCATTTCCTACAAATAAGTCCCAAACTGTTGCTTCCATGCTTTTTAATAATAAACAAATCTTGCGTAGACTAGATATTGAACATCTAAAACAGAATCTTCTTCTGTGATTTTGCTCTTCTTTTTCAAACTTGGCATTACTGGTGATGTTAATATGGTTGAAAATGAAGACCTACATTTGAAAAGTAGTTATCTAAGAAGGTCCTAAATACAGGAAACCCCGATCTTTCAGTTGGCGACAGAATTTTTTTTTTTTATATCATGAATCATGTTGAAGATTATGCCAGACGGTGGGCTAGAGCTGAACACTTTTTCAGAATAAATTAAGTGTTTTAGAAATATCTTTAAAAAATGTAAGGAATTTAGAGACAATATACAAACCATCTATCCTTCCTTTTTCATTAAATTGGAGGTGAAAAAAGAATTAAAAAGACTACAGGAACAATATGTTATGGTTCTAGCTGAAAAAACTTTATAACAATATCGTCTTTGTTTGTAAGGCTCATTATTATAACCGTATTTCATAAGAACATGGTTTTAATTACACCTTTGGAAATCCAACTTATACTTGCAGTTCACTTTCTAAAGATGAAATTCTTCAAAATTCACATTTCAGTGTTTAATAATTTCAACATTTTTCATTCAACCAAAATGAGTTTGATCTACCCTACCTATACTAGATTCCTAAACTTCATACAAATCCTTGCAAACAGAGATACATTGCAAGGTCCTGCAAATGCTTTACCAAGCCCCTATCTTTACTCCTTATATATTACAGCCCTCAAACATTCTAATTTCCCACTTAAACGGTGAGCGAACGCTGAACGAACGCTGAACGAACGCAGAGCGAACGGTGAGTGAACGATGTATGAACGCTGTGTGAACGGTAGGTGAACACTGAATGGTGAGAGAACGCAGAACGCGAACGGAGCGCGAACGCGAGCGCAAAAAGAACGGTGAACGAACGGTGAACGTAAGATGAACGATTTATTCGGAATACCTCTGATCTTTTCCATGCATTGTATCTAATCAATAGTATTCTAATGTCAGGCGCAAAATAAATAAATAAATAAATATTCAAAAATTGTCCTAAGAAAGATGAAACATGCACATTAAGTAAAACTATTAATTAAGTTTTTTACAACATTTTCTGCACATATGTATGATGTTTAAATTCAGCTGTTTAATAACGCGATTTTTATCGCTGTAAAACCTTGTCATTGTTATCGAACGCTGTAGTTTAAAAAAATAAAATCATTCTAGTTGTTAAATTAATATGTTTATTCTTATTTGGTGTATAAAACTATTACAAATAATGATTTTCGAAGAGGACATTACTGACTTATAGAATGAATTACAACGGTTGTACCAAACCATACATGTATTTCCGTGTCAATTCCGTGTACAATAATGAGAAGAAAAAAATTAAAATATTTTGCTACGGTCTGTGGACGTAATTGCATGTATACACTCGTATTTAAAAAAAATAAATCAATAATTTATTTATGTGTCTTTTCATTTTTTATGATGATTTATCAAGCAGACTTCCACAAGTATCTGTAGACAATTCCCCGTGATTATAATCCGGCAAGATGATACAAAGAAGCATTCATATTATTTGTTATAGATTAAAATTTCAAAACTTGATATTTAAGTAATATGTGTCATAGTTTTGATTAAACGGACAAATGAGACAGAGAGCGAGAGAGATTCCGTTTTAGCCCCCCCCCCTTTCCACAAATGCATGTACATGTACCTGTATAAACAAAAATTCTGAATTTCTAACTAAATATATCAGGCAGTGAAAATAACTTTTTTTTTTATTATCAACAAATTCATTTTGTTTGACAGTCATAATCGGTTTTAATTTTCCTGCTTCAAGTTCACACGAAGTCCACCTGTTTGTCCTATCAATCAAAATCATTCGACACTGTACATGTGCAGGTGTGAAAGTCTCGTCACACCAAAGGCGAAGTGCTACACTGTAGTGTTTCAAAGAAGTTTTAACATTTTTTTATCATTTCTAGATCTGATTACTACGGAAGCCGGTTGGTGCAAGGTAGAAAAAATATTTTATCTGGCGGCCGCCAGAAACTTATCTGGCGGCCGCCAAATAATTTTCTGGCGGCCTCCAGATAAAAAAATCTGGCGGCCGCCAGATAAATATTTGGCGGCCGCCAAATAACTTTCTGGCGGCCGCCAGATCTTTTTATCTGGCGGCCGCCAGAAAATTATTTGGCGGCCGCCAGATAAGTTTCTGGCGGCCGCCAGATATGTTTTTGGCGGCTGCCAGAAAGTTATCTGGCGGCCGCCAGATAAAATATTTTTCTACCTGGCACCTACTGGCTTCCGTAGATTCCAACTTTTCCAATAAATAAATAAATAAATAAAATACATTTGGCAAAAACACTTGGAATGAATTTGAAACATACTCCGTGGCCAATTTAAAATACCACCGTCGGCACGTGTGTTTTTTGAACTACTATTGTTTAATGACTTTTTTAGATGCATGTTTGTTTTGAGACTGAAATTTTTGTGCTACAAAACGCATTAACTTCTTTTTAAATATTAATTAAAATATACTGGAAATGCTGACTAAGTAACTGATTTACATATAGGAGGAAAAAGGGGAAGGGGGTCTTGATCATATCGAATGAATATAAAGTTATTGTGAATAAAGGAATTTTTTCTCTAACATTAGACTTTATTTATGAATTGAAGTGTATTACATTTAAATAAGTATTTTTTAACTACACTATCAATTTAATTCGCTCCAAAGATATTTGATTAACTGGATATCCGAGTACTATTTATAATTCTCAGAACTAGTTCTAATAATATATTCAAGTAATTGAAAAAAAAAAACATGTTAGTAATAAATACTTTCGTAAGTTTGCTGCAGATGGTAATTTAATTGACATGGATTATTTTCTCTCCAATAACGATTTGTCGTCTTTAACATAACAATAAAATGTTGCAGTGCATGAAGTACCTGTATATTGCTCGTTTTTGATTTTAATTTATCAGCATCGTTCTACATAGATACATTCTTAAAACAACATTTATTATTATTATAATAATACATATTGTAGATATTTTTCCCATGAAATAATGATCCTTTAAACACGATATGGTAATTATTAAATTTCAAATCCTGTAAATCCTTACTTACAAAAGAGATAAGTCCTTTCACTTGGGAGATCCGATTGACAGTGAAGACTGAACGATAAGTGAACGCTGAACACAAGGTGAATGCAAAGTTAACGAACGCTGAACGCTTTGTGAACGATGAACGCAAAACTGTGAACGGAGAGCGAACGGTGAACGCACGGTGAACAAACGGTGAGCGAACGGAAAAATGGGAAAGTAGAACGTTTCAGGGACTGTAACTGCAAGCTGTAAAGCTTCAGACCTACTGTGCCACAGCATGTTCCAGAACTGGTGAAAATTAGATATGGATTCTCAAAAACTCCAAAGAGCTTTTAGAAAATTTAATCTTTTTGAAAGTCATTAACATCAAGATGTAAGACTTTTCTACACTAAATACGACCATTCCTCACGTTAAATTAACAACAAGGCTTTTTTATATTAAAGACAACTGCTTCTGCAATAAAAATGGAAGTAGAAAATGTTTGTTTCTTGTGTTTGGTCATCAACATAATTACTTTCTTAAAAATCACTCTGATTCTACACATAAGCGTACTTCAAAGTTGATATTAAAAGGATGATGGAGTTTCTCATAGACACCATTTATATAGTCTTCAAAAACACTGCTGGAATTCAATAATTGTGCTCCTTTATTGTCTGTCCTGTTTTTATGTTCCTGTAAAGCAGAAACTTCCACATGAAAAGAAGAAAACACTTGCTGTAGTCTTCAACTCGACATTTTGATATATCGACGACATATTATCAATTAACAATACTTACTTCAATTCATATGTCGACTCGATATATCCCAGTGAACTTGAGATAAAAGATGCCAGAGTCGGACACATCTGTTTAATATTTGGATGTTTTACTCACTATGTATATACGATAAAGGCAAATCACTTAATTGAATGACAAACGAGATGACTTCAGTTTTTCTATTGTCAACTTTCCTTATTTATCTGCATTAGTATCCCACTATCACCTGCATATGGTGTTCACATATCCCAACTTATTCATTCTTATTCACGAGCAGTCACCGAGTATGATCTATTTTTAAAACGAGGCAACTTCAAGCTGCTGACAGATAATTTGATGTTTCAGGCATTCAACAACCTCGTTTAAAGTCAATATTTCGTAAATAATGTGCTTGTTAGCAATTATAACATCTCTATAGAGAAATACCGACATCTTACGAACGAACGTAACTTGCCCTAACTTCCCGTATCTCAGTAGTTTTCCCGGAACCAGTTACTACACCTAGTTTAACAATTAAGTATATGTGTATAATAGAACGGATAGTGTTTTTAATCACTTTGCAAAGGAGAATTTCTCCTGTCTAAATTTCTGTAATCGATTAAAGAGTTCTAAAATGTAATTAAAGCGGACAAATAGAAGTAGATAAGTCATAATACCTGAGACGGATTAGGAAACATGTTTGTCATGCGTCAGTAATTAAAAGTATATATACTAGTGTGCGCTGTTCATTGGGGGGGGGGGGGGGTAATCTTTATAGAATGAAAAAAATCTAGATTTACACTCTGTATACATCCGTATTAAGGCAACAAGTTACTAGGTGATGTGCTAATATAATGACTTGTTTTACATGTGTATATGTTTGTGTTTGGAAGAGATAGAGCACAATGAACAATATTGTAATGAATTAGTTTTGTTTTTCAAAGTTTCAGAAATCAACCATTAAAAAACAGAAAATGGGTGGCACAATTTCGGAAAATGTAATCTTTTTTAAAGTAGGCGTGCATGGGATGGAGAGGGAGTGTAAGCTCAATTCATCGAATGAAGTGTCCGTTTTCATTACATTTAGCTAAATACATGTAACTTGTGACACGATTGCGGTGTTTTTCTTTGAAGTTTGCTGTTCTGTATTAGCAATACAGAAGGGAAATACAGTGGGTGGAGCTACTTTCCGTTCTGTATTAGCCCTGTATACTGTCTTGTATTAGCCAACTGTTCTGTATCTAAAATACAGCACGGTCTAAAACTAAATCTGATTTAATTTATCAAAAGCACGTACAAATAGGAAATACTGATTTTTTTTCCTATTATAAATTTTAAGAAATATTTCCTTAGGAATGTAAAATGTCAAAATTTCTCAATCACTTTAAAAAAAAAAATATTCCACACAGAATCTACACGTTATTTCAATCCAAACGAAAAGGAAAATTCGCAATTATGGAAAACATCCTATGTTGAAGAAACTCCTGAAAACCTGTTTGCTTTCCCTGCTTTTTGTGTCCCCCTCAAAATAGTAAAGCCAATGGGTTCGCGGATGCAGCATACATTACGTGAAATTCGCACTCCCCCTCCCCCCATTTTCCATTCTTCTCGTGCAAACTCAATCAAGTCCATTTAATAAGGTGTTTTTTTTTTTTTTTTTTTTTTTTTTTAAATTTCATCTTAAATCCTTATCGCTGACGACTGCCGCACATCTCTTTCACTTCGATTTTAATGTCACATTTCAACTAAGAAAATAAAAATCCGTAACATCAAAGTCCATCAAAAAACTGTCTGTATCGCCTGTATGTGTATCTATAGTTAACTGAGATTTTAAGATCCCTGAAATAAATTAGGATCAATCTCCATCTACAACAAGTTAAATCGTCCACCTTATCAATAAAGACTGACTTCGAGTCTGTTACGTCTACCCCGTTGTCAAAACTAATCTGACTAAATCTTACGTTGTCCATGGAAATATATTTATTCTGCAACTACCCCTTGTATTGACCTAATAAAGGTAACCTAATAAACCAAAGCTTTATTCGGTCAATGTACCTATATCGGTTGAAAACAGCTCTTTTTGGAGGTCCTGTAAAAATTTGCTGCAGGATAAACAAAATACATCGACAAGCCTCGCCCTCTATCACGTTTTCTTACCCTCGCCCAAATGTCGCTTATATTTCAAGACCGTAACTATGTATTTTATATATACTGCGGTTGTATATTCCCCGTCGAGGCCTCATCTACAGAAAGAACAAACGAACTCTGGCGGAAGTTTGGATGCTGCACAGGTATGAAGTGGGCGGTGCTTTTTTTGACTGATCGTGTCACAAATCATTTAGAGAACGAGACAGGTTCTGTATCGTAGATACAAATTTGGGGGTGGAGACTCGTGCTACGCACTCGTCCACCCCCAAATTTGTATCTATGATACAGTACCCGTCTCGTTCTCTAAATAATACATAAATTTCCCTTAACTACAGTCCTAAAAAATGTGGAACGGGGCAATACATGCATAATCAATAGGCCAGAAAACATTTTTTCCATATTGTATCCAGAAAGGGTTCTAGGAAGTGTAGGTCCTTTTTTATATAAAAATCACTTCAAGGAAATAAATGAGCACTCAGACAGTATCTTCTTGGATGATGTATTAATTGGCGATCGTCACTTAATTTCACTTGCGGCTGCTTTTCATTATACATGTAATATCTGTATAATATGTGGATTATAAAAAAGCTGTAAATTATGCATTTGGGTAGAATGGTGTATTTTTATTAATTTATTTGTACTCAAGTTATGTTCCATTATGTCACTGTTTGTTAAGCATGCATTATTTATCAGAATATGAAATAAATGTGTTCGATTTACAAGAAACACTGTATACGTCAAGATTAACTTTGACCGCGCACAGAATAATTTCGACCGAAGCTCCAATATACAAAAAAAAAAAAAAAAAAAAAAAAAAAAAAAAACAGAATCATAATCGAAATTATAATTTGCTTCATCTATGAGGATAAAAATCATATTATCCTGTTGTAAAACCAAAATTAAAAAAAAAAAGATTGATTCAAGTAAACTGCATGACAAAAAAAGGTACTTATCAAAATGTAATTAATTTGAAGACATCGAGTGCACGACTCTGATTTATGTTTTGTCAAGACATGCTGCAAATGTACCTGCGCACACAGGCATATAAACCGAAATACTGATATGTAGAAGTAGTTTCTACGGATATTTTTTTTTCATTTTTTTTTATACAGTCATGAATTCTTTCTGGAAAAAGTCGTTTTACCACATATTTATTGCGTCATTTTTCTTTAGTCGAAACAGAAACGTATAGTGTTCGTCTTTTTTTAAAAAGAAAAAAAAGGGAGGAGAAGAAATACAACGTCCACGAAAAAAAATCGAAAATATATTATATGGGGAGTGAGGGTGGGATAGGTTTCAACTAATTTTCGAACAAAATTTTCTTCATACATTACCATATTAAATTCAACCTGATTTGGCTGATACTACGTGTCTGGAATGTGCACAGGGGTACCTTAGGCCACTTTCTTTATGTTCAGCTGATCTGTATTGCATTTTAATCAGTAAAAACTTAAATATTTTGATTATAATGTGCATGAGTTTCAGTTGCAAAAACATTTTATTATAAATGTCACGTCATGAATAGAGCCTCTTCTTAGAAATCGTAATATGCCAATTAGCAGCTTACGCTCATAGAACTAAACTTATTGTCAACAGATTTCACTAAACTGATTTTTTTTTCTGCAGAAAATAGGTGTTTGTTTGTTTATTGTTTAACGTCCCTCTCGTGAATTTTGCACTAATATGGAGACACAACCACTTGCCAGTGGAAAGCTGTAAAAACCCTATACTCGGCACTCAGGGCTACTGGGCAGTGAGGGATCTTTTTCATGCCAGCACCTACTGCGACATGGGACCTCGATTTATACGGTCTCATCCAAAGGACCGGTCTCCACGTCCCATAGTGGAATTCGAACCCGATACGTAAGGATCAACTCCTTACTCCGCGACTCTAGAGTGAACGCTCTGACCACTGCGCTACGCGGGCGACGAAAATATAGATGTACGTACACAATAAAAGTTATCAAACAGAACATTACCTAGCTATTACTTGCGATTGATTGAAATTGTCCAGCTGGTTAAAGTTTCATCACTCTACCCTATATAATCAGTTTTAAAAAGTCTAATTAATAAAAACTCAACATTTTAACTGTAATTTTTATAATTATGCTACGAAAATTCATTGTTTTATGTATGTGTTTTGTTTTTTTACCTCTCCCTCGATCTCTTTTTTCATAACACAGAATCTCTGAATTCATGCTTTGAAAATAAGACAATTTTCGTTTCTCCTTCATTTCCCTACTCGGAACCGCTTTCCTCGTTTAAATGTCCATTGAAATGCATTTTAGCGTCACGGTGGCAACTACGACGAGAAATAGTTTGGAGGTATCTTGCTGGATTTTTATGGTATGAAATTTCAATACCATTGAAGAATTTAATAATGCAACTATGAATACAATGATTGATCCCCTTTTTTGTTACGTCCGTTCGTAAGATGACGGTATTTCTCCAATGGGCCGTATGTTGGCTGCTATGTTTCATACCAATTGTACATGTAAGATCTTTGTTTATATACTAAATTTGACTACGGAATTTTCTATCTACCTGATCTATATATATGGATCCCGGCGGGTGTGATCCGTCAACAGGGGATGTTTACTCCTCCTAGGCTACTGATCTAATCTCTGGAATTTCCAGGGGTCCTTGCTTTATGCCCTGATCACAAACTTGTATTGATCATAGATTTTTATGAGATCAAACACTGTTCATTATCTTCACATTATCACTGTTTCATTTTTAGCATTGTTTTTTTAAATTCTAATATCAATTTTTAAGAATTCATTTTTCTTAGAAGGACTCCATGTTATAATCGTGCCTGTTGCTTTCGGAATTATCGTGCCTGTACTCGTCCTTCTTCTCTATATTCCTTATAGAAAGTAAGTACACTTCTTTAATTAAAATTAGAATGTTTTCTGAGCAAAGAAATAAAGAGTCTTTGATATATATATATATATATATATATATATATATATATATATATATATATATATATATATATATATATATATATATATATATATATATATATATATATATATATATATATATATATATATAAAGATATAACACCAGTCTTAATGTCTTTATTTAGGGAAAAAGCCAATTGTTGCAATCCACGAGCAAATTCATATATAAATACCACATATTCAGAGGGGGTAGATTCTAATAACACAATTGTAGTTGGATCCATCACAAATATATGTCAGTATCCAGGGAAGCAATTCAGCTCAAGCATGGATGTTTTGGGGAGGAATGATGATGATTCAGAAAATGTATCCACAATTTGTAATGACACGGATTATGACCAAACTTCTTATTGGAAAAGTATGAGCAAGGAAGAAAATGGTAACATTTATGACCATGCGCATTCCAACAATGAGAGTGAAGATACTTATTATGATCTTACCACAGACGGCAGTAATCAGGTTGTCCTTGTAAACAATACCTACGATATTGTGCAACAGATGTAATCTATGGAAAATGTATTCAAATGACCTGAGGTTTTAAATGAAAACTTTTGGTGGCGAGGAACAATCTGAAAATATATATATATATATATATATATATATATATAAGGATCTCTTTTCCGTTTTAAACAGTGTCTACAAATTCACATTCCTGTACATAGACTCACATGTATTATATTTTTAATCATAATATCTTGGGGGGGGGGGGACTATGATGTTCATTAGTCATATTTTTTTATCATAATTATTTTTTGTGTATTCATCTAATCATGTAGCAACAAAAATTTCCTTCAAAAATCATAAAATGAAGTAGTGTGGGGTACCTATGAGAATTTTCTGCTGATGTTACTATATTATTTGTTAGTATCCTTTGAGCATCTGCATTTTTGTTAAAGCAATAGGAACATAAACATAAATTTTCAAGCACTTGTCAGAATATCAAAAGGTTGAAATTTAGGCTGATATTCATAATTCGTTGCAAAATCAGATGATTTATGTGGATCCAGATCCTCTCGTCAGAGTTTGTTTATAATCTAAAATCATTTTATCTGTTGAGACCTAAATCTGCTGTTTAAAAGTAACAATATAACATATACAACCATGTGAAAAAAAATCCCCCAGGATTTAAATTTGACGATTAATGATAACAAAGAAAAAAACATAATTTAATCCCCTACTAATATTTCTCGTCATCAGTATTGTCAATACTATCACAATTACATGTACATGTAATATGTATTCTTGTTTTTCCTCAGAAGTAAACCATTCACGTTTAAAAATTTGAAAAAAAGCAAGTATCAGAGATCTGTTCTTTATTTTCAAGAAAATTGAGATTTATTTTTTTTTTTTATCTCAGGAACATGTGTATTTTACTTTTTTATTGTTAGTGGATGATATACAGAAATGAAAAAAATCATTTGTAGGTATTGTATCAAATATCTTTTTTTTTAACCATATGATTTTAAATATAGTAAGATGTGGTTTCACTTTATCATTGCATCATTATAAGTGCTTTATTAGGGATTTTTATTATTTTTTTTTTATTCATTTATATTCATAAAATATGAGCTAAAAACATATTTATTTATGTCTGTGTATACTTTTCACTTTCTTATTTAAGATAGTATAATATGCCAGTAGACAGACATGACTTATTGTTAATTTCCATTCAAAATCTATTTGACACTGAGCTTTAATATCGTGTTTTGTTAAACTTAAGATTGCTCATGGAAAGAAATATTCCATCTGTTTTCTCTATAATAACCTAATAAAAGTCAAATTTGTTAATGGAATATTAAGATAACGAACATTAATAAATATCAAAAGGTCATTGAAACAATACAAATTTGGAGTAGATCAAACACAGAACTCTAAATACATCATACATGGGATCGATTAGTTCCATGGAGGAGTGAGCTTCCCCTTCCGACCTTTCACAGCCGCCGTGTGCTCCTTTTCATGTCAGGAAAAAAACCCGGAAAAATCCGTCGATAATTCAGTGTATAAATAATGGCCTAACAATAAGTATGAATAACATCAGTCTGTGAGCATTTGACTTAATGACAGGTTTTATGTGCTGACAAGGTCATTGAATGGACCATAAAACTTGCAAAATGATGACTTCAAACGAGACTATTGATATCCCTGTTTCATCAACTTGTTTTTCAATAGCTTGCCTCGTTTTAGAAATTGTTCATACATAGAGCACACTCTTGCCTATCGATTCAACTGACAGACATAAATCCCATATGCAAGTGATAAGGGTATATTGCTACATAAGTAAGAGAAGTTGACGATTGAAAAGTTGAAGTCATTGCGTTTATTATAAAGTTTTGTTGTTAGGATTCCATTAACGTCTTTTTTTAACGTAAAATATCCAAATATGAAATAGATGTGTCAGACTTTGTGGAATCGTTTATTTCGATCTCGCTGGGTAGCTATTGTTATTTGATAATACGTCGTCGATGTAACGAAAAGTTCAGTTGAAGATCATAGCAAGTGTTTGTTTTTTTCTTCTCATGTAGAGTTTTTTGAATAAATTTTTGAATAAAAACTACATAAATATCGTCAATCAGAAATTCAAGTTTTTCTTTTTGATATCAATTTCAGAGTACTTGTGTGTACAATCCGAGTGTTTTTTTTTTTTTTTTTTCTTAAGCAAAGTAGTAGTTTTACAAATGAGCACTGCTGAGATAAGTATATTTACCAGTTCCATTTTTATTTTTTTTAAAAAAAGGCTGTTTATGATGTCAAAAAGCCGGTACTTTACTTTATCGTGGTGAATGTGTATAAAGTGTTGAAAAGTCAAACGTTTTGATGTTATTGATTTTGGTAACATTTTGTGATCTCAAATTTTCTAAAAGTTTCTTTGAGCTTTTTAAGTATCCACATCTAATTTACGCCACTTCTTGAATATACTGTTGTACAGTACTTCTGAAGTTTCTTTTTCATTGTTGTAAATATTTTTGTGAAAAGTAAAGATAGAGACTTGCTAGAACGTTTACTGGAACCCGCTATGTGTCTTTGTTTGTCAGAATTTTTACTTATGTAGATTAGGAATCCAGTAGATGTATTGTAATTCAAATTCATTTTGATTGTTGAGAATATTAAAAATACTTAAAACGGATATGTGATTTTTAAGAATTTCCTCCTTAGAAAGGGAGTTATTGGTGTACGTTGGATTTCCACCTGCAGAAATCTCACTGAAGAATTATATCCTAGTTCCTCTAACATACAATTAAAATAATGAGCCTTACCAACAAAGACTTTGCTGTTACCTGCTTTGAAAGTATGGACCAGTAAATACTGATCGTATAATCTATCATCTTATTCTTTTCACTTCTAAATTATTAAATACAGAAAATGATTTTCATACAGCCTCTCTATAGCTTAATGCAAGATTTTAACATCCATCTGATGCTTTTAATTCATTCTTACAACATTTCAAGGTTTTATTTCATGTCCCATCTACTGGCTGAATTCACAGAATCTACAGAATTCTTAATATTTAAGATATTATGACGCCAGTTGAAGGAACAGAGTTCCCTTAATTTTGGCCCTTTTATATATTCTCAACTGATTGTGAATTTTCCCCAAGGTTAAATAATTAATGTAAATTTTATTGGGCTATAATTAGTTTAACATAGTTGGGCGGGGATTATGGAAAATAACGGAATGTTTTATGTAATTACATTTTATTGGAGAGCATTTCTAATTTATATTTACATCATTATTTTAATATGAAAATACCGTTTTGTTTGTTGGGTATTAAACCAGGGATAATAACAACAGTAAATTTTCTCATTTTTTCAACTGCTTTAAAAGCCCTTGTATACACATCAAACTAGAGAGTGAATCATTAAAAGCTATACATGTCAATTTAACACACTGTCTTCTCTAACTGAAAACCTTAACAAGGATGAAAGGCTCTCCTGCTAGGAAGCCCTCGGGAATCAGGTACATGAAGCTAACGTCAGCTATTTCTCTTGTGTACAAAAGAAATACTGAAATACAGAAAAATATTGAAATTTTTGAAAAGCCAGGTAGCGACTCTGGATCATATTTAGCACAAAGACATTCTACGAACCCATTTGTATGTACGTATAATGGCTATATTTCATGAATCATATCTTTTACAACATGATATGCTTTTCGTTGAAACCCTCCCATTTTATTAATGCATTGTAAATTTATTCCAATTTTCTTTTTGAAATGCAACAGAGACATACAGTCTTTCCATAGCTATATATTATACAAACTGTTCCATATGCTTTTCATGATTATCAAAGTGTCCATGTCACCATGAAGTTTTGGATTCATCCGATGTATCCTTCCTTCTGTGATGAACATTTTTTTAATACAAGCATGTATGGACATTTCAATATTTTTGTGTCGTGATCTTTTGTTAAACATATGGTTCAGAATTTCTTATTGTCCTGCGAACCGTCCAATACGTTATCTGTAGGTGTCCAATAAGATGCAATTTTATTGGACAGCTACCAGTAGCATTGAATAAAAACAAAAGGTGATACAGATAAATAAACAGCACTGAAAAAGTTTTGATAAATCAAACAATTCAATATGAGCAATCTAGGAAATATGCAGCGTAAATAAATGTTTACAATTTAATAAAATTATCATATTGAATTCACGTTAAACTGTATGTCTTGCAGGAAATATTGTAGGAGAATCCTATTGTTTTGCACATTTGAGAAACAGTTTCTTGCAAAGTCAGAAATAAAAAAAAAACATCCTCAGAATTCAGAGAAGTAAACTTGAAGTTTAAATTTACTTTTTGTTGTTCTTCATTAATGAAATGGTCAATAAAGTTATTGATTTAAAAAGTACATTCGTGGTGTTGAATCGTAAAATGAATACATTGCCAAAAATTGAATAGAGTTAACTTTTACACATGCGTAATTTATATCTAGAATGTCGCAGTGAGGACAAATAAGACTAAATAAAGTTGATATTCATATTTATCGATATACAACGATTCCTAATATTGATAAACTTCAGTGGTTAATTCAAAAACTGGTTTTCTTTGACCTAAGTCAATGGAGAGTGTCAGGTAAAGCCATCCAAACAGAACGAGACTAGTTTACCTCTAGCTGCCCATAAAGTTAACAATGGGAGTGTTCGGCATTAACAAAATGATTTATGTAAGTTATAAGCCTCAGAGTGACCCTCATATCAGATTTTAAACTCCCCTATGCCCTAATGCACATCGGACCGTCTTAAATTTGACATAATAGTTTTTGGCTATATTTTACAGCCATCACTTAATTATCACAAACGCAATACCCTGTTTATATTGTATACACCAGTCATTTATTCTATTTTTCTCCGCATCAGTCAATTACAGTCAAACTCGATTACATTGAAATTTAAGGGACCTTGAGATTTATTTCAAATTAACCGAATTCCATTATATAGGTGTGCCATGAGTTACATAGGAAATGTAGATACGGTAAACACATATGCGAGAATTCATCTTTTACCTAACCTTACAAGCAGTGTTTTTAGAAATATATATGTATCTGTATTTTTCAAAGAAGTCCTTTTTTTTTTTTTTTACTTTTTTTTTGTTGATGAATGTTAGAGAACTATCAATACTATTTACACACGAAAAAAGTTCGTCTTGAACGTTGCCGCTAAGATAAATTGATTTGTCAGGTTCACATCTATAAATTTAACAACCCTGTCTTTTTAGTATTGAAAACACATGCTTTATATATTCGATTCAAATCAAGTAGTTTATTTTACAATCACTTACAATGGACTTATTTACCAGAACACTTTCTCCCACGCCACTTTACACATGAAACCCCTGCGTATTTTAGCCATGTCGGTCTTAATGCGGTAATTAGAAAATAAAAAAGACGACTCCTATGTTCTGGTGAGAAATGCTTAATTGTTGTATTTACACAAGACATTATTAAATTTTTACAAACACACAGACATCAAATTAAATGTGTTAAAATTTACATGTGCTAGACTTTGTATATAATTAGTCACTTGTGTCCACGTGTCGCAATCTGCGACTTCAATGAGACCGTTATCAAAACAGTAAGCTTTGTAGTCACCTCAAATTAACAGAACTTTTAAATTTAACCGATATCAATCTAAACGAGTATTTATTACAAAGAAACTGTACCAGCGTTTTCGAGAAAACCAAATTCATTTCAAACTAGCTGATTATTTTTCAAATAAAGAGAGTTCAATTTATGTCAGTTCTAGTGTAAGTCGCCAAGAATTTCGTCTCCGTAGACAAAAATGAAAATTAATAAAACAGGACTAAAACAACGTACATTGTCCTAAATACCGTTCTTATAAGAAAATTCACTTTTAATGTCATACGTAGTATACAAAACATCCTCTAGGTGTTTAATTGTAATTTTTTTTTAAATGCATTCAAAGTGCGTACCTATCGACATGTACATGTAAGTAATCTTGAGCAAGTCATTGACAAAAGACCACAGGTGATCATATTTTAAAAACAACAGCCAAAAAAAAAAAAATGTTGAAAATTTCTGTTGCCAACAAATTAAGTATCCGGATATCTGAAGATACACTTTTTAACGTACACATGAATTTTATTTTTTTTTTTTTTTTTTCTAACTGGAATTTCTGCAAGGCAGACTTGCAAACTATAATACGGGAGGATGAAGGGGTTGTAGCTACCTCTTACCCTCTAAAGTTAAAAGATACATATAAAATGTTCAACGCTTTATTCAAATCTCTGGCGATTTTAAATTTAAATGAAATTATCTTTTACTGTTAAAATATTTCTTAACTTGTGAGTATAATTACGTCTTTGTATTAAAGTGAACACCGTGACGGAAAACGGGAAAAATGACAAAAGTAGAATTTTTGCATGGCACAGGCAAATTTTGTTCAGTTCTTGAAGATATAAGGTTTCAGAAAATTACAGCTTTCAGAACCTAAAAAATCTACTGTTATGGAGAAAAATAAAAACAAAAAAATCTTTGTATAACCCAACACAAAAATATTGCTTCACTATTTCCTCTTTATTGTACGCATGCGCTAAAAAGTTGAAGAATTTACCATGGTGTCCAATAGATATAAATGTCGAATGACCGAGAATTTTGATACAATCTTCAAAAAAGATTATCAGAACCTATTCCTAATTTTTGCTTGCTCCGATTCAATGTTTTTTTACAAGTTCCACGCTAGTAATAAATTACGCGTGACCTTGACATTGTTGACATTGACGATAAAAATTACGAGATAGATACAACACTTGTTTTTCCGGCACTTATATTTTGCAGTTCTTTTCTTGCTTCACAGTGCAGTTGAGTTTTCAAAACTTTGCTATATTCATATTTCACATAAATCTTTTGTTTTGTGATATAATTATCTTAAAAGAAACACGTGATTTTGAAGAAACAAAACATTGTGTCATAAACTTATTAAGAATTTCATGAAGGAAATGATTTCAGTACTAGATCTAGAAAGCTTTTCAACAAAAACAAAATCATTGACATGAGTACTCTGAACTGAAATTCGGAAGGGCAGGTAACAATATACTTCCTGTAACTCAAGTACACATACTAAGCAACAGAAAACGCAAAAAAACAACATACTTATTTTTCTGACATTATCGAAATGAGTGATTAGTTTCCATTAGTGGCTATCATTTTGCCATCGTGCTGTAGGAAATTTACTCTCAAAAAGAGTTGAATATAGTGAAAAGTAAGAAATGTCAAAATTAAAACTTTAATGATAGATGTTTTCTATTCTGTGAGATAAATGATGAAATAACAACTCGGATATCTTCGTTTCATACCATGGAGAGATTTTTGAACTGGATGGCATTGGAAAAAGGTCTTCCTTTGTGTTTTTATATCGTGTTAATTCAAGGTTTGTTTTTCGTTATCTTAATTATGATATATAGTTATTTACAAATGCTTAAAATCATAACTTAACACCATTTTACTTGCTTAACAAGAACTTCTAAGTACATTGAATAATGGTATGTTTGATTTTATCAATTTGCATTCATGTAAATCGTAGTCTTAAAGATGTTTGTATGTAAATCATGTCATCACAGTTTTATGTTGATTACTGCGTACATGAGTTATTCCTTAAGGTGCCTTCATGCACCTTCAATTTTCTATACGTGCAAGGTAGAAAAGCTGAATGATATCTATTTGATAATTACATGTAGTATAATTTATAAACTCGAAATAATTTACATGTAGGTAATTATAGTTTTAAAGATGTCAGACATAATAAAAGGGGAGTATATTAGCATAAAGAATTGTAAAAATCGTGTCTCCATTGAAACCATTCAACATTAAGAGACATTACAGAGAAAATACGTACCGATTTTTCATTTTGAGATGTACTCGCAGGTGATTTGAACAAATTTACTTCAAACATGTTCGATATAAGTAGACCATAAATCTGAAGAAATATAAAATTTATTATGAAACTTCATGCCACCTTTTTTTAAATTCTGTTCTTTTTGTCATCCTCTTCTGTCGTAGTACCCTCACGTGGTTTTATTGTGGTCAATGTAAATTTCAAAATACAGTATCATGAGCTCACAAACATGTTTAAATGTTAATCAAAATCTTGCATCTCAAAATTCAAAAGTCTTAACTTGAATTAAACTACCTGTGGAATTTTATGCAAAGTAGGTCAAAGATCAAGGTCAAGTGGATTGAAATGCTGGTATTTTTCATGTCTTATGACAAACAGTCCACATGCTAAATAAGCAGAGAGTGACCTCTTAAATGTCAAAAATATGCTATCGGCACTATGAACTATTCTGAAAAAAGTCAAAGGTCAAGGGTAACGACATCAGTAACCATGGTAATTTACAAAGGCTATAGTGCCCATCAATATATGTGCAAAATATCAAATCAATACCTCTTGCAGTTATTGAGACATAGGGTGTGACAGACGGAGAGACGGAAAGACGGACAGACAGACAGACAGAAAAACAGACAGGCGCTGGGTAATATGGTCCCGAAGTGCCACTCCGCTCTGCAGACGACACAAGACTTAGGCTATTATTTGCTTACTGAATTGTCTGAGGAGATTTCCCTTTGCCCAATTATGACAAATAGCACACCGCCAATTTGGCCGGTCGACAGGAAATGCTTATTCATCTGTTGCTCCTGATCCCGACTCTGATGTTTTTAGACCTCCGTGTTTTCTCTGCTCAAAATTTGCATTGTTCCAATGGGACCTTGAGCTTGGTTAATGTTTCGTTTATTTTTAACCTACATACTAGTTTCTTTTTGGGAATCCTAGGAATTTTTATAGGAAGAGGGCAAGCTTCACACTCTATCAAAATGTCAAGCATTTTAATAGGATAAAGTAGATCTCAAACTTTGCTTTGCTTTTTAATTCAATAATCTAAATCAGGTCCTAAATATTTTATTTCTTTTTTATTCTCACGAAATTATCTTAAAACTACCATGTAGCTCTGTATGCTATCAAAATAAATTATTTCATCGTGCTGAAAAGTGTTCATATTTCTTTTTAAAAGCAGACGGCATTAGTAGCATGTCAAAACAGTCATGGAATTGGTTCGAGGCACAACAAAGCTGCATCAATAACAACAGTACCTTGGTAACTACTGCAGTGATGACATCAGAGAATGAGTACTGGACTGGTGTTTACAGACGTTATTCATTCTTGATAAAAATCTTAGGTATTGCTTATATTTATGTACACAGTGAGAAGGCATTATACATGTATATAGCTACGAATGCGAAATCAATAATAGTGGAACAAGTAATCATTATTCATACTAGTATTCCTATTTTTTTTTTTTAAATTACTCATTAAAAGACAATTAAAGGGAGGGACATTACAACCCTACAACACTTTGCACAATAGTCAAATTTAAAGCTGGTGAATATTCAGTATATCCTGACAACTTCATGTTAAAATTTTAAGATCTTTAATTTTTCCTACCGTAAGAATAAGGGTCGACATTTTCTTTCAATTTCATTTACATTAGAAATTTGTAAAGCTTCGGATGACAACGTTTTTTTTTTTTTCATTTTTCAATCCCTTCTATGAAACTATATCCCTTATATTTGATTGATTGGTTGTATGTTGTTTTAAGTCCCGATCGAGAATGTTTCGATTATATAGAGACGTCACCTTTACCGTTGAAGGGCTTCAAATTTAGACCTTTTCTCTGCTCTTTCACGGCCATTGAGCAGTGAGTGCACTTTATCGAGCCAACGCCTACCGTGACACGGGATCTCGGTTTTTAAGGTCTCATCCGAAGGAACTGCAACTTTCACTTCAAATTGCCGTGCACTTGACGAGGGAAAAATTCCTACCTATTTTGTAGACTTGGGTCAGTTGCGGTCATGATTCGAACACACGACATTCCGATCACGGAGCTACCAACTGAGCTACCGTGATGCTCCCCTTATATTTGAGTTGATCCTTCATGCATTAAAATCCTCCCCTCTTTAACGACATTATCCTTTTTAATATTAATCATAGTATACCGATATTTCAATTATTTCCCTTGTGAGATCCGTGTTCCAACGATTTCTAAATATAGAAGTATCTTTTAATGATCTTTAAAGTCTGATTTATTTTTACAAACCAAATTCTTAGAAATTTAGACATTTCATTAATTTACATGATTCACTTTGTTAAAGATTTGCTACATCATCTTATTTATTTTGTAGGATTTTTCATTTAACTTAATTTTAAAATGCCGAACTTCTTGTATCATCATATATGGATATTCATTTAAAACATAATGTTCTTTTGTAGGCTGTTACAGTGTAGAAGATGTGAATCAAATAAAGAAACAAACGTTTCATATGAAGTATCCTTCAGCAGGCTTTTGCCAAGAAATATGTGATTCCATAAATGTTCTTAACTTTGGAATCAAGGTAAAAGTAAAAAAAAAAAAAAAATACTACACAATTCTTCAAAACAATTTACACATAAATCATGGCATTAGCAGATTTGTTTGAAAATTGTTAAACAATTTGTTGTTTGAGTATTTTGTATTTTGAGCATAACACATCAATACGAGTCTATATTTTTATTACCTATGCATGTATATAATGGAAGGAAAAAATGTTATATATTTTCTGATATAAGAACAATTTAAATATACGTATTTATTTTTTATATCTTTAAAGTAGAAGGACTTGCAGTTTTATAAGCATTTTTTAAAATCATTTTCAACAATTGTCGATTACAGAGGCCTTTAAATGGTTCCCATTTTCACATTTATATTTTAAAAAAAATCTTAAAAGAAGAGGGATTTCTGGGATAAAGAAGTTGAAAATTGTGCAACTATGATCATGCTATGTAGATTTTAAATTGTAACTCATGTTACAAGGGAAAAAATGAAGATAAGATAACTGTCACAGCTCATAAATTACCTTTTTTTAAAATATTGATTAATTTGTGGAGGCAATGGAATGTGTATGTTTCGAAAGAACAGTGACGGCGAGGAACATACCTAGTAGCCAGTGCAGCGAAACTTGCACAAAATACAACGAAGAAATTTCATTTGCCCAATGTGGTGGAAGAAATGCATACACTCTATACAGTTCAGGTACATGTATATCGAAAAAGATATTAAAGTGTCATTATATGCTTACTTATCCGCGATCTTGCTGTATTGTGTAATGCTTGTTAAATTAGGACGTTAACTCTGCGTCAAAGTAATAACGGGTTTTATCAATTTAAGAACTTAAGTAATTAAGTAAAAAAGTAATTACGTGATTTGTTTTCTGGAGAAACAGAAGGGTTTTATATCGAAGATGATTTACGGAGTGGGCTTGTTGGTAGAACTATTGTGCCTACTTGCAGGAACCAATCTATAATTCTATGTTTTCCGATCAATAGACACGAAAAATGCATGGAAAGTCAGCAAGTTCTGACGAATTTATCTATCACAACATTAGTTTTCAAACAAGTAGAGCTTTTTCAAATATCTTGGCCGTCTTTAGCAAAAACCTTAAACGGTGAACTGACATGCACCTATTCTTAAGCATATTTTCATCAACATTTTACTGACATTAGCCCGACTATGTGAAAGTTCAACCAGACGCTCGGTTTTCTCCGTAAACTTCGACTCTGCTGCTGGTCGATGTTTACGGAGAAAACCGAGGGATTATAAAAAGAGTGCAAAGCAAAGAAAAAGAATAAATACAAGCTGAAAAGCAATAAAGAACATTTCTGTTTACAATGAAAGTATAGAAACGCCTTTTGGTAATTGCTATAAGAAAATAAATTGTTATTTGGATTTATTTATGGCCATTTTCAAGTGTTCGTTTTGTATTTTTTTTTTAAGATTGAAAATCTTGAAAAATTGTTAAGTCGTACGAAAATTAGATCACCAGAACATATTCTCCCTTGCCTTGAACAGCATTTTAACCAATGAAATAATTGGAATCTTTCACATCATGCAATTTCTACCAATCATAAAAGAGAGGAAGTGCAAAAATATACTTTTTTGTGGTTCTCAACCTGTTATTTGTATATTTGCCTAATTTGTGCAAGAAATGTTCAGATTTGATGGTTTTCAATTTGTTATTTGTATATTTGCCTAGGTTTTGCGAGAAATTTTCTGATTCGATTGTTCTATTGACTAAATTAAGATCGCTCTTAAATACAGAACAGTCTTAGAACATTTTGAATTTTAGATCTTCAAAAAGTTCCTCAGTGTTTTGAGTTTGAGAGAATAAGGAAAGATAACTCTTGCAAGTGGACTTTTTATACCGTTTTTTATTGGAATCTTTATTTTGTAGAAGATTTTTCATTCAATTTGTCACTTTTTATTCATTTACATTGTCCATTTATAACTAATTTCCCAGATTATTCTTATGCGTATTACGAGGCTGAATATACATGTATCCATCACCTGAACCTCTGATTTCTGCAATTCTAATGATTATAACTTTAAAATAAATTGTTTAACCAAACTTAGAAAAATGATTAAAACATCACTTTAAAAATACTTCAGATATCGAATTCATCATTTGAATATTTAGAATCCTCATAAGTGGTGCTGTAATGAAACTTGTATTAAACTGTGAGGGTAATGAGCCTTCTTAGTTTAGAGAAAGAATACAAAAACGTTCATAATAAACGTTTTTCAACACACTGTATGTGAAGAAGCACAAATCAAAAACATTCTTAGAATTTTATATATAAATCTTAAATGACACCATATTACATATTAAAACTTATTTAATTAATTCCCTAAATGCATACACCGGGTGTTTTTTTTTTTCTTTAACTGTTCATGGAGAGGGAACAAATGAAAGCATAGAGCTTGCAATGGTGTTTTTCATTGTAGATATCAACTATTGTTTATTTTCTTTGCATATAATTTTATTATATCGATATTATATAATACAAAATTGGCTAAGTGTGATACAAATTTGGTTATTTTTATTCAGCAAAGATATTTCGGTAGTAAGAGAATCTTTTTTCTTGGCCAGGTTACAGAATAATTCTTCTTCATTTCTTCCCAGGTGACAAAGACCGAAAACCAACTTGTTATGCAATTGAATGCAGCACAAGGAACGTGTTTTCTATTTCTCAAAATTGCTCAGAGTCAAAGTTTGGAGTATGTGCAAACAGAGGTAATATCTGCTTCCATTGGTAATATTTATGTTGTAGTAACTACTAATAAAAACAAATACACAGACTATAGAAATGAATGACTTAGTATCCAATAACATTAGAGAACTTATAATAGGGAACATTATTGAATTATTGCTCTTTTAGATCAATGTGATGGTTTTGCTACCTGGGCAAATGCAATATTCATCGAGTCCAAAGGGAGAAGTGAATATTGAACTTCGAGGGTGGCTAAATCATCGTATGGACTGCAAAAAGGAATAACTGTTTATTATATGATTTAATGATTAAATGATACAAATCCATTTTAAAATAAATATAACCAATTATAATAATTTTGAATTTCTTATTTTTAGTGGGATATAGAAAAATTAGATGCCAATCATGTAGCATCAATTTTGAAAGGGGTTGGAGGCATAATAAGGAAAATATTTACGTTTAGAAAAAAGCGGGACTGCACCCCTCACCACCACCTCTAATTCTATGTGTCTGTATGCAATGTTCACTGAGTGGAATTTGAGTGCAGGTGAAATAACTTTTCAGAACTAATTGTATCAACATGGAAGTGTTCAGTCTAATTTTAATCCAAAGTAAAAAAAAAAAAAATAAATAAATAAATTCTTATGTTCATCTAGAAGGTCACGTGCAGGTGAATATAACGTTGTATATGTTTCTACAGTATAGGACCTTAGCCAATCAGAGAGCTAGGAAAGGTTTAATCTTATAACAGTTTGCATTATTGTTGTATGACACTTCTATATGAGTTGCGTCAAGCGAAAAGGGACCTTCGTGACATAAACGTAATTACGTCACAATAGCGCTTCAAAGACGTGACGTTTCATTTGTGCGTTTGCCAATAAAAAATATTCATAGTTACGATAAAGCAAAACAAAAATATATTTGCGTAATACATATGTTAATAAAAATAGACACGCCTATAACTGTCAAAAAAAAAAGTATAATCTCGTCAATTTATAGATTTTCTGGTAATTTTTCAAAAATAATATTTAAACTAATTTAATTTTTGATAGTTCATGAATGGCTTTTTTCATCAGCTGTCAAAAATATTCATGAACAAATCCGTGTGCATGTTTTCCTCATTAGGCTCTGACAATTGCGTCTTTTTGGCTGAGCTCCGTCTACAGATAAGTCAAGTGGTCCCCTGCATTTATTTCAATGTTTTTTGTTATGTTTTTGTTTTTGTTTTTGTTTTTTTTTTTCGGGGGGGGGGGGTTACATGTAACACATTCCAAGTTGTTTCTCCGGTAGGCAGAAAGGCACGAGAATTTGCGACTCAATGCCCAAAGTTTGTCATCTGAGATTAAGTATCCGAATCAAGTTCTCTGATGATACTAGCATAGTTGCAATAGCGTTTTTTGTCAATACATATTAGGGGGGTGGATAAAAGAAGGAACAGCTAGGAAACTTTGTCTGTAGCCATGTCATAAAGGATGAAGCGGCAGCCATGAACGACTTCACCTTTTGCGCAACACCCTGCGGTTTGAAAACTGGTGTAATAAAATGTGAAGATAATAAACAGTAGTTATTTTCAAAATTAATTTGAGGTCTTGTATTCATTGCCTTCATTAATTGCAATACTAGTAAATTAAAACTAAACACAGTAACTTTGGGGAAAGCTGATGTTGTTTAAGTCGAAAATTAAGAGCGATATTGGTCATCTAAAATTTTAAATCAGACTTACATGTATGTACATTAGTTTTATTTTCTGATTTGAAGTTTATTAATTTTATTTCAGGCAAATGCAGAAGTTCCGGACTATAAATATGAGGACATCTTGAGCTTACAAATTTTCATAATATCGTAAAATTTTAAATGGTTTAATTCCCCCCCCCTTTTTTTTTTTGGTATGTGCTAATGTTCGTTTTTTATACTACGGAAAGGGAAGACGTCGCGCACAATATTGGTGTTACTTCAGCCTTTCAAGGATTAATTCCTATGTTTATCTTTATTCTCTCTTAATTTTCTTTATTTTTTTAAATAAGTTATTTTTCCTTTCGATTTTTCTTGTTCAATTTTGTTTTTACGTATTTAATTTACTATATTAATTTCTTTTTTATTTCGACCATAACCACTTTGAAAACACAATGGTACAATGTACCTGCACCATACCCCCTCCCCTTTCTAAAAAAAAAAAAAAAAAAAAAAAAAAAAAAAAAAAAAAAAAAAAGCTCATTTATTTGAACACTTTAAGTGCGGAATCATTGTCTTGAAATTCACATCACCAGTAAAGTGGTGTAGATTTTTTTTTCAGACAGTATCTCAATAGTTCCATTTTCTTTCTCATATATGTATTTGCAGAGGATCAGGAGAATTTAATATTTGGAAGCTGTACATCCCCCTTGTTAGTGTTGCCTTAGACCTATCTCAATTTACACTGCGATATTGTAAAATCGATGCTTATTTACGCTTGTGACCTATCAATAAAATTGTCCGGTTACTTCCTTTTTTTTTTCTCTTTAAAAAAAAACTTTTAAAAATTCCATTCCACCAATTAAGGACATACGCAACATACCTTACCTACTGATAATTTTTCAAGATATTCTTAATTTAAGATTATAATGCCATCAGATGTTCGTACACAAAAATTCAGCATGCATTACCAGGGGTTTTGAAAAGATATCAATTGATGAAAATTCTTGTATAATTCAAAGAAAAATATACAAAAAAAACTAAACATATATTCTAAATGTTTTGTTTATCCAAACTTGTTTTAGAAGAAGTGTACAGCAGCATAATTTATATAGACATTAAAATGTAGCACACAGTTCCTTTAAGTATTGGAACTCTTCAACTCCAGGGAAAATGACTATAAAGTTCAAACTACGTTGCGTACATGTATGTCCTTAAGTTGCTTTCTATACGTGTCTGTTTACTGCATATGATTTAAAAAAAAAAAAAAAAACAAGAAAGGAATGAAGAATGAAAAGTTAGGGTTTTTTTAAATTTTAATTATACGTTTTTTTAAATTATATCCTACTATCATCAATAATTCATTACTTTATTTTTTTCTATATTATTTTTTTATATATAGCGTACACATATCGTTCGGAGCTCCTCGGATGGCTTGCACATGTACCTGTTTGGAGTGTAACGGAGTCAGCCGAGGATTGCCGATCGTACACACTATGCATAATGATCTATCTATCACAAAATACAAATACATGTAATTGAATCTCTTGCTTACAATCACATGCTGGGAATAAATTTAAAGAAATTTCTACCAATGACAGCCTGTATGTATATTACAGAATATATTGTTTGGAATTTCAGGGGTGAGGACCATTTCACACCTTCTACACGCACCCAGTAATATTGTCTTGTTCTCACTGACACTGAATTTTAAACTGATTATTTACATGTAACTGTATCAACTTCTACATTGAAGTAATGGTTAGATTGTACATCTGCAAGTTAGAATCATCATCCGGGACCATTGACTTGAATAATAAAATAGAGCATGAAAAAGAGTACCAACACGTGAAAAGGTGGCACATTAGCCTGACTAGAAAATCTTATAAATACATGTCAATTATATATATTAACGATTTAAAAAATATAATTTGAAAGTCGAAGTAAAACTTTGAGAAGACTTTGAACGCTGCATGTCCGTCTGATTGTTTTGCATCAAGCCTAGATATATACGTAATCTGGGTTTTTTATCGGTATTTTTTAGCACTGAACAAATTAATTAATATTTTTAACATGAGAATAAAAAAAACAAGTTTTTCTCTTTACAAAACTGTACAACATACAATATTTATCTTCAACAAAATTTATACAACTGCAAGCACCGAAGTAACGTGCTTTTGTTCCAAGTACAAAGTACCGGGCTCATTTTCGAACTAGACCCCCCCCCCCCTCCCCCGTCCCTAATGTACAAAAACTTTATTTCTTTTACTGATATACATGTATAGTTAAGTCACAATTATTGTGTGTACCGGTATATTTAATTTAATTTTAGCGTCTTAAATCGCTGTCATATAGGCAGGAAGCATCGTTGGGGGGGGGGGGGGATTAAACAAACACGTTTAACCAACTGTATTTTGAATTGGGAGATTTTCCACATTTCAGTATTATTTTCAATTGAAATATAATCATAGGACATCGTTTTTGAAAGACGTGTGAAATAATGGATACTTATTAGGTAAAAATATCAATGCCTGAAAGTTGCAACCCTAAAAACATTAGTTCAGAGAAGTACAACTGTACCATTTCCATAAAAAATACACGTAGGTACTGCCTAAGGGTTTGTTTTTGTGGAGGTGGATTTGGTGATTATAGCGAAAGAGAAATAATACTTTGACCGGGATCAATCACTACATTAACAGTGATATCAGATATTCATTTACCCCTTTGCGAGCATTAACAGTGATGTCAAATATTCATTTACCCCTTTTCGAGAAATCGTACTACTCGGTCATTTCCGTCAATAATAACTCAAGGAAAATGGCCGTGTTGTTACGAATGCCAAGGCGAAATGATTTCAGAGTAGGAACTTGTTTGGTTTTGTATAATCAGCGGTCTGTCCCCTTGTCAAGGATCCTTTCAAATAAAAATTTTCTAGAGATTGAAGCATGGTTATGTTGATGATGTAGAAAAAAGGTGAGGTAATGTCGAAATTGAATATATTCCTTGAAAATTAACTACTACCTTTATTACTTCTATATACATGTAAATGTACATAATTATAAATTTTTTTTTTTCTTCAACCTTAAAATTATCACTATTTTACAATGTATACAATCATATAAATACTAAAATTTGTTCTTAGATATTGAAAGAAAAAAACTTTTCAAAACATCTAGAAAAAGTAATTTCTAATCAATACAAAAGGATGATTTAGTAATGACGTTCCAATTATCAATGACGTTTTGTGACGTTATTCAACGTTTTATAGCGTCATCTTGTTAACATTGCATTGATTTTGTTTTAGAGTTTTAATTAGAATTTAAAAGGTATATAATAAAAAATTTGGTGTCAAAATATTCAGAAAAATTAGCTCTTTCAGAAAGGGTCAAAAACCTATTTTCGAAAATTTTGTCATGAAGGTCCCTTTTCGCTTGACGCAACTCAATATATAAATGACATGCTTTGTATGGTCAATGGATATCATATCAAAAAGGCTGAACATGGGGTTTGATTGTGATACAAGTTGATCATGAATAAATGCAAGTCATCGACTAATGCAACATTATATCTTGAATAGACATTATGCAATAAGTGGTTTATCAGTTGCATATTGCCATAATTTTTCCCATTGTTCTCATCTTACATGTAGGTGAAGAAAGAGTTTGAAAATTCGGTGGAAGTTCGTGGCATGATGATGTTTTCCCTGATCCTATTGTGTTTGCTCTTTCTTGTTGGAAATTTGGGACTAAAAAAGATAAAAACCTTTCATGAATTTACACGTGCAAATAAATGAGATACAAAATTCACTTTTCTTAATCTGATCAAAATGTATTTGGATTAATAAAGCATATTTTTGTGGGTTATATTAATATATAAACCTAACAATGATTTGCAAATATACATTTTTTCGATACTGTATAAATACCTAAATGACAATTATTTTGACCTTTTATGCAAAGCAATCTATCTTGTATCCAAATTAAAGAAAATGAACGCTCTTTTAAACTGAATACACCATTTCTTAATATTGTCATCTAATATAATTACAGTGTGCAAAAAAGTTTTTATCACTTTCGGGAACCTGTTTTACTCAAATTACCTATTGCTATGTTTTCATGTGTCGAAAGTCGGTCGTAAACGTCTGAACATTTTCATTTTCTTCAATGGAACTGCTGAACTAATTTCAGCCAATGTTTGCATATACCATCTATGTAGGAGACGAAAATTGCGGACTAGAAGCATGGCTATGAAAAAGGGGAACATTCTTAAAATTAAGAAATTCGTGTCCCCTAGGTCATGGGCTCTCGGGCCTGAGGACTGGTCCAAATCGTTAAAACTTATGTAACCTTTAGACATTATCTTTATCAAGCAATACATCCGTTGGCATGAATGTAACAAGCATTGAGCTTTCTGCTGAGATTTTGAAATTCATGGATCTTGTGTGAAGGGCTCTTGTGATAGAACGCAGCACAGTTAAGGTGCCAAATGGAATTATCGACGATTTTTTTTGATTGAAAATACATTCTTTACAAGGATGGGCATTTCTTTTTAGGACTTTACTATTATCGGACAAATGCAATGTGGTTGAAAACTAAATGCTGAGGACGATTAGATTTCTTATTAAGACTTGTCACGTGATGTGGCAGTCACTTGATTTTAGCAAATATACCTGAAGTATTGAGGTCATCTATAAATTCTAATATTGCAAGGGCATAACCAAGTTAAAAATCTAAGTTTATCATATAATGATTTTCAACACTCTTTGTAGTTTGTGAAAAGTGCTGCGAACCTATATAGATTCTACTATCTTATTGCTAAAATTACATTTGTTAGACCGTATGTTGAATATTTTGCTGGTCAAGTACATTAAACATAGATATGATTAATTCATTTGCAAGATTTCAACAGGTTCGCAGCACTTTTCAAATATCTTCATACTTCTTGAGTTTATGTGTAAAAGCTTGTCATAATTCATTAAGGGTATGTCCTTGCAATATATCGATTTATTACGAACCTTCTATTACCCTTTAATGAATCTGCATACAAATATACGACAGTATCGCTTGTCTAGGGAATGTACGGGAAGTATATGAATAAAATCATAAAACAGACATCGCATCCAAGTTAATGGCTTCTTATATATCTACAATTTATATTTTATTTAATTACAAAATACATTTTTCATTGTATAAATATAACTTGATCCGCCTCTCACTAGATACAAACTGCGTCAAATTTTCCGATATAACTTCACATTGACAAGTGCATTGCGATCAGTGAATTGTTTATATATTGTTGTGTGGGATTTAACCAACAACAATTATGCATGCACTAGTCGGTATTGATGTAGTTTAAAGCTATTCTTAAGTTCAAAAGTGCAAATCATTTCATTTTGTGGTAATTTGAAGAACTTATATTTTTGTGTGATGTCATAGTAAGCATTTCCCGTATAAATTAGGCCCCACCTCCTTACTGCAGCCTTAACTGTGCTGCGAATGGGGATCTGTTGGTCATATAGTGAAATGCATTTATTTAATTCTTGAAAAATATTTTTCTCCCCAAGTATATGCTGAAGACAAACTATACTTAGAAGCATGGCTATAAGAAAGAGGGGAACCATTTTCAAAATTAATAAATTCATGTCCCCTAGGTGATGGGCCCTGGTGTTAGGGTGAACAAATGAATCCTCTGCTCCTGCATACTAAACAGATAAACCATGTACACGGGCATGATAAGCAAGGGCGTTTCTTTTAAAACTGTAAAATCCATGGCCCCTGGGTCATGGGTTCTTGTCGTAGGTTATAACTATATTGCTCATATAGTAAAATGCTTGAAATCTCTGAAATTCGGTATCTCTGCTCCTTGGTTTTAGAAGACAAACTAAGTGCATGGTTACCATGAGGAAGGGGATTTCTACCTAAATTGTAAATGTTATGGCCCCCGGGTTAGGAGTTCTGGTGTAAGGGAGGGGCTCTATTGATCATATAGTGAAAATGCTTTAATTTCATGAAAATCTTCATATCTAGAGTTTCTGCGTTTTAAGCAGATAAAGTAAATGGATGGTTATGATGGAGTTACTCATCAAAATTTTAAAAGTTGTGGGCCCTTAGACCGGGGTTCTGGTATTAAACTGGAAGGGCTATATTAATCATATAGTTAAAGTACATCTAATTTATTGATTCTTTCATTTTTGTTTTCTCTGCTCCTGCATACTAAGCATACAATCTAAGGACATGGTTGTGAAGAGCACGAGTGCTTTTTTTCAAAATTGTAAAATTCACGACACATAGTTCAGGAGTTCTGTCTATTGGTATGGTGCTATAGATTATGTAGATAAAATTCATTACTTATGTAAAAATCTTTTTCTCTGCTCCTCGGCATCTAGCATATCATAGTTCCAATGAGGAAGATTTGTGAAATACTTGTCTGGCCCAGGGGTTCTGGTGCTAAAGCAGGGCTGTGTTGATAATGTGGGGAATATATTTTATCTACTTTGAGAGAAGTTATTCTCCTTGGTTATTCACTTTTGATAATTACTCAGAGTAAATAATGTAACTGATAGGTATATTGAACAAGAAAATCATACAAGAATTTGAGTGTGTAATAGTTAGAGGGTTTTTAGTTTATAATCCTCGGGTAGGCTTGGAAGTAAGAATTAAACAGACATAAGACAAATTACCTCATATTTAAATTGAAGGTCTTGTGCTGGATTTACTCATACTAAATCATGTTGAAGTACAATATTGTACATAAAAATTAGTGTTAGTTTTAAATGGAAAAGCAGTTAGCACTGGTCTGGTGTAAAATGGCAAGTAAATATAAATCTGCTTTCAAAGTTTTGCACAGACAAACTAAATTGTTGATCATAAATAGCTCTAATTTAGTTTCCTTTATTATATAATGGTAATTACTAAATTGCTTTTTCTCTGACTCCTTTACAGGGTTGTATCATTCTCATGTGCCCGTAAGGCCATTGGACCTCTTGTGCTGTTTAGCAAATGACGATATTCTAATAAATATCACCTTTTATATTAATTTCACCTTTAATATATTGAAATAAGATTAACAGTTTTTTTATATTTACAAACTAACAGATACACAGACAAAACAAGGTTGGATTGAGTCAATGAACCTTTGTAAAACGTTATCCTCGCCGTCTTACCTTGTTGGAAACATAAGTATCAACGATGCAGGAACTGTTTGCGAACAGTTGAATAGAACACAGAATGGGTCATCATGGATTGGTGTGGCAAATGAATTGTATGTAGGATATGATCGAGGTAAATTGCTTTCTGTCTTTTATGTCTACTTTATTTTAATTTGTGTTATTATTTTTATTTGTGTTAGTATTCCATGGATATCGCCAGTTCTTTGGAGAGAGAGAGAGAGAGAGAGAGAGAGAGAGAGAGAGAGAGAGAGAGAGAGAGATTGTAATCATTTCATGAATATATGATTGACACCTCTTTAAATACTGGTTAGCTTGATTTGTTGTGGTAGTGGGAGGGGGTATTTCCTCCTTTTGGTGGACGATCATTTGACTCAGTCGATTCAGAATATCCATGACTTCTTAAGAAAGAATGGTTAATTCCAAGATAACCAGAGACAGATTATTTTTTTCACTTTCTTCCGATGCAATCATAAATACTTATATAAAAAATTAAAGTGTGAGTAGTATCGCAGTATTACTATGTATATTTTCTCAGAAACAAGTATATTAAATTGAATGTCAGTAGTTGCGTATAATTTTGTTTACAAATACAAATTACTAATGGGCATATAGCAGCATAATTTATGAGGACATGACACAGAACATACATCAACTGATGTGTAATGAATGCTTTCTGTAGATTTGTGATTTTCATCTTTGCGGTAGATATCTCCTTTCTTTTCTTTTCATCGTTTAAACATTGATCCTAAAGAGTGCAGATTTACTGTAATAGATGTAATAATAAAACTGAACTTCCTTAGACTCTCCAGTAGAGGACGTTATTTTTCAATTTTTAAAAAAAATTAAAAAAAGAAAATTAATTTTCAAAATGCACCATCACCACCCTCACCAGAAATCAAATGGTCGTCTCAAAAGTTGCACACTTTGTCACCACAATGTATCCTCCAATGAATACGTCTTTAAATCAATAAACTAGAATATTTAGCTGAAGTTGCTTACAACATATATGTTTTAGGCTTTGATTTCAAGTTAAACATGAACAAGATCTGTGACATATAGTTAACGTTGTAAAATTAATGTAACTTCAAATTCTTTATATAATACTCAGTGAACTTGCCCTTAGATAACAAGTTTTGAGTCTAAATTATGGAGCAATCTGCATCAACATACTTCTCTCTAATATTGATCCAGTTGAGGAGATTAAGTCTGGAAATGTTAAAAGATGAAAACATAAAATCTGTTCCTATGATGCAAGAGGTATATGAAACAAGCATTCTGAGAGTATTGCATTAGCAATACTAGTCCCCTACCGGCAAGTATAATCTGGTTCCCGTTAAGAATTGAAAATGCCATAAATCCGTCAAAAATCAATGAAGCAGAATAAAATGCAAACTTGACCTATAACTAATCAAGGTAAAGTGACTTACCAAAATTCAGCTCAATATCTGAAAGCGTTTAGAAGAAAATTGCGGAAAACCCCTAAAAATTGAAAAGGCCGTAATTCCGTCAAAAATCAATGAAGTAGAACGAAATGCAAACTTGATCTGTAACTCATCAAGATATACTCACATACCAAAAATCAGCTCAATATCTGCAAGCGTTTAGGAAAAAAATGCAGAAAACCAAGTGGGACAGACTGACAGACAGACAGAGGGACAGACAGACAGACGGACAGACAGACAGACAGACAGACGGACAGACTCAGAGGAAACCTATAGTCCCCTCCGGTTTCACCGGTAGGGGACTAATAATAATAAATCTGCAACAGAAATGCATAATTAAGCCATTTGCGCATAACATTTTATGCTCTCGTAATTGAAGTGGAGAGTGGGCATACAGAATTTGGTCCGTCCCTTAGTCAGTCTGTTTGTCCGCAAAATATTGAACCTTCACAGTATCTTTTGATTGGTTGATTCTAGAGCTTCCATAGTTCACATGACTATTTGACAAGAAGTTTCTCTTAGATATTCAATATTTTTTCTCCAAATTTCCTTGCCGTTGAAATTTTACCTGCTTTTGAAAATCTTTTACGGTACCAAACTTTAATCTTGGCATAACTTTGGATGGTGGATTCTAGGGCTTTCATATGTCCTTGTGACAACACGTTTCTTTGATATCAACATTTCTGATCTCATGACTTTTTCCTTGGCCATAACTTTTAGGTTAATACTAGTGGTTTCATGTTTGATGGGTGTATTGCTTCTTCACTACTGGCCTAAATAATTACTGATAGTGCCACTTTTTACTGATAATTTCTGATATTTACTGATATTATACTGTTGGTACTGAGAATTTCTGATATTTGCTGATATTTTTACTGTTGTTACTGATAATTGCTGTTGGTTCTGATAATTACTGATATTTACTGTCGTTTTTACTGTGGGTACTGATAATTACTGATATTTGCTGAGAGTTACTGTTGGTACTGAGAATTGCTGATAATTACTGAGATTATTTTTCTGAACCCAGAAGATGTAAAAACAAGCCTAACACTGACTGGAAAGGGAGGGGAATTGGTTGAAAGGAAGAATGGGGAAAGAAATCCGTCAAAAATCGTTAGGAATCGTTTTTATTTTAAAACATGATTTTAGAGAAAAAAAAAAACTGGTCTATGAAACTTTATAAAGACTTTTTTTAAACTCAAGCTGTTTCAATAATGGTTATACATGTAATTAAAAAATAATCCTTTAAAGCTTTTACTCATTTTTTTTTTTCAATACTGACAGTAGTTGTTGTACATAAAAAGAAATTCTGTTGAAAGCGGTTTCAGAGTTTCTTGAGACCCCCCCCCCCAAAAAAAAAAAAAAAATGAAATAAATAAAGGATTACTTAATTTAAAAAAAAAAAAAAGCAAAACAATAAATACAAAGCGAAAAAACAATAACAGGACATTTTTGAGACACACACATTACTGTATAAATGAACCTGACGGAAGTATTGCAGTAAAATTATTTGGACGTCACTCCCTCTTTCTCGCTTCCCACGGGCGTGTTAAACAATTTTTTAATTTAAATTCAAACAACAAAGAACAGATGATGTTATTTATATCTAAAGCTTACTATTGAAAGAACTATGATTACAGAAATACATTTAGAGAAAAAGACAATATCCCGATCTTTTTTTTTCATTTTGAAAATATTCAAGACTACTTGCAAGACTTAGAAAATTAATATATACAAATGATCAGTATTTATTTTCACTAATCACAACGGTGCCTGATGTAAATTGTTTTCAAAATAGAATTCTAAAATTCCCTTGCAATTACATGAAGTCCATTAACATGCAACAGATGTGTGCTGGTCCAGGCATTATTCTTAAACTACGTCTTCATTGAGTCTATACCTTGATTTTAAGTAAACATATCTAAATAATAGAACATTTCTCAGATGTAATGTTAAATTATATCATTTGATAAGTATTTTAAAACCGAAAAAATGTCACCCTGTAATAATACTCATGTTAAGAATCTGCTTATTTTATCCCCCATTTTTTCTGCCTTAAATGTAGAATGCACAATAACACGTACCCAACCTCGAGGAAATTAAAAGGATTAGCACCGCTGAAATATGAAGTTTGACATTGCATTTTTTTTTATACATACCGGACCCTTGTTTGGTTAAAATTAAATTATTTCCCCTATACCACTGTAGACTGTTACACGGATAAACATTTTATCTGTTTATATGTAATGAATTTATTTCTTTTAGAAAGAGGCATTCTTAATTATGAGTTTTACTCATCACTCATCAATCTTAGCCGGAAATATAAAAATAGAAGTTATCCCTCCCCCACCCCACAATTTTAGCTTAAACATTCTGGTTTACAAGTATTCGTGTTGAAACATGTAGCATCATATTTTGATACATTTTTCATGTACAGTAATTGGTGTCTTTCTGTTCTTTTTTACGCAAATGAACGAAATGTGAGATATACATGTATAACAGAGAGAGATACATTTTTTAATCCACCTGTCACTTCATTGTTGCGTAACTGACTGTGATATATCCGGCGAGTCCCGGCCGCCGAGTGCCTTCATCTCTCACTCGCCGTACGTGTCATACATGTATATATATATATATACAGCAGGGACACCTATTGTTATTTTCTCGCTACCGTACAGTGTACATCACAGCGCTTCGGTTTGTGTACAATAGCCATAGAAGTCCAAGGACCCCGTCACTGTGTTCAACAGTAATCAGATAAAATATACTTGTACCATAGGACTGGCGGTAAATTTAGATTTTACTTTGATGTTGCTGTGGTGTATTTGCCAGAAGAATCACAGTTTTTTTAAGTCACGCCCACCTTTTGGCATCAAGCCATACTGTGACAAGACCTTGACTGATGAATGAATGATGTTAATTTCCAGACCTTGTCGATGGCTGACGAATGAATTAAGCCAAAATTTTTAATTTCAAGAATACTAACATTAGCTTGTTGATGTTCGCTTCATAAATGTTTACTCCGCGTATCCTTAATCAGTAAATGATACGTCCTAATTGTCGAATTCTCGTCATTCTCTTTCCCTCTCCAAATACATGTAGCAATTTCACATCAGAAGTCCCCGCGTTTTTTGTTTTTTTTTACTTCCAATACCATTTCAAATTTTCATTAAAATGTCAGAAATCATTTCATTTTTTTCTGTACGCCGATTGCCATAGAGAAAAATTTCAATGGCGATGTTTCCCATACCCACCCCCCTTTTACAAAAAAAAAAAAAGATCTAGAAAGATAAATTTTCTTTCAGAGTTGACGGCCTGAATATAAAAGCCTATAATCGCTACCCCTGTACCTGACAAAAATCATGTTTTCTGCGTCTTCAACATTCCAAAGGTACAATATCTTCACACGTACCAATTCCGACTTTTTTTTATCAACGATTTACAGTAGAAGTGTCTCAGCTTAATATGATCCTTGCAGATGGAGACAGCTATTTATACAGACTCCGGACCGTGGCTTGACACCTCGTAGTAGGCGGTGCTAATTATCAACTTGCTTTTCTCTCATTGGTCCTCTGGTACAAGTAACTTACACAATAGATATTAATTGGTTAGCGGTAAATACACTCACAGTTTTTATTCACTCGGGGCTCCGCCCCTCGTGAATGAAAAACTGTGAGTGTATTTACCGCTAACCAATTAATATCTATAGTGTAACTATAACTTGTAGCATGTGGGATGAATAATAATATTTTCTGATATAAAACATGCTGATTCTCTGTTACATGACATTGTGAAAATACGATTTCATTTTCACGTTTAATGAATAAACTTTATTTGACGCCAAATCCTTGCATAATCTTTGGCTTGTTTCAATTTACTCCAACAAGACGCTAAACTTTATATAAAAATATTTCAGATCTGTTGTTTTCCTTAACAAATCAACTATACACAGAGTAACTTCCCGTGTGCATTCTACTTGTACAGTATGTCCTCATTTACACATGCAAATGTCTACCTTTCTGCAAAACTCTTCGAAATATTTTTCCACTGAAGAGACTCAGTCCTAAATAAGACACATTCTTGATTAAGGAAGCGCTATATGCAGAAACAAATTCTGTTGGAAAAAGTTCTAATACGTCATTTTCAGGATGATTATACATGTAGATCGCGTTTGCCCCCCCCCCCCCTTTCAAAACTTATTTGCTACAAACTTAAGGTTAAGTTTCTTCGTGTAATTAGCCCGTTTTAAGATATCCAACAATTAAAACATACAAAATATTAGCATTAAGATTGATTTTATTTATTTTAAGGACAGCACATGTCTCTGGACATGTTCAGTAAAAATTATATATGAATTGTGTTAATTTATCTAATTAAGGATATGAATTAATTACGCTGAGGTTCTATGTGTATCAAACAATTATTTTTTCCCCATTGATTGTTTTTACTGACAGTACATGAGAAATCTCTATTTTTAAAAAAATATTTTTGATGACACAAATGGAATCATGATCAATGTATTCAAGAAACATTATCATACGGTATGTGTTTTAACAAGTAAAGGTTTTGTTACATGTTTCCGATGAAAATCTGAAATGCTGTAGAAAATGTTCAAAACATTACAATATGTGAACGGGTTGGTGGTGTATTGATCTTGACTTACTTTGATCCAATCTCTTATAATACTTAGGAGCGGCGGATCAAGAATTTTCTGAAACAAATAACTACTGTAACAGTACTTTATATGGCATTAAAAATAAACGGTTTAATTTTTTTTTCATGTGTTCTTTAGATAACATTTCACTCATATTGGGACGCTATTATTTACCTATTAAAAGCTCCAAATTTCGACCTGTACGGTGCACTTACATGTGCATGTGTATGTCCATTAATCAGTGGCAGGACCTTCCGTGTTCAACTTTTGACATGTATACTCGGCAGCATTTTTTTTTTTTACTTATGAGAAATCTTTCGATCTGTACTCTGCTCTTATAAACAAAGAGCAGAGAGGGATCTTTTTCGTGACTCTACACTATTTGATCACCGAGGAATCTTTTTTGTGCTAGCACCTACTTTGACAGAAGACCGCGGTTTATACAGTCCCTTCCGAAGGACCGATCTCCATGTCCAACATCACCGCACTATATATATGGATTAAATATGAATACAATTATTTTTTTTTAAAATTGGTTTTAGAATAAGAAACTGATTTATTACGTCCTTTTTAGACCTACTAGTCATCAATTGAAATAATACACGTAAGTCCTTAGGAACTAAGGAACAGGATGAATGGGAGTGGGGGGTTGGGGGGTGGCAGGTTTAGAGAAATTAAAGTTTTTTTTTTCATATATATAATTACTTTAAAAATAATTTTTATGACAAAATGTACACTATGCTTGCCTTGCTGTCACTCAAGTTACAAATTCTAAATAACTATGGGTAAAAAAAAGATATAAAGAATAAATTATAAAATTAAATTAATTTGTTTAATTTATTTAATCCCTCCACCCCCAGTCTCTTTTAAATTTTACATCTCATGAACTTAGAAAATAATCTCAGTAATTATCAGCAATTCTCAGTACCAACAGTAACTCTCAGCAAATATCAGTAATTATCAGAACCCACAGTAAAAACGACAGTAAATATCAGTAATTATCAGAACTAACAGCAATTATCAGTAACAACAGTAAAAATATCAGCAAATATCAGAAATTCTCAGTACCAACAGTATAATATCAGTAAATATCAGAAATTATCAGTAAAAAGTGGCACTATCAGTAATTATTTAGGCCAGTAGTGCTTGCAAGACAATTTTCTTGGGTATCTCTTGACATTAGAGTTTGACCACCATTAAAACAGTTACTTGACAATGAGCTGCCATACATAGACATTAGTGTATCACAGATACATCTGACTTGTCTTCTGATGCTGTTTTTCAGGTGTGCCTTTAAAAACCGAAGAAAACAGTTTCATACAGTGTCAGAAATGTAACATGAGTAGTTGTGAATTTACAGACTGTTCTGACAGGCTATATACTTTGTATTGTGAAAAGGTATAGTACATTGGATAGTTTTTCCCTTAAAATACAATATTTATTTTCCTTCTTTAATATAGTTTAAATGGAAAATTGACTAATCTAGAATTTTATGCATTGACTTCTTGTGCCCATACATGAACTTACATTTGCATTGACTTAATTGGAAAATCTTAGGATCAATATTATTCCCTGATAATGTTTGAGAAAATCCGCATGTACAAGTATGCTGCATTAACAGTCACCCATGTCTCTATTCCCTTTGTTTCATTGCTTATATGTCTTATATGCAGGCATGTATAGATAAACATCGATAATAATTCTTTTGTTTTCGTTATATTGGATTTCTTTATAAGAAAATGGGACATAATGAATCTTTACAAGAAACAGTATTTCTTGACATTATTTACTTTAATTCAATTATTGGACTATAATTCAAATATTGGAGACAGTGCTTAGTTATAAGTTTCCATTCTTCCCTTAATTAAAGGAGCCAAAAGTAGAAGTAAGCACTCAAGAGGATAGTGGTTTCAAAAACAGAGAAAATGAAGGTAAGGATACAGGGCTAGGATTTTATGGTTGAGAATACAATTGTTATCTGTAATCAGGAAATAAGGCTGATTAAAATACAAAAAAAAAAGATCATGTTGAAAGTAAGAAGTAAAAAGAGGATCAAAACTGCATATGCCTCACATTTTTCTACTTGTTGATAATTAATGCGGTTATAAATTTTATTTGTTAATTACATGGTTTCCAGAAAAAAGTGAATTATTTTATTTCATATCTTGCAAAATGATTCTCTGACTAGGTTAAAAATGAATATACATGTAAGTAGAAAAAAAGTATTACAAGTTCCGATTGTAATGATTTGTTCATTTATTTCAGATTCAAGTCTATCCCTTACTGTTATAATATTTTTAGTGTTTGTCCCCATCACACTCGGATGCCTGATCCTTACACTTACTTGTTGGATACTGTTCGTAATTTTTAACACTTAAATTATTACAGAAAATATGATTTGCTGAAATTGTATTTGAAAGGAAGTTTGACATATATAACTCTTTTCAATAAAATGTATTTTATTTACTTGCATAAATAGAAAGAAGAAAGAGAGACAAAATGTGAATGAAAGAAAAACTGACACTCGAAATGAACAGCGATATCAAGAAATAGATGATGACGAAATTGCGAGCATGAATCATTCTCTACGGAAGGTAAAATCCAAAACACTCACTGGAACTGGAAATAAGACGGACAAAATTGATGGAACTTACATAGAAATCGCAAATGGAACATATGATCATCTCAGAAATAAAGATGCACGAAAGGATAAAAGCGAAAATGAGTACGATCATCTCCATTCCTCAAAAGACCAAGATGACGAAAGGTGTCAAGTTAAAAGAAATAATCAACATATAGGGACTATCTACGACCATACCACCCTATCATCAGATTATGGAAAGTGTGTCATAAAAACAGATCACGTGGATGACGAATATACAAAAGCTCTATTCATTTCAGAAGGCCTGTCGCAAATAAGACAGAATACAAATTCTTACACAAATGAACTCGAAAAATAGATTGCCATCAAGGGCTACTTTAGCTAATCGGAAACATTACTTTAATTATTCTGAAAAATGGATCATAAAATAATGAAACGTTATGGTAATAGTATGATGATAAGGTTTCAAACTAATTATATGGTACATCTTATTAGAATCAATAAAACTTTTAACTATTTTTATCCAGAAAAATAGTGGATTTTCGCAAATACATATTAAGAATATACAAGGAGATTAACACAATTAACTTCAGCAATTTCCATTTCTTATTCGATTTCTATTTGCTTTGATGAATCACTAATTTAATTTATATCTACCCTATTTAGCTACTCGTCGGAGTCAGATTCAGACTGCTGACAGCCTATATCAATAGAAGAGTCAGAATCATATTCCATTTCGGTTTTTAACTCTCTGTTACTTGCACTAGCTAACGGTAGTATTTTATTATTAATTTTTTTTTTTTTTTTTTTGGGGGGGGGGGGTATCAGGTGATTTGTTCTCTAGAACACCCCGCGAATTCTTCTTCTAAGCTCTTGCAATGGAATATCGTCTTCGTCAGAGGAATTATCGCGTGATTTACCAGTCTCTGTAATGCTGGTTGTTCTTCTCCCTTTTCCTCGGAAACATTTTCCGGTGGAACTACATATTGCATTTACCTTATGACTCGTTCTCCCAAATTTCTTGAGTAATTCCCATTCATCTAGTTTAGCAGGACGAAGATGCCTGCCATGTGCTTTAGCGGTGGTACCATCAAGTTGGTTCTTAACAATAAAACTCCTCAGTTATGCGGTGATATGGCACCCATCGTTTGACAAGCTTACCTGTTCTGTGATAATTTTTCAAATAATTAGGGTCACCAATTTGAAAATTTCTTTCTTGCTTCCATTATCGGCTTATATCTTCTGCTGATTTTAGGCTTCCTTCAGATTCTATGAACTTGAACAAATGTTAATTGTTAATGTTATGTAACCTGATGCTGATCTTTCCCTATGTACCTTCTTCGCGGTTTTAATATAGTATCTAAATGTAGAACTGCATCTCTATTATACAAAAGGTAGAATGGAGAAAAAATTCTGTGCTTCAAATCGAGTAGCTTTTCCTTTTTCTTCTTTAATTTAACAATCTGTTCAACTGATTTTTGCAATTTTTTAACATTGATACCTTCCGGTAAATCTTAAAATGGCTTAATCAAATCATCGGGTATCGTGAAATTCGAGATAGCAAATTGTTTAGGTTTGATTCGGTAGGAATTTATTGCGCTGACTTCAAATATGTTGTCATTAATGTCTAGCTCATTTTCGTCCTTACCTTCACTATGATCCGAAGTGCTAAATAGAATTTTTGAAAGCAAGTCTGCACAACAGTTATACCTACCTTCAATATAATCGACTTTACAATAATACCCAGCAATACTTAACGCCCGAGTGGTATTTTCTTGTTTTGAATAGGGACATCTAATATATATTTTAAGGACTTGTGGTCAGTTTTAATAGTAAAAGTGGCATTATGCAAATAATGAACTAATTTTTGTAATGCTAAATGCATATGCTTCTTTTTCTATTGTGGACCATTTTATTTGGGCTTTACCGAGTTTATGAGAGATAGCAAATGGGTTTCTCCTCTCCCTCATGGGTTTTCTGTGTTAAGCAAGCCTCAATATACTATCAGAAGTGTACAATACATAAGGTTTGTTGAATCCGGCTATGCCAGTAAAGGTACCACTATTACACTATCTTTAAGAAAACCAAAGGCAGATTGACATTGTTCTGTCCATTTAAATCTTGAATACTTCCGTGTAAGATCTATCGCTGGTTTTGCGATCTTAGAAAATTTGGAATAAAGCGGAAATAAGTACATGTACATATACCAATGAAACCTCTAACCTCTCTTACCGTACCTCGCTGACGCGGCTAGTGTTCTGATAGCTTGAATATTCTTTTCATCTGGTTTGACCCCCTCTGAACCTATAACAAATCCTAGATACTCCGTTTTCTATTGGAAAAACTTGCATTTCTTTAATTTTAAATTCAGACCATGTTGACAAATTCGGCGAAATATTTCTTGAATGTGTTTTTGATGTTCTTCGGTGGTTTTCGAAAATATAAGAATATCATCAAGATACGCGGTCCCAAAATTCTCACATCCTTGCAAAACAATGTTCATTAGCTCCTGAAATACGGCTGGCGTGTTACTTAAACCGGAAGGTATTCTATTAAAGTGAAATAACCCTTATTGACATGAAAACGCAGTTTTCTCTTCACTTTCTTCATCTAACTGCACTTGCCAATACCTGCTGTTTGAATCAAGTGTGGTAAAATGTTAAGATTTATCTAATAAGCTTAAAATATCGTCAACGAGCGGTAGCGGATACGATGCGGGTGTAACAATTTTATTCAATGTCCGGAAATCTACACACATTCTCTGAGTTCTGTCTTCTTTCCCACGACTACAGACGGAAATGACCAAGGTGACTGCGATCTTGTGATTATTTTCGTGTCAAACATTTCATCGATAGCTTTGACAATAATAGTCTTTTATTTAACTGAGTTCGATACGGTCTATTTTCAATGGGAGATTGATTCCCTGTTTCAATTTTCATTTTAGTTTACAGTTTCCGTATGTCCCAAACTCAATTTCATGTTTTGCAAATAAATCTTTATTGTTTTAAACGACTTTCATGACGTAATATTTATATTCCTCCGGCGAGTCTACTTCTTTCAGATCTTCAGAGTTACTGGAATTATTTGATAAATTGATAGCACTTTTTTTTCGCGTTTATCCGCTGATCTTAATTTTCCGATGATGAGTCCTGGTTTTAACGAGCACGCTTCGTTAGAGCAATTAACAGCCATAATTTGAACATTACGCGTATTTCTGACTCTATCTACTGACCCTTCTATAAATAAACCCGGTTCTTCATTGATACACTCATCTACGTTTTGAATTTCAATAATTCCTCCATATTTTCTTGGATTGATTGATTGATTGTTGTTTAACGTCCCCCTCGAGAATTTTTCACTCATATGGAGACACCACCACTTGCCGGTGGAGAGCTGCAAATTTTTGTCCTATACTCGGCACTTACGGCCATTGAGCAGTGAGGGATCTTTTCCGTGCCAGCACCTACTGCGACACGGGACCTCGGTTTATACGGTCTCATCCGAAGGACCGGTCTCCACGTCCCACAGTGGGATTCGAACCCGCGACGTAAGGATCAACTCCTTACTCCGTGACTCTAGAGCAGACGCTCTAACCACTGCGTATTTTCTTGGAAAGGCAGTGCTTATTTTTTCATGACACACAACGGCTGTTTGTGGTTTAATCAAAACTTTTTTTTTATTTATTCTCACCAAAGTTGAAACATGGATTCTTCTTGTAATTTTATATAATGTTTTCCAGTTCTTAAACAACCAAATCAAAGTACATTCTCACTCCATTTATTGTTAGGCAATCCATTCCTAAAATGACACATCTATTTAGATCTTCCGTTACATAAAAGTTATGAGACAGTGGAAGCCCATTCAATTTAAAAGAAAGATTAACTCTATCTACAACTGAAAGTGATTCACCATGGGCAGCTTGTGAAAAAGGTTTTCCTTTTTTTAATAAGGTTTAAAAATTCAACTATTGTTCATATTCTTACTTATTAGTGATACCTCAGCCCCAGTATCTACTAAAGCCCTAAACTTATTTTTCCAAATTTAATAAGACAAAAACTTGGATTTCTTGTTCAACTAATTTTATTTACAATTTTCGTACTACATTCACTTAATCTCTCTTCATTGGCTTCATTATAAAGAGAGCATCTTAGTTTTCCTGTCGTTTAGAACGTCTTAAAGGAATGTATGTTTGCATTTAAATAATGAAAAGGCCTCCTCCAATGATATCTTTCAGGACAATTTCTGCGGATTTGACCGTATTTTTCACATTACCAACACTGTAAATTACACACCCCTTCCCTTAAACCATAAGAAAATTCTCTTACATGTACCCTGGATCTTTGATTATTGGAATTTGGTTGGTTTGTCAAAACTAGAAGGGGACAAAATCTTTCCGAGTTTTCCTAGACCTGCGACAACGTTGATTACGAAAGTGATCAATTTCCATGGGTTCTTCTCTTCAAAACATCTTTGATTGGAATTCTGGGAATTTTAATAACAAATTACCTCCCAATGTATTTATTACTTGTTAGTTAGAAGACATGTCACTTGAGATTTTAAAGCCAAACGTTTGCGCAAATTTGGCTCCCTCATTGCAACTTGAACCTCGTTTTCTAACGTTTTAGGATTTTCTCTCAAAATTTTCATTCTTAAAAAACCAAATGCTGAACCATCAATAAAAATATCAATCAATTATTTTGAGTAATTACTGTTCCAAATTTTCAGTCGTGTATGCATCTTCCGCGACTTGTAAAATTCTTTAAGCAAATATTTGTATACTCTAATTGGAATTTTGTCTCATCTTTCTCGTGATTGCCAATGCATTCTGCGAATCAATCATTTCAGCAAATCTATATTCAAGAAAACAACAATTATGTAAATAATTTCATTTATGTGTTGAATGCTGTTTAATTTTCTTTTGTTTAAATGTAAGTACGTAAATATTTTATTTTGTATTGTTTTCAAACTTAATATTTTGATTTTTCTTCATCTGCTGGAATTCTCCCATGCCTTGCAGGTGTCAGGTGCTATGCAATTTTCCCCATTTCTTCAGTTTCGGCTACTTGTTACACAACTCCAAAATTTTCCATGGTCAAACCCTACCCCCATGTATGCTAATAGCCAATCAGAAATGACCATCATGGTCACGTGTTTTGATGCTGTCGGTAGCTGACCAGTCAGCGTTGCGTCATTCTCGCCTCATCTATGCTATCGATAACAACAAAAAATTTGGCACACCCACCACCACCCCAGTCTTTCCTACCTTATTTTGCATTCATATATTTTTAATTTTACTGGCATATTTATTTTTGATGTGCCATCTTTTTGCTGTATACTTACTGTTTCTTTATATATATATATATATATATATATATATATATATATATATATATATATATATATATATATATATATATATATATATATTGCAAATATTGTTTATCTGTAAATTTAGGGGATCAGCATATTGATATGTATTGTGTGAACACCTTTTAGTCTGATCCCCTATCATGTTTATGTATATATTTTTCTTATTTTCGTCATTTTTAATAAATGACATATTTCGTCTCAACACTGGTGTTGATTTCGTTGATCATAACTCAGCAAAAACAGAGCTGCTGTGAGAGCAGCATGAGGAAACATAAATTGTTTTAAATCATTCCAGCTGGGTAATTCACCCGAATCCTCTATTTCTGCCAAATATCTTTTAATAAAATCTCCCATAGACCCTTTACGAGTTACATGTGCAATTTTTGGAATATCTTCATTATTCATGTCTTTTATCTATTGTTTAAATTTTCCTTGGTTCCTTTCAAAAGGTGTAATGACCTGATTAAAAGGAACAACAATTGAAGCAGTTACTGATTTAACCTGATTTAAAAATAGAATTCATCGATTCTTAATTTTTTTTCATCATCATCACCCCCCTCAGTACCCTTTTTACTTCTAGAAGCAAATGTAGTTCGAACTCATTTACTTATTGCTCCGGCATTCAACTCGACATTTACATATATCGACGATGTATTAGCAATTAGCAATAGTTACTTTCATTCATATGTCGATTCGATATATCCCAGTGAACTTGAAATAGAAGACAACATACAGTCTGCTACATCTGTTTCATATCTGAATGTTTTACTGACTATAGAATAATTTCAACTTTTCCATCGTCAACTTTCCTTATTCATGTAGTAATATCTCGCTATCACCCGCATATGGTGTTTACATCTCCCAAGTTATTCAGTATTCAAAGCATGCTCCGAGTACGATCAACTTTTAAACCGAGGCAGGCTAATAACAGATAAGTTGATGTTACAGGGATTTCAACAACTTCGTTTAAAGTCGGTATTTCGTAAATTCAATGGTCGATATAATGACCTCATCAGAAGAGCCCCCAACCTCACACTTTTTTTCCTAACATAACCTTTTACCGTTGAAAATGTTTACTGAAAGGCCGCTTCCCCCTCCCTCACTTTTTGTTGTAGTATAGTCGAATCATTCCACGGGAATGTATTAGTAAAATATGTTGGTCAAAAAAGTTTTAATCCCCCCCCCTTCACGAAAAAGGATTTTTGAGTTTAGGCATCCCCTTTTTTCCCTTGTCAAAGATTGTTCAGGTAAGTTGTTATTTTTTTTCTCCCCTCCCCCAATTTTTTTCTAAAGCGAGACTATTACCTGTAATAACTGAGAAAAAATTACATTCCACTGTTTATTCTGCAACATTATTGAAGCCAAAGAGATGACATTTCAGACTTTCTGGAGAGCCAAATGTGTTGCTTCAATTATGTTTCAACTGCTGGCTCACTTGTGTATAACTATGTTTACTTTAAGTAAAAGTTTAAAAAATGTAGGATAAGGAAGGAAAGACTTGTTCAGTCACTACTTTATCCTAAGTTTTCCGCATTCAGCAGCTGTCCTACTCGACCGTCCTACTGACTGTGTGTTACTGCACTGAGAAGACAGCGTTTTTATGCTTTTCTAATAAGCAAACTGATTCTCATTGGCTATATACTTTACATGGTCTTCTCTCTACTATAGCTATTCTAATTTCTAGTTTGAATTATCTCTAATCACAAATTATCGATTATAGATATTGAATTTTAAATACGTTTCAATATACATATCAATCAGAATAGTCTAGTAGGTAAAGAAGACCCCCCAAAAATGCAATCAAGCAAGTTTTAGATTATTGTATTTCAACATCTCAGAGCAAAAAAGAAGAAGCTTTTTAATACTTGTGTAAATGCATACGAATAAGATAACGATATCCTTTATACATGCAGTGATTCATTCTGATGTGTCCCTTTAATTTGCGTGTAGAATTTCCGCTACACAAATTCATTCGATAACACAGAAAAGTCACTAGGACAGAAACAAGGAAGTTGTTTTTTAAGGATATGATTAAACACAAATAATAACTCAGATCTCTCTAAGAGAAAGAAGAAACTGTAAGTAGCTCAGCATATTTACCTCTTTATCAACAAATAAAAAAAGAGATAAAAAGATAAATGATGGTTTGATTCACTGTTGTTTTCATATTGATTCAACAAATATAAACCTATTATATAATATGATTGACATGAACGTAATTCAAGTCCTGAGCATGTATAAATTACGTACATAATCAAAAATTGATATTTAAAACTACCCATAAATAAAAGTAACAAAATAGAGTGCAGAGTATGAAGTTAAAACACTTGATAAACTGAAGTAGAAATTCATAATGATAAAATCACTTTTGCAAATCCCTGATATTTGATATACAGAGTTCAAATGTTTATAATTTCATGAAACTGGAGTGATACCGTTAAGCAAATCTATTTTGGAGATACAATTATATCCTGGATAGATAAGGTTGAGGCTTTCTGGTATCGCTTGCAGGGTGGCGGGCAGGAGCTATCTCTCCATAAATGCGTACGAATTATATCGCATAACAATTGTGATATACCTGAATTCGACACCCACTCCCCCAGTTCCTGCGAGCCTGGACTGTATGCTCCCAAGATCAGCAGTTAGAGAACATTATTTTTCTCTCTCCCTTTCTCTCTACTAATTATTACCTTTTACATATTAGATTCACTTCAAAACTCTAGAGGCATTCCGAGAAAATTAAAAATAGTTCTGTGATAATTCAAGTAATATTTAAATTTTTACACTTACCTTTCATGTACATTTCTGTGTAATTTTTAATACTTTAATTTTCAGTGATGAATTGAAAAAATAAATAAATTCATGGATATAAAAATCGGACTGAGATAAAAGATAGGGACTGTATTATCTATTAAATTATTTGATTCAAAGACAAATGCAACAAATAAATGTCTGAATGCTGACGATAAAGGATCTACAAACTTCACTTGCTGATACCCTGGATCTTTGTCAAGTGATAATGCCGATCAGCGTTGTGATATATTAGTATCACAATAAATGTGAAGTGCAGAAAGAAATTTCATTGTTCCATTTTGTAACTGTAGTGTATTCAAGACAAAATTCAGTTCATCTAAAACTTTTTACAATTTATTTAAAATTACTCTAGGCACTGTAATTCATATCTGGAAACTCAATGCGTTTTGTTTTTATATCTTACGTATGCTCATGTTGGGGAACAGTTCATGTCCAGCAACTTTTTATAAAATCAAAAATTAATAAATATCTCATGAGGAATGAAAAACAAATTGAAAGTAATAATAACAATTTACACTTAGTATTTCGTAAATTTTTAAAACGTTTATTCCTAACTTTTATGTATGTTATCAATCAGGAATAATTCCAAATAAAGAATTGAAAAAAATAACGTCTCTTTTTCCCATGTGCACATTCAAACACAACGACAAATAGACCGGCCGCTGCTGCGGCCGATTATAACATGACGTCACGATGCATTGTAGCACGTAGTAAATCTTACCGATAGCTCGAACCACCATTAATGGGACTTGGGTTTACAAACACAATTTACTATGTAACAAAGGAAATAAATTCGTTATCCAGGTCCAATCAAGGGTGTACAGGAATTTACCCCGGGTTCTATTCCATACACCCTTTGGTCTTCGCCCTCAGGGTGTATGGAATAAAATACCCGTACACCCTTGATTGAGCCTGGATAACTAATAATATCCAGTGAATGATATCCATCAGATAAAGGGGTAAACATGTGATAAAGTGAATTATAAAAGCTTTATGTTAAACTCATCCTCTTTTTTTTATCTGTCACAAAAACATTTTGACAATTTTGAAATTAATTGATTGATCTTCAATGACCTTGTTATATGATACTTCAAAATACAGAATATAAAAATGTGTTTTATCTAATTATGAATCTGCATGCAAAGAATGAATTTAGTTATTAGTTCACAACAACCAAAACGTGCTGACAAACAAACAAAGAACGTTACTTTTGGATTGAGCATTTTTATTTGATCCACCTTCATGAATACATTGCATGGATCTGTTTTCTTGCTCCCTGAGGGTAACCACTAACCGCTGACTTCCAGCATCAATGGTCTAACTGAATAATGTAGACTCAAAAATCTGAAAAAGTGAGAAAATTAAATATGATAATATTATATAGCTTTGCCTTCATATACTAGGCAGTATTTCCAGTTGAGCCCATTTTTTATTTGTTTGTTTTTAATTCTTTTAAAATTTAAATTCAAAGTCTGAATATCAAGTTATTTGATCTATACAAAGTTTTTCTTTTTCATTTTTGGATGTAAACAACATAGATAATGTAATTTGGTTTCCATGTAATCTGTGTTTTAAGAATTGTGTACCTTCATACCCCTTTCTAGCTACTTTAAACATCTAACAAATCCCATTGAAAGCCACAGGTTTTGTGTCCATTCTATTTCTACAAACCCAGGTTTGGGGAAATACAATAACGCAAAACCATTCGTTTTGCGAAGATGATTAAAGTAAAACATGTTTATTGATATCTAATTCCAGTAATCTCTGGTAAATTGTTTTAATATCAGCAACAAGTGAATTACCTCCTATATTAGAGAGCTATGCCAAAGGAAGATAATTTGAAGTAAAAGTGACAGAAAATTATGGATCTAGATAAGTTTTATACATAAATGTTAGAGTTGCCTACGGATTTTTTTTCTTGAGTCTTCTAGAACAAATGGTGTAAAATAAATATTTGATAAGTTTTGATGTGGTTGTAGATTTTTATAAAGTGCTTCAAATTTGCTGGTTTATTGAAGCAAAGTTAGCCTTAAAAAACTGGTTAATTTATCAAAAGGTGAAAAGAATTTCAATATCCAAGGTTAAGATGGAGTATATTTATATGAATAAAACGTAATTTAAAGGGATTATTTTAATTAATGACAAGTAATAAAAATGTATCTACTTAATCATAAATTCTACTTCGCCTGCGTGGCGCAATGGATAGAGCGTTCGCTCTAGAGTCGCGGAGTAAGGAGTTGATCCTTACGTCGCGGGTTCGAATCCCTCTGTGGGACTTGGAGACCGGTCCTTCGGATGAGACCGTATAAACCGAGGTCCCGTGTCGCAGTAGGTGCTGGCACGAAAAAGATCCCTCACTGCTCAATGGCCCTAAGTGCCGAATAGAGGTCAAAATTTGCAGCTCTCCACCGGCAAGTGGTGGCGTCTCCATATGAGTGAAAAATTCTCGAGAGGGACGTTAAACAATTAACAAACAAACAAACAAATATAAATTCTAGTGTAAGTTATGCTAAAGTACAAAACACGTTCTCTGAAAAGGAGTGGTTTTCATAGTAACGATGCGAAAAATTATTCTTTGGTTGCCTTTTTATATTATGCCCTTTGTTCTGAATTTTTTTACACGACTTTTCACCAAATATATTTTTATGCCACTTTCTACATTTTTCACAAAATGCTTGATGCTTACTGAATTTGATTCTTAAATACATGTAACAGGAAAATAAAATCTTTCTTACAAATCAGACTTCATTCAAAATGTTAGTATTTAATTCATCAATATTGTTAACATATGTTTCAATTCGCAGATAACATGCGTGCTGTATACTTCCTTGTCACATGGTTTGATTTGCTGTATAACAGAGGTGACTTTTAATATTCATTTACTCATTTACTCATCGTCAACGTCTGGTCGTTGTTTTCTAGAGCATAAACAGACTCAAATAACATAATTTAACTTTTTTTTTAGTTACATTTCTGAGTTTTGTTTTTCTACAAAATACATTTTTATATTTAGAGATTTGGATGTGTTGACATTTAAAGTTAAGCAAATGATTTCTATCGACAGGGTATCTGTGTTTAATAAAATCTCATCCATAAACATTCAAGATAATTTCAGCGTAGAAAATTAAGAAGTATAACTTTTTATAACCTTCAAGGATTTCCATATCTATGTATTGATCGAAAATATTGTTTATGCAGAAAATGTGATGTGTGAAGTCAAGAGATACACATGGTTTGATGCGCAGGAAATATGTAGAGGGAACAACAGCGTACTTATTAGAAAAGCTATCCATAATTCATCGGAATATTTCTGGGTGGGACATTATCGACGGAAGTCGACGTTGATAAAAATATCAGGTATAATTAAGAGAAAAATAAAAAAAAAATTGAGGAACTTTGATAGAGATATATACACATACATACATACAGAGAGAGAGAGAGAGAGAGAGAGAGAGAGAGAGAGAGAGTTTACCTTAGGCAAATACATGTATCATTTGTTAACTCACTGAATTCCAACGTTAAATGAATCAAGGAATTTGAAGCCCGTTTTTAATTCAATTTTTAGCTCCCATTTGTTTTACCAATTAATGTATAAAATCGTAAAGAATAACTATACTGGGGAAAAATACAATAAATAGATTTCATATTGTCAGTTGCCAATCCGGAAAGTCAAACACATGTTTTCTTGATCACGATTTTATTGCAAATGCATGAAATGTGAAGATAACGAACAGTTATCACTTTCAAAGTAAAATCAAACAATACAAATTGTGAGCATTGCAAACACCGACATCTGAAAACAGAGGTGGGATCAGGTGTCAAGGGAGGAGAGAGCATCCCCTAGCGACCGATCAACCCCCCCCCCCCCGTGTCTTCTTTGTCAAGATCGGGTGCACGGAAATATCCGTAGACAATTCAGTGTTGAAATAATGACCTAATAATTTGTATGAAAGACGTGCCAACATTTGACTTAACTATAGCTAGTACTTGCAAACAAGGTAATTGCATCGACCATAAAAATTGCGAAATGTTGACATTAAACAAGATTCTTGATATCCTTGTATCATCAACTTATTTGTCAATAGCCGTCCCTGTTTCAGAAATTTATTGTATCTAGAACATGCTTCTGCATATCGAATATACTGGGTGATAAAACCCCATATGCAGTAATAATGGTATATTGCTACATAAATAACGGACGTTGACGATAGGAAAAAATGAAGCCATCACATTTGTTTATCATAAAGTTTTGTTGTTAGTTTGCCATCAATGTCTTTTTCTAGTGAAACATCCAAATATGAATCAGAAATTTTCAGACCGTGTGGTGTCTTGATTTCGAGTTTGATGGGATATATCGACAAATGTCTTAACTTGTACTTCACATATACATAAGAGCAATACTTTATACTTTGATTACATTTTAACTTGGTAAGCGCAAAATGAAATGCCTGCAGGTTGTTTTGGGAATTCATTGATGTTCTATCGCAATTATTTTTCTTCGGCAAAATGAAGTTAAGGTACCAAAACGATTTTTGATTTGATGATAACGAAAAAGTGTTTTTTTTTTAAATGACATCTAGATAAATAAGATAGGATGGGATTAGGCTGAAATCAAAGGGTAGGATTATGGGTGCAGGATTCACGATAGGTTATTTTTGTCAGCTTTAAGGAATGCAGCACTGTACATGGTACATGCATAGTTTTCAGGTAGTACGGTATTTGTGAAATAACCTTTAACAATGTATTTAATAATTTAAGGATGCTATCCAGAGAGGATACTTCAGACGTTTTCATTGAGTTATGATATGCAACGACTACCCTCCGCAGGATTTTGTCAAGAAATATGCTTGTCTTTCAACAAGACCATTTTTGCAATAAAGGTGAACATTTTTCAAAGCATGACAAATGTCTGACAATGCTTTGTTTTTCATTGCCATACTTTTTACTGGAATGAATGACATCGTATTGTATGACATTATATGGTAAATATATGTATAATTAATGGCAAATTTACTCTTATGGGTTATATAAAGTTGAATGATTCTAGTCGTTAATTTTCTTTTTATCACGCTAGCTTCAACTTTCAGACAAGTTATTCATGATCTTAACCATGCTATAATTGTTCAGTTTAATCCGTAAATATTTACTTAGTAATCAATATCATATTTTATATATAAATATCTATCTTAATCACACAATCTGGCTCAAACTTTCTTCTAATGACTCTCATACATATAGATCCAGATTCTGATTGACAAGTGGCCGAGCATGTTATTCATAAATGTAAGGGGAATTTCGTTCGTGCAACTTTCAATTTCCATCCTCGTGTCTCCTTTTTCTGTTGAAATTGAGGATATGAAAGCCAGCCTTTCTTTTGAGACGGCCATGTGTCTATGCCTATAGAAGTGCCATCTGCTTGGATTTCTAGAATTTGTGCAATAATCTACAGATACATGTACAGTAAAACTTGTCTAATCCGGACACCACTCGTATCAGAGACATTAGTCGGATGAGACAATATTCCGGATTAGACAACATTTTAAACAATATTTACTAAGGGACTTTAAGCTTAGATCGTATTACGAAAGATTTCGGAATACACAACATCCGGATTAAACAAGTTTCACTGTAATGAATGGATTAGTAACGCAACTCAGATAAACATTTATTCTGCAAATGTAGGCAGTAACTTTCAAGAGTTCTTCCATTACGCTAGAGACATTTGATAGCTTTACCTCATTGATGGTTCCTAAATACGAGGGTTGATTCAACTGCTATAAAATTTTAATTGTCGAAAGTTTTCAACAATATTTTTTATACAAATTTTTCTATCTGTTTTGACTTTTGTCCTAAAATTTCATTCATATATATGCAATACTTTATGAAATACTAAAATAATCAAAATATGGTTCTCGTCTATCGCCGCATGGCAAGAATGTACCGACGTCATGGCATTTCTCTTGGATACTTGAATCTGATGATACATAAGATTTATGCAAAAAGGGAATAATTTAGAAATAACATTTGGGCAAAGTTCAAATAACTTAACACTACAACTCAAAACAAGGGGTTATAGCAAAATGGCAGTAAAGATTATTAAAAAGAAGCACGTGAGAGGTTAAAAAAATTTGGGGATGAACTGAAAATAAGTGCCGACAAGAAACATCATGGCGACGTCGGTATCATTCTTGTCGTGTGGCGATAGACAAAACCCAATGTTGTGTTTATCTTGAAAGTTTTTTAAAAAGTATTTCATATAATCGAATGAAATTTTAAGGCAAAAATCATAATAGAAAGGGGTATTAGTATATTAAAATATGTTGATAACATTTGATTATTAAAGATTCTATTGCAGATCGATATGACAATACTTTTGGATCAAGCTCGTTATAGCTTTAAATCGTACTTTTTGTACATTTTTGGTCTAGTTTTATTTCCATTAAACAATGTTAAACTCTGAACTTTTTTGAAAAATATTACTTCCATCATCTGTTTTGTTAAATACTAACGGTTTGATAATCTTGTATCAGTTCATGGTTAGGAACATCACATGATGATCTGGATTTTGATACAGGTTGATACAGATAGCTCTGGCTGTTCTGTCCATTATCAGAAGTGATAAACGGAGAATATCCGTTACATTAAGATATATGTAGGTCACAAGGTCTTTCATCATAGAACTGTATTACTTCTGGTCTTATCGGAATTTCATGATTTGGAGTTAGCAATCAGAATAATTCTTAAAGGCGTATCTGTATACAGCATTCAGAGGTAGGCGATCCTTTACGATCACATTTGAGATTGAATTTCTTATTTTGTAGACTATACACTATGGTATTTGTTTTTCTCATTAGGGAACATGCACGAAAGGTTTGCATTGAAGACGTTGATGTTGAGTTTAATGCATTTAATATCATTATTTGTCATTCAATCGCGGAAAGCCAGTTCAGCTTAATCGAATGGACATTTTATCTCTTTTCATTGTGAGCTATAAAGAGGCTGGGGGGTTGTGGCCAGTTTTAGACTATATTGATCTCCTTTAGAAGAAGAGCTCCATATGAAGATATAGAAAATGATCAAATTTTAAAACTAAAATTTTTGAAAGTTTTCTTTGCCAAAAGATAGTTGACAGCTTAAGATATCATATCAAAAAAAAAATTAAGTTAAATCTGGTGGTTAATTTGTTGACCCCCCAGCCTCCTTAAAAGCATGTCCAAACTAAAGATTTAGGAGTGATAACTGTCGATCGAAATTCGCAGCGATAGTCGAATACTTGTTGATAAACTCGTTTGATATTACTATAATTCATGTGAACATTTTGAAGGACATTTCTGAACATATACCTTTGAATTACTTTTCTAACATCCTTTGCTAATTGAAGTTTCTCACCGTATTCATCGGACGTTCTTTAATTTATTTTTACACAATCATATATACACTTTTATCAGATATGCAAGTCTGTTTTTAAGGGTAGATTTGCTTGAGAAAAAAAATCTGAGGGCTTATAAAAAGGATGTAATGATTGTTATTTTATTTACCCTCATGAAATTTGGAATGTTTACATAGGGATCGGAATGCAAATGTTTACAAAATCCTCCTAATTTGAATGAAGAATTACCATCAGATACATGTAATGTTACATGTAATATTGGAGCTGATACCCATTATTTTGACGAATGTGGTGGACAAAAGGCATTCTCAGTATTTCATTCAGGTAATGGAAATCTTTATATACAGAAAATCGATTTACGTTTAACTAGCTTAATTAATACAATTCTTCACGATGAATTAAAGTCCAGGCTTTTTGACATTATAGACATCTGCTTTTTTCAATAAAAATGGAACTTGTAAAATTACTTACTTTGTCATTGGTCATTTGCAAAATTATTTTGTTAAAAAAACTATTCTGATTGTATACACAAGTATCTCGAAGTTGATATTTAATACATGCTTGAGTTTCTGATTGACAATATCTATGTAGTTTTTGGAGATCAAGCTTCCAACAATATATCGGAATTTCCATGGGTTCCAATTGCGCTCCTTCATTGTCGGGCCTATTTGTGCATTCATATGAAGCAGCATTTATTCAAAAACTTCTGCATGAGAAGAAAAAAAAACACTTGCTTTGGCCTTCAACGCGACATTTAGATATATTCATTAATTCCATTCATATGTCAACCCGATATATCCTCGTGAACTTGAAATAAAAGATACCATAGAGTCTGACACACTTGTTTCATGTTTGGATATTTTACTAGAATAAAACATTAATGGTAAATTAACAACAAAACTTTATGATAAACGTGATGACTTCAACTTTTCTATTGTCAATTTCCCTTATTATGTAGCAGTATACCCTAATCACCTGCATATGGAGTTTATCTCCCAGTTGATTGGATACGGAAGAGCACGCTCTATGTGCGATACATTTCTGAAACGAGACAAGCTATTGAAAAACAAGTTGATGAAACAAGGATATCAACAGTTTCGTTTGAAGTCAACATTTCGCAAGTTCTATGGTCGATAAAATGACCTTGTCAGTAAATACAATCTATCATTAAGTCGAATGCTAAGTGCCGTTTTACATACTAATTGTTAGGCCATAATTTCACACTGAGTCGTCTCCGGAATTTTACGCTTGCCCGAATTTGAAAAGGAGCACACGGCGGGTCTGACCGGTCGGCAGGGAATGCTTACTCCTCCATGGCCCCTGATCCCACCTTTTATACTTTTAAAGGCCCCTATTTGCTCTGCTTCCGATTTGTATTGTTTCAATGGAGTTTGAGCTTGATTACTGTTCGTTACCTCCATATCTTATTCACCCTCCAATATCTGAAATTTAAGAGTTTTTATTATTATTATCATTAAAGAAAATGTGATTTTCTGTGATTGAGATCAATTGTCAGTTGTAGTCATCGTTTCATCAAAACAAAAGAAAATCTAAAATAAAAAAAGGTGTATGTAGATAAAATATGCCATTCATCACTGAACAGCTTATATGAATCCAAATGAAATAAATCATTTTTTTTTTACAGATATGGAAAACAATAAATATACAAAAAATGATTCATTTTGTATTGGTATTCACTGCACAAAATTTCCGAAATTTTACCTGGAAAGTAACTGTACTCGTGGATACAAACCATTATGCCAAAGTTGTGGTATGTTATTTTATTTAAGCCGAATCTACATTTAATTTGATAAGAATGTTAGCTGATAAAATTTTTCAGTGTAACAATATAAATACTGTCTAGCTATTTTTTTCCACAAAAAATGGGCATTATCGGTGACAACAATTTACTACATGTAGTTTAATGCTTTTCTTACGTTGAAGTATTTTGTACATGTACATTTAATGAAAAAGGCTTAAACACAACTATGTTTTGTAATCAATCACGTTTCGTTTCTTTCGCAACTTTTATTTTTATTTTTATTAATTTTTTTTAGAATGCATGAAATGATCAATAAAGATTTTCATCGCTTGGTACATATACAATCGTGATATTCAAAACATAATTATATTCATAATGTCGTACAAATATTAGTATATACTACGAAAAGTAAGTCAACAAATTTAATACACTTTAGTTCTATTTCAGATGTTCCAGAAAAACGTCCCTTTGGAACATGGTCAGATGCAATGAAATATTGTAAATCTGCAAATTCGTCGTCATACTTATTTTCCAATGTATTCTTGAACGACATCAACAGAACCTGTACCTCAATCAATAGCGTATTTACTCAACCATCTTGGATTGGAGTGGCTGCTGAATTATACAATGGGATTGATCGTGGTATAATTTAGTATTTCACTTACTCTATTGCATCGTCATAATTCGTCATGTATACATACACTGTAATTTCAATGCTCTGTTTTGAAAATGCAATATCATCAAATGAGGGAGACACATATATTATGGATACGTAATAACTGACATGGAAAATTCTTGGCTTTCTCAAAATTTCATAATAAAATCTATATTTTATTGTTTAATTTTCTGGAAATACATGTTCCTAATCTTTTATTATATGACTATATATATATATATATATATATATATATATATATATATATATATATATATATATATATATATATATATATATATATATATATATATATATATATATATATATATATATATATATATATGGTTGTGCCATTTAGGAGACCGCTCATATTTATATATTGGCATTAAGTAGCCTCGTAGAATAAGTGGACCAGAACCGGTCGCCTTAACATTTTGACCCTCTCTGAACAGAAAATTAATGACTTTTTAATATTAAATTGACAATAGTTAATTTTAGTTTAGTATATTTTTGTCCCTTAAATACAAAAAATATGCCAAAATTTTATGATTATAGAAATTTTTAAATTTAAATTTCAAGCAACGTATATATTGGTATTATTATATATCGTCATTATGTAGACCAGCTAAAACTTGCAAAATTAAATAAGATCTGCTATATATGTCTTATTTCTCCTAGTATTTAGTTTTAGATATTGTTCTCCCACTAATTTTGGGTATGTACAATTTGCTAAATAGAATAAAACTTTTTACGAGAAAATGAGCTTTGGAGTTTCGTGTTCATCAACTTCAAGGTTTTCGTGCGCAATGCCTTCCGAAAATTTTCGGAAAACCTCGGTATCCTTTACGACCTTCGGAGAAATAGGAGTCAGACAAAATTTTGGTAAGTAATAACAAATTATGATTTTTTAAAAATACTTATTCATGATATATTGACTATATATTATGCACCCAATATCTTGCGGTTAACGTCTGGTATTTATTCATTGATAAAGACTTACGTATACTTATTAGCATGGAGGAAATTCGAATTGTAGTTTACCAACAGCGTGGTTTCAACAGATCGTTTGTTTGTTTTGAACATATTTTATTGACATAAGCAAATGGATCGGAAACAAGTTCTTACAATTTACTTGTTCCTAACAATTGATTACATGTACTTGAACAAAATAATTGTAATCTCTGCTTATTCATAAATATATACTGAATAGCATAATATTAGGCTGGTGGTATTGTTCTTGCGGAGATAAATTAAATATTCGATAATTTACCTGAAATACTAACTCTGATTTCCTATTATATGTGGGGTAGGGTTGGGTTGGAAATGGGAGTAAGGTGTTTCTAGGTTCAAACTTTTTTCACAGCCTAATCCAACCAGCCTTTCCTGAACAATTTTAATAGTAAAAGATTAATTGGGGAGGGGAGGAGCCCCCCCCCCCCCCCCTCCAACCACGATACCACATCTCTGATGTCTATGGCAGCGGATACATACATGCATATATGTACATACAAATTTATGTATCTGACAGCATCCCCCTTAGATTTCTTGTACATAAAACATAAAGTTGATTTGGACAAGCCCAATATAGCAACAATTTTGAAATATCTTCAAAAATAAAGAGGAATTAAGGGCTACAAACTGCTAAAAAATTCAAAGGGACCAGATTAATATTTTTGATCGGGTTAGAAGTGGGGTTTGGGTGCAGGATGTGTGGAAATATTTTGTGGTGTATATTCCATATAGGCAAAAAGGCTGTAGGCTACACATCATTTTTTTTAAGGATAGAAATTTGGTTGAAAAAGGGGGGGGGGGGAAAGTTGATGATAAATTGTTATCTATTAATTTCATTTTGTTGCAAATGCCAAAAAAAGAAGCATTTTTGACAATGCGCATTTTTGTACCCATACTTACAGTCTAACTTTCTGTTTAATGACAAAAATATTCCTATAACTGGAAATAAAAATTAAGCCAAAATTCAAGTATTATATTAGGTCTGCATCAGCCTCCTTGCTTACCCATCATTTGCGCCTCAAGTTAAATCTGTGACATCACACTAGCCGACACATTACATGTAGTAGAAAGTAATAATATTATTATACGCAAATGATATTCTAAACAATCTATTACACTGTACCTTTTGGCATGAATGGAGGATTAATTATAACAGGTTATATCAGAGATGAGCATATCAGTTAATAGTTATATGTATTACACTTTCCATGATTGAGTAACAAAAGATATACTGTATAATTCTTGCAATATTTTTTCTATAACAGTAGACTCAGTTAACATCACCACCGTTAAAGAGTTTCGATCTACAGCACTGCTGATTTAATTTCTCAGATTTTATTAGAGATCTACAATTGTACCTTTACAGGTCACTTAATTAGTACATGTATCTCAAATTTAATTGGGCAAATGAGAATTTTGTCTTTAACAACTTAAATGACTCAAAAATGTATTGCATGTTCAACATGTTCAGGGTAAATTATTTCCTTTATCATGAATTTATTCTAATTTTATGGGAGAATATATTTATAATTATGAAAGTACTAGTAAATCAGTCTACACATAAGTAAAAATTACCTCAACTATTTGAATTACTTTGCAGAATTTATTGCATTGTCTTTATTACTTAACAATCATGTAAAACTTTATTTCATGGCCGTAGGAACGGGGGGGGGGGGGGGTGCTCCCAATAATTTTGCCGAAATATAGAATACTAAAGAAAACATAGCTACTATATGCTTGTGCCCCCTCAATAAAAACGCCTGATGACCTTTTTTTTTAAGCTTGTCAAGGAATTTTTGGTTGTTAGTGCCCCCCAAAGAAAATGCATGGCTGTCCCCCCTCCCCCAAACTGAAATTGCTTCTTACGGGCCTGTATTTATTGATTTTTTTTTTTTAATGTTTCATTTATTTATAAACCTATTAAGTGTTTCATTTTGAAAAGAAATATTAGAAGATAATCATAATTTCAGAAAGAAGTTGAAATTAAATAATAAAAGAGACCCTAAGAAAAATTGCTTGTTGTCATTGTCAAGCTTGAACAAGTCCTGATTCATATGAAACAGATCCTGATCAATTTAAGCATTTTTTTTTTTAACATATAATGAAAAAAATACTGTTTATTTTATGCAGTTGCCATGGAGAAATTAACTTGCTTATACTCTCAATTTAGTTATAAAACCATATAACAAGCAATATTTTTTTTATTTTAATAAAATTGTTATGCAGAGTCTACATATATTACTTGTATATCTACATATGTAGATTAGAAACTTTCGGTCGGGTTCAGTTTAATTTTGATCGGGTTAGTTAATACATTGTTGAGTCTTTTGATCAGCATGGACATGGTTTGATGGTATGATAATATTTTTACAGTTTCAATTTTTAAACTTTCCAGGAAAGTTTAATTCCTGCATTTTGTACAATGGCTATATATATGCTGTATATTTTCCCATGAATTTTTTTTTGAAATTATATTTTTAAAATTCTGACAAGATTTCTGAGGAAATTTTTAACTGCCTAGGGTGAGATTTATGACAGTCTGAGACATTTTAAACCAAGTCTCTGAATAAATTAGATTTTGTTGACTTGTTTGCATTTATGCATTTATTTTTATTATAGTGTGTTCGGTACCACATAACATGCGAGAATACCTTCTCCGGTATGTTGGAGAGAAGATTAGCAAGAAAAAATCGCGTGAGAAAATGAGAAGTTGACAGAAAAAGATTTTTTTCATTATCGAAAGGGACATGTACAACATCCATAATGGTAAGAAAAGATAATTATTTATAGTCATATTTATTTGTTTCTATAATGTTTCTTTCGATAACTTTTCACTCATATTGAAAAGCCAGCACTTGAGAACCTCTGTACTCAGTACCCTTGAGCAATGAGTAATTTTGTTCATGCCAGCACCTACTACAACATGGGACCTCAGTTTCATTTGAACACCGGTCTCCACATCCTGCAGTGGGATTCGAACCTGTGATGCTAGGATCAACTCCTTTATCTGTGACTCTAAAGCAAACACTTAAACCACTGCGCCATGCAAGCAGCTAGTCATACATGTATTCCTTATGATGTGAGCTAGCATTATGAAAATTACATGTGCTGTAGATCATAGGTTGCTACATAGTTCTTTGTATGTTGCGCTAAAAAAATATGGTGTTCAACTTCATAGGTCTGGGACTAAAAGTTTATGAGGACATACTGTCTTAATATCACCCTCCCATTATCATCTGATCAGTACTATTAAGCAGGAAAACAAATATTTGAAGAGACATACTGTAAAAATAATTTTGTAAGATCTTGGAAAACATGTAATTTTGGAAGTAGATTGACATATAAGTATATAATTTTTTTTTTGTGGAAAACAGTTGATTAGGGTAGGTGGTCACTGGTGTGATTTTGACCCATTATCTGATTATTTCTCATACTTAACTTAAGTTTTGTTCGAGTATATGTCAGTGTTTGTTATGCTACAACGTTTTCTGGGTAATTTTCTCTATGGAATACCTTTTTACAAGTTTTCTTCTTTTTTTTGGAATTATTTATTGAATTTGCGAAATACATGTGTTCGACTTACAAGATATATGTGTTGGGTTATTTCTAGTTAGAACAATCTAACTTTGTCTCGGAACAAGCCCTCGATCACCACAGTTAGAATATGTCCCATATACTAGCAATGTAGCATATTGGAAAGGATCCGCTCAGAAATGATTTTGAAGAATACAAAAAAAATTGCACTGAAAATAACTATCAAATTAATCATAACAAACCTTTTTGAGATTTTATATGCCTTTTAACCTAAAAAATAATCCATAGAAATAAGAAAATTCAACTCATTTTCTCAACCTTTTTTCCTCACTTCAAAGGACAAGGTATGGTAACGGCAGAATCTGGCCCCTTATTTGATGTAAAAATCAGAACATAGTTAAAATAGTGATAGTTTGTAGTTAAGAACTAAAAATGATGCTTGTTTTAAAACCAGCACTAATTTTGATTCAAAGCTTACATGGAGACCAGAAGAGGGTGCAGAAGTAGGACAATTTCCTGAATTTTCTCAATTCTATTGGAATATCCTCAAATTTGATATACTTTTCACTTCGGGAAATATAGAGCACAAGCTTGCCTATCTGAGATTTTTATACATAAGATGCATCTGATACTAGTATTTATTATATACCCAACAGTGTATCACTCAATTTTACTGTAGATTTTGTACAATCACGTGACGCTGTGATCCGACTTTCCGGATCACCACACTGTGGTTTTCTGAATCCATATCAGCCCTCTCTGAAATTGATGACATAGTACACAGAAACATGACGTTATTTTTCTTGCGCATCAAAAAGTCCCTTGACAGAATGCTTTGTTTAATGGAAAAATATTAAATAATTAATCTCAGAAGTTTTTAAAACTATATCTTGTTAGTTGTAAGGGGGTATATAATAAATTTATCATTATAACAGTAACTTGATCCGAAGAGCCGTATCACGTCTCGTTGACAGGTGCGGATCATCAGATCAAACTCGACGCTTCGCATCTCGTTTGATCTGATGATCCACGCCTGTCAACTCGACGTGATACGACTCTTTGGATCAAGTTACTGTTATAATAATATATATATGAAATATATAAATTTGGTAGATAGGCAAGCTTGTGCTCTATGTTTTCTGAAACAAAATGTTCTGTAAAATCGATGAACATTTGCATAAAATGAGAAAATTCGGAAATTGACATATTTTCTGATCTTCCTGTGACCTGTATGTATCACATAACTTAGAACCAATACTCATTTTCTGGCAGGGGTGACAACAGGTTTCTATTGATAAACTGTTGTATCATTCTAAACAACACCCCAAACCAGGGGCCAAAAAGGGGTCTTAGCCTATCTTGTCCTTTACACGCCATGTTGAATTCGGAACTCTCTGGATTGTTCATAGAAAATGCAGTCAGTTCGAGTTATCGAACTTGCTTATTTTGATAAATTGCCAATACACGGAACGTAGGACAATATCATTTTAATGATTAGAACATTCTAATCTAGGTTATTGAGATCACAGCAACAATATATAAACAAAATTAAAATTGAAATTATAATTCGCATCATCTCTTTTAAAAAAGAAAATATAAATTCATATTATTTTGTAAAACCAAAAAATATTGGTTTAAATATACTGACAATAAAAAAAAGAGACAATAATTCTCAAATTATGAATAACTTTAAAACATTGAGTGCACCTACAAGCACAGATCCCATGATTTGTAATATAATGCACACACAGGCATGTAAATCAAACATACAGATTTTCACTGATTAGCTAATATACATGTAGAACTAGTTTCAACTAAATACTCGTACAAATACAAAAGAAAAAAATAATTATTTTCCAAGCAAATAAAATGAAGAAATTAAAAGTTTTTGATTTTATTTTGATTTAAAAATTATCAAAGAATATTTAAGTCGAACTTCTTGAAAAAGAAAAGCTGAAATCAAAATATTTGTATCAATTTAAATGTCATGCTTGATAAATTTTGGAAATACTGACAGATACACCCTTGCATAACACATATACATGACTAAAATTGTAAATTTTTAGAGACTTTGGATATGCATGGTGTCAAACTTTGTCTCATTTTAATATAAAATGAAAAAAATATAACTGATTAAAGATATTGTGATCTGTATTGTAGCATAAATATTGTGATACCTAATATAGTATATTAGATATAGAATAGTAGACGAAAGTGTATTATCCCAGCCCTTTATATTTGCAGTGCAGTATAAAACAGTTCAATTATATAATAATGAAGTCAAGAGAATATGGACATGATTATATGTAAATTAATAGATTTTGTTTTCATTTTTGCAGGTGTGTCTGATGGAATTTGTCATTTCATTAATAAATAATGCTGATAAAGATGCAAACTTAGCAATTGTGCCTAAAAAGTGACAGCTTTGACAAAGAAATATATCCATATATAACAGTTACTGGTACTGTATGAATGCAGTGAAAGGATCCAGATGAACAAATGAAGAGATTAAGTACAATGTACATCAATTACTTGGATGAAGAGAATCTGCAACATGGGGTAAGGTATACTAGTATTTGCTGCTTTATTAGTTATAAACTGTAAATAAATTGTTAGCAGAAAATAGACACAAAAGCTTTAATTAAAGCAAATCAGGGGTAAATACTAACTTTTAAAGCATGCAGATACTCAGTGATAGACTGATAGTTTGATAGTATCATAAAAACCAAAAGAACTTCAGTGACTTTGAATTCCTGATAGCCCTAGCTGTTAATGAACTAGTTGCCCATTACAGCCTTTGGCTGCTTATGGAGTCATGAAGTGATTGTTGGGGGAGAAGGAAATGAATTCCCAGTGGAGATGGGTATGAAGGTTAAAAATAGGGCCACAAAGAACCAGGTTATGGTGAGGCAGACTTGCCTCCTTATTACATTTTATTGTAATTATTTAACCCTTCACTCTCGAATTCTCGAATGGACATAAAACAACACTCAATCAATCGGTCACACTTCACTCGCTGTTCACAGCACTTGTTGCTCTGTACTGGGCACTACTGGCTCACTTAAGCAGGTTAAGTTCAGTTTGGTGTTTACTAGTCATTCCAATGATAAATAAGTCTGAAGAACATTTTTTGTGAGTCGACTGCACATCAGTGCAACACCTAGGGATCAATTTACCTGGCGTCTGTCTGTCTGTCCATCTGTCACACCTTATATCTCAAGAATTGTAAGAGGTTTAATTGTTTTTGATATTTGGTTAATATTTTGCTTGGCACTCTGACTTTTTTTAAATACCATGGTTGCCAATCTTGTGATCCTTGAACTTACCTTTGACCTACTTATAAAAAAGTTTAAAGTGCCAATATTCAGCATATTTTTGATAATTTAAAAGAGGTAAGTCTATGCTATTAATAGCATGTGCACAATTTATCATGAATTATAATGAAAAATACCAGCATTATAGTTCACTTGACTTTGACCTTTGTTTTACTTTTCAAAAAATATTTTGAATGGTTAATTTAACTTAAATGTTTTGATTTTCTAGAAGTAGTGTTTTGATAATTAGCATTGATGAGCTCATGACACTCTACTTTGAAACTTTTTGATATCCAGTTATCACACAAACTAAAACTTAAATCCTATGAAAACAAATCGGGATCAGTATACCACAATGGGTGGTAATGTAGACTGACAATTGCAGTAAAGACAGCCTGAAATCTCTTTAGAAAAAAACTGTTGAAAAGATTATTGACCATTATATGGTGACATCTCTATTTTAGTGAAAAATTCTTAAACAGGATGTAAAACGACATACAATTAAACAATCAATCCAACTACTGAGTGAGCTTTCTCGCTTGTGAACTACCAATTATGTCCAATTGGAAGTAATATTTGAATGTTTTAAAATGTGATTGTACATTGTAGGAAATAATGTTCCTATAGAAAAGTCAAAGAATGTATACATGTGAGATTCTGAAGTAGCCGTACATGATGAGTAGGAATTTGAAGTGAATTATGGGAAAAGGTATGTAATCCATTAGTTTGCTTTAAAGTTAGTGATTTTAAATCTGAACACACTGTAAAAGGAATTTTTCCGCCATATTCCTTTATTCACGCTATATTGTAGGGTCCCTATATAAGCCACTCACTTAGTCACTGTTCAGTGTAATCTGTTGTCACCTGTCTGTATAGACAGACTGACGTATGCTACATAGCTCTGGGTAGCAACAAAAAATTACTGTGTACAGTGGCGCCGCGGTAATCCGGACGCCAATAATCCGGACGCTTCACCTTCCGGACGATATTTTTCGGGAACCGATTTTTTCCACGTTATTCTGGTCTCATTAATCCGGAAATTCGCGTTCCGGATCCGGACGGTCAATTTCTACTACAAAACGTAATATTTCATTGAAAAATGACTCGTTTATCCGGACGGTAATTTTTCGAGGAACGACTTTTCACACCTTTCTTGCAGTAGTGATAATTATTGTAAAAACATTGTCCGTGGAGTCAGTTTGAAGGCGGTTACCAGTGACCTCTAAACAATAGCGTCTATAATTAGCGTGTGTTTACCTCGGATAAAACACACGTCTTTTATATTATAAAGCCCGAAGAATTTAGCTTACACTGTGCATTAATTAAATATAAATTCGTTCAGAATAGAATAAATTGCTAACGGTATATAAATTTATGAGAATTTTGGAGAGTTGTAAATATTTTTTTTTACTGAATAATAAATCACGAGATTTCGTTGTAGTATTGCGTATGTTTATCAAATTACGATCGTACAGTATTTGAAACGTTTTTTTTTCTTTTCGTAAGACAATTTATTATGATATATAATTCAAGAAAATATATTTCTATTAATGCACTAAGAAATACGTAACTGGTGTTAGTTATAAATGCCGATCACATTTTTTCAAGGTATATACTTAGAGTTTATAGAAAAAGTATTGATAATCCTGAATATGGCTTGTGTTTACGTTGAATGTTTGCAATAAGTACACTGATTACAGTTTTTAGTTACTTACTTCCCTATGTAGTGAATATACGCGGTTAGTCACTTGAACATTCTCAATGGTGATAATGAACAGTTCTACTTAATATGGGCTTGAATAAATAAAAAAAATGTGCCAAAATATAACAGTAGCAGATCAAAATCTGGTCAGCCCATGTAACTACACGTCAAATAGAAGGCGAGTAAAGTTTCCTGTGTTAGAAAAGGAAGTCTCAACATAAAACTGCTTATCCATTTTTCATCGTGTAAATTACATTTTATTTTTTCTTTTTTAAATATTAATTATTTCTTTTAAAACTATAAAAATAAAATCAATAAGTCAAGGTAAAATAAAAGTGTTTTCTTTGCCTTCACATTTGATACCACTATGTTCATATGTACATGCTTTGAGAGGGTACGTCTTTAAAGAAGTGATTCACTTATCCGGACGATTCATTTATCCGGACGATTTCGTTGGGGACGGAGTCGTCCGGATTAACGAGGCGCCACTGTACTTCTTTCACGGCAGGAGAGAAAGATGCCATTGAAACTTACAACAGTCGCACAGGTCAGTGCAGTATACAAACTACACAAGTACACGTAACTGCAATAAAATAAATAAACAAAGGCAATGCAAGATAACCAGCATGAGCATGTGTCACCATTCCACTCCGATACCTGTGACAATAAAGCAGTCAGGTGTAACAAATGCGAAGAGTATACCCTGGTGCTGATATAGTAGATGATATTTAATCGAATATGGTGTATGCCTATTTATGAGATGTGGTCAGCTTTAATTGATTGTTTTTCTCTGACTATATGTACCATAGGTCATAGTCATTTATGGTATATACAGTGGCGCCATGTTTATCCGAACACTTCACCTTCCAGATGCTATTTTTCGGGAATAGATTTTTTTCCATGTCATTCTGTCTCATTAATCCAGAAATTCGTGTTCCACATCCGAACGGTAGATTTCTACTACAAAACGTAATAGTTCATTGAAAAATGACTCGTTTATCCGGATGGTAATTTTTCAAGAAATGACTTTTTCATACTTATCTTCAGGGGTTGAAATTTTCCTGGAAATCTCACTAGCCCAGGGGCTACTGATTAGGAAAAAATTACTAGCCCAAATAAGAAACAGTTCAAAATTAATCAATATTATTTTTAACAAACTTAAGCCAAAGAGGCGTCCGGATAAACAAGGCACCACTGTATATATCTATAATACATGCATATAAATGTACTTGCTATTAACAGTGAGTACAGTAAAATTTTCCCATTAAGTATATTTATTTTTTCTATGTGGTTTACTTTATGCCCAATTATCAGCAGTTTCCATAATTGCCATATTTAAGTATAAGAACTAGGTTGCTATAGCAGACAAAAGGTAAATATAAAAAATCTAAAGTGCAAGGTACTTTATCACTGATTGAATGTTAATTAGGGCCTGCATGAAATGTTAAAGCTATATAGGATTCACATTGTCCATCTTTATATGTCTTTCAGCCAGCAATTAACACTTCAGTTGTGACACAATAAACAAGTTTTAGTTTATGCAGTGTAATACTATACAGGGTATTGATGCATACAGTAAATGAGATCATTAGAATGGTGTATTATATACTGTATATACTTGATATCAACAATTTTTCTCAGTGGTCTACTTTATGCCCAATTATAAGTGGTCTCCTCAATGGCCATATTTAAGTATAACATATGTATAAGTACAGGTTGCTATAGCAGACAAAGGTAAATATAAAAATCTAAGTGCAAGGTACTTTATCACTGATTGAATGTTAATTAGGGCCTGCATGAAATGATAAAGCTCTATAGGATTCACATATTGTCCATCTTTATGTCTTTCAGTCCAGCAAAACTTCAGTTGTGACACAATAAATAAGTTTTAATTTAATATGCAGTATAATATAATACAGGGTATTGATGCATATAGTGAATAAGATCATTAGAATGGTATATTTATATACTGTATATACTTGATATCAAAGGTTAATTCAATTTACTCAATTTTTCTCACTGGTCTACTTTATGCCTAATTATAAGTGGTCTCCTCAATGGCCATATTTAAGTACATGTATAAGTACAGGTTACCATTGAAGACAAAAGGCATATACAAAACTCTAAAGACCATGATACTTTGATACTGACTGAATGCTGATCTGGACCCTTGAAAAGCACTTAGTCTTTGTCTTATTTATACGACAATGTGTGGTTTGATATAAGTTAACTGAATTACCTAGGTAACCATGGTAACATATTTCTATCTGTTTTTGGATGTTTTTGCATAAGCAAGGGCTTGGGTCATGCATAAACTTTTCACATTTTTCAACTTCTTCTCAAGAACTACTGGACAAGTTTAAACCAAACTTGTCACAAAGTATCTTTGGAATAAGCATGATAAGGATGGCAATGATTAACTGGTTTATTAACTATTAAGAAAGATCATAACCAGTTAAAATTTTCATAACCAGTTTTGTAACCAGTTACAATTTACATACTAATCACTTAGTAGATACAGTAGCTGCAACGTTATTGTTGACAACTTACACGAACGATCACGTTAGACGAACGATTCCGCACGATTCACACACGATAAAATCTGTTACACGAACGATCCTTCACACACACGATTCTACACGTTACACAATCTTACATGATTGCTAACGTAAACTCACGATTCTTAACGCAAAATAGTTCAAATTCTTTAGGAATGGATATTTTCAAAAAGAAATAAGGCTTAATACTTATCTTAGATTTCAAATAATGATTGATTTTATTTCATCGACTTTGAAAAATGAAAAAAAAAAATAGAAATGGATATTTCTGGAACTAAATACATGTAAGATTTATGAATTATTTTAGATTACAAAAAATTATTTATGTAATTCTCTGACTTTAGAAAACTGATTGTTTTTTTCTCGTTCTATCAGAAGATGTACATGTAGGTGGACCGTGAGTTTTGATTGAATTGGATTTCATAATATGCAGAAAGGGATAAGTTTGAAAAAAATGGCATGAAAATGAATTAAATTATAAGTTATATCCACATTTCAATTTGTGAATCTCTAAAATCAACAATTATTTTACAAATCATTTATTTGCAGAAATTAAAAAAAATAATCAAAAGTAACCTCCAGAGATAACACTGATAAACGAAACCCTGAGAATCATGTCGTGTAAATGTACATTCACCGACTAAATACTTATGTAAGCATTGAGAATTATTTATTTGTAAAAATGTTTATTTTTGATCTATTGATTTTAAAAATATCTTGACCATAATTAGCAATAAATATAATTAACATCAGAGAAAAAAATCAAACATCTAAGTACGGTTTATCAGAAAAAAAATCATGCTATTTGACGAGAACACAATATTGTACGACTTACTATATTGTTTATTTCCAAGCGATAATTAGTTCATTCTGTTTTCAATTATGTAAATCGCGCTTCATTTCTTTTTAATTTGGATTGTAAAAAAAAAAAACATACAAGTGAAATGCTTGTATAACAAAAACATTCCAATAAAAACTTACAAAACAAAATTTACACGTTTCTTAATGCACAATCACGCACGATTTAAACCGCAAACGATTGAGTCTGATACACGCACGATCTCGCACGTTACACGAACGATCACGCATGTTACACGAACGATTCTACACGATTCTTTTGTCAACAATAACGTTGCAGCCACTGGCAATCGAATACAGAATTGCAAATCGGTTAACCGCAAAATGTTCCGACCAATTAATTGGTTAATCGTATCAAACTACACAATGTCATTTTCTTGACTTTTTTCAAGTACCTCTATTCCTATGCACAAGAAGTCTTTAAAAAAGTTGTTAGAGGTCAAAATCATTCTATTTGTCTTTCTTGATCATAAAACTACGCGCATATTTTTTTTCAATAGACAAGAAAAAATTCAGAAAACCATGAACCATGCCTGAGATATCGTGGATAATTTTCATGAGCGGATGTCACACAAGTTCATTCTTCATTATCACCATAATCAAAACTAAGTCTAAATTGTATCACTTAAGGGGAAGAAGGACCTTGAGCTCAAAAAAATCCTTGTCATTCAATTTTTTTCATATTTTGTATATTTCTAATTTAGTATATCCCACATATCTTAAAGCAGTTATATCAGTAGGTTTCTGACCTTATTTTAGAGATATTGATTGACAAATACTATGCCCTGCAGTATCTAAGTGGAGTTTTAATTCTTCATGTTTCCGGGCCCAATACTCTGTCCATAATGGGATTTTTTAAGCATATATAAAAAAAATATGCAAGTGGACAAGTATCTCTTAAAATATTTCAGAGTATGAATAGGTTTAAAATTCGAAAAAGCAATTTTATCCTGTCACACCGCATCTGGATAGGGAAAATTACTTTTTGAGACAACTTAAGCAACAAAAAAAACGTAATTTACAAAAAATTCTATCATTCAATATTTTTAAATTTATGTTGAAATGGAAGTCCTTCAAATTATTGGTTAACTTTAAAAATTTTGAATGGTGAAGCTGACCTCAGTATTGCACAGGACATCATTACAGAGGACATAAGCATGACAAAACGTGTCATATTTACATTTCTTGAGTACGGGAAAAACCAACTATGACGTCACATGTAAGCTAAATAAGCGAAATAAGATATGCCTACATAAGATTTCTGTCATCAGCCATGCAATCATAATTTTTATGTTCCCCGTTTCTCAAAATATTTCATCACATACTGATTATGACCTGATTTTACATAATAATACCGCCCCTGTATTCACCGAGTATGATCTTGCTGTACTGATAGATCGTGTATGACGTCACCGACTTATGGACGCGCAGTTTAGGGAAACAGAGGAGTGGATCAATCTTTTTCATAATTTGTTAATGTTTACATGAATGTTAAAACTTTTTACTTTTTTATATAAGATGGCAATTTAAGTTAAAAAAAAAATGTCAAAAAATTATACAAGAACTGATGCTTTACACGTTTTGGACTTATATAAATGGAGATTATGACGTAGATAAAAAGAGTCATGTGACCATGTGTCCTTCATCCCCTTAATTTACAATGTTTGTATTATAATCTAATGTGATAGATAACTGCAAAAGATACACACACACCAATTCATGGTGCTCAACGATGATTATTATCATTAAAGAATTAGAGGACAGTCGGGGTAACGACATGATGTTTTAACAGTAATTAACATATCTCAGACTGACCAATTACCCCACAATTTTAATCTGGAGAGCCATAATGACCTCCCAATCAGCCTAAATAAATAAATGAAAACGCTAAATTAAATGATTAGGTAGGAATTTCTATTTTGAAAATGAATTTTAGTACATTGCCTTCAGTTTTAATATATTATAATTTTTTTACGACTAATCGATTGCAGATTTTCTAACCGATTGCCATCGTTCCAACCGAGTAATCAGTTAACCAGTTAGAAATTGCCATCCCTAGTAAATAGTTTTTGTCAATGAGTATTTGTATTTACTTTTTCAATAATATTTTCATTTTTTGAAATAAAACTTGTAACATGTTTCAAACTGAAATGTGACAATCAAGCAGTTACCATATCTTGCCGAATATAATATGCATTGGTTTAAATATGCACCCCCTTTTTCAGCCTGATAACTTGGGGAAAATTGCAGCTCGGTTGTAAAGATTATTTGCTACAAAATCTTATTTCGTACAGGGCACAAGTTATTTAAACATTAAGATTTTAACAGACTTGAAATTTCTTTGACAATAACTTAAAGATAAGTCACTTAACATATGTGTTGTAATCAACACACACCCAAAGCTTAAAAAAATGAAGAACGAAGGTTATAAATCGACCTCTCAAATATGAAACAGGGCTCTCAATTGTCTATAATTGGGGCCGTTCAAGGGCCCCACTCCCAATTCAAAAAAAGGTGCCTTTTTTCCCAATAAATATGTTAATTTTCCCAATAGTAATTTCTCCAAAAAATTAAAGAAAATATAGCTGGATATATACCGGTAATAACTTAACTTGCTATTCATATTCCTCTGTTTTATAAAACAAATTTAGTTGATAACGAAGACCGGAAACCCAATATATATGATTTTAAAGTACGTATAATGGTTATTCTAAAATTTCCTAAAAGGTCTTTATTTTCCCAATCTTCCCAAAAAGCAGTGTGAAAATGAAAACAATTATATGTACAGCAAATAAGAAGTGCCCTATCTTGTCAAAAATGTGATTGGAATAGATAGACCATTTCTTTATCCAGGTGAATATCATTACCGCTACATTTTCAAAATGGTAATTATTTACCGCTACATACTCATTACCGCTGCAAAAAATGTACACATTACCACTACATTTAAAAGTTTACATTACGAATACATTGCCTCTTTCATTAGCCAATGGATTATGCATGTACAGATTGATACAAAGTACATGTACAACATATCCAAGCATAAGACCTTTTTCCACTGCTCACCATGGGAGACGAAAGTAGGGCTTAACAGGGTGGCTTTTTCTCACTTTTTTATTAGTCCCCTACCGGTGAAACCAGGGAATTATAGGTTTCCTCTGAGTCTGTCCATCTGTCTGTCTGTCCCTCTTTCAGTCTGTCCCATTTGTTTTCCGCACTTTTTTCTAAACGCTTGCAGATATTGAGCTGAGTTTTGGTATGTAAGTGTATCTTGATGAGTTACAGTTCAAGTTTGCATTTTGTTATGCTTCTTAATCAATGATTTTTAATGGAATTGTGGCAATTCAATTTTTAGTGGGAACCAGATTACACTTGCCGGTAGGGGACTAGTATTGCTAATGCAATACTCTCAAAATGCTTGTTTAATCTTAATTATAGTAGGTATTTAAGTATGCAAGTACAATACTGTACATATAAATGCTTGTTCAAAATGAAGTTTTTTCTCGTAATTTCAGCCCAATGCAACAGAAACTAAAAATTCAAGAACCTATTGGTAATTAATCTGATGTTTTTTAAATAGATTGATCGAAAGTACATGCAATATAATTCATACTATATAAAGGTGCAGTGTTTAATTGATTTGTTACAAAAAAGAGCAATGACCATATCACCAATGCCAATGTAGTGGTAAATATTTTTAATATTTAATAAGTTCCACATTTTTTTTTCACAGTGAAATGGTAAAAAAGAAACTGCTAGCGCTACTGTGCAGACTACCATCAATCAACATGATCAACATAATCAAGTAATCCTTCTGAGTAAGTGACCTGTAGTATTATCTGTTTTCACCTAGGCCAATATGAGAAGGATGAGTTATTATACTCAATACACAAGTTTGGAGATTGTAGCTCTTCAACAAGAGAAACACAAAAAGAAGCCATATCCGCATGAAAGTGGCAGAGATTGTTGATAAAGTATACACAATCATGATTAAATAAATGTCAAAATGATGGCTTAATTAGGGCCTTTTAAAATGTAATTAATATTAAAGAAAGATTATACATGCATATTATGTCAAGCAATGATGATTTTGGTGATCATATTGAGCTATACTTTAGTAATACAGGTTTTTGGATGCTTGAGTCTCTGATTGACAATATATATGTAGTTTTTGGAGACCAGGTCTTCCAATAATCTGTCAGAATTCCCATGGGTACCAATTGCAACTTGTTGTTAGGCTAGCAGACCTCTTTTTATATTCATATGAAGCAGAATTTATTCAAAATCTTACACATGAGAAGAAGAAAACACTTGCTGTGGTCTTGAACTCGACAGTGAGATATATCGATGATATATTATCAATTAACAACAGTTATTTCCATTCATATGTCAACTATATATATTATACCAGTGAGCTTGAAATAAAAGATACCACAGAGTCTGACACATCTGTTTCATGTTTGGATATTATTTATTTCCATCCCTAATTAAGATTTTATAAATTTATTATGTACATGTAATATTAAATGCATGTTTCTTGGAAAGTAATGTTTTAAGTGTTTCCTTACTACTATTAAGGATTTTCATGGTATATCAGATTCTTGTTTATTATCCTTTTCTAAGTGTTACTTTTCTCTAAGCAGTAAACAGGCAGTTGTATCACTAATGATAGGTGGAGACACATATGAAGTTACCTACAGTTACAGCCAAGGTTTAATGAAGAATCATCTGGAGTCTGGCAGTGAGAGTGACAGTCAGCAGTGGATACTCACTCCTCTAAGGCACCTGATCCCACCTCGGATGTTTTTGAGGTAGAGGTTGCACTGCTCAAATCATAATTTGAATGGACTTTTGAGCTTAAATACTATTCATTGTCTCCATATTTCGTTTTATAAAATCTAGTTTTAATTAGGATGATTGAAAACAAATGAATCATCAATCCCTTTGAGAGAAGACACTTCCTAGATTGTACAAATTTATTCTAAAAAAAAATAGTGGAATCTTTAAAATTATTACGAGGGGAAAGAGTCAGTGTTTCATTTAGAATCCTGACGTGCAGTGATCAGATGCCTATATATTAGAGATCCATTTTTCTTTCTTCGTATTATTATAAGATTTTTCCAGTGTGTTTTTTTTCCCAGATATTCTTGGTATTTATTATTTAAATTTTGAGCTGATTAGTGCATCCAAATAAACAGTTATAGACCAGTATATTGAACATGTCCTACTAGCAGGTTTATGAAATATATGGAGATAACAAACAGTATTAAAGCTCAAAAGTTCGTTCAAACAATACAATTCAGGAGCAGAACAATACGGACCTCTAAAACATCAGAGGTGGGATCAGGTGCCATGGAGGAGTGACCATCCCCTGCTGACCAGTCGCACGCCCGGTGTGCTTCCTGTCATGATCCGGGAAAAATTAGAAAAATCTGTATGCAATTCAGTGTGTAAATAATGGCCTGGAAATAAGATTTAAAACGTCAATCAGCACTTGACTTAATGATAGATTGTATTTTCTGACAAGCATCAAGGTCATTGTATCGACCATATAACTATTGTAATGATGACTTTAAACAAGACTGATGATATTCTTGTTTCATCAACTTGTTTGTCAATAACTTACTTTGTTTTAGAAATTGTTCATAGGTAGAGCATGCTCTTGCGTATCGAATCAACAGAGAGATATGAACCCTGTATGCAGGTGATGAGGGTATATTGCTGCATAAGTAAGGGAAGTTAATGATTGAAAAGTTAGTCATAAAGGTTTGTTGTTAGGTATTAACCTCTTTTTATAGAAAATTATCAAAATATGAAACAGATGTGTCAGACTCCAGGGATAGACTTTAACTTTCATATTCACTTGTCCTTTGGGACAACAAATTTTGACTTGTCCAAATGCAAAACTTGGTTGCCCAAACCTTAGAAAGAAGAAAATACGGGTAATTTAATTTATGTGCAATAAAGTACTTTCTATTGGCAAGTTAACTGCCAAGAAAAAATGTGATGTGTCAGTTATCCTACAATTGTAAATTCTGTACATGTATACCACTGTCCTTTCATTTATCCTGAAAACTTGCACTGCCATGCAGCAGTATATATTTTCTTTAAAATAAAATTCATATTTTAAATATATATATAATATTTTGATTTTTTTCTCTGGAAAACTGAGGCCACACTAAAGGAAAACAGTTGTTATGTTTTGAAACATACATATCCTGATCAGAATACATTGTTTGCCGAGAATAACTTGTGTTCTCTGAGTGAAAAAACAAACTATTCTTGTTTAAGAAACTATTTTTGATATGTTCTTGGCAGAAAGTGTTATTGTTTTGTTTAAAACTAATGCAAGATATGAAAAAAAAAATAAAAGTTTTTATCTGAAATATTCACTTGCCCAATCGGACAAGTACATTGGCATTTTCACTTGCCTTAACTGGGAATTAACTTGCCCCGGGCAATCGGACAACGGTTAATGTCGATCCCTGGACTCTGTGGTATCTTTAAATTATCAAGCTCATTGGGATAATTGTGTTGAAATATGAATGGAAATAATTAATACCGTAAAGTCACGTGTATTGGACGCACTTTTTTTTTCAGAAAAATTGTTCAAAAGTGTGGGTGCGTGCATTACATAGGAACTAAATTCAACCCCTTTTTCTGGACATTTTTTCTTAACTCTTATGAGTGATTTTCACTGTTACCACATTGTAAGTTTATTACATATTATTCCCCAATTCTTGAATGATAGTCACGTATGACAGATCGCTGATAAATAAATCAACAAACAGAAATATAAAAAGATATTTCCATTAAAATATTATTCAAAATTAAATATATATATATGTATATTTAAAATAAATTATTGCAGCCCCAAGGACCGGGCTGCTCTATACATATAAGTTTAAGTGTTGGTATATGGGGATTGAGGTGGGAGAAGTTATTCAGAATTAAAGGTTTTTTAAACATTAAAAACATTGTTTATCAGAATGTTCTTTCCCTTTATAAATTACGAGATACACAATATATTTACTTCCATAAAGTGAATCTATAAAATATATATGTTTTTCATATTTAATACATAAAGTTGCTTATCATTTACTATCGAAAAAACGACAGGTCCCTTTTTTTAGAACATCGAATTTTACTTATCGCATAAAAACGTAAAAACGTACTTTACACAGTTCGTGTTTTATATTCTTAAAGTGAAAGACATTTTTGAAAATAGGTGATGCATGTGTCTGGTTTCAATTTATATTTTATGCAGCCAACATTTACTTGAGGAATTGATAAAGTTTAAAAGGGTATCGTTTTTTGTTCGAATTTCGTCCGACTATAAGTTTTCAAAATATTCTCGACTATCGTCTCCATCATTTAGATGCATGCCTTTGTCACACATATCGAAGCGGTTTGATGATCAAGACTCATTTCCATTGTTTACTTTATTAATTTCCCGGGCGACAATTGATGGTTACATCAATGTTTTCTTGTCTTTTTCTAACTTGGATATCATCACTACCAAATTTAACTCCTCTCGACCCTAATGTAGGTCATATTTATTTATATAACAATTTCCAGCCATTTGGTTTTGAAACAACTGCCATTTTAAACAATACACTTGTAATCAGTAAAGTTTATTTAATGATAAATATTTTACACACCTTTTTAGTTACCTGGTATCACTTGTATACATAAGTGTGACATTAATTACGCTTGGGATGATTTGTTTACGTAAACACAGACACCTGCTTGGAATGCATTTTCAGCACAATATTGTAAAATGCTTAGGGTTATAGGGGAAAAAAAATACAGGACTTAATTTTTAATTTATACCAATCAAATAACAATTAAAATACAGACTATACTTAAATACTTATAAATAAAGCTTATATGTAAACTGAATTTTCCAAGAAAATTAGAAGTTGTATCCTACTTTCGTTTTTGAAATAATATGAATATTTTAACTTTTTAAACTTTTTCTTTGGAATAGTTGTGCTGTGAAAATAAGAGATACATCCGCATTTTTGGGGTAGCGTTTTATCCATAGGAACTGCATTTCTCTCAGGATTTTCCCCCCAAATTTGGGGGTGTGTCTATTACAAGACTACGGCCTTTACACCTGACAATATGGTACTTCGTCAATATATCTAAATGTTAAAGGCGACAGCATGTATTTTCTTCTTCTCATGTATAAGATTTTAAATAAATTCTGCTTTGTATGAATACAAAAATAGGTTTGATAATAACGGAGCACAATTGGTGCCTATGGAAATTCCAAGAGATTTTTGGAAGACCTTGTCTCTAAAAACCACATAGATATTGTCAGTCAGAAACTCAAGAATCTTTTTAATATCAACTTCAGAGTACTTGTGTGTACAATCAGTGTTTTTTACAAATAATTTTGCAAATGACAAGATAATTTAGTTTTTGAGTTCCACTTTTAATGAAAAAGCATTTGTCAATAAACAAATCTCTCGTCCATACAAAAAAACAAAAAAGCATACCAAGGGTGATAATCTCAAAACTTAAGCATTGATCTGTTCGAAATAATTTTTTTTTATTGACATACGTTTAAGGATAAACAACAATACTTGAAATCACGATTACTTAAATTAGCGGAACTCTTTCACGGAGGTAGGAAACGTCTGTTGGATGGGGGCAGTGTACTATTGAATGCAATGCATGATCGATCATTGTGGAATTTATAAGGACTGATAAGAAAGAAATCCTAGAGAAATATCTTGCTAAACATGCACTGAACCAGCCTAATAAATTTTTGAGAGGAGCTAATCATGTATGTTGCATTTTTTACGATACTTTTTACTAAGCGGACTTTTCTTATTAAATTCTAAATGAAAATCGTTACTTTTGAAAGTTGATAAAATACTCTAAACTTTCCTTACTTGACAAATCTACTATTTGGAGTTCAACTCTTGGCAATACATTGTAGTTTCAGCATAATGATTGTTCGATTCATTCCATTGTCACCACTGTAATGTTATGCCCCAGAAATCTTGTGAGATTTAGAGCTTCCTTGACTCCCATGCTAATTAAAGAGCGGTTGTAAGTTAGATAATTGTGAGATACTCGCAATACTACGTATTGCAAAATACTGGTACTTTTAATTCAATTCACATGTGCTCACCTTTAAAATGCATTCACAATTCTTTATAAAGTTGGTGACATTATGTATGAAAATATAAAGTCTAGTCACATATTTAAAGTATGCTTGTGGTACATGTATGCATTTTTTTTTTCTTGAACAGTAAAGGAAGGGATGAGAGAGTTCATTGAGTGCCATAAACTTTCATTTGTATGTTATTTTTTAGAGATGGAGTAGTACACAAGCACAATTTTTTAAAGAAAGAAAAGTCAATGGAATGAAGAAAAGGTGAAGTGAATTGTCACTCATTATATTTTAAATTTAATGTGGACATGGTCATTATTTTAGTTATGTCATAACCTTCTTATCAATTTTAAGCAGTGCAGATAGATGCATTTCTTATTGCTTTGAATAGAATAAATTATGAAAAAAGTTTGTATATGTTTTTTGATATAGAATTTATATTAAAAAAAAAATTATCAATTACTGCAGTTTTGAATTTCAGTACACTAGAAATTTTTCTGCCCTGCCATGAATATGGCTGGGGCATATAGAGTTTGTCATGTCCGTCTTCTGTCCTTTCAACCTTCTGTCTGTCCTTCCATTCCGCTTTGCTTTTAGCTCAGTTCAAAACTAAGTTTCAAAGAAACTATTCAAGATATTTTTATCAATCTTCATATGCTGATACATATTGAAAAGAGGTATTCAATTTCATCAACGTACCTTGACCTTTCCTTTAACTTTGACCTCACTTTTCTTAAATTAGTGTTTAGCTCAGTTTTAAAGAAACCATTCAAGATAGTGTAATCAAACTTCATATGCTGATACATACTGAATCAACATTTTTTTACCTTGACCTTTCCTTTGACCTTGACCGTACTTATCTTAAATAAGTGTTTAGCTCAGTTTTAAAGAAACCATTCAGGATAGCGTAATCAAACTTCATTTGCTGATACATACTGATGAGAGCTATTCAACTGCATCAACATTTTTTGATCTTGATTTTTCCTTTGACCTTCACCTCACTTTTTCTAAATTAGTGTCAAACTTCATATTCTGATACAGACTGATGTAAGGTATTTGACTGTATCAACATTTTTGACCTTGACATTTCATTTGACCTTGACTTCATTTTTCTTGAAATGGTGATTAGCTCAGTGTTAATTAAACGGTTTCCATTCAAAATATTTTTATCAAACTTATTTTGCTTATGCGTATTAGTGAGAACTATTCAACTGCATTAAAAATGTATGACCTTGAACTTTCCTGTGACCTGGACCTCACTTTTCTTAAATTTGCATTTTGCTTAGTTTTAAAGAAACCATTAAATATAATTTTATGTGAGCTTATGCACTTAACAGAATTTGGTGGGAATTTATCATCTATATCCAACTTTTTCGATTTCAATGTTAAAGAAACTATTTTAAGATATTCTCATCAAATTTCATACACTAAAAATATTTTTATGTTGCATTACTAATATGCCCACATGGTGCAGTGGTTAAAGCTCTAGAGTTGCGGAGTAAGGAGTTGATCCTTATGTCGCTGGTTCGAATCCCACTGTGGGACGTGGAGACTGTATAAACCGAGGTCCCATGTCACAGTAGGTGCTGGCATAAAAAGATCCCTCACTGCTTAATGGCCCTTAGTGCCGAGTATAGGTCAAAATTTGCAGCTCTCCACCGGCAAGTGGTGGCATCTCCATATGAGTGAAAAATTCTCGAGAGGGATGTTAAACAATAAACAAGCAAATAAAAATTAATATACCCTCAGCGGGGCATTCATGTCCTATGGACATATTTCTAGTTTTGCCCTTTTTTTACATTTGTACATGGATATACTTTTTATTTTTGCTCTGTAAACAACAACAACAAAAACATTATACCATATAATATGCACAAAATTATATGCTAGGAATGTATTGTGAAAGATGCATTTCAGCTGACAAATGTAGCATCTTTAAGCCAGCTTTTTAAAAATTTTTCTGAATGACTTTCAGGTACTTCTTTTATATTTGCAACTCATTTATAGGGATGTATTAGTATGGTAGCCTGTCTGCCAACACCTTGTAGATGAGATTCTAGCACATATTGTGTGAAATGGTTCTCTTAATTGACATGAGAAGGTCACTATTTTTTATCAAGATAAAAATTACTTGTATGTCTTGTAATAACATTATTTAATATATCCCTTTCATAGCACACATGTTCGTTTCAAAGAGAAGAAAACATTTATAATTTTTCAAGGTCAATAATCTCATGGATGAAATGCAAACTGTACTATTTGAAATAGGTGGTGTAGGTATTTCAGAGTCTGTATTACAGCTTGCCAGTTTATTGTTGGAGGAATATTCTCATCAAATAAACTATGTAAAGATTTGCTTTTTAATGCAAAGTATTTTTATAAGTAATAACTTCATTTCAACTTACAATGAACAGTTAATCAGTGCATCTCACTTTGTATCTAATGCATTTTTAGAACACAAATTTGTGGTTTAAAACATGTTGTAATAGTTTAATAAATAAATGCTATTCATTTTTTTTAATTGACAAGAAATGAAAATGTAATGATTATTTCAAAATAGTGTTTTATTCCTCTTGTGTATATTTATAGATATGTAAAAGATTGTTATTTTTATTGATGTTATTTTTGTGTACAAAATACTAGTTATTTATTACTTTATACAAAACTAATGTTGTGAAGATTGATAATAATAGAAGTCCTTATGCATGTATTGAACAGTATACAAATGTCACCAATGTAATACACATTTACAAATAAAATGAAATTTTACATGACTTGCACATATTTGCATTATTTGTTACAGTTATAACAAATCTAATTCATTGTATTTATTGTTTCCAATTTTTATTGTCTATTCAAACATGGAAAAATTATATGTGTAATGATGTTAAAGACACAAGAATATGAATTAAAATAAGACTGTATGAACTACCTTTAGATTTATGAATTCAGTAGACAGTGACTGTGACAAATGTGTATTTAGGATAGAGATCTTAGACATGAGAAGAAAAGGGGTTGTTTTACAAACTTTTTTTTGCATGGGGAAATATTGACATTTTTATACAACAACAAATGAAGTTACTGGAATTGTGAAGTCTACGTGTCTTCTGTGAGTAGACATCTTTTGAAACAAAGGTAGCTTGGGGCCAGAAATATTCTAGACCCAGTAGTAATGGTCTTTTGCACAAGGTCATAGTCACTGTATATCAAAGTATTAAATACTTACCAATAATTGTTTGTAACCTCAGAGTATGATCCTAACACAGGTTAATACAGGTCAAGGCCATAGGGTTTAGAAATGAAATGAATATTCAGATAAACACATAATTCTGTTTGTTTATTTGTTTGTTATACATCCTTTAAGAATTTTTCACTAGTATTGAGACACCACAACTTGCTGGTTGAGGGCTGCAAATATAGACCTGTACTTTTTAGCAGTGAGAGGTCTTTTCTTGTCCCAGCATATACTGCAACAAGGGAATTTGGTTTCATTGGAAGAACCGGTTTCCATGTCCTTCAGTGGGATTTGCACCTATGACTTAAGGAACAAGTCCTTACTCCACTACTCTAGAGCAAATGCTTTGACCACTGTGCCAAGCGGGCAATCACATTATTGTTATACTAGATGTAAATCAAGGCGAAGGGATAATTGTGACTTGGGGATGTATAACAACCCTGCGTCAAGTTCAATTTTTGACCGCTATGAAATAACTTCCAAAGATTATATTATCCCAGGGTTCATTATACTCAGAGTATATGACATAAATTGGATATATAAAATTCTAAAATACAATTTTTTTTTTTAGAAAAGTACAAGGTTATAGTTTCAAGAGGTCATATCTAGCATGTACAGGTGATTGTGGCTTAGATGATGATTCTATACCATAAGTCATCATGTGACTACGACGTTTTAAATCAATGTGTTTCTTTGGTGGTGGATGAAATATTTTCTTAACATAACAATTACTATCGGTCATTTACTATATTTCCATAAGATTCAGAACATGAAAATTTGTCTACGAATAGACATCACCCTATTAGTTCCTTCTAGTTAAAATAAGGAATCACCATACTGGGTTTTAAAGTGCCTAATATTTTACTTAAGATAAATGCAAATTGACCAATAAATACTGGTATGAGAAGTACATTTATGCATGTGTAGTTTTTTATTTAAATAATTAGAAAAAAGAAAATGGTCTACATAATCACGTATATATATATATTCTGGTCTCCTTTATGCATTATATATACTTGGTCTACTTTAACCCTTCGGGATCCTCAGAAAATATATACATGTCTACCTTAAACCTCCAATGTATTTACAAAATATTAAGGAGACCAGAAATGTCGTATATTTTTCAGGAAGCAACATTTAGGGCTGAGGGGGTAAAATTTTCTTTATTGAAGCCTATTAGAATAAATTTGGGTGAAAGTGTGAATCAGAATGTCTCAAATAAAAGAAATGAAAAATGTCTACTTAATGCCTCAAAATAAGTGCGGTCTACTTTATGCCAAAGTCCACCTTATATATATATATATATATATATATATATATATATATATATATATATATATATATATATATATATATATATATATATATATATATATATATATATAAAATGCTATATTTTATATTGACTATATAAGTACATACCTAAGGCATATAATTATACATACAATCATATTTGAAGCATTGTAGTGATATAGTATAATGGCGATATAAATGTATGATGCATGTAGCAAGTGCTGTAAATGGGTACATTTAAAATGTGTATCTAGCGTGTAAATAATCTGTACACTTGGCTTTGTCAAATCAAGATTGCATTTGATTATTATCATTACATTAAACTCCAGAGGAAACCCACTTATAGAATTTTTTAAAGAAATTTAAGCAAGTAATATACATTCTACATATGTATGAATTGCCATGTTTTTAATTAAAGGCAATAATTTTTGTAATTATTGTCACAGGAAATGAAATAGAAGAAAAGGAAAAAAAGTATTATCATGAGTGCATGAAATGCAAACAGCCAAGTGACTGCGCTTATGCCTTATGTTCTGAACAATTAAAGGAAAGAGTATATTGTATGGAGGTATGTAAAACATCCAATTCATTATTTTGAATAGGTACACACCCTAAATACTGGAATGCCATAATCTTTTTTGTGTTTGTGACTGTTTGTTATCGATGGTGAATTTAATGATCATAAAGTTTCAATTTAGATCAGAACGATTTAGCAAAAACATGTTTTGGTAGCCCCTGAGACCCTGATACATAGGCATGTACATGTATATGGTAAATTGAGCAGTGCATGAGAACAGGTAAAAAAGGGGGAAGTCAAACGTCTGTTTCTTAAGTTCGATCGTATACAATATCCAACATATTCTCTCTCACCCAATTGTACATCTTTTTATTAAAATTTCGAAATTGCTTCAACACTTCTTAACCTAGCCCCTTAATAGGTAAAAAGGTCAGTCAGAAAGTGGGTCTTTTTGTTAAAATATGACCATCTTTGTTCGTTGAGGTGAACAGACTTTCATTAACAGTGTTCGTTTAAACTACTTTAATTCCCTGTTGCGGATAAACATGTGGAATGAAAAGATTAAATACTTTGCAATCATGAAAGGGCAACAACATTCAGAATAATTTCTTTTAAAGTAAATGCCTTTTTATGAAATTAAATTTGACAAAGAAACTTTGTTTCCAATTTGTAGGACGTCGGGCATTTCGAAGAAATATTTCTTTTCCATTCATTTTGTGCTTCATTTCAAAAAATATGTTTCAGTATGCAGTATCTGAGGATTACTGTAATGTTCTCTCTCTCTCTCTCTCTCTCTCTCTCTCTGATTTACTCTTAATAAAAAGAACAATATCAAATTGACTTTTAAAGACGGACAATCCTGTAAAACATGGCATTGAAAGTGGCCTTCATTCGGCACCTCAATATTCAAGAAATCGAAACTGTAAACCTGAAGGAGAAAACAAAGCTTCTTTACCAACACAAGGTATTTTTTTATGCTGATCCTGTTACATCTTAGTTTTGTTATAACTGATTCAATATTCAAAATACATGCATGTTTATTTTTAGAAGAAAGCAATGTTTCCAAAATAGTTATCCCTGTAGTTGTCGTAATAACGTGTCTTGTTGGAGGATGTAGTGCAGTTTTACTGAAAATGCGGTAAGCCTGGTTTGTTTTTTGTTGCTTTGTTTGTTTTGTCCTACTTGTTTGTCTGGGTTTTTTTTTTTTCTGGGAGAACATGATATTCCCTGTTGTTGTTTTTAAATGACTTCTTGATGAACCCAAAATGCATCCTATATTCTTTATCTATTATGGCATGCACATACCTATGCATGAGTTTATCTTATACAGAAATTTTTGCGTGTTTCTGTTTGGAAGATTATCATTATTCATGTTCTCAAAAAAAAAAAAAATGGATTTTTATGAATTTTGTGAAAAGGGTACCTTTAAAGATAAGAAAAATTGGATTAGACATACATGTAGGCTTGATAATGAAACACAAAGTTGCATTATTATCTTCTCTTTTTAAGACGGATTTCAAAATATCTTTCGAACAGTACCCTAAAATAAATAAATGCTCTACCGAAGAAAAGTCAGGTTTTCCAAATTTATAATCTTGCTGGACATATCTAAGAATATCTGTATTCTTCATTTTGTTTCCTTTAATAAACCTACTGTATCTGGTTTCTACGTGGATTTCCGGGGAAAAGGTCAACATTTTTACAAGATGGAAAACGTTTGAAAGATACATTGTAGGTTTGCGGTTTTTTTTTTTTTTACTGAGTTACTCATTTTTTTAAAACTCTCCTTAAGTATAATCCAACAGGTTTTCCACTGAAAAACATGGTTTGCTTTAGTTATGGGTTTCATCGAAAGAATTTTTATAATGACAATTACTAGCCCGATATTTTATGTATCATTATCATGAAAATATATATATATATAATATATATATATATATATATATATATATATATATATATATATATATATATATATATATATATATATATATATATATATATATATATATATATATATATATATATATATATATATATCTGTAAATGAGTTTAATAAGTATTAACGGTGCTCACTAGAATTTAGCTGGAAATCCGTGTCCTGGATAAGCTATACACTAATAATTCTTTCTTTTTCTTTCTGCAAACTTTTTAACATAACGTTCTTATAAATTCAATTTGCATATTTTTTTCAAAAATTTCAATTTTGTTGCTACCTTCAATTAACATAGATGTGCAACTGATGCAGTAGAAAATTAAAGTCCTCAATTTAACAGTGCCTTTACATTTTGAGAGATTGTATACCTTATATTTATTTATCATATTTATTCAAATATTTCTTCATGACATTTATTTTCAAGTCCGTCAATTAAACTTTTCTTATAAAATTAATAGAGTTTACCTTTTTTTTTTAATTCAAATGCACTATGCACACGTGTAAACCATAGATACTTGCACTATGCACACGTGTAAACCATAGATACTCGCCTATACATGTAAGTCGGTCCGCATATAAGTTATTTGTATCTTTTTAGCTTATTTTGGAGTGATTTGCTATTAAACCTCTTATTTGTCGGTATATAACTGTTTGCTAGAATCAGATGGCAATATCATATGAATGCTCTAATTTTTTCCTGTGTTTCAAATAATATTTTTGAATATACCGTCACAGACATCGACATTTAATCTTTTATTCTCAACAAATTAATCTCATATCAATACTCTATTGTATTTACCTTTGTTCCAATAATAAATTTGGCACCAATATTTAACAATATTCAACAAATCAATTGCACATTATAGACATCGGGGTTGTTTAAAAAATAATAACATTTTGCCGTCAAGAAAATTGCCAATATTTCTTGGACTCGATCGCCTATAAGTCGGATGTAGAGTTATGGTCTAAAATCTAACTCCCAAAAATCCGACATATAGGTGAGTATATCTCTCCCTGTGTGTACTACTCTGCATTGTATTTTGGAAATATACCTAATTCTAATTTTATTTATACACTAGAAAACGAAGACAGAAACAATCATCTAAAACAATGAAAACCAAACATGGCGGGGAATGGAGCAAATATCTAGAATCCCATAAAGATGTTACAGAAGACCACTCTTATTTTACTCTTGAAGCTCTGGAACAATCTACAAAAGTATCCAATGGTCCCAATATCGATTTGGCAAGTCCATCTAAAGATGAGACTTATGATCACCTCCGAGGCACATTTGTAGGGACCAAAAAGGCAAATAGAGAGAACGATTATGATACAGCAAGCAAAATTGCGGAAAAATTAGAATGTCATTATACTGAGAACACAAAAGGAGATTATGATCACCTAAGAGAGAACAATGTCAAAATTGAAGACACAATAAACTCTGGTTATAGTCACGTCTTACCTCGAGCAAGCGAACAATCTGATTATGACATAGCAAGTAGAATTACAAAAAATGAAATAAGGAGTATATACAGTCATGTTAACACAAATCAATGAAATCAAAGGGTTGATGATTTTGTAGCAATAGGTTTTTCATATATATTTAGATAATAAGATTTCTACAATTTCTTCACAGAAACATAGCTTTTAAGTAAATATATTGAGTAACATTTAAATCGGTGTATACTAGTCAGAAAAAGTAAATATGGTATGAAGATAACAAAGATAATCACCAGCATCATTGAATCATTAAAAAGGCTTCGATAGTCATCGAGCGATACAGAATGGGGCATACGTATTAATCACACTTTGATGCATTCAGTAATACATTTATCCGTAGATCAATGGCTTGCTGTTTTGACAATGAAATAAATATCGTCTAGTAGATAAAATGTTTATAACTATTACATTCTTTCTTATGTTCAGATACACAAAACAGTATAAAGGTATAATCTATTAACATATATTCCACAAGTAATCCCATGTCTTGATAAAATTTATCAGAAAAAGAGGCAACAAATGAGAAGCATTTATTTTAAATACATCCGGGTATCAACACTTTTCATGAATAATAATTTTCATTTTGTTCAGTTTATCTATTTCATATGTGTATGTTGAATTTAGGATAGCTTACTGATTATCAAACCTAACAACAAACGGGATAATTCAGCTTCTCCCTCGTCATTTTTTTTTATATTTATGCAGTATAACATTGTAATATTACCCGAATATGGTGTTTATGTCTCCTAACTGAACAAGAATGTGTCCAGAGAACGTTCAATGTAAGTGAACAGGAGATCATGATTAAACAAATTAATTTGTAATCATCGTCAGGTAGAGCAGATCCAAATTTGTTCAAATCATGACTACGGGTGTAGGGCGAGAGCACAATAGGATATCAACGTTTAACATTGGAATATATTCTAGACAAAATTGCTACCCTACCACCATAGAAAATTAATAATAACCTTTTTAACAATTGTTTTTGATGAATTCTATGTATAAATATGTTACGGTAGTTAAAGGTAAGTATTTAGATGCCATAACTGATTAATGAATACATTTGTTAAATGAAGCGTGACAATTTCATAAAAAGGCTACACCTATATATTCTAATTTGCCTATACAATATGACTTCATAGTAAGCTATATAATGTGAACTTTAGAGAAAATGGTTTCTTAATATTTATATTTAAAGATTCATTTCAAGTCCTAGAAGTAAATGGAAACATGCAAAGCATGATATAAACAAAATCGTGACATTTTTGGATGGTATAAACAACGAAGTATTTGTCACGGGGATTATATACCTAACTCATGACGTCATGACTGTTGATCATGTATTCACCGAATGAAAATGAAAAGGAACTAGAATTCATGTAAACAAATATATGAAATGGGAGTAATAAAGAAATATATAGTGAAATTCACGTGTGCTTCATAAGTTATTTAAGTTGAATCCTGATCAGCCTTTTCTCCGTCGTTCTTAACAAAAAATGATGCAAAAGTTTAACACTACGCTGCATACTTTGAAACATATTTTTTGTTGAAATCGATAGCTTGTGTTCTATAATACTTGGAAAAGGCCTCTAGAATAGTGTGATTAACGTGTATGTATGAAAACTCTTCGATCTTATTTTCAAAATGTAAAACTTTTGATAAGGTTTCATGCAAAAGTGTGGAATATTTTTTTCTGTGACAGGAGAGTAGGATTCCAGCAGTACTTTTCATGGCCCAGAGATTGTTTTACTTAATTATTTTTACAACAAACAGAAATGAATTATCCCAGCTGGTATTGCTTCTTCAAACCTAAGACTCATTGGCGTCAATGCAATGGATAATAACAGAAAATGTTTTATCCATTGCTTTTCTGATTTATCAATGTTAATTTAATAAAGAAAAAAGATATGAATTTGCGGAATAATGATCTGGATGCTGCCTTAACATACCCTCAAATGCCTGAAACTCATTAGGAATGTTTTTTTTTTTCATCTGTGATATATGTTTTTTATGTTTGTATTCAAATACATAACTCAGATAATGTGGTATTTGGACGATTTGGCATGAAAGACATTGTGGTTTCTGCAGAGTGTTCCTCTGTATATTTTTTGTAAAAAGCTTAAACAAATTCAAGGTTTTTGTTTCTTCTTAAAGTAAAATATGCTGCAACTAAATTAACAAAAGTGAAAATGTCTTTTATAGTTGGCCATCTTTTACTGTTTTCATTACAATTAGCACTAGTGATCTTTTGATAATTTTGTCCACATGCAATTATATTTGTTTCAAATATAGTGTACAAGATGCATATATTTATATATCACTTATCAATTTCAATGAATGCTGTTGCTGACTTTGCATTAGATATGATCATGTGTTATATTATTTCAAAATGTTAGACCTTTTGTATTTTTTTCTCTTTGTATTCATTCATACTTTGCGTAATCATACAAGATAGAATTGCAATATTCTGCACTTCCGCTTCTGACGTATGTTCCTGGTACTGTTTAGATTCATAAAAAAATAATATATTTTTAATTAATATATATTTTTAAAAGATATTTTCAGTCTGATTTCCCTGGAATCTGGTACAGGTACTACTGTCAATTGTATCAAACTTGCATATTTCATAAATCGATTTTAAATTTAGTAACTCTAAAATTTAAACCTGTTAAATTTAACTATTTTAATTTAATTATTATATGAGATTTAAAAATAAGCATTGTTATCACACTTGTTTAGCTAATACAATACTGACATTGAAAGACAGAAAAGGAAAAAAAAAAGATATAAAAAGACTTAAAATGACAGGATGTTAAAACAGGAGGACTACTTTGTCTATCTTTAATGAACAGAGGTTGAGTCCTGAATGTTAAGCGAGATACATTGTCGCTTCGAATGAAGGAACTTGTCGATAAAGAAAAAAATAATAATTATTTAACTAGGATTACATGTACTTCTTTAAGTCTCCTTTGAAATAAAAAAAAAAAACTTATTCTATTCCTGTGGTAAAGGACAAGTCACCACACACTTTGAATGTATTTACAAGACCCGGCAGGAGGTCAACCTATGTATCCTTGACAGTATGAAATAAAGGTTGAATGCTATTTTTTAAGCATATTTACATAAATATTCTCATTATTTAGCAAATACGAGGATTGTTAGGTTAAATCATGGACAGCACGAATTTACTTTAAATATAACGGGAGCACTTTGTGGAAGTTTTCAGCAAATATTTATTTATCAAATTTAAGTACATCTCAACTTTTATGAGTAAATATAGACAAAATTGAAGATTTATTGTACATAAATATGCACAGGGCATGGTCCCACGATCAAACAAGCTGGACATGGTCCCAAGATCAAACAATCTGGATTTCATCATGCAGAGAATACGCAGATATTATTTCAAAATAAAAGTATTAATTAAATAAGGTTGGTGTAAAAGTTCTATTTCATAGACCCTATTAATTATATCGTCCTTAGGAAAATTCAAGGCATTTATTTAATTTTATTTTATTTTATTTAATTTTGAGCAGTTTCCTGAGCCTTTGAAATGGGAAAGTGGTACATACAGAGCACAAAAAATGGCTATATTTCACCTGCATACGGACTTTGTATCTCTCAGTTGATTCGATTGCATGCTCTACATATGAACACTTTCTAAACGAGGTTAGTTACTGACAAACAAGTTGATGAAACAAGAATATCAGCAGTCTCGTTTAAAGTCGTCATTTCGTTAGTTCTGTGGTCGATACAATGATGTTGTCAGCAAATACAGTTTATCATTAAGTCAAATGCTGACTGACGTTTTTCATACTAATTGTTAGGCCATTATTTACACACTGAATTGTCGACGGATTTTTCCGTTATTTCCCGATCATGGCAAGGAGCACACGGCGTTAGTGACCGGTTGGCAGGGAATGCCCACTCCTCCAAGGCATCTGATCCCACCTTTGATGTTTTAAAGGCCTGTGTTTGCTCTGCTCCAAAATTTGTATTGTTTAATGAACTTTTGAGCTTGAATACTATTCGTTATCTCTATACATTTCATTGATGATATTTACGGCGCACCAGAGAACTGTTCAGCTTTATGTTCAATTGATTAGTCATCACCTATTTACAGGCTTTACATGATAACAGATCTAGAAGATCTAAGAAATATGAAATTATCATAGATCTTAATAGATATGTGTCATGGGCGTTTTTAAGCAGAAGCTTTTTATTGAGTACCAGGGTAGAACAAAACATTCAACAAATAGGTACTAGCATTAGCGAAAGATGCTAGGCCACCACTGAAGACCATTGAAAAAAGATTACTGGGTACTTACTTAGTTGAATGTTGTGAGAGTACTGTCAATTACTTACACATACAAATTTTCAGAAGGTCTTATGTTTGAACGAGTTTGGTTCTGTTTTGTAGGAATGAAGGAGACCTATGTAATTGCATTATCCTAGACATAATTAATTTTCAAATTAAAGTTTAAAACTTAAATATCCTTATTAAGAAATAATGGAGACTTTTTATCCACATACAACAAAATTTAAAAAAAAAATTAAATGAAGATCCTGAAAGTTTGCTTATATTCGGTTTAAAACACAATTAGGAGAACAGTTAGTTAAATATGATAACCAGGAAGATTCTTTTTAATTGAAGCTACAATAAATGCCATATTATGCAAAACAGAAAAGGATACATCAGGAAAATGCGTCCTATTTATATCATTAAAATTAAAAAAAAGGATATACCCTTACATTGTGATAGTAGTGGAGGAAGTGAAAAAATGAACAAAAACCTTTAATTGTTTGTAATTTGGTGGCAACAAGAGTAAACTGAAACTCAAAATCTATATGAATTACTAGGTGTATTTATAGAATAGTGTTCCTTAGTCTTAAAATGCATCTTAAGGGCTTTATAGTAGGAAGTTTAAAAAGAAAACCAGAAACGCAAATTAATACTAATCAGGAAGATGTAACGCACATCCACTTCCAAACTGCAACATTCACATTCCTCTGATAATTTATTTAGGAGTGAGACACCAAATCCTTCAGAAAAGCTACACTGTTTTTTTGTTTGTTTTTTTCTTTTTGTTTTTTTTTTAAATTTTCCAATGATAATAAAAAGGTAAGGTTACATTTCTGTGTTAAAAGAAAAAAGTAATCATTTTTATTTCATATCAGTTTGTGAAATCTTGATAAACTTTATTTTCAGAGATACAATCTTTGTTTAAAGATTTTAAAAATTTTCTTTTTACTATAAAATGCATTTTTCATCTTTTGAAATTTTGAACATGTTCGAACAAAGATAAGAAAAAACAAGAACATTTCATCATAGCTATATGTTAAAATGAACTTTTCTGCTGATTCTTTGTCTGGTGTCCTTCTCTTTGTGTGTCTTTGCAACCGTCCGTCTGTAAACGTTGCATTTTTTTCAGTCTTCTCTAGAATCACTGAACCGATTTCAACCAGACTTGGCACAAAGCATCCCTGAGCAAAGGGAATTCAGATTTGCTCTGATGAAAGGCCACCCTTTTTTAAGGAGGTATGATACAAAAAGTGAAAAAACTATTGTCATAAAAAATCTGCACCATACACGACAAAATTGGAGTGAAAATTTTTTTTCTGTAGATTCAAAATTGTCCATGGGTCATGGTAGCAAAGTAGGGTTGAATGTTTACATCAGAACATATAGAAATTTTTTTTCCCCAAAGGCAATCAGTATATTTTAATCATATAAGTGTGCAAGCATCCACAGATAGCAACCTGCAGACAGTTCCCTGTTACTATATAGTACAACTTTTTACTATTTTTAGGGAAAGTAGACCCGGACAACATTTTATTATTTGTACGAAATGTTGTCCTGGACTATTTCCACTGTATGAAGTATGCCTCAGGTAGATGTGTTCAAGTCCTCTCCCGAAGTGGTGAACAGAATAAGCCACAATATGGGTTTTATATTTATTTTTTTTTTACATGGGAACATAAGAGGAATTTTAAATGTTTTTGTTTAGAATAGTATATGGCCCTATAAATCACATTGATAAACAAACATCATCAGGCACACAGCTATGGTACATGTAAAGCTGCCCAAAGCTAAGAATGCGTTCAAAAAATAATGTTGATTTCAATTGGTATTATATGTACCTAACAACATCCAATTTATGCGGAGAGTTCTATCGGCTGTACATTATTGTATAAACCTCGCTTTCAGCGCAGGTGACTACATGGATTTTATTGACCTTTTGTCAAGATGAACTCATCCTATTCTAGTGTACCTAAAATATGCTGGGAAAGTCATAGTATTTCATGTATATGAAATATTTCCTAAAAATATCACTCTACCAGCTCATTTGAAGGTATTCTTCACTCTGTATCGTAATCTTTATTTACATACAATTTTCCAAATGAAGATTCATTTAGGAAAAAAAAATCCTCTTATGATTTTTAACAAGAAATCTTAAAATAATCCTTTTAAAGTGCCAGACACTTTTATACACATATAATAAATTCTATCTCTAACCACGGACATCTTACTGTGTACATACATGTACCAAAAGTATATTTTCGCGATCATAATGAACACACTGAATTTCAATCAAGGATAATAAAACGAAGCATTTTTTTTAAATATTCCGTAATTTATCATCATCCTCATACTTATGATTGATTGTATGTTGTTTTACACGCCATTCGAGATTTTTTTACTTATATAGAGACGTCACTATATACCGGTGAAGGGCTATACTCGACATCAAGATCCCTTTAGCAGGAGGGATCCTTATCGAGCCAACGCCTACCGTAACACGGGACCTCTGTTTGTAAGAACTCATCCAAAAGACCCGCATCTTTCACTTCAAAGCACCGAGCGTTTGACGAAGGAACAGTTTTCCTATTTTTTATCGACTTTGGTCTGTCTAGGCCGAGGCTTGAACCCACGACTCTCCGATCTTTGAATATGCATAAGACACATATATTTTGGTATGGCTTCCCACATTTCACATGCAGTTTAAAAAAAATTAAAATTTATAGCACTCTCCCTGTAACAACAGGTTATATTGCAACGAATTGACTTCATATTCTATCATGACGTTATACGAGTATGTCTATAGACAGAGTGCACTGTGCTGTTCTGTTGGAAACCTTTTTTTATACACTTGCATAGTGCACTTTTTTCCAAGTGTAGGTGGGACATATTAATCCATATTAATATGCAACAATCCCACGTTGCGTGAATTATGGACGGGCTTAAAATCAGAAATCAGATTTAACATGATCCATTAGTGTACGCTGGAAAAGGTACTACTTTAAAACAAAAGGCCATGTTAGTGATATTAGTATTAATCATTCCAGTTTTGTTTGGATTCAAGTTTGATTATTCATAGCCCTCGGCGATTTGGTGGAACCACAATTCGGGTTTCTGTATTTTCAAAGTAGCAAAGAGGGGATTTTCTTAATCATTTATTATCCATTAACAATAGTTATTTTCATTCGCATATCGACTCGATATATCCCAGTTAACAGTACTGACGTTACGTGAACAGTACTGACGTTACCTGAACAGTAACTGACGTTATATTGCAACATAAGTGTGACTTATTGCATTGCTAACAATTGTATACGATATTAAGGTTTTTTTTTTCCCCATTGGAAAATGACTGTGTAGATTGTTTTATATTCAGTATGTTGGTATATAATTTAGTTGATTTGCATCCATTGTTTTTTTCGCTTTTGATCAAACTTTTATCATCATGGCATTGTCAATTATGCTAGGTTATCAAACTATAATGAAACTATCTTAAGATATCGTACGGCAATAAATGATGTCGAGAAAGAGAAAGGCTATTTAAAATCAGGTTAGTACTTAAGTGGTTTTCATTTTTCAAGGACACGTTTGAAAAGGACTTATGATAATTTCTCTTCTGTTTATCGGTTGGCGAGGAAAAAATCAATTTAAAAGTGATAAGTAGTTGCTCGCCGTGTTCTGTGGTCTTGAATGAACTTCCTTCCTACTTAGTTTGAAATAATGATAGATGTTTATACGTGCAGCTATTGGACAACATTATTATGAAGCTATTTATGTTTGCCGTAACATATCAGCATAACACACACACCTTTTTATATAGAAATTGTGATAGCGTATTATTTTGGGAAAACGGAAAGGTTTTATTGTTCTTAGTATGTTCTATGCTCTTTGGTTTAAAAACATTTAACGTATTAATATTTAAAAGTTCTTTACCGAGATTATTAAATAAAATGATACATACTTATTGTAAGATTTATAAAAAGAATCCAACACGCCAGGAAACTTTGTTCTATATATTCAAGGATAACTATTTATTACCCCCATTTTAAACAACGTGTAAAGCTGAAAAAAGAATTAAGCTTACTCTTTTCGTTTTTAGACTTTATGATACTTAAATACTTCACTTTGATATTTCTATTAAGTCTCATGATACTATTTTATGACACTTGATTTACTGTCGAACTTTCTGGAACGTTTTATTGAGTTATATATGGAAAATTATCTCTAAAATTTCATAACAACGATGTTCAGATTATTTGTACAATTTAGTTTTCCCTGTAGAAAGGCGGGATGGGGAGTACATGTACATGATTTTCGAATTATAATTCGTAAATAAGTTTTAATCAATAGAGCAAATAAAGAGCAATTTTTCTGATCAAAAATAGGAAGGAAATATCAACTACATGAATAAATTTAACAAAGATAATATTATGTTTTCCCTGTGTCTATTCAAATTTCTTTCTTATGATTGACGTGAGCAAATATTTCTTCTCTTAAAAATGATTGATCATAATCCTTCTTAATTTAGATTGGAGAAGACGTATTTAAAATGCAAAGGCCTAAGACCGTCTCACAAATCCTGCTGTGGACTTGGATTTTGATATATAATGGTTTGTATTTCATTTATATTTATCTTTTCTTGATAAAATTAGTAACAGACATTACTTGCTATGATGTGAGGATAGTATGGCAGGTCATAATTGTGCTTATGGCAGCAACGTGTTTCAGTTTTAGACAACGCTGAACATAGAATACAATGTTAAAAGTTTTATACATCAGCTTTATATCAACGTTAATTCCATGTTTCGGGTGCAACTTTCGACGTTGAGTCTTCAGTCTTTTTCTTGTTTTATATTTCATAAATTACAGACATAAAAAATAAATTAAAATATACTTTCGAAGTTGGAAATGAAGCCTTAAGCCTAACTGGTTTCACTGCATGCAAATGTCTTTGTTACAAATTTGACGGTTGCAACAAAATCTTTAATCGGGATTTTTTTCTAACCAGTTAATATATTTTAATACATACTCTTTTTTTACTTTTAATCACAAACAAAATTTGAAATCTCAAAAGAAGAAAATCAAAGTTTTTTTTTTTTTTTTTGTTTTTTTTTTTTTTAAAGCTAGGTTTACAAAGGGCTTAATTTGGCATTATACAGTAAACTCAGTTATAGCGGGGACCTATGAATTTACTTCCGAATCGTTGTATTCGTAATTCCTTATATCCGTATAAAGAATTCGTTAAAATATATATAACAATTTCACAATATGCATCTTTTCCTTCAAGTATGACTACCAAATATGTTCTTGGAGGTATTAAATACAGAATTTTACTTGGGGAATCAAGTATTTCTGAAGAATGGAATTTCAAATCTAAATAACTTGGGGAATCAAGTATTTCTGAGGAATGGAATTTCAAATCTAAATAAGCAGGTGTGTAAAGGCAGTACTCAGATCAAATTTCGGCGAATTTAGACTTTTTTTCATAAAATGTAACATAGATAAATCGGAAAAGCCATAAATAAAACATTTACTATTATTATCAATTGTATAGACGTCATTGAATCTTAGGCTAAAAGAAGCACTCCACCACGACGTCATCATGTGACGTCTATAGATAGAAAAATTGCCTTAATGAAAAAGTGAAAAGCTCAACACTACCCCGGAGATAATCCATTTCTTTGAGTGAAAATGATTATGGAAAAACATAACTGGGTCATGAAAAGTGCTGCTAGAATCCTACTCTCCCGACACAAAAAAAAAATATTCCAAAGTTTCGCATGAAACCTTACCAAAGTTTTTACATTTTATACATACGATCAAGGAATTGTTATTAATTCATGTTAACCACACGATTCTAGCAGCACTTTCCAAGTACTATTGAAAACAAGCTTTCGATGCAAACAAAAATTATGTTTCAAAGTATGCGGCATAGTGTTGAACTTTTGCATCTTTGTTGTTATAGAACGAGAGAGGAAACGCAGATCGGGATTTCAAAGCACTGCCTGTGTTCGTTATAAGAAAACATGATAAAAATATATATCAGCGTACCTGATTTTAATCTTTAATTAAGCCTAAATAGTTTCACTGCATGCAAATGTCTTTGTTACAAAGATGACGGTTGCAACAAAATGTTCTATTTCTGCAATGTTACAAAATGTATTCAGTTGTATTGAATAATCACATTTAATAAATGTATGAAAAATGTAGAGTGTATATCTGTATTATAATTATAGTAATATTTCTCGATTTAAATGGTCTCTTAAGAAATTATTTATTGATATACGAATTAGTACCTCAGGGGTTCTCAGATTCTAGTTTCCCGGGCAACTCCGGATTTGTTCCCTTTCAAGAAAAACATGTTTATGATTTATCAATGACAGATATATAGATTGAATTCTAGGAATATCAAACACCTGTTCTGGTTTATATTGAGACATTCCTTTATTTGTTGCAAAACTCATTCTCTATGGATTTTCTTTTACCAGACTATTATATTATTATATTATATTATATTATATTATATTATATTATATTATATTATATTATATTATACTATATTATATTATATTATATTATATTATTATATTACAGGCTTTCTTGCAATGATTTATGCATGAGAGATATTGAGGTGACTAAAATGTTTTCAGCAACATTTTAAAATTTATTGGCTTATATGTTTTATGTCAATATTTTATCAAACAAATTATATTTCATGAAATTTCAAGCAATTAAGTTTGTCATCGTTGGCCATTTAATCAAAAATTTAAGAAAATGCAGAATGTTACTTATCATTTCAAACAAATGATATTTGAAAGAGTACCATTTTCATTTGCAGATGATATCACAAGCATGTCTCTTGAAACGTCTTGGGATTGGTTTGAAGCTCAGCAACAATGTAATAAAAATAATGATACATTACCTTACAATGCTTCTGCCACGCCAACATCGGAATTCTGGTCTGGTGTCTACCAAAGACAATCTTTATGGATTAAAATTCTAGGTCTGTAGTCCACAATTTTTAGATTTATTAGATAGAGAGAGAGAGAGAGAGAGAGAGAGAGAGAGAGAGAGAGAGAGAGGTAATGATTGTGTAAAAGAAAACTAGTTTTGTCGACTACTTCACCTTTTGAATAAGAAAGGAAAGTTCAACCATCTTAACGAGCTTAACTCATTGGATTTCATTTTTAGGTTGTTATGATTCACAAGATATGTTTGACTATCAAGAATTCCATATGAATAATTCGTCCGCTGGGTTTTGTCAAGATATATGTGCATCAGTAAACTCGATAATTTTTGGAATTAAGGTATTTTTTTTAAAATTGATGTTTCTTTATTAATTTAGGTGCATCCTATAACTGTAACTTAAGAATGCATTGATTATTTTTAATACATGTAGTGTTTATAAAAAAATATGCAGACAAATAGTGCGTTTTATCCAATGCGCAAGATAAAAGGGAAAGAAAATGATTGATCGATTGTATGTTGTTTTTCGTCCCGTTCGAGAATTTTTCACTTATATAGAGACGTCACCATATACCGTTGAAGGGCTTCAAACTTAGACCTTTACTCGGCACTCAGGACCATTGAGCAGTGAGGGTTCTTTATCGTGCCAACGCCCACCGTGAAACGGGGCTTCGGTTTTTAAGGTCTCATCCGAAGGACCCGCAACTTTCACTTCAAAATCCCCAACGCTTGGCGAAGGAACAGTTACTACCTATTTTTTATCGACTTAGGTCAGTCGCGTCCGTGATTCGAACACACGACCTTCCGATCACGGAGCGAGCGCTCTACCGACTGAGCTACCGTGAGGTAAAAAATGTAAAATAGAAACATTTAAGAGAATGAATTATTCAAAGATGATGGATTTTTGTTGATGTAGCAAAACGCATATAATGTATTCTTTTTCAATTTGTTTATTTATTTTTTGCCAGTAAAAATAGTTTTTGAAATTCATGTTTGTCATAATCATGACTTCAGATCATACCTACATGAACGTGAAATAGATTTGCTATGTATATCCCTAAATACATATAGATACTAGTGTAACTCAAGTATCCAAAATTAAGTATATATATATATATATATATATATATATATATATATATATATATATATATATATATATATATATATATATATATATATATATAAGGGATTAATCCCTGTATTGGACTTAGTACAAATTTTATGGAAGAAAGGCTCTAAGTAAATATAGCTCTGGAGTTACTGCTTATCTTATTACAACAGTCATATCAAAACAAGGATGCAAAACAGTGAAAAAATACACTACTTGTGCCTTATATATATAACATAAGGAAGCGTTTGTGTCACATGGGTGAAATATTGATAAAAAGATTTATAATCATCAATGAATACAATAAAACACTCCCTAACTAAATACTTCCCACAGACTTTCTTTTAATCCTGCGTTCAGCTTTCGCAACGTTTTAAATGTGTAGCATACATGATTTAAAGCGGTATGTCGTTTTAAAAGTAAAAAAAAAAAATTAGTGCAAATCGTTTCTCCTCGATCTTAATTAATTCAGTTTATTGTAATTGTTGTCTTACCATCTGATCGTTCTACGTTTCATTTTATCTTTTTTATTTATTTTCATTTACTGTTCTATTTTATAAATGATATTCTACCTGTAGGAAAAGAACTGTTTGTGTCTGAAACGTCCAATTATCGCTAGGACGATCCCATCTTATCATTGCAATGAAACATGCGAAGATACAGAGGGTGTTCGGTTTTCAGAATGTGGAGGACCTAATGCCTATACTGTATACACTGCAGGTACAGTATATATGAAAGTGATGTTGAATCAAAATTATATTTGTATCACTTTTATGAAAAAAAATAATTATAAAAATCTCGTATATCATAATTTTTTTTTTACTTTCCGTTTATTTTTAACAATGTTTGATGTATTAACTCGCTTTCCAACATTCAACATGTTCAATGGGAAAATATATGCAAAACGTATCTTTTGCGAGTTCTATTTCTAACATTATGTTAAGCATTTTTAAATAATCTTCGAACTACATGTTGTGCAATTTAGTTTTCTGGACAAGGAACTGATTTTGACGTCTCTTTATGAATGAAAAATTCTCAAATGTACGTAAAACAACACACGATCAATCCATTAACCACTTTGACCATCAATTTGAAAAGCACTGACCTCTTGTCTTAAAAACATTTTGTACTTACATTGTATTAAGTATATTTTGATAAGTTTATATTTATATGTTCACCAAAATATAATTGTCAATATTTATTAGATTCATCATTTTCACTGAATTTGACAAAAGCTGATTATGGTGGGAAAACAGCTTGTGTTGCAGTAAACTGCGGTACTGAAAAAAGGTTTTCCATTTCCCCTAGTTGTTCTGAGTCATATTTTGGAGTCTGTGAAGATAAAGGTATCGTTTATAAACACACTAGAGTGCTTTATAGAATAATTAAAACTAAAATAAATCGAAGGGTTACCAGTTATTTATTTGCTACTAGCATTGTCATGATTTATAAAAGCACAGAAAAAAATAAACCAATACAAGAATGTTTATCATACAAAATCAGACATTAGAATAGAAATATGATTCCCCTGTCTTCAAACCTATGGTGAATAATGATATTGAAATTACATTTTAAAAATATATATTTCTCATTTTAAAACATGATAAATAGGTGCTTAAACTAACTATCCTCCAAATTAGATGTCAGCCTTTCTTTACTGGATACCGATTCGGATGCATTGTCAGAGTATTTAAATTTCGTTTGTGTGCAAGGTTATTGTAAAGCATATGGTCTCAGAGTACAGTTTTATGAGCTATGTAATATAATTCCTAATATCAAACACCTGCCACACAAACTCAAGAGACACAAGTTGAATCAACCGCCAGGAGTATTTTTGCAGAGTATGTCAAAGGTCAAGGTCAAGTGAATTGTAACCCAGGTAATTTTCATGATGTTTTATTTCAAACAATACACATGTTAAATAGCATTTATCTTTTAAATGTCAAAAATATGTTGTATATAGTCACAATGAACTATTTTGAAAAGTTGGTTAGAGGTCAAGTTAAAAGGTAACGATTTTCTTACCATGATGTTTTACAAAAGCCAAAGTGCCAAGCAAAAATGTGCAAAATATCAAATCCATACCTTTTACAGTTCTCAGGATATATGGTTTGACAGACGGACGGACGGACAGACAGACTCCGGATAAAGTGATCCCTAAGTTTTGCTCGCAGCTCTGCTGGCGACACAATGAAGCAAACAAACATTGCATTCAATTATTTGTAGATGCATGTGATTAAAAAAAAAAAAAAAACAGTGAAAAGCATAGTAACAATAATGGATCGAAAAGCATGTTTTTGGTTTCTTCTAATAAATAATTTTACAAATCCAGTTTGGTCTTTAATCAAGGCAAGTGGATCTAACCAGTGTTATTCAATGCTTGCATTGTACATTAATGGTGACCCAATGCCAGAATTCTTAAGAGAAATTAAGAAGTATTGATTAAAGAGAATCATGCATGCCTGCATTGGCCCCTGAGAAATCCCCTTAATACTTGCATTGGTTTTTGTGAGAGTTTCATAATGCTTTGGCTGATAAATGAGATTAATCTGAATGCTTGTATTAGCTCTTAAGAGAATAGGGCAATGCCTGCATTGGTTCTTTAAAGAGTCAGGCAATGTCTAAATTGGCTCTCAACAGAATCTCTCAATTTCTGCATTGGCTTGTTAGAGAATCTCTGAATGCTTACATTGACACTTGGGAGATTCGGACAATACCTCCTGCATTGTCTATGTAAAGAAAATCATGCTGCGTCTGCATTGGCCATGGAGTAACGATGAACTCCTTTCCTCACCCAATAGTCATTAAAATTTTACATCGACTCTACTTTAAACAAGTTTTCAAACATTATCAATAATTGGTGATTCTAAACGGGAATTCCCAAATAAGTTTTATTTTCGTAATAGCAGTCACCAATATCTAATTGCCCAATCAAACAAATTACGCATTCCTCTACCTTCGAATTCAATACATCAATTAAAAATACACAGAGTTCAATTGCATAATGTGATATGTGATTGCAAGGAATGTAATGGACAATGTTTATGTTTCAATGAATACTTTTACCATGCGATTTTGAAAATAGATAATTTAGACCAAAACATTTGTATCTGACTATTTTTCTTCATAAATATATATTATATTACAATCACATTGGTAATAAAAGCCGAAACATCTTCCGTGTGTTGTGTTTACCACTTTCTCATTTCAAATGATCGGGAAACTGCCCAGAATTGAGCAAATGACGACAAAATAGAGAGTACCTTAAAAATATGATTTTGTTTTATCCCAATCTTTTCGATTCAATACTTTTATTTTGAAATAATACTCGCATATTCTCTGACGACACCCTAAATTTTGCTCGTGCGCCAGAGGACCATATACCCTGTACGCATTCATATATGATAAAAAAAAACTTTTTTTTATCTATGTTCAAAAAGATAAGATATACATGTAACCAAATATGACAAAGAAATATTTGCTGAAAATTTCACATTAATGCACGCGTTGTTTTTCAATATTAACTGGAACCATCCTCGTAAATACATTCCGAAAAGAAATACAGTAAAAGATATATTTCATTGTAAACATACTTACATGTGTATATAATCATGGTTGAGAACTGGTGGTAACATGTTTTTCTTACAAAGACAACCTATAATATATATATATATATATATATATATATATATATATATATATATATATATATATATATATATATATATATATATATATATATATATATATATATATATATATATATAATAACTGTTTCTGCTTTCAAATAAAAAAAATGTCATGCATCAGTTTCGTTTTATTCATTTTCTTTTCTCTTTCGTAGGATATGTAGGCTGTTTTGAAGACCAAATGCCACGAACTCTCTCAGGAAAGAGAGAGTGGTCCAACGAAATGACTATAAAACTGTGCAGAAAGATTTGTTCAGATAGGAAAACAAAGTTTTTTGGTGTTGAGGTTGTTTCGTTAACTATATATTTTATGTAACACATTCAAAGATTCAAGGACGCAAAAACCAGTATATTCATTTCATTGGAATATATTATTTTTTAACAGTATTCATCTGAATGTTTTTGTGGAAGCCATCTTACGGGGAGGAACAACAAGGCTGAACATGAATGTAAAATGAAATGCAGTGGAGATAACCGTCAAATCTGTGGTGGACCATGGAGAATCAACATATACAGAAACCCATACTACGAAATTGGTAGTAATCGAGGAATTCGATTTATCATGCTAAAAAAGTTAAATAAAAGTGTCATTAAAAAGTTCCCTTTCAGTCTATTCCTCTATTCCAATTTCTTCCATTCTTTTCATAAAACTAAAAGAAAAAATAAAGTATAATGCATGCTTTTCTGATAATATATTTCTCAAATACCCCTACATTAATTTTCCAGTTTTTTTTTTTTTCAGGTTTTCAAAGATATTTTTAAAAGAATCACATTTTCTACTGAAGCTATGCCTTTGTAACCTGTTATTATAAATTGCCAATATATATGTCTTATTTTGGCACTATACAGTATTACTAGGACTGTTTTATTATTCAAATAATTAGAATAAACATTTCTCTGTCCTAATTTACGAATCTGCAAACCCTCAGTGCGAAAGGCTATTATAGCACTTGCATAGCAGGACACTGAGGTTTCTACATTGTAGCAACAAATTTCGTAATCTAGGAATTGTTTTCAGTTTATAGTCTAGTCATGTGAAATTCATGACTGTATCCTCAAACTCCAGTAACTTCAACATTAACATGTAATATCTGTGCGAGTTCCTGTAGATGATGTTTGCGTATTATTTTAAAGTAGATAGAGATGCTACACAGAACTGGACAGAATCGATGAAATGGTGCAAAAAATGGTCTCTGCCTACTTACTTATATGGAAATGTATCACTTCTAAACGCGTCCCACGCATGCCGAGCATTGCATAGGACAAAGGATGGTTTATCATGGCTTGGTATTGCAAAAGAAGTATATATGGGATATGATCGAGGTAAACGTTTTCTTTTTATCTTTTGTCTTTAATTTCATTTAACAAAGCAAGGCAATATTGACTTTCCAAGGGGTTAAAAATGAAAATACCTACTTATTCTTTTTAGGCTGTTAATCCAAAATAAAGGGCTGGACAATTTTTGTCTTGTTTTGCCATGAAAACTGATTTAGTACTTAGTGCTTCTACTCATATAAATGTGATATTTTCCCTAAAAGGCGTTAACATGATAGTTCTTCATCACGGTTACAGAAAGGTTATAAAAATCTTCTAGACTTTCTCAAAGAAGTACTAAGATGGTTAAGGTAGAGGTAGAGTGCAGTATCTTAAATTCACATGAAAGACCGCACTATTAGTAATACCTAAGTAGGTGCAAAATTAAGATAAAGTTTCAACATACTAATGCAGCGTAATTATACCAACACTACGTTCTTTGCTTTAACAGTTTTTTAAGGTCACCTGAGTCACTCAGGTAACCTATTGCTATCTGTTTTAGTCCGTCGTCGTGCGTCGTCCGTCGTCCGCCGTGTGTTAACATTTGAACATTTTCAGCTTCTTCTCTGAAACCGCTGAACCAATTTCAGCCAATTTTAGCATATGGATCTATGTGTAAATGGGAATAAACATTGTGAATTTTTATGGTCCCTGTCCCCCTGGGCCCTGAGGGGTGGGGTAAAACCACCAAAATTAATGTAATCTTTAAAAATCTTCTTCTTTACTCCTAGACATCAAGCAGTCAAACTGTTGGCATGATTGTAATAAGCATTGAGCCCTCTACCAAAATTGTGAAATTCATGGCCCCAGGGTCAGGGATTCTGGTGCTAGGGCGGGGCTATATTGATAATATAGTGAAAGTGCATTTTTTTTTCTTTGAAAATATTCTGCTCTACTCCTGGGTATTATTGAAACAAATTAAATACATAGTTATCATAAGCAAGGATGCCTCTTCCAAAATTGTAATTTCATGGCCCCTGGATCAGGGAGTTACTTTACCAAAATTGTGGAATTCATAACCCCAGGGTCAGGCGTTCTGGTGCTAGAGCGGGGCTATATAAATCATATAGTGAAAGTGCATTATTTCTTTGAAAATCTTCTTCTCTACTCCTGGGTATTATTGAAACAAATTAAATACATAGTTATCATAAGCAAGGATGCCTCTTCCAAAATTGTGAATTTCATGGCCCCTGGATCAGGGGTTCTGGTGTTAGGGTGGGGCTATATAGATCCTATAGTGAAGGTGAATTATTTCTTTGAAAATCTTCTTCTCTGCCTCTGGGTAATAATTAAACAAACTAAGTACATTGTTATGATAAGCAAGGATGCATCTTTGAAAATTGTGAAATTCATGGCCCCAGGATCAAGGGTTCTGGTGAAAAAGGGGGGAGCTCTATTGATTAAATAGTGAAAATGCATTAATGCTTTAAAAAAAATCTTCTCTGCCCCTGGGTATTATTTAAACAAACTAAGTACATGGTTATGATAAGCAAGGATGCCTCTTCCAAAATTATGAATTTCATGGCCCCAGTGTCAAGGGTTCTGGTGAAAAATTGATTATATAGTGAAAAAGCAAAATTTCTTGCTTCTGGTTAAAAAAGCAAAGAGGCTAAGTGTATAGCTACGAGGAGCAACTCTTCCAGAGTAGTGAATTGCATGACCCCTGGGTCAGATCTAGATGTGCTGGTGTAAGGGTAGGGTTCTTGATAATGTAGTGAAAATGCATTAATTCTATTAAATAATCCTGTCTGCTCCTTAGTGTGTAGCAGATAAACAAAGTGATTATTTATGAAGAGCAAACTTCTGGTCCTAGGGTGAGAGGTTCTGGTGTTTCTCTAGGGGGGGGGGGGGGGGGGGGGGGGGTAGGGGCTCAATTAATAATATAGTGGATCTATAGTAAAAATGAATTATTTCTTTAAAAATCTTCTCTGCACCTGGGCATATCAGAGGCAAAAAGAGCAAAAAAAGTAAGTTTTAATAAGGAAGGGTATTTTTACCAGATTTTTGAACATCTGGACCATTTGTTCAAGTGTTCTGGTCATGGCTAGGGCTCTATTAATTTGTAATCTACTGAGAGGAGTTATTCCCCTTTGCCAATTACTTTTGATAATTGAACACTGTAAATAATGTACTTGAAAGGTTAATAGAATAAGAGAATTATGCAAGAATTTTTATTGTATAATACAAAAAGTACTTTCATAGTTTTAATGATCAGGTAGACTTGTAAGTAATAGATGAATAAAAATGAGACAAAAATAACTCGTCTTATTAAATGTTCTTCAAAGACAAAGAGAGGCCAATGTAAGAGATTACAACAAGAAATTAAGATAGTACAGAAGCACTGATAGTCTGTTAATATACTGTATGGTGATATTGATGAATGGGGAACACATTAGAACTTAATTTATGAACTGTTAATAAATGCTAGACCAATTATTTTGTTGATCCTAATCATCCTATTTTTCTTGCTTTTGGGCAACAAAGTGTCACCTTTCAGTACATTTTATACCCTATGGATCCTCTAAATTCTTGTATTATGCTCAGGTGACCGTTAAGGCCCTTGGGCATTTTGTTTAAATGTTAATGGGGTTTCGATAACGAACGCAATAATAATTTCTAAAATTCTCGGTATAATATCATGGCTTACATGATTCTAGATCATTGCAGACCAATATATTATAAATTTGTTTCTAAAAAACTTCTCTTATCTGAATTTTTAAAACTACAAAATTCAGTAGTGTTTGATTGACATAAATATTACACAAAATATAATCAACTCTTAATATTGAAGAAAAGTGGAAAATTGGTTGTGCATAAATGAAAAATGTTATGTAACCTAGAAAACAAAGAGTAAAAATTGTTAGAAGAAAAAAGAAAACAAACACATCAGCATTGTCATATTGTGGTCAGTGAAGTATGCTGAGTTAGAAAATTGAACATATCCGGTCGTGTAAAAATTAACAATTATAACAGAGCTCGTGCCCATTTTTACAAGTTTTACAAACACAGATGTTTGACCTGACCTTATGAAGAATGTCTTTGTCGTTGAATTTTAAGAATGTGCATGTAAGTTCCATTCATGAAACTGAAATTAATTTTAAAATTTGAAATTATAAATAAAAACGGTAATGCAACTGTGTCCAAGCCCCTTTAAATAAGGTGACAGCACTTTCATTAAAAAGTTAGTGCATTTTATTTCTATCGTGAGTTTGAATTTTTTTCATTTCAAATTCACGATAAGTGCTATCATATGGTAAATAACATTAATCTAAAAAGACATTATTTGTAGGTTTTTATTTTACACAATATAACTGTTTGTTTGTTTTTGGGATTCCCTTTCATGTGCTGACTTACCCTAGCTATAGCTTTAAGGGCGGTCTGGTTGACTAGATGAAATTTTCAAAGTTTATTTGCTTTTATGTCTTACATACTGAGATGTAAGGGATTTAAAAGATAATATTTTTCTTTCCTCATCATAATTGTACAACTTAAAATAGAGGTGGTAAACTGAGTTTAAAATCTAGCAGGGACTATATTTTTGGCGGAACAGTGGCGTATGAAAATATCTCCTTTTCTGCTCCTCAAAATTACTACAAAACAATGAATTTAGTTAAATTTTTTAAACAAGCAAAGACTTAAAGAAAATTTCAAATGTAAGTAAAATTAATAATAATGGACTGATGTTTCAAAATATATCAAAAAAATATGATTTTCCAAACAAACTACAATTTTGTTCACTTTTAAAGGCTTCCACTCTAAGTACAAATTTGACCAAAAAATCCGTAAAAAGTGTTGTTTTTTTTCTCTCTCTCTCTCTCTTACTAAACGGTCAAAACTTGTTTTTGTATCAATTTGTATCTTTTAATGACTACTTTACCATATGTTGAAATAAGAAAAACTTAAATATACGAAGCATATAAAAATAACTAATATATCCTAAAATATCTAAGAAAAATAGAGGAAATAATATCTATTTTAGTTAAATTATTTATGTCAATTTGGTAGTTTTATCTGATAGACCCTATATGGTAATATCTTTTTGTGCAAAAAGAAAAACATTTAATCTTTCGAAATAAAAGTAGGCATCGCATGATAAACAACAGTATTTTTTTATTCGTAAGGTCAAAAGAAAGGTCTTAAGGAAAAAGATAATGACCTTGACCTGACCTTGCTTTTAAAATAAAACGGTCAATTTAATCTAATTGATACCATCACTTAATGAAAATGTCTTCTTGAATCTATAAAAAAATTATTAATTTTTTTAAATACAAGGTATTGAGAAGAATCCCTCCTGAACATTAAATGACATTTATTGTGTTTTATTTGATTTATTGTTTGGGCATTAGGTCTCGCTTCTTTAACAACATGAAGCTATACAATAATATGAAATAAACTGCTTAATTCAGTCCGTAAATATTCATTATATTTTTTTTGAATCCATTATCCAGGTGTAATGGTTGATCCCAACCACAGAAAAACGTTTCTGCAGTGTCAGAAATGTAACCGCACTGGCTGTGTATTTGTGGACTGCTTCAAAAAACTGAATAATGTTCTTTGCGAAAAGGTACATTCGTTTGTAAATATATGATATTCTTTCTTCCTCAATCGTTTGATAAGGAAAAGTAATCCACGAAGATTTTGAGTTGTTCGTACATGATATTATGTAGTAAGCAATCAACGGATCAAATACTTTCGATTCATTCCTTTGAATGGTTTAGATGAAATGTTTCAGTTAAATCACATTAAACTGTGAAATTTGGATGCAAGTGTAAAAGCAAGTTTCTTGACACCTAATTTATTCTTAACAGGGCTCTAATTGGCGACTAATTTAGTCGCCATGGCGCCTAAAATTTTTGATTGGCGCCTAACATTTTTCCATAAGTCGCCAAATTGGCGACCATTATAAATTGACTCGGCGATCGTCGAATTCCGAAAAATTTCACATTTTTAACTATTTTTCTGAAAAAGCGAAGAGAAATTTAAAAGAAGAGGAAATTTTTTTTAGCAATGGACATGTCGTGTTTTCTTAGGCACGTCATGGATCCCTATATTCTAATTAACATTTAAAGTTGGCACCTTAGAAAAATTGCCTGGCGACTAAAAATTTGCATTGTCGTATGATTTTTTTTGATAAAGCGCCAGCTGGCGCCTAAATTTTAGAGGCCACTTAGAGGTCTGCTTAAGGTTTTTCTGACTTCCTCTGTTTCTTACAGACTCTACTTGATGAAGTTACTACGGTTGATTTCGCACTAGCCACCCCTGAAGGTAAACATACTAGTACCCGTACTTCATATCATCAAAGGCATGGATCACTAAAGTAAATATTTCTGGTCCCTAAAAGTAAACGTATAACATATATTATATGAACCACGTCTGACTGTTTTATTCACGTATAAATAAATATTTGTAGCATAATTTAGAATGTTATACTTTCTTGTAAATTAGTTGAATCTGGAAAAAAAAAAAAAAAAAAAAAAAAAAAAAAACACTATTACCCTCTGAATGATGAAACACGCCCTCCAGCGTAGCAAAAGTCAACATTGCTTGAATTGGGTATGGGTGATATTCCAAAAAATATTGACTGCGCAGAATTTATGCACACACGGTTCAGTGTTGCATGTATCTGTATAAAGCATTCAGTATAATATAATAAATAGAGCATGTACATGTACATGTAGTTGAGGGTAACATTGAAAACTATCACCCCAAGAAAACCATTGTCAACCGAGGCGCAGCCGGGAGTGACAATGGTTTTCTTGGGGTGATAGTTTTCAATGTTACCATCAACTACATGCAGTATTTATGTAATATCATTCTGTAGTATTTTTTAGGAAGTTTTGGTCTTAACGATATGTTTTAAGAGACCTAGCAGTCTTTATAGGATCTTTTATGAATTATTATTTCAGTAGCATAGTTAATTATAGTGTGTGTGCTTATCAGGGATGATCCTGACTCAAGGTCATGATATGGACTGGGAAATGGTTGATTGATTTGCAGGTTACATATTATAATCTCTAGTCAATAATATAAAAGAGAATTGTTGTAAGCTTTAATATAGGCCAAATGGATATGATGTCAGCAGACTATAACCAGGGCGTGTCATAATCATTTACCCGTATAAAAGTCATTTACATCATTACAACTTGATAGCGCTCATTCTGGAAGGTGTTTAACGAATTCACGCTTTTTTTTTTAAATTTCAGATTTAAGAAACCTAGTTACTATCATTACATTAATTGCGTCGTTAGCGGTGGCCTTTATTCTTGCTAGTTGTTCAGCAATTGTCACTTGGTATATCCGGTATGTATCACTGTTTACTTTAAGGTTTATTATTAATATTATTATTATTATTTATTAATTTGTGCTTTTATTATATATTAATGTGTTAAAAATTCTTCCTTATATAGTATTTTTCTCAATTCTATATATTTTAAAGCAAAAAGGAAGCAGAAAACAAAGAAGAAAAGACAAATCTTCAAAGTTCAAATCCTAGCGAAAATTTGTACGCTAATGTAAATGGCGACCATGAAATGATCGAATATAATTCCGTACAGAGACCTTCACCAAACGATTTTAGCAAACAAGAAAATCCTAAGCAAAATTTAGATGAACCATATCGGGGAACAATTGATGGAGTCTATGATCATCTCGGGGATAAGGAAATTACACAAAACAATAATGAAAATGTATATGACCACGCATCTGTAGCCATGGAACCAGAGTACGGGGGGTATGATACTAGTGCTGTAACCCGAAACAAATTTCATGAACAGGCTACTTATGATCATGCCGGATCTTACTCTGATTATGGACAGCATGATATACAAGTCGAAAAGTTGGAAGATACTTACTCCAGATTGCATAATATAACGCCACGGAGCGGACACTCTTAAAAATAACACGTATTCATGATAATTCGCTGAAGGAGGGCTCTACATGTATAAATTATGTCGCTCGTAAGACGTCAGAGCAGAAGTGTTTAACTTTTCATTAGTGGCGAGTCTTATACATGCTATAGGGGTTTGCACTTGACTTTTGTGCAATATATGCAATTGTGCGATGACAAAACAAGGTTCATATGTTAGCAGTTACAATATGTAGGTACACAATCATGTACATGTATCATAAATGGGAGATGTTCTGACAACTTGCAAAAAAAGTAAAATAAATAAATAAAATAAAATAAATAATAAACTGAAATGGAAAAAAAAAAGTTCTAGATATATATGATTTAGAATTTGTTACTGTCTTTGTTTGATGAATAATTTAGGCCTATAGCAGAGACAAATGACAGTGTTTCAGCCTATATATAGTAAGTTCAAATGAAAAAAAAAAAATCAATCGTTCAGTAACATTTGGTTCAGAGGAAGATCAGTCATAATTCAAAAATCTCGTCTTAAGTAGCACAGAATGGAAAGGTAAGGCTAAGTAAAGATATACGGTATATAGATCTATATATTTAAGCTGTTTTAAACAGAAACTGCATGTTGATCAATAGTCAAACAATTTTAAAATTAATCATCATCATTATTATTATTTCTTGTGCTACATGTATGTGATGTTGACAGGGAGAGTTTGTGTGGATGGGGTCGGGTTAAACCAAATACTAAGTACTTGAAATCAGGGAGAATAAAATAAATCAGTGTTGATAGTCCTTAAAAGGAAATCTCTCTCTCTCTCTCTTTTCATATATAATATATATATATATATATATATATATATATATATATATATATATATATATATATATATATATATATATATATATATATATATATATATATATATATATATATATATATATATATATATATATATATATATATATATATATAATGAAAAATCCAATTTTTGGTACAGTAAAGTATTGATATATCCAATGAAAAAATCAAGAATCACAAGACTCGAATAATCATTTTAACCGTAAGCGCTTTCATTTTGTAACTGTCTGAAGAGCCATTAAAAGGCAGAAAGCGCTTACGGTTAAAATGATTATTCGAGTTTTGTGATTCTTGATTTTTTCATTGGATATATATATAAATGAAGTGGATTAGATTTCTATTTCATAGCCCTCGTTTCGTAAATTATATTTTGCAAGTATTTGCTGGTATTTCAGTCTGATAATTCTATTTACCTTATGTTTTCAGCTGTTACTTACGTAAAACCCCTTTATTATTTGTCTTTTATAAGTTAGGACATGTGTTGACATTCCACATGTTTTACTTTTTAAACAGGAAGTGTCATCCAAGTTGGGAGTCTTTCCATAGTACTTTTGAAAGCTGTGTTCTGATTGGTTAAGTTAGTTGTAGGATCTTTGATGTTTATTGGCTTTTATATTTGGGCCTATAGCTAGGGTCTTTAAATCCGAGTTCGTGTAGTTTTCTTCACTTGGGTTGGGGAACAGACCTAATTGTTAGTTCCTCTTTACAGTACTAATAAAACCTACTGGTTTAAACGCACTTATTTGTTTAGTACCCTTTAGTAGTGCTAACAAAATCTTATGATTTAACAGCACTCTAGGTCTTAGCTAGCTTTAGTTTCACGTTTTTCACAAGTTCTAGGTTTTTGTTAGGAAACAGTTAGGATGTAGGATTTATAGAGTTAATTTAGTTTTCCCCTTTCCAAGTCCAGCCTGGTCTAGGGATTTGTAGATAACAGGTATAATTCCTAGAACCACTATTCACTATTTATTATTCATTTTTGGTGTTGTTTATTTTCTGGGTTAGATATTTTTTTTTTAGTCCAGATTTAGCTTTATTATTTTTAAGTTCAACTCTAGAGTGTTGATTAGTAGAGTTCATATTGGGTGATGTAGCTCATTTTCCTTACATTTTCCAGCTCATTGGCATTTTCAGTTGTGTATATTTTTGCCCATTTTATTTTCATAAGTATGGAGGCTCAGTAGGGACATAGATATTTCTATTTAAGCATCTTTCATTTTTCAAAGGGTTTCCACATTCCTCCCATTTTTTTTTATTAAATTTTTCACAAACTTCTTATTTATTTATTGAGATTATTGTTATTCACTTGCCAAATTAAATTATATTTTTGATAAAACTATTTATTCCTGTGCAATTTTGAAAGACTTTATTCTCTGTTAAATTTTGATTATTATTTGTTATCATTTACAAAGGTTAATTTAATTCTCTATTAAATTTATAAAACTTACAACTGTGTTTTCATTTAGCGTTGATCATAGTTCAGATATCCCCTTACCTGGGTTGACAATCATAACTGGAGGTAGTTTACTGCTTTAAGCCAAGTTGGCTTGTAACTTTGCTAAGCTATTCATTAAAGAGTTCTACTCCCGGTTACATAATTATGTTCACCAAACGAAGTTTGGGAACATATTGTTTTTACTCTGTTTCTTCTTCTTCTTCTTCTTATTATTATTATTATTAAGGTCTTCCGTCTTCACGGAAGACCTTATAGTGATTCTACTGTTTCGTATTAAGGTCTTCCGTTTCAGACGGAAGACCTTATAGTGATTCTACTGTTTCTTCTTTTTATTATTAAGGTCTTCCGTTTCAGACGGAAGACCTTATAGTGATTCTACTGTTTCTTCTTTTTCTTTTTATTATTATTATTATTTTTTTTTCCCCTTTTCTTTTCGGACGATTTCTCGGAGATGGCTGGATGGATTTTCTTGAAATTTTCAGGGATAATAGAGAATGAAAATACCTACAAATGCATCTTTCATTTTTTTCAAAATTCACTTCCGGTCGTCAGATATGTCCGATTTCCGTTTTTTTTCAGAAATATTTTGTCCGAGTCATATCTCAGAAACGGTAAGATATTAAGACACCAAACTTACATGAATAATAGATCTTGAGGAGTAGGCAAATCCATTTGGGTTAAGATCATCAGTCGTCACTTCCGGTCGTCACAGGAAGTGATCAAAGAAATCGAAAATTTCATCTTTTCTTTTTTGAATATTTTTTTGCATCACATTATTGCATCTCATTTGTAGTTTCGAAATATGTTGGTCCCACCGGAAACAAAAACGTCAACTTCCGGCTATAAGCGAAAAACTGCATAATTTGAGTATTTTACTTTCCCATAAATATTTTTTATAGACAATGTATTTGAACTGATTTTTGAATATGTTATCAAGACTGTAAATGTCTAGAGTACCGTCAAATATCTTTGTAAAATTCACTTCCGGTCGCGCGTTTAAATGTCCACAAAATGAGAACTTGTCCCAGTGATATCTCAGAAACGGTAAGAGATTTAGACACCAAACTTATAGGAGTATTAGACCTTGAGAAGTAGACAAAACCATTTGGGTTAAAAGCGTTAGTCGTCACTTCCGGTTGTCACAGGAAGTGATCAAAGAAATCAAAAATTTCAACTTTTCTCTTTTGGAATAAGACTTGCATCATATAATTGTATCTTTTTCACAGTTACGATATGTGTTGGTCCCACCGAAACAAAAAACGACAACTTCCGGTTATAAGAGAAAAACTACATAGTAGGGTATTTAATTTTCCGATACATATCGCCTATAGATAGAGTTCTTTAAATGATTTTTATATATGTTATTGAGACTGCAGATGTCTAGAGTGATGTGAAATATTTTAGTAAAATTCACTTCCGGTCGCGTGTTTTCTTGTCCTCAAAATGAAAAGTTATTTCAGCGAGATCTCGGAAACGGCATGAAAGTAAGACACCAAACTTATAGGAGTAATACAACTTGGTGAGAAGGCAAACCACATAGGGTTAAAAGCGTCAGTCGTCACTTCCGGTGATCACAGGAAGTGATCGAAGAAAACAAAAATTTCAACTTTTTTTTTTTAAAACTAAAACTTTCATCACTTTATTGCTTCCCTTTCGCTGTTTTGAAATATGTTAGATTCCACCGGGAAAAAAAACTCTAAACTTCCGGTTTTAAGAGATAAACTACGTTATTTCGTGGTTTAACTTTCTCATAAATATCACTTATAGATAAGTATTTGAAATGTTTTTTACATATGCTGTAGATACTGCAAAAGTCAAGAGAAAATTTTTATTCACTTCACTTCCGGTCGAGTGTTTTCCTGTCTTCAAAATTAGAATTTGTTCTCACAATTGTTCGGCAACAGTAAAAGACTGAAGTCTAAAACTTTCAGGACTTATAGTCAGTCATCAGTTTATTTGCTTCGTGTAAAAATCGTGTGTCGTCATTACTTCCGATCGTGACAGGAAACGAAGCAAAAAAGTATTTTTTAACTTATTTTGTTTTTACATAAGTTTTAGGCTAATACCGACGTTGGAAAAGACATGTTCATGCAAACAGGAAGTAGTATAACGGAAGACCTTCTCATTACTAGTAATGAGTTTCTAGTTATTATTTTTTTTTCCCCTTTTCTTTTCTTGGCGATTTCTCAGAGATGGCTGGACGGATTTTCTTGAAATTTTCAGGGATGATAGAGAATGAAAATACGCCCAGACGATTTTTCATTTTTTCGAAACTCACTTCCGGTCGTCAGATATGTCCGATTTCCGTTTTTTTCAAAAATATTTTGTCCGAGTGAGATCTCAGAAACGGAAAGAGATTAAGACACCAAACTTTATAAATTAATAGATCTTGAGGAGTAGGCAAATCCATTTGGGTTAAGAGCGTCAGCTGTCACTTCCGGTCGTCACAGGAAGTGATCAAAGAAATCGAAATTTTCATCTTTTCTTTTTTGATTTTTTTCTTTCATCACGTTGTTGCACCTTATTTGTAGATTCGAAATGTGTTGGTCTCACCGGAAACAAAAACGTCAACTTCCGGCTATAAGCGAAAAACTGCATAATTTGAGTATTTTACTTTCCCATAAATATTTTTTATACATAACGTATTTGAACTGATTTTTGAATATGTTATCAAGACTGTAAATGTCTAGAGTACCGTCAAATATCTTTGTAAAATTCACTTCCGGTCGCGCGTTTAAATGTCCGCAAAACGAGAACTTGTCCGAGTGAGATCTCAGAAACGGTAAGAGATTTAGACACCAAACTTTTAGGAGTATTAGACCTTGAGAAGTAGACAAAACCATTTGGGATAAGAGCATCAGTCGTCACTTCCGGTCCTCACAGGAAGTGATCAAAATAATCAAAAATTTCAACTTTTCTCTTTTGGAATAAGACTTGCATCATATAATTGTATCTTTTTCACAGTTACAATATGTGTTGGTCCCACCGGAAACAAAAAACGACAACTTCCGGTTATAAGAGAAAGACTACATAATAGGTGTTTTGAATTTTTTCCAACATATCGCTTATAGATAGAGTTCTTTAAATGATTTTTATATATGTTATTGAGACTGCAGATGTCTAGTGTGACGTGAAATATCTTAGTAAAATTCACTTCCGGTCGCGTGTTTTCTTGTCCTCAAAATGAAAAGTTATTTCAGCGAGATCTCGGAAACGGCATGGAAGTAAGACACCAAACTTATAGGAGTAATAAAACTTGGTGAGAAGGCAAACCACATAGGGTTAAAAGCGTCAGCCGTCACTTCTGGTCATCACAGGAAGTGATCGAAGAAATCAAAAATTTCAATTTTTCTTCTTAAAATTAAAACTTTCATCACTTTCTTGCTTCCCTTTCGCTGTTTTGAAATATGTTAGATTCCACCGGAAAAAAACAACTTTAAACTTCCGGTTTTATGAGATAAACTACGTTATTTCGTGGTTTAACTTTCTCATAAATATCACTTATAGATAAGTATTTGAAATGTTTTTACATATGCTGTAGATACTGCAAAAGTCAAGAGAAAATTCAAAGATTTTTATTCAGTTCACTTCCGGTCGTGCGTTTTCCTGTCCTCAAAATTAGAATTTGTTCTCACAATTGTTCGGCAACAGTAAAAGACTGAAGTCTAAAACTTTCAGGACTTATAGTCAGTCATCAGTTTATTTGCTTCGTGTAAAAATCGTGTGTCGTCATTACTTCCGGTCGTGACAGGAAACGAAGCAAAAAAGTATTTTTTAAGTTATTTTGTTTCTACATAAGTTTTAGGCTAATACCGACGTTGGAAAAGACATGTTCATGCAAACAGGAAGTAGTATAACGGAAGACCTTCTCATTACTAGTAATGAGTTTCTAGTTATTATTATTATTATTATTATTATTATTATTCTTATTTTTTAGACAAATTTTGTGCACGCATTATCTCGAGAACTATTCAGTGGTTTTTCATCAAACTTTCAGGGATAATGCGCTATGAAATGCCATTGTTACATTTGAAAGAATTTTGGAGAAATTCGTTTCCGGTTCCAAGTTATGGACATTTTTCTGATTTTGAAATGACATTTTATCCGCGCGAGATCTAAAGAACGGCTAAAGATATGAACTGGAGACTTGTTGGAGAGCATAGAACATGACTTCTAAATATGCGGGTTTGCTTTTTCGTGCGTCGTGAGTACTTCCGGTCGCTACCGGAAGCGAATTAAAAAAGTCAATTTTTTCAACTTTTACGTTTTTCAATATTTTTCTTTGATTTTAATTGGGTTAATAGAGACTGTGTAATTGTAATGCTTAATATATAATTTGTTTTTAAAATTGTCTACCAGAATACATTTTAAAAATAGATTTTTTAGACAAATCTTGTGCACGCAATATCTCGAGAACTCTTCAATGGTTTTCCATCAAACTTTCAGGGATAATGCGCTATGAAATGCCATTGTTACATTTGAAAGAATTTTGGAAAAATTCGTTTCCGGTTCCAAGTTATGGACATTTTCTGATTTTGAAATGAAATTTTATCCGCGCGAGATCTAAAGAACGGCTAAAGATATGAATTGGAGAATTGTTGGAGAGCATAGAACATGACTTCTAGATATGCGGGTTTGCCTTTTCGTGCGTCGTGAGTACTTCCGGTCGCTACCGGAAGCGAATTAAAAAAGTCCATTTTTTCAACTTTTACGTTTTTCAATATTTTTCTTTGATCTTAGTAGGGTTATATTCCTTTACAGATGCAAGTTACCGAACATAATAGGTATCAGATTCCTTGAGCGTCATATGGCGAGACGTGTTTTGTTGCAAAACATTCAAGACTTATCATTAATGTGTTACTAAATGGAATAGTCCACTTTGGGGGTAAAGAGGAATATAAATTGTGTAAGAAAACTTAGCGCTGCCTTTATGTTACTTGCCCGTATACGATATGTTATATGTCCAGTGTGATAAATAAACATTCTTAGGCTCGAAAATCAGGCTACAGCAACATATTTTTTTTTAATTTCATTGAAGCTATCACGTACACTTATTCAATTGAAGACACATTTCAAAGAAAAGGTGCGAAGATTTACTCGTGAAGTTTGGCGCGAAATAATGTATCTTGACCCGCCTTTCACAAATGGTCTGATGCAGTAGTGTAGAAGTACAGAAAAGAGTACACGGACATGTCTGTATTTGGAATTGCATAGAATAGAAAGTTGAATGTACAAAGAATAAAGGAAGTAAACGCAATAGTTTTTTTTTTAGTTTTTATCAGTAACAGATTATTTTCTCTGCTATCAATTATTGTTAAAACTCAAGTAACAAATCCGATGTAAATCTACTAGCACTTCTCAAAATTTAGCTGGCTAGTTTTCATCCTATAAGTCCGCACTATAAGAAAAAATAATAACCTGCCCGACACTCGTTACTTCAGGGAATGAGTGCAAGGTAAACATCGATGATGGCTGGTACATTGCGCTAGTGTAGTGGTTTCAATATTAAAGAACAAGAATCGCTTAGGACCTTTATTGGCCCTATGAATTTCAGGAAAACTGAAACTGCTTGGTTTTAGTTGACAATGCATTAAATATCATTTAGACCTTTGATGACTGCGTATCTATCAAAAATGACGTAATTTTCTTGCTAGCCTATGCATTACGACGTCATGAAATGCGTCATTTTCCTCGTATCCTGAAAATTTCTACAAAACAGCCAATTTTTAAAGCTATTTTTCGATATTTAATATAGGACGTAACCTCTGATCTTAAATATGCAACTATTAAATGATAGAACTGTTTCTGAGGATTACAAAACCTGTTTTATTTTTTAGATCAGAGGATGCGCTCATATTATTTCTCTTCTTTCTTTTTAAAACTAAAACTTGCATCACTTTAATGCATCTCTTTCGCTGTTTTGAAATGTTAGATTCCACTAACATTTCAAAATAAATAAAACGTCAACTTCCGGTCTATTGCTCAACAACAGTAAACGACTGAAGTCTAAAACTTTCAGGACTGATAGTCAGTCATCAGTTTATTTGAATCGTGACAAAATCTTGTATCGCCGTTACTTTTGGTCGTGACAGGAAGTGATGCAAAAAAGGGAATGGTTAATGGTTAGCACGTTGGATTTTCAGGCTGACTACCAGGGTTAAATCTCCAAAGTGTCTGAATTTCTTTTTTCACTTTTTCAGCTTGGGTTTTCTTTTTTTCAGAATCGGACGGAAGACCTCTCATTGCTCGCAATGAGTTTCTAGTTATTATGTTCCCCAAACGAAGTTGGGGAACATATTGTTTTTACTCTGTTTCTTATTATTAAGTCTTCCGTTCACAACAGAAGACTTATAGTGATTGTATTGTTTCTTTTTATTATTATTATTATTATTATTATTATTATTCCTCCCAAATTTTGTGAGCGCGATTACTCAGAGATGGTTGGATAGATTTTCACAATTTTTCACATGATAGTAGGCTGATATATGAAGTTTATATAAAATTCCGTTTTTTGAAAAATTCACTTCCGGTCCGAAGTTACGGCCGAATTTCCAATTTTTAAATGGACTTTTGTCCGGAATTTTTCTCGGAAACGGTTTGAGGTAAAGATGTGAAATTTACAGGAGTATTAGACCATGACATTCTCTTTGTTCCGAAGCTGTTTTCGTGTGTTTCCGGTATTTCCTGTCCGAACCGGAAGTGAACTTGTGTTTGGTCAATTTTCAACTTTTTTGTTTTTTAATATTTTTTCAAGATATTATTATGTATAACAGAGGTTATTCTACAAATACTAAATATATAATTTGTTTTAAAATTGGATTGCGCATTTTCTAGATTTTAGATACCGTCATTTTCCCCATTTACCTAGTGTGTATACAATGGGCAAAGAAAGATAACTCTGACTTGTAAGTGAGAATAGAACTTTCGAGATAAAGGCGGAAATATCATCGATGACGTCAGAGACATATACACTCTCCATATCAAAAATATTTAGACGTTCCATATGCACTCTTCTAAATGTAAGAGTACGTTGGTTACCGCTTCCAAAGCATGTATAGTTTAAAGTTGCCAGTGTAGTGTAAGTCTGTATTGACAGTTAGTTAATTTACACATGAATATATCTAAAAAAAATTAATATATATATGCTAGGTAGCTAATTCAAGTAAATATATTATAAGCACTGAATATACATTTATAGTGATGGACAGGCATGCAGTTTTATCTATTTCGTATATTAAGTTCAGAATACGATAGTTATAAGCCTTCTATAATGCAGACGATTTATTATTCTCTATGATCTGAATGCCAAATTATCCCGATTTCCGAGTTTTACTTTCGATATTAAAAAAATATTACATACACTCAAAAAAGGAATTAAGCGATAGAAAATTGTAATACAGTACTGTTTTAAAGCCTTTATAAATAAATTGATATCTGCCACTGGAAAGAAAGAAAATCAATCTATAGATTAGATTTGGTTATTACATGTATATTTGATAAAAAGTTGAATTATTTATGACACATGATCTATACTCTATATACCCAAGGAGTTATAAAAGATGTGAAAAGGCGATTCTTGGATTCTTGTGAAATACTCAAAGAGTTAAAAAAAATATGTGAAAACGCGATTCTGTGTGAAATAATGCTTCGCTATATGTTTCTTTTGAAAAAAAAAAAAAACATGATAAAAAATTGCACAGGTCTGTTGATATGTGGGATGAGTATACCTGAATAAACACAATTTTATGCAATGATATATAATTATGTACATGCAACTGACGTCCGTACTTTTCCTTATAATTCATAAAACATAAAACTATCTAATTCCTTTGAAGCCCCCCCCCCCCCCCCAGTTTTGATTAATATTTGGATATGTTCGTGCAGCTAGGCATTTGAATTATATATTCGTTTAAGATTTAAATCTGGAACATGTGGTTATAATTACATTTACATGTATATAGAATTTCATATTCTATAATGGTAGATTAGTCATTATCATACTGAAATGTTCAATTTACATGTCTGAGAGAGAGAGAAAGAGAGACAGAGAGAGAGAGAGGAAGAGAGAAATCCTCCTATCCATTTACATAGACCAAAAATTAGTTCTATATCAGTGACACCCATTCTCTTTATTAAATGTTTTCTGATTTCATAGTCAGTCATGGTCACATCCTGTATATTTTTCTGTTTAAAAAGTATTACACGAAGTGCACTTGTGTTGACCTGTCAATCAAAATAACCTGACGCTGTATGCACTGCAAAAAAGTAGCCTGAGTTCGAAATGATCTTGAAGTATGATCTTTAAGTACATCTGATGCAACAAACTTGTGAAAAAATAAAATAAAATAAAATATCTCGGTATTATGAACTTCGACTGTGGGACGTGGAGACCGGTCCTTGGGATGAGATCGTATAAATCGAGGTCCCGTGTCGCAGAAGGTGCTGGCACAAAAAAGATTATTCACTGCTCAATGGTGATAATTGCCAAAGTATAAAAAAAAAAAAAATTGCAGTCTCCTCCGGCGAGTGGTGGCGTCTCCATGTGAGTGAAAAATTCTCGAGAGGGACGAAAAAAACATATAATAAATCAATCAATTAAACGATTGCTGAATAATTACTGTTATTGAATAACCTTTCTTATAGGTATGCTGTCAAATCTTGATAGCTTTACAAAACTCAGTTACTTTACGTTTAATGTGATACTAACTTAATTCATTATATTTTTTATAACACCATCACAATTATGCCAGACCATATACACAGTGAAGTTTATGATAGTACGGTGTTCGTTCGTCTGTTTGTTTGTCTTAGAAATGATTTCAAACAATTTTTTTAAACTGCTAATCATCCTTGCTCTATGATATACGTATATCTCTCATAGGTGCCAAATGCATTATACAAGATTGATCATGAAAATCAAAGTACCATAAGTACTGAAAGGACTTTTTTCCAGTTATTTTTTCTTTCACAATTAATATGATATGTATGTTTTTGACACAGAAAAAAGCAAATTCTTACAGATTTAGAAGAACGGAAGACTTTTTTGTTGCCATGGCAACAAGAGTCTAGTTATTATTATTTTTCTTCTTCTTCTTCTTCCTGGGTACTTTTTTGTCCGCGAGTGATCTCGTCAACTAGTCATCCGATTGAGGTAAAACCTTTTTAGGGTTAATAGGCATGTTATGTAGATTTGCGGAATCAAGGTCATTTTGCGCGCACGTGCATGCACGTGCTTGCGCGTGCAATGCGTAAAATGACCAATATACTTGATATAGCTGTAACTTTTATATTTTTTGATAAAATGCTTTGATACTCAGAATATAAGGATATATTAAAAGTGTAAACAAGATGATATGGTCAACATGCGCATGCATGCACGTGTGCGCACGCGCAAAGCGTAAAATGACAAATATACTTGATATACTCGTAACTTTTTTCTTTTTGATGAAATGCTTTGATACTCAAAATATTTATATATGTCAAAAGTGTAGACAAGATGACATGGTCATCATGCACATGCATGCATGCATGCATATGCATGCACGTGCGCGCGCGTGCAATGTGTTAAATGACCAATATACTTAATATAGCCGTAATTTTTATATTTTTTATGAAAAGCTTTGATATTAAGAATATACAGATATATTAAAAGTGTAGACAAGATGATGTGGACATCATGCTCATGAATGCACATGCGCGCGCGTGCAATGCGTAAAATGACCAATATACTATTTATATAGCCATAACTTTCATATTTTTTTTATGAAAAGCTTTGATACTAAGAATAAACAGACATATTATAAGTGTAGACAAAATGGCATGGTCATTAGGAACATGCATGCAGGTGCGCATGCGTGCAATGCTAAGATGACCAATATACTTGATATAGCCGGAACTTATTTATTTTTTGATGAAATGTTTTGAAACTGAGAATATAAAGATGCATTAATAGTATAGATGAGATGACATGGTCATCCTGCACATGCATGCACGTGCGCGCGTGTGAAATGCAAAAAACGATCAATATACTTCATTGCCTTATTTAATGAAGCTTACAGGAAATAAGACACCAAGAGGGTGTTGGGGAGCGTTTGGGGAACATCTGTAACGGTCCCCGTTACAATTATAACTAGTTATTATTATTCTTCCTGGGTACTTTTTTGTCCGTGAGTGATCTCCGAAACTACACATCCGATTGAGGTGAAACCTTTTTAGGGTTACTAGGCATGTTATGTAGATTTGCGGAACGAAGGTCATTTTGCGCGCACGCGCATGCACGTGCGTGCGCGTGCAATGCGTAAAATGACCAATATACTTGATATAGCTGTAACTTTTATATTTTTTGATAAAATGCTTTGATACTCAGAATATAAGGATATATTAAAAGTATGAACAAGATGACATGGTCAACATGCACATGCATGCACGTGCGCGCACGCGCAAAGCGTAAAATGACCAATTTACTTGATATAGTCGTAACTTTGAAATTTTTTGATGAAATGCTTTGATACTCAAAATATTTATATGTATTTAAAGTGTAGACAAGACGACATGATCATCATGCACATGCATGCATATGCATGCACGTGCGCGCGCGTGCAATGTGTTAAATGACCAATTTACTTAATATAGCCGTACTTTTTATACTTTTTGATGAAAATCTTCGATATTAAGAATATACAGATACAGTACCCGCATCGTTATTCTTTACAATTCTATCGTGTCCTATCGTGCGTGTATCCTATCGTATCGTGCGTGTATCCTATCGTATCGTGCGTGTATCCTATCGTATCCTGTCGTATCGTGTTTTCCGTTTATCAGGTTTTGCGTTTTCTATCGTGTTTTCCGTTTATCAGGTTTTGCGTTTATCGTGAAGATCGTTTATCAGGTTCTATCGTGTATCGTGTTTTGCGTTTATCGTGTGCATTCGGAAACCCTCGTTTTTTATCTTTACCTTGAGAAGAAAAACCCGAGATATCTCGAGTTCATTTTTCGTTTTGTTATTTTTTTTAGGATTAATTTAACTGTTTAACAGAAAGAGAAATTAATACTCTAACTCTGGTATATATGTTAAATAAAAATAAATAAATAAATAAATAAGTAAGTAAATAAATAAATAAATAAATAAATAAATAAATAAATAAATAAATAAATTTAAAAAAATAAATTAAGGTCAAGTACCGTGACCAAGCAGAAGGGGTAAATCGAAAGTCATATTCTACTTTGGGACATGAAATAATCGATCTACTAGTCATTCGTTATTATTTTTTTTTAATTTTTCGATTTGTAAGAAATATTTTTGTCAAAGAAATATTTTAATTTTTTTTTTTTTTACATGTATCTTTGAGGCGCCTTTAATTAAAAAAAAATCGTGCGAGGAGAGATAATTTAATCACAGTCCAATGCACAGTCTGTGTCAATGCAACTAGCAATTTCAGCAAGTCATTTGTTTAAAACGTAATAAATATAAAATTAATTTATATAAAATATAAATTAAAGCAAATTCGTAAAAAAATTGAGGAGAAAGCGTTAACCCTAAAATAATTATAATGATAATTTTTCACACCCCCCCCCTTAATTATGACTAATAACTTTTCTCGTAAGATTTGATTTATTAAATACAGATTATTACATGTAAAGGCGATTTTGGATACATCGCAGACTTCTAGCACAAGATATTCAATCCAAGTATTTCATTTTTTACATGGAGTTCTTCCGTAAAAATAATCGATGTTTGTTATGAATTTCATAAGGTTTTATTTGTTAAAATAATGAATATATTTATAACCTTTCGCGAATTTATTGCACATGGGTGTAAAACTTTGCTTGTCTACCGAATTTTTGAGCCTCCAACAAATTAAAATCTACGTAATTCAACGACTCAAAATTCAAATTTAACGATTCGATGGAATCTCGACATTTTTATAATTACACAAACAATCGCCTAATTTCCATCATAGAGTGGAATTAATCTTAAATAATTACAGTTTGAAATTGAGGACGATCAATTTTATTAACAAAAAAAAATCTTTTACAAAGCATCATTACTTCAATTTTTTTTATCATGGTAAATTTAATATATTTCATCATTTAGATCTGCGGCTTTGCAAGTAATTAGAATTATCATACTACGATATATCAAAAAGGAAACTTTTCGTCTTGTCAAAAAACGCTCCGCATTTTGAAACAATCCTATCAGATTTTGCGTTTATCCTATCGTGAAGATCGTTTATCAGGTCTATCGTGTTTTGCGTTTATCGTATTTTGCGTTTATCGTGTTTTGCGTTTATCGTGTTTTGCGTTTATCCTATCGTGCGTGTATCCTGTCCTATCGTGCGTGTATCCTATCGTATCGTGCGTGTATCCTATCGTATCGTGCGTGTATCCTATCGTATCGTGTATCCTGTAAAGAATAACGATGCGGGTACTGTATATTAAAAGTGTAGACAGGATGATGTGGCCATCATGCACATGCATGCACATGCGCGCACGTGCAATGTGTTTAATGACCAATATACTTAATATAGCCGTAACTTTTATATTTTTTGATGAAAAGCTTTGATACTAAGAATAAACAGACATATTATAAGTGTAGACAAAATGGCATGGTCATTATGAACATGCATACAGGTGCGCGTGCGCGCAATGCTAAGATGACCAATATACTTGATATAGTCGGAACTTATATATTTTTTGATGAAATGTTTTGATACTGAGAATATAAAGATTCATTTATAGTATAGACGGAATGACATGGTCAACCTGCACATGCATGCACGTGCGCGCGCGTGAAATGCGTTAAATGACCAATATACTTAATTGCCTTATTTAATGAAGCTTACAGGAAATAAGACACCAAAAGGGAGTTGGGGAGCGTTTGGGGAACATCTGTAACGGTCCCCGTTACAATTAATACTAGGTTTTGGTGCCGTGACCAGGATATCTGAATAGAAACCATGACTTCGCTAAATTCATGTTCTGATAGCGTAGGAAGAGCTACATCAACCCGTAGAGTTGATAGGTTAAGTTCTAGTCAAGGTGCTAGAAGTAAGCTTATGACAAGAGTCAATCAGCCCTCTTTTGTCCTCTCCTGTGAGTGAGATTGAGATGCATGAGAGTGATTTAGATACTAGCATGAGTTCACAGATTTCAGATTTAGAACAAGTGCTGCAGGACCTCACTACCGACTATGGGAGATGTAAGCATGAGTTGGAGAAAACTCCAAGACAAAGACGTCATGTGTCATTTCCTGAAGGTAATGATAAGGGCATGAGTGAAAGTCGGAATGAAGTTGCAAGAGAGACAGTGACTTCCTTAGACAGAGTGAGAGAAA